>NW_027206241.1:0-588252 GCF_024711535.1 Dipodomys merriami | reverse complement strand
ACCGCTGTAGACCCCGCACAGACACAGAGTAAAATTAATAGTACTAAAACAAGGGTTTTTTAATTTTTTGCTGTTTTTTCTTGCCTTTTTGTTTTGTCTGTTCATTATATGTCTTTGGGAGCATAAGGGAAGGCACAGAAAGGGAGGGACAAAGGGTGGACAAAAGCAACAATGGTACTCACTAGACACTACATTGAAAATGAACTTTACAGCTTATGGGGAGGGGAAACTGGGAGAAAGCAAGAGAAGGGTTGACACTGTCCAAAAAGAAATGTGCTCTTTACCTGACATGTAACTGTCACCCCTCTGTACATCACCTTCATAATAATAAAAAATTCTCAACCATCAATGTCATTGGTACCAGTATATTATATGTACACATATCTTGATCATATCCAGTTATATTATGTATTCGCATACATACGTGGAGTAAAAGACTCAATATGAAGATAACAGTTGTCCCCCAACTGAGGTGTTTGTAACCCTGGCTGTTGCAGACCCCATCTAACCTGCACTGGTCTCCATGTCCATCCTTCCAGACTGAGCAAACTACTTCACACTCCCAACTCTACACGTGTTTCCTTCAAATGCATCTGCTTGCATGCTGACCACAGCGGGCATTGCCCACGGCACACCGACACATTTTCCCTGGCAAGGGAGGACCACCTCACAGTCTGTCTCCAGCTCTAACAAGTGCATATCTCGTACTAGTTACTATCCAAACCTGACATTTGCTTAGACACTGTAGACACGATATGGCTCTGGCTAACCAGTTATCTCCCAAAGTTCTGCAAAGTCAGCCCTATGTGCCCCCAGAATCATGTGCCTCGTGGTCCTCACCCTGCCTGAACACTGAGATGGTACATAGAGCCACAAAACACTCCAGGGGAGGCTGGGAAGGTCGAGGGGCTGCCCCAGGCACAACATCTAGGCAAACTGGACAGCCCATCTAGGATAAAACTAGAGTTATGACCTGTGCTGCAGGCAGAGAGAAACATGGACAGACAGATGGACATATGGATAGACAGACAACATACTTCCTTCCGGGTTTGGGGCAGAAAGAATGATGCTGTGGTTCTTCTTTACCTCTTCCACATATTGAGCTATTTTCGCGATGCTGTGTCTAATTTCTTCCACCTAGGAGAGGTAAGAGAGTCAGAAGTTCAAATGTGTTATTGCTTTATATTACCTTAAAAAAAGAAAAAAGGAAGAATAGAGGGAAACATAATCACCACATAAAGAAATGAGCCTTTCCCATTCTCACACCGACATCATCTAAAAAGAGAAATGTAGCCAGGTGCCAGTGGCTCACGCCTGTCATCCTAGCTACTGAGGAGGCTGAGATCTGAGGATCACGGTTCAAAGCCAGCTGAGGCAGGAAAGTCCGTGAGACTCTTATCTCCAATTAACGACCAGAGAACCAGAAGTGATGCTGTGGCTCAAGAGATAGAGTGATCACCTTGAGCTGAAGAGCTCAAGGACAGTGCCAGGCCCAGAGTTCAAGCCCCACAACCAACCAAAACAAAAAAGAGAGAAATGTACCCTATCAGTATTCTTATTTTTAGGCAACAGTCAACATTCACAAGCAAGGTTGTAAAAATCCCTACAGTCAACTCGTGAACATCAGGCGGGCCATGGCAGCAAGAAGCCCGCTGAGGTGACAGCGTGTCTGGGGGGGAAGGCGCTGAGGTGACCGCGTGTCTGGGGGGGAAGGCGCTGAGGTGACAGCGTGTCTGGGAAGGCGCTGAGGTGACAGCGTGTCTGGGAAGGCGCTGAGGTGACAGCGTGTCTGGGAAGGCGCTGAGGTGACAGCGTGTCTGGGAAGGCGCTGAGGTGACAGCGTGTCTGGGAAGGCGCTGAGGTGACAGCGTGTCTGGGAAGGCGCTGAGGTGACAGCGTGTCTGGGGGGGAAGGCGCTGAGGTGACCGCGTGTCTGGGGGGGAAGGCGCTGAGGTGACAGCGTGTCTGGGAAGGCGCTGAGGTGACAGCGTGTCTGGGAAGGCGCTGAGGTGACAGCGTGTCTGGGAAGGCGCTGAGGTGACAGCGTGTCTGGGAAGGCGCTGAGGTGACAGCGTGTCTGGGAAGGCGCTGAGGTGACAGCGTGTCTGGGAAGGCGCTGAGGTGACAGCGTGTCTAGGAAGGTGCTGAGGTGACAGCGTGTCTGGGAAGGTGCTGAGGTGACAGCGTGTCTAGGAAGGTGCTGAGGTGACAGCGTGTCTGGGAAGGTGCTGAGGTGACAGCGTGTCTGGGAAGGCGCTGAGGTGACAGCGTGTCTGGGGGGGAAGGCGCTGAGGTGACAGCGTGTCTGGGGGGGAAGGCGCTGAGGTGACCGCGTGTCTGGGGGGGAAGGTGCTGAGGTGACAGCGTGTCTGGGAAGGTGCTGAGGTGACAGCGTGTCTGGGAAGGCGCTGAGGTGACAGCGTGTCTGGGGGGGAAGGCGCTGAGGTGACAGCGTGTCTGAGGGGGGAAGGCGCTGAGGTGACAGCGTGTCTGGGGGGGAAGGCGCTGAGGTGACAGCGTGTCTGAGGGGGGAAGGCGCTGAGGTGACCGCGTGTCTGGGAAGGCGCTGAGGTGACAGCGTGTCTGGGAAGGCGCTGAGGTGACCGCGTGTCTGAGGGGGGAAGGCGCTGAGGTGACAGCGTGTCTGGGAAGGCGCTGAGGTGACAGCGTGTCTGGGGGGGAAGGCGCTGAGGTGACAGCGTGTCTGAGGGGGGAAGGCGCTGAGGTGACAGCGTGTCTGGGAAGGTGCTGAGGTGACAGCGTGTCTGAGGGGGGAAGGCGCTGCAGCAGTGTTCTCACAGGGCGCTCACCGCCACACGGCTGCGCTGTCAGAACCACTGCCATGAACCTCTAGTCAACATTTCAAAACACAATAGATCTGCACCGTTTCTCCAGGTAAATTCTAGACACTCTCAACAATCTCAGTGGGAGGCTGGGTGCCCATTAGTGTTGCTTTCTGTGAGGACATTGCACATGACTCCACTAAGAATTTAAGATGAGCAGATCACCCTGATGCTCTGCTGGCCTGGGTACGATCAGAAGGGTCTTCGAGAGGAGTGGAGATCTCGATACAGAAGGAAAAGTGGCCACTGAGGACTGCTCCTCCTTCATTCATTTAGAGTAGCCATTACAACCTGCTGCGGTCGAGGTCCACATCCCAGCCCCAGCACCTGGGAACGTTACCTATGGTAGCGGAAAGAGAGCAGATGTGATTCTGACTGGGGATGAAAAATTATCCTGGATTATCCGGGTTGGCCTAAGGGAACCACAGGAGTCCTTATAAACCAGGTATGAGAGGACTGATGTGAGAAAGATGAGTGTGACCATGAAACCAGAGGCTGGAGTCCAGAGCACAGGCAGCCACCAGAGCTGGGGGGGGCGGGGCACCCTCCTCTGCCCTGCCCTGCCCTGATTCTGGCCTGCACTCACATCTACCCTTGCTTTCCAGTAATGGACGGGCACTGTTTTAAGCCCCCATGGTTGCAAAAACTTGTCATGGCAACCAACAGAAACTATTACATGTTAACAAACATCTTTATGGAAAAGAGTATTTTTCCCAAAAATCAGAGGCACTAGGAGCCATGATTTACATTTCTTATAATCCTACGTTCTTGCCTAATGGAAGGCAGAGTGACTCTCACATGCCCTTTGGTGACTGGTGTGTTGCCTCTGGAAACCTCTATTGCTGGTCTTCACGGTGACAAAAGGAAAAAGGCACGTAACATCTTGGGAGGACGAGCTGAGGAGAGTAGGGAAGAGGAGGATAAAGAGGGTAGTTCTGACCACATGAACCTCATGGAAAGGCCTCAGAGACACCCCAAACAATGTCCAGGAGTACAAAAAGTATTAAAGTACAGTCCAACACTGGGTTCTGCTTTTATAGAACAGGGATGGCTACTCCATCTGGTCTGTGTGTCATTTCCATTTGCACACAGTATATTCGCTATTCTGTACACTAACTCCATTAATCATGTAAGAATAGTACAATGCAAATTGATTGTTTTACAACTTTTGCTATGTCATTAGGAAATAAGTCACAGGACTTGAGGTCAGTACACAGTTGACACTGTGGCTGTTTGCATTCCTACAGGAAATTCCATGGCACCCCAGCCAGATAGCAGGGGGTATGGTCTGGGATGCCTTCCACCAGAATCTATCTCTGAGCAGAAGCCCATGGCGGCTCCCAAAGAGAAGGGAGAGCCTCTCTCTCCTCGGCTCTCCTCTCCTCCCCACTCCTCCAGCCCTCAGTGGAGCTGCACAGGGTCATTTTCTGGCTGTTACCTCATCTCATAGGCCTAGGCCCTGAAGAGCCTAGTGACATGGGTCACTAGCAAAACCCAACCTTGTGCAGTATGACATCCGTGATACTAAGACCACCTGAAATTCCCTTCTAAAAGTGAGTACCATTTGTTTCTATTTGCCTAAGAAGTCATTTCACAGAAATAAGTGGCAAACTAACCAACAAATGAAAACTGAAAATATTTTCAGATCCATGCTCTGGTAAGATGGTTATATGCAGAGCATTGAGTGGTTTGGGAGTTAAATGAAAGCATTCACTAAAGTCAGCATAACCAATACAAGTTCTACATACAAGGTGGTTTTTTGTGTTATTTTTGTTTTTTGTTTGCTAAGGGTGGAACCCAGGGCCTCGTGTATACGAGGCAGTGTTCTGTCACTGAGCATCATTCCCAGCTTTATCTGGAGACAGGGTCTCGCTTCACTAAGTTATCCGGGCTGGCCTGTGAGATACTTCTGCCTCAGACTCCTGAGCACCTGGAATTACAGGCATGTGCCACCATGCCCAGCAACACATCAAGTTTCATCATGAAAAAGAAACCCAACACATTTCCTTTCTTCATGCTTAACCAAGTCAAAGCATTTGTTCTGAATCAATTTCAAAAAATTTGAGCATGGGGCTGGGAAGGTGGCTCAGTGGTAGAGTGCTTGCCTTGCATGCATGAGGCCCTGGGTTTAATTCCTCAGCACCACATAAGCAAAAAGAAAAAAGCCGGAAGTGGCGCTGTGGCTCAAGTGGTAGAGCACTAGCCTTGAGCTGAAGAGCTGAGGGACAGCGCCCAGGCCCAGAGTTCAGGCCCCACGACCAGACCCAAAAAAAAAAAATTTTTTTTTGAGCACAACCCTAGATGGATATTCAATATGTCAACACAGTGTCGGCCTCTGGGAGTACAGCAAAGGAGGCCGGGGAAAGGATGGTGGAGCGCAGCCTAGACCTGCAGGGTCACAGCGTGGCTGCCAGGGCCCGCTGGCTGGGACTCGGGCAGTCTCCTCAGCACACCCACGTGAACGTGCTCACCACATCACCGCGACACATCCCAGAAGTCGGCAAACACACAGGCCTTCAATGAAAGGTTTTAAAAGCTGTGCACACCTTGTGGCCCAAGAGAGCACTTTGCGGGGAACGGCGTGGGGCTGCAGAGGACATATACAACAGCCTCTGTCTCAATCACATTTCAATACTGAAAGCCCCAGAAAACTTACATCTTCCAAGCAACTTTTTAAACCAGGAGGATCAAAGGTTTGAGGGCAGCCTGGGCTACATAGCAAACAAGACCCTTTCTCAAAACAAAAACTACAGTCACACACAGCAGGACAAGTTCAGATGTGAGGCCACTGGCTTCAGGGGCTCCCCAAAGTGTGCTCAGAGCACCCCAGCAACTCACAGGACCGCAGGAGCCTCAGCACTGAAGGCCCGGGGCTGTGTCCATTGCTGCACCTTCTCATGGGCAGAAACACAGTTTCATGACTACAGCAAAGCTAAAGAAAGAAAGTGTAAGTGTTCATCTCACCTGATGGAAGAAATCGTCCATAAAATGGTCCTTTTCCACAACAAGAACTGTGTCTCCATCATCATTTTTCCTACACTAGAATAGAAATATAAAGTGAAAATTCAGATTTTGAAAATTCTTATGTAGGAAAGTAAGAAGCCTGAAGCAATTTAGGACCCCCAAGATCTTCACTTGCTAGAACTACAATGTAAGCCTCGGGCGGGGGAGGGGCGCTGCAGGAAAAGCCTTGAGGGGAAGGTGGAGCCCTGGGAAAAGGAAGGAGGGTTTTTTCAGAACTGAACGATTCAGAATCATGCACTTTCACCATGAAAGTCACTAAAGTTCAAACTTTTGTCTTCCAGCTCTGAAACTGCCTGCATTGCATATTTATACTTCCTATAAAGACTAAAATGCTGACACCGCTAGCTGACTTTCCTAGAGTACCTGAGAACTTTCCCAGAACTTCCAACTTTTCCTAAGTGGGCAGGCACCCCCCTCCCCCTGTTATGTTTATGTTTAGTGAAAACTTTAATATGGAAGGAAACTTTGTTTTTTTGGTTTTTTTGGGTCCGGTCGTGGGGCCTGAACTCTGGGCCTGGGCGCTGTCCCTCAGCTCTTCAGCTCAAGGCTAGCGCTCTACCACTTGAGCCACAGCCAGCGCCACTTCCGGCTTTTTTCTTTTTGCTTATGTGGTGCTGAGGAATCGAACCCAGGGCCTCTGGCATGCAAGGCATGCGCTCTACCACTGAGCCACCTTCCCAGCCCCTATGGAAGGAAACTTTAAGACTGAATTACAGAAGAACTTAAAAAGCCTGGGGAAAAACAAACCATCACTACCAAAGGCACTACCAAAGAGAACAGAGCCAAGAGTTGCCTAAGCCTGGCTGCACCCACACCCCATCAGAGCCTGGGGCGGGCTGCACGAGGCCCCAGGCAGGTCCCTCCACCAGCTGACCCCACACACCTGGGAGCCAAGAGCATGCACCTGCTTGGCTGCACAGGTGGCACAGGAGGCTGGAGGACCCACCTAGAAAACACCTTCTAGACAATCAAGAGCTCCCAACACTGAAAAGAACGTCTACCTGAGCCAGAGGCTCTGCCTAGAGCCGCCGGAGAGAGCAGACAATGAAATACACCAGGACACTGGCATCTAAATCACACAATTCTTACTGAAGACTGGCTGTGTGGCACACACACACACACACACACACACACACACACACACACACACACACACACACACACACACACACACACACACACACACACACACACACACACACACACACACACACACACACACACACACACACTGCTCAGCCTTCTCCCCAGGGCCAGCCTGTGAGCACAGTTCCAACCTCAAAGGAGCTGATGGGCAAAGAAGCTTGGGAGCACTCAGGGCCACTGATCTGCCACCCAGGAATATTTAGAAACAAAATTCTAACATTTAGCGAGGAGAAATCTGCGAAATTCCACAAATGTGTTAAGCAACAGCAGCAGACCTTCCCTTCCTCTGCAACATCTAGACTATCACTTCCCGCCCCGAGGATGGGCTTCCGCGTGCCCCTGCGCCCAGGCTACTGGGCAAGTTAAGGGCAGGGAAGGGCATGTGCTGCGCTCAGATAGTGAGGGAAGGGAGGGCGTGGATCTCCACACACAGCACAGCCAGGCCTGCTCAGGAAGGGGGAGACTGTGCACCCCAGGGCAGAGGGCAGCCGGCCGGCCTCAGGACCACTGCACCTTCTGTTCACTCGGTGAGGGCCGTCTTGCCGACGGGGTGGCTTTCCAGGCAAAGCCACCACCCTGGGTCACCACTGCTCTCCCCCGAGAAAGATGCTACTGAACACAACCTACTGTGCCAAGTGGTAACAGGCCAGGGAGGACGAGCTATATCCCCAAAGCAGGTGTTGAAGTCCTCGCCCCCAGGACCTCCACGTGTGAGCCAAATCAGGGGCCAGCAGGGGTCCCCGTGAAGAGGGGTCACACTTGAGAAGGGAGAGCTCTGACCCACTATGTCTTATCCATCTGGGGAGAGGGAAGACTGGAGCAAGGCCTCCACAGCCACGCCCACAGATGGCCAAGGACCACGGCTGCCTGCATCTACGGGATATCGGCAGAATCCCCACACCTGGTTTCAAATTCAGACCTCAGCACTGAGAACAAGTTTCTCTCACTGGTGATGTTTTAAACCACCCCGTTTGTAGTCGCTGGTGGTAGCAGACTGAGGACACAAGTGCCCAGGAAGCCCTGGAGAGGACTGGCACCCTCCTGAGCCTGGCGTTCCCCTTCACTCTCCCCGATGAAGTGTCCCTCCACGAGCGGTGAGAGTTGACCTCTGGGTACAAACATAAAATCATACTCCTGTATCTAGTAAAAATTTTAAAGAGGTTAATGTAACTAACTGTTCCATTTTCAATTCATTTTTGCTTCTCTCTGCAACCGGCACATTACCTGGCAGAGATGTGGCACTGAAGCTATTTGTTGGATGGGTTTACTCTCACCTCTTGCAAATCAGAATCAATATGGCTCTACATTCATCTGGCTCTTAGGCAAACTACTTAAGCCCATGTGGTCGGAGAGCAGCTGCCTGGACCAAGAACTGTAGCTTAGGAGCAGTTAATCTGTCCATACATAATTTGTGGACATGCACTGGTTAAATTAATTGGTTTAGACAGGGGCTTGCTATGTAGCCAAGCCGGCCTCAGACACCCATTTAGGCAAACTAATTTTAAGACCTTTCCAAGTAGTTATCTGTGGTGTCTTCTTTTTTTCTTCAGGAAAAAGAACTAACTGCTAATAAAACTTCCTAGAGGAATCGAACATTCGTTGTTAGTGTGTGTACCACAGAGAGCCATTTTAATGGTTCAAATTAAACTTCATCTACAAAAATATGCAGAAAAAGATATGTATAGAAACATAGCTATGAACAAATATTCAACTACCAAAAGCTACTCAGGACACATTTCTGTGTATTTATTTATTTATTTATGGGTCCGGTTGTGGGGCCTGAACTCTGGGCCTGGGCGCTGTCCCTCAGCTCTTCAGCTCAAGGCTGGCGCTCTACCACTTGAGCCACAACGCCACTTCCGGCTTTTTTTCTTTATGCTTATGTGGTGCTAAGGAATCAAACCCAGGGCCTCATGCATGCAAGGCAAGCACTCTACCACTGAGCCACCTTCCCAGCCCTCAGGACACATTTCTGAAGAAAAAAAATGTCTTAAGTTAAAAATAAACTTACAAGTGGTAGCTTTTAATACTGAAAGCTGTTGACTACTGAATACCAGGAGGAAGGGCAGGCCTGGCTCAGAGAACACAAAGTAGCAAACCTCAGAGCCCCTGCATAGCACTAGCTTCCCCCACCTTCTCCTAGAGTGTTGCCTGTTAGATGATTTTCACAACTACCTCCTGTGAGGTGACAAGAGAGGCGTTAACATTCCATTTTATATCCCAGAAAGTCAGAGTAGTGAAAGGTTTACAAATTATTTGCCCAAGATTAGACAATTCCCTGGTAGAAATTTCCAGAAACCCTTTTGATTGGTCAGTCTGTTCATTTAAAACAGAGGACAGGGAACTAGGTAAGTCACTCCTAGAACCAAAGTTCTATCATGAAACCAACTTTCATGTTATTACCCGAGGGTTGAGATAGGAAATAACAGATAACTCCTTCATTCTCTGCCAATGTCCAAAGAAAAGATGGTATTACCTGCTGGCATCCTTCTTAATATGAAGCTGTTTTGTGGGGCTGGGAAGGTGGCTCAGTGGTAGAGTGCTTGCCTTGCATGCCTGAGGCCCTGGGTTCAATTCCTCAGCACCACATAAGCAAAAAAGAAAAAAGCTGGAAGTGGTGCTGTGGCTCAAGTGGTAGAGCGCTAGCCTTGAGCTGAAGAGCTGAGGGACAGCGCCCAGGCCCAGAGTTCAGGCCCCACGACTGGACCCAGAAAAAAAAAAAAAAAAAAAAAAAAAAAAAAAAGCTGTTTTGTGTTCTGGGACATGCAGCATTTCTTCTATTACTTGAGGGAGAGAAAGCTGAAGGTAGGGGAAATATAAAGTATAACTCTCACAATCTTCCTCAACCAGGGGACCTTGCCATACACACAGAACAGGAACAATTCATAAAATTTCATAGCTTTTTCTGACCCCTAACCACAGTGCCAAGGCCAAGCGCAGAGGCCAAGGAAGGAAGAGAATTCATCACATGCACAACACCTTGGAGCAGTACGTCTAAGACCCCAGGTCAGAGGCTAAGCTATGTGCTAGAAAAACAAAACCATAAACACCCAGCACAAGTTAGTAACTAGCCCAGATAGCCTTCAACACGTGATCCTCCTGTCTCTACCTCCCAAGTGCTGGGATTGCAGTCATGTATCACCAAGCCTGGCTAGGACTTGTATTTTTAAGGGCAAAAGGGTCATAATGACTCCTGCACCCTTACACATTCTGCAAACATCCACAATGTCACCATCTCTGCCTCATTTACATAAAACTGAGCAAAACTGGATCCACTTTTACCATTACTCAGCCTTAGGAGAATGAAATGCTGTCTCCTGCAGCAATGTGGGTAAAATGGTCACTGCACCAGACACAGAGACAAATGGCACGTGCCCACAAGCACAGGGAGTGGACAAAAGAGGGATGAGGACGGGTGAAGGGCAGAAGGGCTCAGTCTGACAGGAGAGAAACCTCTGTCTTAGAGCATGGTGACAGTGCTAAACACCCATAACACAAGATGCTGAGTGTTCCCAACACAAAGGGCGACCCTCCAGAGTGAGGACATCTCGGGCGACCCTCCAGAGTGAGGACATCTCCTATGGTTACATAGCCAACGCATATAAAGTCACACAGCACCCCAAAGTAAGCTCAGTGACTAGCTGTCAATCACCAATGGAAATACATTTTGAAATATATTTGTCAGTGTTGGGTTCTGTACCACGGAAGAGTGCTGAGCCCCTGCCCAGGGTTTTTTACTAGGTGAACACTCAGGATGCCGCTGAAGACTGACCCACCCAGCACCCAGCACCCCAGCCCCCAACACCCAGCACCCCAGCACCCAGCTCCCCAGCACCTAGCCCCCAACACCCAGCACCCAGCTCCCCAACACCCAGCACCCAGCTCCCCAGCACCCAGCCCCCAACACCCAGCCCCCAGCACCCAGCCCCCAACACCCAGCTCCCCAGCACCCAGCCCCCAACACCCAGCACCCAGCTCCCCAGCATCCAGCCCCCAGCCCCCAACACCCAGCCCCCAACACCCAGCACCCAGCACCCAGCACCCAGCTCCCCAGCATCCAGCCCCCAGCCCCCAACACCCAGCCCCCAACACCCAGCACCCAGCTCCCCAGCACCCAGCCCCCAGTCCCCAACACCCAGCCCCCAGCACCCAGCACCCAGCTCCCCAGCACCCAGCACCCAGCACCCAGCACCCAGCCCCGTGTCTGCTCGGCAGCGGCGGTCCGGGGCGGGGTGGACGGTGTTTCTGGCCATCAGGGCAGGAGGTCCAGGCCACCTCCCTCCCGGACACTCCAGACCGCCCGGTGTCCACCTGTTGACCTGCAGCGAGATGGGGCCACGACAGCCGGCGCCAGGGCGGGCAAGGACACAAGGTGGGCCTCGGCCGGAGCACCCCCGGCCCCGGGACCCCCCCCCCGCCCCCCAGCCTCGCCCGGGACCCCCCCCCACCTCGCAGCACGGCCCGGGACCCCCCCCCCGCCCGGGACCCCCCCACCCCGCAGCCCCGCCCGGGATCCCCCCCCCGCAGCCCCGCCCCGGGACCCCCCGCAGCCCCGCCCCGGGACCCCCCACCCCGCAGCCCCGCCCGGTATCCCCCCCCGCAGCCCCGCCCGGTATCCCCCCCCCCGCAGCCCCGCCCCGGGACCCCCCACCCCGCAGCCCCGCCCGGTATCCCCCCCCGCAGCCCCGCCCGGTATCCCCCCCCGCAGCCCCGCCCCGGGACCCCCCACCCCGCAGCCCCGCCCGGGATCCCCCCCGCAGCCCCGCCCCGGGACCCCCCGCAGCCCCACCCGGGACCCCCCCCCGCAGCCCCGCCCCGGGACCCCCCACCCCGCAGCCCCGCCCCGCCCCGGTATCCCCCCCCGCAGCCCCGCCCGGGACCCCCCACCGCGCAGCCCCGCCCCGGGACCCCCCCACCCCGCAGCCCCGCCCGGGATCCCCCCCCGCAGCCCCGCCCCGGGACCCCCCGCAGCCCCGCCCCGGGACCCCCCACCCCGCAGCCCCGCCCGGTATCCCCCCCGCAGCCCCGCCCCGGGACCCCCCACCGCGCAGCCCCGCCCGGTATCCCCCCCGCAGCCCCGCCCCGGGACCCCCCGCAGCCCCGCCCCGGGACCCCCCACCCCGCAGCCCCGCCCGGTATCCCCCCCCGCAGCCCCGCCCCGCCCCGGTATCCCCCCCCCGCAGCCCCGCCCGGGACCCCCCACCGCGCAGCCCCGCCCCGGGACCCCCCGCAGCCCCGCCCCGGGACCCCCCACCGCGCAGCCCCACCCCGCCCGGGACCCCGTCCGGAGCCCGCTCCCCTCCGGCCCCTTCAGGACGCCCCGAGACGGCGCGGAGGCCCCGCCCTGGGGCCGCGCCCGGCCCGCAGCGCCGCCCGCCCCGCCCCGCCGGCCCGGACCGCTACCCGGCGCGGCGCTCACCGCCGTCAGGTCCGGCAGCCGGTCCCGCATCCCCGCCGGCCGCCGGGCGGCGCGCCCCGACGCTCAGGCCCGCCCGGTGCCGCCTCCGGCTGGACCGCACGCTCTCCGGTGGCCGCGCCGCCGCCTCAGCCAGCCGGGGTCCCGGCCCGGCGCCGCCGCCCTCCCTCGGGCCGGCGCTGCCAAGGCAACCGCGCCTGAGCCCTGTGCGCATGCGCGCCGCGCGCCCCAGCCCTCCCCGTCTCTCCCATTGGTGCATTCCAGCGGGTGCCGGGGCGGGGCGAGGGGTGGGCGTGGTCAGGAGGGCCCTTGGTCCGGGGCGGAGCCATGCCCCGGGGGCGGGCCGAAGGGCGGGGCCGGGCCGGGGCCGCTCGGACAGGTCCACCAGGTAGGCGTAGGGGTCGTGCCCTTTGCCTTGGTTTTCTGACCTTTCACTTTTTTTTTTCTTGTCGGTCGTGGGGCTTGAACTCTGGGCCTGGGCGCTGTCCCTCAGCTCTTCAGCTCAAGGCGAGCGCTCTACCACTTGAGCACTGCGCCACTTCCAGTTTTCTAGTGGTTAATTGGAGATCAGAGTCTCAGTTTCCTGCCCGGGCTGGAACCTCGATCCTCAGATGTCAGCCTCCTGAGTAGCTAGGATGACAGGCGTGAGCCACCGACGCCTGGCATAGCTCATTTTATTTTAATTAAATTATCACTTCTCTGGAGGCTGGAATCTGAGGATCTCGGTTTGAAGCCAGCCCGGGCAGGAAAGACGATGAGAGAGAGAGAGAGAGACAGACAGAGAGAGGGAGAGATGGGGGGGAGACAGAGAGACAGAGAGAGAGAGAGAGGGAGAACAGGCAGGTAGGGGGAACTCTGAGGAAAGGCTACAAGTTCATGATCAAGGTACAGCAAACTGGGTTTCTAGTGAACATAGTAGCTAGCCAGCTTCTTAATGTGTCTTCACATGGTCTTCCTCTTTACCAAGAGAGACAAGACAGAGACAGACAGACACAGAGAGACTGTGTCTCTTCCTGTTCCTCTAAGGACACCAGTTCTTTTAGATGAGAACCTCAGAGTTATGGCTTCATTTAACCTCCATAAGTCCTCATCTACATTTGGAGCACTAAGCCCCCCAAAGTCATTGAAAGCTGAGGCTTAAGACTTCGACCTAAGACTTTGGGAGGACACAAGTCAGTTTATAACAGGAAAGTTAGAGTCAGGAAAACAGAGACCAGACATACTAAGAGACAAGAGGTAATGTCTTGAACATGGGTACATTAGAAGCATACTTGCCTTTCTCTACTTTATTACCTTATTTATTTCTTTTTGCTGGTCGTGGGTCCTGAACTCTGGGCCTGGGTGCTGTCCCTCAGCTCTTCAGCTCAAGGCTAGTGTTCTACCACGTGAGCCCACAGTGTCACTTCGGACCTTTTCTGTTTATATGGTGCTGAGGAATGGAACCCAGGGCCTCATGCATGCAAGGCAAGCGCTCTACCACTGAGCTACCTTCCCAGCCATACTTTAATTTTTTGTAATTTAAACCAAATATAATTTGATGGATGTAAGTTAAATTTCCTATTTTGACTAAGCTACGAAAATGAAGCAGCAGCTACCAAACTTACCTGAGATTGGTGTTAAATATAAACAAGTAAAATGGAGGGATTGAAATGCATTGAACCTCTGTCAAGCAGTTTCTGAAACCAACACATCCCATGATTTTTATTAGCCAATAAATTTCTTTTTTCGTGTTTTCACCTAGAATAAAAAAGCTCTGATCCATTGCTGTGGGTATAAAAATGTTTACATTACAGATTACAGGCTGTGAGTAGGCTACTTGTAAATTGTAAGGCCCAAGGGACCCGGGTTTCAGTCTGCTTTGTTCATTGTAGGCACTCAATAAGTATTTATAGGAGAGAATGGATGTTCAGATTGTCTTCAAATCCCAGTCCTGCTAGTAACACTCTGTATAACTTCAGATGAAGATTCCTTTCTCTGGCCTCAGCTTTCCCAATTTGTGAAGTGGTGAGAATCAAGCCCTCAGTCTGAAAGACTCTTGACTCTCCCATTTCAACCTTATTGTGCCCAGAGGCTGTGATTTACCTATAACTGTGGCTTCTCGGTTACAAACAGTAGATACAAATCACTAGTCCTTAATCAACTTATGGCTATTATCCTTAGAAATAAGGTGCAATTTAAAAACAGTTCAACTCCACATGCTTAAGCTTGCTACAAACTTAAAAAATAGATTGAAAGTTATAGCCTGTTAATAATAGGAACAAGAAAACTTGCCTAGGAAATTCAGATTTGGGGGAAAGAATCAACAATATAAAATCAACTATGTGTAAAACTGCATGCTGCAGGATCAGCGTGGACTTTAAAAGCTGATGAAAGACTGAATCTGAACAAACACTTGCAGAGTAAGAACAGTACAAGTACATCAACCTGTACACAGCTGAACACCTCCAGGCTCAAAGCCATAACGAATTAGGGTTTGACTGACAAACCCATCACTGAATGAAAACTTGCTGTAAAATGTACACAGGAAAGAACTGGTTTCCCTGTAGTTACTGAGCCTGAGCTAGGGATGGAGATAGATATATAAGGAGGCTCACGTTCTCTGTTAAGTCCCAAGGAAAGCAGAAAGAAGCCTGGTTTCCAGCTAGCTACCGCTTTGCCCCCCAGATTCCACCAAATGAATGGTTCAACTCTGTTAGGTAAGCCTAGCAAGTAGCCAATCCCTGGTCAGGGGATTGGTGGGCTGTAACAGGTCAGACCTGGGCCAAATGACCCAAATGACCCTGGCCTGTAACAGAACAACTCCTGGAATTGGAGATGGTGGGGGAAAGGGTAGGCCTTGGCAGGGAAAGGAACACACTGATGTGTGGAAAAGGGCAATTCAGCAGACTATGAGGAAGACATTGGACCCTCTCTACTGCCCTGTGCAGAAATCTTCTAGGGCCTTATGAAGGTTCCTCTAAAGACTCCTCTAAAGTTCTCACTTAATGAGAACTTGTTGCTACCATGTGCATTTGACCAAATACATTTGTTCATAAATGTTCTCTGGGAGCCTGAGCTGGGCCTCGTTCAAATCAACGCACCTCGAAGCCATTCCAATCCTTGTTTTGTGACAGGAGCACACTATGTAGCTCAATCTAGCCTCAAATTCACAATCCTCCTGCCTGTGTCCCAAGTGCTGGGGTCACAGGCCTGCACCCCCCTGACCAGTACTTCCAGCCACCAGGGCCCGAACCTGGTTTCTCCACGCCCCCATCAACGCTTCCAACGTGCAGGGTAAAAGGGCCACAGGGGGACAGCGCTGAATTGACAGCCAACACTGTCCTTATCCTGCCTCAGGAAGGAGGTTGTGAACACTAATAGTTTATCATCGTGTCTCCACCAATACATATGTGGTCAAGTTGTCTTTGGAACACAGATCACAGTAGCAGGGTCAAAGCACAGGTGCAGGGCTGAGGGTGTGAGTTAAATGGTAGAGCTTTGTGCCAAGCAAGCACAAAATTGAGTGCGACCCCAGTGACACGGAACAAAAAGTGGAGTCACTGAAGGCAACTAGGTATTTAGCTCCTGGACTATGGGTATATTGTTGGGCCTAGGGTCTATGGCATCCATAATGACACATACCCCGCCCCAGAACTGTGGCCGGGCAGTGCATGAGTACAGAGGGCACCTTTACAGTTCCTGCCCTGAGCACAGAGCCCTGCTGGTGGTAGGCATGAGCTGAATAAAGAAGCCACACATCTCGTCCCCACATAGCAAGAGCCACATTGAGCTGGGCAGAATGGCACGTCCTCTGAAATCACAACAGGAAACAGATGTGAGAGCTGTGGGTGGCTGGCATGGTTCCTCGCTGAGCCTGACTCGACTCAGCTTTACTCTATGCCATCTAGAATTCTCCTCCCGATGCTTTTTACTCAAGGCTAGCACTCTGTCACTTGAGCCACAACTCCACTTCTGCCTTTTTTCTTTTTTGGTCAGTTGTGGGGCTTGAACTCAAGGCTTAGGTGCTGTCCCTGAGCCCCTTTGGGCTCAAAGCTAGCGCTCTACCGCGTAAGCCACAGCACCACTTCCAGGTTTTGAGTGGTTAATTGGAGATAGAGCCTCGCGGGACTTTCCGGCCTGGGCTGGCTTCCAACTGTGATCCTTGGATCTCAGCCTCCCAGGTAGCTAGGGACAGGCAGGAGCCACCAGCACCGGCCACTTCTGGCTTTTTGGTGGTAAGCTGGAGACCGTCAGTTTGCTTTCTACAATGAGTGTATTAAAAATGCTCTGTGCTGAAAAATAAGTGTGAAGAAGGGAAGTAGGGCTGCCGGCGGACGGAGGTGGCTAGGAAGTTGTTCCTTAACCCCGACAACAGCCACCTCGCCAACGGAAGCACGCTGTCCCAGGCCAGCCGGCGGTGTGGGGCCCGGGCCCGGGCCTCTCCCGAGGGTCCACATCCCGGCGGCCACTTCCGCAACACACCGGTGGCGGAGCGGGTGTGGAGCGCTTCCTCGGGCCGGCGGGGTGCCGAGCCCTCTGCGCTTCATTCTGCCCGGTGCCCGGGGTGACCGTCGGGAGCGTGCACCCGGGCACACGCGGGGGGGGTCCCTCGGGGGGTGACCGTCGGGAGCGTGCACCCGGGCACACGCGGGGGGGGTCCCTCGGGGGGTGACCGTCGGGAGCGTGCACCCGGGCACACGCACGCGGGGCCTGCCGGGCCGGACCGACGGTGCGTCAGCCTCACCGGCGCTCGCGGCGGGGCGCTCGCTCGGGGTGCCCCGCGAGCACAGGCCCTGGGTTCGAGTCCTCAGCGGACGCAGCCAAGGCCGGCGGCGGGGTCCGGCCCAGGCCCGGGGGCGCGGGCCTTCCCCTCGGGCGGGGCGGCGCGGCGTGCGGAGGGTGCGGGGGCCGGGCCCCGTCGCGCCGGGGGCGCTGGCCGAGGCCCGGGAGGGCGCGGGGGCCGCGGCGGCCAGGCGGACGCGGCCCGGCTCCGCCGGATGACTCGTTCATTCATTCACCCATTCATCCTGCGGGCGCGCGGCGCGGCGCTGGCCACGTGACGGCCCCGCCCCGGAGGTCCCGCGGGTCTGGGGACCCGACCGCGAGCAGCGACCGGCGGCGGCCGGGCAGGTGCTGGGTGGGCGCCGAATGGACGCAGCCGCGGGTGAGGGAACGGCGGCTCCAGCCTTTCCCGCCCAGGCGCGGTCAGCCCGACCGCGGCGCGCGGGACCGGCGGGAGCAGGGCGCGCCGCTCGCCGTCTGCGCATGCGCGCCTCGAGCCCGCCCTGAGAGCCGGCGCACGAGGTCTCACCGCCGTCGGTGCGTGCGCGTCCCCGCGCCGGCTCAGCAGCACGTGACCCGACGCGCCGCCCCCCCCCCCCCCGGCGCTGGCCCGCTGAAGCGGCCGCTGGATTCGGGCGGTGCGTACGTGCGTACGTACGCGCGTGAGCGCGCGCGCCGGCCGCGTGGTTGGGCGCGGCGCCGTTGCCCCGCCCCGCGAGGCTCCGCCTCCCGCGCGCCGGCGTCGGCTGCGTCTCCGGCATTTGAATCGCGCTTCCGCCATCTTTCCAGCCTCAGTCGGACGGGCGCGGAGACGCTTCTGGAAGGTAGCGGCGGGGCCGGGCGGGCCGGGCGCGGGCGGCGGCGGGCCCAGGGACCCCGGGGCGGCGGCGGGCGGCGGGAGCCGGGCCGGGCGCGGGGAGGGGAGGGGCGGGCGGCGGCGGGCGGGCCGGCCGGGGAGCGGGCCGCGGGTCCTCGTCGTCCTCGTCCTCCCCTCTCCTCCCCTCCCCCGCCGTCCTCCCCGCCCTCCTCCGCGCCGTCCCCCGGCCGGGTCCCGCCGGGCCGCGGCCCCGCGCCGCCGCCGCCGCCGCCGTGGCGCCGCGGCCTTTGTACGGCGCACGTGCCGCAGCCGCGCTCTGTCCGCCCGCAGGATCGCCGCGATGGCCGCGCAGGGAGAGCCGCAGGTCCAGTTCAAGGTGCGGGCCGGGGCGGTGCGGGGGCGCGCGCGGGCCGTGCGGAGGGCGGGTGGGTGCGGGCGGGCGGGCCGGGCCGGGCGGCGGGCCCCCCCACCGGGCTCACGGCCGCCGTGCCCCCCCCCCCGCAGCTCGTCCTGGTGGGCGACGGCGGGACCGGGAAGACGACGTTCGTGAAGCGTCACCTGACGGGCGAGTTCGAGAAGAAGTATGTAGGTAGGTGCGCGCCGGCCGGGCGGGGGCGCGGGCCCCGGGCGCGGGCTCACGGCCGCTGTCCCCGCAGCCACGCTGGGCGTCGAGGTCCACCCCCTGGTCTTCCACACCAACCGAGGCCCCATCAAGTTCAACGTGTGGGACACGGCCGGCCAGGAGAAGTTCGGCGGCCTGAGGGACGGCTACTACATCCAAGGTGCGCCGGGGCGGCGGGGGGCCGGGCTCCGCACCGGGGCGGCGGGGGGGGGGGGTGCGGGCGGCCGCGCGGGCCCGGGGACACGCGGAGCACGTGCTGTGTCACGTTGGCGCGGCGGCGAGCACGCTGGCCGCGGGCCTCGGCCGTGCGGCCTCACGCGAAGGAAGGCTGCCCGCGGGGGCCGCCGTCCGCGCTCCCATTGTCAGGCCGGGTGGGAGTGAGGCCCAGAAGCCCGCTGGCGGCCTCCCGTGTGTACTGCGGGCTCACTAGCCTCCACGCGGTGTGCGTGCTCTCCAGCTTGCAGTCTGGAGCAGGGTGGCCAACCCAGGTACAGCCCCTAGGCCCTTCAGGAATGGGCGCCCATTCACAAGAAGACAGGCAGGTTCACTTTGCTGATGTTCTGGTAGCTAGCCAACTGATGATTACCTGGGGGTGAGGCAGTATTAGAGAGCTGGGAAAAGCACTGAGATAGGCAACATAGGTTGTTGAAGCTTTTTTTTTTTTCTTTCTTTTTTCTGGTCGTTCATGGGCCAAAACTCTGGGCCTGGGCGCTGTCTCTCAGCTCTTCAGCTCAAGGCTAGCGCTTGAGCCACAGTGCCACTTCTGGCTTTTTCTGTGTATGTGGTGCTTAGGAATTGAATCCAGGGCCTCATGCATGCAAGGCAAGCACTCTACCACCTTCCCAGCCCTTGTTCAAGCTTTTATACAAAGTGCATTCGAATCAGTATATTGTGTTAACAGAAGCATGATGGTGGTGGATGCTTTGTACTAACAATAATAATTGAGCATTTTTAGCATCAGATCTTTAAGTTGAGTGGCTAGATTTGGATGACTTGGGCCTAATGCACACCCACGTGCATTCTTGGTGTGATAAACCTCACATGGCTATATTTTTCAGCCCAATGTGCCATCATAATGCTTGATATGTATATTTTTCAGCCCAATGCGCCATCATAATGTTTGATGTAACATCAAGAGTTACTTACAAGAACGTGCCTAACTGGCATAGAGATCTGGTGCGAGTGTGTGAGAACATCCCCATTGTTTTGTGTGGCAACAAAGTGGACATCAAGGACAGGAAAGTGAAGGCAAAGTCTATCGTCTTCCACCGGAAGAAGAATCTCCAGGTGTGTAGCTGTTAGAGCCATGCTGTTACGACCCTTTCCACGAAGCTGACGGATGGGTTTTATGTGTCGGTTTAAATGCCCTCAATAATGACTGCTTCAGTTGTGAGACTTACTGCAAAGGTTCATTTCCTTTTGTTTCAAACAGTACTACGACATTTCTGCCAAAAGTAACTACAACTTTGAAAAGCCCTTCCTCTGGCTCGCTAGAAAGCTCATTGGAGACCCTAACTTGGAGTTTGTCGCCATGCCTGCTCTCGCCCCACCGGAGGTGGTCATGGATCCAGCCTTGGCCGCGCAGTATGAGCATGACCTGGAGGTATGGCCTGTTGTAGGGGTGGGGGGCCGCCGCGGGTGTCATGGCGGTTTCCTCTGGAGCGCTGCCCTTTGTCTCCTCCTAGGTTGCTCAGACCACCGCTCTCCCGGATGAGGATGACGACCTGTGAGAAGGCGAAGCTGGAGCCGGCGTCAGAAGTCTAGTTTTATAGGCAACTGTCCTGTGATGTCAGCGGTGCCGCGCGTGTGCCACTTTATTATCTAGCTAAGCAGAACATGTGCTTCATCTTTGGGATGCTGAAGGAGATGAATGGGCTTCAGAATGAATGTGGCAGTTAAATACCTTCATTTTTTGGACTTGCATACCTAGCTGTTTGGAAAGCAGTTGTTTCCTTCTTGAGTTTCAAAGATAAGACTGCTACAGTCACATCACAATATCCAGTGGTGAAACCTTGTTTGTTACTGTCATTCCCATTCCCTTCGTTTAGAATCAGAATAAAGTTGTATTTCAAGTACCTAAGCAAGCGAACTCATCCCTTGTTTGTATGTGTTTTAGAATAGGAAAGCTTGTGCCAC
This sequence comes from Dipodomys merriami, assembly GCF_024711535.1. Lineage (NCBI taxonomy): Eukaryota > Metazoa > Chordata > Mammalia > Rodentia > Heteromyidae > Dipodomys > Dipodomys merriami. The sequence goes on along the minus strand of NW_027206241.1, from coordinate 567,487 downwards.
GGGACTGCTTAGGCTGCCTTCACTGGTGATGATTTAACTTGTTCGTTCGGTTCCTCCTTGTGTCTGCCTTTTACTTTCATGTCAGTTGGGGTTGTCACCAAGGACCAAAGTTGGTCAGGAGTTGAGCTGTGTAAATACAAAACAGTCTGTCCCATCTCTGTTTTGGTCAGGTAATCAGTCCTCTAGGGAAGAGCTGCTTTAAAGTGCAGTCTGTCAGTAATGGTGACGTTTGACCTTTACATCTGACTGTTAGCTTAAGGATTAAAGTTTATGGTGAAAGGGACCCCCGTTGGTTAAATGTCTCCTCAGAAGACAGCATGAGGGGATTGTACTAGACTAGCTTTTTATCTCCTTCTGTGTGTGTTGGGTGCCTAGTAAGTCAGTATTCGGGGAGGATGGCTGGGGTTGCCACTGGCTCCAGTCAGAACTCCCAGCCTTCAAAGATATGTTGAGAATGAGACCTTCAGCTTTTGAAAGGGTTTTTCTTTTAGCAGTGTAGAAAGGGGAGACCACCGCCCCACAGGCAGAATGAATGAACGGCTCTCACAGTGTCTTAGGGTGACCAATTTTTTTTTTTTTTCTTGGCCAGTCCTGGGGCTTGAGCTCTGCTCTGCCTGGGTACTGTTCCTGAGCCTCTGCTCAAGGATAGCGCTCTACTGCTGGAGCCACAGCACCACTTTTGGCTTTTTCTGAGTAGTTTATTGGAGTAAGAGTGTCACAGACTTTCTTGCCTGGAATGGATGGCTTAGAACCATAATCCTCACATCTCAGATTCCTGAGTAGCTAGGATTATAGACATGACTGACGCCTAGAAGTAACCAATTTTTTTAGAGAAAATTCTTTCTAGTATAGTATGTTTCCATGTGTAATGTGTCCCCATCCAACTTGCCCCTTGTATCATACGTACTTGGATGTCTAGAGACGGTGTGGTTGCTTGTCCTACAGGACAGAAAATGGAGTCACAAGGAAGAGGGCATGATTGAGAGCTTACTGTATGTACTGGCCTCAACAGACTGACCGTATATGCTTGCTACCTTCAGAAGCAGGTCTTGGGAGTCTGTATGATCTGAACTTTTTCCCATTGTAGAGATGAAACCTCCCATCCAGACCTTTTACTTTCCAATATAAAGCAAATGTGTTTGTAACCTGTAAGTGCAAGTACCTTGCGTTCTTGTACATGTTGAAACAGTTATGGGATGCTGCTCACCTTTAACATGGGGCGGGCAGGGACTTTGAAGTCCCATTGGAAGAAGGAGTTGTTGCAAAATATAATGCTTCTACTTTGCCTGGATTTTCTGATTTATCTCTTAGACTTTAGTAATTGTGAGCATGGATCATTGGGTTTATGGGAGTTAGACCTGATGGCCAATTAGTAGAGTTGGTCCTGGGTGTGTGCAGGATACAAGTTTTATCCAGTGAGGTGGGGAAGGTTCTTCCTACTCTTTAGTAACAATATGGTGTCTTGGGGGAGTCTTTGAGTCTTGCTTTGTGGAGCAGTTGGGAGAATCTATGGTTTAAAGTAGAATGCAACATTTAGGAAAGCATAGAGCTTTCCAGAAAGTGGACACACAAAGATGACGTGTTCTGGTTACATACACCTGCAGTAGCAGTTGGGACTTTTAGGTTCTTTGGCAGAAATGACACGAAGGCCAGGTTTGAATTGTGAGGAGATGAGCTTCTTCCACCCCACAGCTGCACTAAGCTGCGCTGAGCTGCCCCCTGCCCTTTGGGGCTTGTGGGAGCTCTGGTCCAATGGTTTCATGTCCCTCTAAACCTGCCAGTGCTTCTCCATCCCTCCACACCAGGCTGATGTCTGCAGATCTGGTCCCCAGTGCTTACTGTGGACCTCAGAAAGAGAACTGAGGTTAGAGATGGGTGGGGTGGGGGCCTGGAAACATGACAGTGCCAGCCAAGTTGTGACTGAGTCATGGTGACAGGACATGCTAGGGGTTTTAGTTCACACTGCTTTGCTCATTTGCCCCAGCTTACTGTCTCAGGAGAGTTGAGTGGACGGTCAGGAAGCTGGTCAGGCAGAACTCAAAGGGAAACGCACGCTCTTGGCAGGTAGGTTTGGCATGGGATGCTTCAGGTTTAGCTACAGGAGCCATGAGTGAAGAGCACAGTTCCTGCCTTCAGGAGAACACTGGAGTCCTAGTGCAACATGGACAGTTGATGCCTTCGGTCCACTTGGAGCTGTCCTGGGTGAGAGCTGGGCAGCCTTGTGCAGGGAGCTTGGTGGTACCTGAAGTGAACTCTGGTGGGCAGGAGCAGACACTGGAAGCATCCCCAAAATCTTGGGAGGTCTGGGGAGGGGGCAGTGGGCAGCGGTTCGGGGAAAGCATGCTGCGTGGACACGGTGAGGCCGTTGGGTAAGTGCTGCTGCTTCCTATGGTCTGAGGCGCACACAGTGAGATGCCCCCTTCTCCCACTGTCCATATTTAGGCTCTCATTTGGAACCCAGGCGACATTGATGGATTTGGCTGGAAGTAGATTTCTAAGGGCAAAACCTAAGGGAACAATGGTTGCACGAAGTGGTTGTTAGGAAGGCACGTAACCAGGCAATGCCAGGAGTCCAAAAGCAGAGCAGGTCTCCTGCGGGAGCTGATGAGCTCCTTGCCGGCCTTGGGGTTAGCTAGCCGCCAGCCCTAGGTAAGTCAAGGGCCCAGAGTACCTGCCTTCTGAGGTGTCTTCCAGCCCTAGTGCTGCCGTGTGAGCCCAGCACGGACCAGAGCGGGCAGGAGGAGATGGGCCAGGGGCAGGGAATCCCCGCTGACTGATAGGGCAGGTTTTATGCCCCCCAAAACGCGTGGGTGACCGTAAGCCCCAGCCTCGAGGCCTGTGTCCAAGAGACAGGAACAGGCGTTCAGACAGACACTTGTGTGTGGAAGTCCGTGGCAGCCCTTGTTACAGCAGTCAAGAGGCAGAAACAACCCCAAAGCGTCAGCAAGCAGATAAAGGGAGTGTGGTGCATCGGCACGGTGGAGTATTACTTAACCATGAAGATAAGCATGATGAACGTGATGCCAGCTGAAAGAGGCCGGGCTTCATCCCTGAATACAACTCACCAAGAACTGTGCTTCGAGACAGCGCAGTCCTATCATTATTTTCATTGTTGAGGGCGAGCTGCACTCTGGCCAGTAGCAACCTGTCAGACTGACCTATTTATTTCCCCTTTCATACAATTTTTGCTCTCACGCATGACAAAAAGTCCTGGGCTTGTCTGGTTCAGACCTTGTGTGCAGTGGGTGGGAGAGAAATGCTTCCTCCTGGGCAGAGGCTGCCGCTGGCCTGTCACCACTGCCGGTCCACTTGGTTGATAACAGGAGACGTGAATGCTATAACCTACAGGAAATAATAAGTACTCGATTCATGCTATTTTTCCAATTACAGATTTAGAATACTTAGCTTTTCCTTAATGTCTTAATGTTAGGAAATCTCTGTCTTCAATGTCAATATAATTCTTTCTTCCTTTTTTTTGGTGCTAGTGCTGGGACTTGAACTCAAGCTTTTGCTTAGCTTTCTCTGCACAAGAATGACACCCTACCACTTGAGCCATACCTCCACGACCCTCAGGATTACAGGCATAGCCACCAGCACCCAGCTAGTTACTTCATTTCTTTATTCTACTACACATCCCAGTTTGCAAATACCACATACCAGCATTCCCTTTCAGGCCGGTGCCAGCAAAGGTACTTCTGTATTTCTGCGTGTGTTTTGTTGGTCCACAGTCAAAATAATAGTGTTTAAAACCACTTGAGATAATTCTGTGTTGCAATTATCCTAATTACACCATCAACTCTCTATGTAATTAGATTCATTCGGTTCAGTTTTTAAGAAAAGTTACTTTTGCTAGCACTGGTGGCTCACTTTTGTAATCCTAGCTCCTCAGGAGGCTGAGGTCTAAGGACCACAGTTCACAGCCAGGCTGGGTAGATAAAATCAGTGAGACTTTTCTCCAGTTTACTAGCAAAAAGCTAGAAGTAGAGTTGTGCCTTAAGTGGTAGAGCACCAGCCTGAGTGGAGAAAGCCAAGCGAGAGCTCAGGGCCCCGAGTTGGAGCCTAATGTGGGCATACACACAAAAACGAGGTTCTCTCTAATATATTCCTCCTCTCCCCCCACCTCCGCTTTTTTTTTTTTTTCAGTCCTGGGGCTTGAACTCTGGGCCTGGGCACTGTCCCTCAGTTCTTCAGCTCAAAGCTAGTGCTCTCCCACTTCAGGCACAACTCCACTTCCAGTTTTCTGGTGGTTCTTTGGAAATAAGTCTCACAGACTTTCCTGCCCAGGCTGGCTTTGTGCTGATCCTCAGATCTTGGCCTCTGAGTAGCCAGGATTACAGGCATGTGCCACCAGTGCTTTCACAGGTTCAGATTTTCATGCCATGTGAATGAAATAGGTAAGGGCTCTTTCTAACAGTGCTCACACTTGAAGGTGTTGTGAACTGTGAAGATGCCTGAGCACTTATGTGAGTGTCCAAATGTGAGTGTGTGGGACTGAGTGTGCACAAATGCAAGTGTGTAGAGGGATTCGATGCAGTTCGTACATTTTTATATAACACAGAAATCACACTATTGCTGAGTCTGTAACTCCAGGAATTTTCTTCTACTGATTCACACCAGGCAGAGCCGAGTTCAGTGCTGACTCAGAGCCCAGCCTTGACCTTTTTTAGGGGGAGTCCCACGCTGACAAGTCAGCCACGTGACGGGCTGGGGCAGGGGTCGGCTTCGTGTGCCCGTGTGGGCTTTCCGCGAGGGCGGCCTTGGGAGTTAGCACTGACAGTGTCACCCCTGATCTGGTCTGCGAGCTCCAGCCTGGGCTGGCCAGTGACCAGCCCATGTTTGGTAGCATTCAATGCTAACAGTGCTCCAGTTTCATAAAGCCCCTCAGTCTTGGTTGTGAACGCCTTCTCATCGGTGAGCGATCAGCGTGAAGAGTCGCCATTTGAAATAAGTCTACTTAAAGGAAGGCCGCATGCCAGGGCGAAGACAGGACATGCTTCATGTTGAGTGCCAATGAGCTTCTGATTGAAAGCACGTGCAAATTCTTGGGGCAAACAGGAGTGGGTCGCAGTAATTGGAGAGGAACGGACTGGGGTGGTAGAAGGGCACTGTGTTCCCCAAGCTCGCACGCCACCCGGGCAGCGGTTGGAGTAGAGGTGGTGGAGGGTTCGAGGCTTCCTGGAGCGCCGGCCTGGCTCTGCGGCTCTGGCCAGTGGCAGAGTCTGCAGTTTCCTTCCTCCCGGGCCGCTTCTGGGAGGCTCCTCTTGATAACTTAGAGTGCGTTCTGGACACTTTCCTCATGGCATTTTCCATCCAGTTTAGCCAACACTGCTGCTCTCGCCAGGCTGCATGAGACCTGAGATGGCGCAGACACCACGGGGGAGGAGAGGGGTGCAGGAAGTGGGGCTAGGGGTAATTTTTTTTTTCTCTTGTTGGTCGTGGGGCTTGAACTCTGGGCCTGGGCGCTGTCCCTCAACTCTTCAGCTCAAGTTGAGCACTCTACCTTGAGCCACAGCGCCGCTTCTGGTTTTCTAGTGGTTAACTGGAGATAAGAGTCTCATGGACTTTTCTGCCTGGGCTGGCTTTGAACCGCGATCCTCAGATCTCAGCCTCCTGAGTAACTAGGATGACAGGCGTGAACCACCAGTGCCCGGCAGGAGTAAATTTTTTTGTGTGACAGTCCTGGGGCTTGAACTCAGGGCCTGGCTTCTGTCCCTGAGCTTTTTTGCTCAAGGCTAACACTCTACCACTTGAGCCACAGCTTCACTTCTGGCTTTTTGGGAGAGTTAATTGGAGATGTGTCTCAGACTTTCCTGCCAGGGCTGGCAGGAACCTCAGATCTCAGTCTCCTGAGCAGTTAGGATGACAGACGTGAACCCCTGGTGACGTCGGTCTCCTATTGCAGCCTCCATGGGAGTATTCGGTGAGCGGGAGCTGCTGCCTGGGAGTGTGTAGCTCTGTTGCCTAGCGTGAGCGAGACAGAGATGCAGGCTCCAACCCCCAGCACCACAAAAATGAGGCAAAACAAAACAGATCTTTGATTGCTATCCTCTTGGCGGGGCCTGTCAGCTGGGCCCAGCTCCTCGGCCCTACCAGCCCTGCATGGGGCCCTTGTTGTTTTGTCCCACTAAACTCAAGCAAATCCAAGAAGTTTGGAGGGAGTTGGGGCGTGGCACGGCATGAACAGGCCAGGTTAGAAAATCCTTCTGGCAGCTTCTACAGTGATATGGGAGCCCCACTGTCCCATGAGAGATTGCACTCTGATGAATCGGATTAGATCTTAGTTAAAAGTTTAACTCAATTTCCTCACAGAAGATACGGATTATTGATATCGTCATTATATTATTAGTATAGATGCTAGTAATGGATGATCTATGCAATAAACCGAGTATTTATGACCAGTCTGTAGTAGCCAAACTGTCAGATACCTTGCCAACATCTCATTTAACCCTAAACAAAACGAATAGAAGCCATGTGCCAGTGGCTCACGCCTGTAATCCTGGCTACTCTGGAAGCTGAGATCTGCAGATTGTGTTCAAAGCCATCCCAGACAGGAGAGTCTGTGAGACTCTTATCTCCAATGAACCACCAGAAAATCAGAAGTGGCGCTGTGACTCAAAGTGATAGAGTGCTAGCTTTGAGTGAAAAAGCTCAGGGGCAGCACCCAGGCCCTGAGTTCAAAAGACCCATGGCCGAACAACAAAAACAACAAAATAAAGTGATATGTGTGTGCTATTATTTTATTAAGCTGTTCTGGGGCTTGAATGTTCTATTTTATTTAAGTGGGTTCTGGGGCTCGTATGTGCTATTTTCCAGTTGAGAGCCTTGGGCTCTCCTGTGTGCTTGGGCTCTCCAAGCGGTGAACATCTTGGTGTTCTATGCCACTGCCAGGCGCTGGCCGGCATTCCTCCGTGCAGGTGTCTGCCGAGAGGAGGCAGGAGCAGGAGGCCGGCACGCAGCTCACTTGAGCCCCATGACGTTCCTGAGCCCTCCTCCACCACGGTGGGCATCCGCCTCCCTCCTCAGTGTCAGGAGCATCCTTGTTGCTATGGCTACCAAAGGGTAGGGGTGGCCAGCCAGACAAAGGGGGGACGTGGAGTCCCACCATCTCCTCCTGCTGGTACAATACCACCAGCTCAGTCACCCCAGCAAAGGGAGCCCCACGCATGGAGGAATCGCCTGCTCATTATTTTATTAGGGAAGATAAAAGCACTGGACATCGTGTTCAGGGCTCTAGTCTGTCTTCTCCACAGCCATCCGTCTGTCTCAGATGGTGGAAATACGGAAAGAGCCGTGGGTCGTGCCATGGGCACCCAGGTTAAGCAGAATCTTGTATCTGAAAGGAGTCAAGTGACCCCTCTCACACCGGCTGACCTTAATCCTGTGAAACAGCAGAGCTGAGAGGTGGTATGCCTTGTCCGGCACCATCTGGGGCCTCAATCAGAAGATATCACAGCAACCTGCTCGGGGCTCGGCGCTCGGCCCTCATCATTGTGGCCACGCAGCCTGGAAACAGCCCCAGCCACAAAGAAGCAGCGCCCTGCCGTCCAGCCTTCTCCCGACTGCGGAGTCCACAAGGAGCCGGATGCCAGTGGTCTGCACCTGTGGCCCAGCGACTCGGGAGGCTGGGATTCACAGCTCAAGGCCAGTCTGGGCAGAAAACTCCACCAGACCCTTTCCCACTGAGACTGGGTGTGGCAGTCCACCTCCTGGCCACCTACAACAGGAAGCTGGACATGGGGTTCACTCCCAGACTGCACCCTGGCAGGAAGTAAGGCCCGGCAATAAACTGTTGGAGGCATGGCTCAGCACTGAGGCCCTGAGGAGGAGGAGGAGGGGGAGGAGGGGGAGGGGGAGGAGGAGGAGGGGGAGGGGAGGGAGGGGAAGGAGAATAAAATAGAAGGGGAGGGGAAAGGGAAGGGGAGTGGGGGAGAGGCATCATCCTCAGCTTCCTCCAGCAGAACACTGTGTGCACCTTTAATGAGGTTGTAATACTTGTAATGAATGGAATTCGGGAGGTTTGGACACTCCCAGGGCCCCAGCAGGGGGTGGGGGGGGACTCCCTGCAGAGCCGACCCTCCCTTCCTCTCCCCTCCTGTCTCTCCTGTCCACCACGGCTCTTACTTCCTACCATTTAGAACAAAAGTTAGCTGTTTCCACCATGTGCCCTTGGCTGTTCCCACATGCCAAGGTATCTTGGAGACACGATGTGTTGAACTGGCTCGTGCGCTCTCTCTCTCTCTCTCTCTCTCTCTCCCTCTCTCTCTCCCTCTCTCTCCCTCTCTCTCCCTCTCTCTCGCTCTCTCGCTCTCTCTTGCCCCCACCCTTGCCCACGCACTCTGTTGTTTACAGTATCTCTCACCCTATGAAGTGGCAGTGCTGTGTCCTTGGTCACTTGTCTTGCACGCGTGCATGCCATCCGTGCACAAGCTCCCAGAGGTGGCCCTGCTGGCCCTGGGCCCCTCCCAGGGCTGTGACCTAACTGCCTGTCAGGGCTGGCACTGCCACGCTGCGCCGCGGCTGCCACGGAGTTCTGGAATCTTGCCATTGGGCTGAGTGACCACAGACCCGTCTCGCTTGCAGCCCCACGCCTCTTCCCATGGCGGGGGGCCTTGTTTTCCACTCCCGTTCCTTCATTCTCTGCTTGCGAGTTGCGGGACAGCTTCTATTCCATCCTGGGGACTCTTCATTATGGACAGACTTTCACCGACTGTCATTCTTTTTGGGTCTATCATTTTAAGATATAGTTGAATTTATCCATTTTCAAAAGTGGTTTCTGACCGGACACTGGTGGCTCACGCCTGTCATCCTAGCTACTCAGGAGGCTGAGATCTGAGGATCACGGTTCAAAGCCAGCCCGGGCAAGTCCATGAAACTTATTGCCAATAAACTCCTCAGAAATGGCCAGGAGTGGTGTTCTAACACAAGGCTGGGGTTTTCTTTGCTTTCCCTCAGTTCTGCACGTATTCTAGCATGTCACTGCAGTCACTTCATTCTCCCAGACAAAAAAGATGTCAATCTCCTCTGTCAGGTCCTGGGTGCAGGCTGGTGCGCAGCCCCCTCTCTGGTCGCAGATCTCACCAGTGCCGATGGGCGTAGCTGGTTGCAGCCATCGAGAGCTCCTGACCCTGCCCACGCCTGCACAAGTGTGTCTGTCACTTTCTCTCTTGCTGCCTGTGTTCACTTCTGCATATTCTTTCTTGTTCATTTTCCTCAGCAAAGCAAGACCCAGCAGAAGCCCCTCCCCTGTGTGTTTTCATTGGTGACGTGTGAGATTTATGAGGAGCCGAGGCCAGTGATGGCTATCTGGCACTGAGCCTGGCTGTGGGGCGGCTTTGGGGACCCAAAGCAGTCTGCTGTTTGCAGACAGAAGTGATGGAGACACAACTTCTCCTATGAGACACCCCCTAGCCTTGAGGGTCGGCCTGCTCCCCTAGGCGTGGCCTAGGGAGACAGGAGATTTGGACCCAGGGAGGCACAGAGCTGTGCACAGGGGGAGGGGCTGAGAGGACAAGGCAGCAGGCCGCTGCAAAGCAACGAGTGCTGGGGGCCATCCCGGGCTGTGTCCAGACCGCCAGCCTCCAGGCTGGGAGGAAGCAAGTCCGGCTGGCTGACTCATCCAGCCTGTGCCCTGTGTCCCCTGCCCGGGAGTGTGATGTTCCCTCCACTCACCCACCATCTTCCCGGGTGCACCAAGCCTTCTCTTCACTTAGTTCTTACGAACTTCTAGACTTCAATCCTCTGTGTGTGTGTGTGTGCATGAGCACGTGTGCACTTGCACATGTGCGTGTGCCAGTATGAGGGCTTGAATTCAAGGCCTGGGCCCCATCCCTTTCTGCACTTACGTTTCACACTCCACCACTTTTGCCGCCAAGCTTTTTGATCGTTCATTGGAGATAAGGATTTGTCTTCCTGGGCTGGCTTCAAACCTGGATCCTCAAATCTCAGCCTCTTGAGTAGCTGGGATTACAGGCATGCGCCACCAGCGCCCGGCTTGTTGATTCCTTAAAATTATTTTAAACCTTTCTTCTTCCTCCAGAGAGAAATGCTTTTTAAATGAGTGGAGTCATTTTTCTTTATTTCTTTTAAGTGCTGTTCTCTCTTCCTTAAATATGTTGAATGCATGAAAAGCTCATTAAATGTGAGTTTGTTGTGTTTCCCACTGCATTTTTCCAAATGAGATTGTGTTATGTACTGACTCGCATTTCGCTTTTCTTCTTCATCAGTGCATAGTGGAATTAACCTCTCCCACTATGCATTCCCCTCAACCCTCCCCCTCCCCACAGAGCCTGCCTGTTTCCCACACACGGCTCGGCACTTTTCTCCTGGCCGTGAGCGGTGCAGTCCTGGTTCTGACGGCAACTGGGTAACACAGGGCAGAGCACCCGAGCAGGATGGGACCAGGCCCATCCATCACCACCCTCTCCTCCAGCCTCTTCAGCCCTGACCCCCTCACCAGGCACTGGAGGGCTATGCAGGACAGGCTGAGGGAGTCTTTATTGTGTGTAAGAATTCCCCCCACTCCCTCTCCTCCTCCCTCTCCTCCTCCCTCCCCTCCTCCCTCCCCTCCTACCTCTTCCCCTACCCTTTCTTCCCCTCCTGACGCAGTTCCATGTTCGGCCACACGGGGTGCCCGTGTACCTAGTGCAGTTCCGCTTCCAGCCACGCGAGGGCTCCCGAGCCCCACACTTGTGGCCTGTAGTTCCCCATCCAGCCTCGTGGGGCGCCCGTGCTCCACACTTGTGGCCTGCACTTCCATGTCCAGCCACAGGGGGCGCCCGTGCTCCATGTTGACTTGTGTCTGCACGCCCCACCCCCCTTGGTTCCACAGGTGGCGGGCTTGGCCCCAGCACGGCCTGCCTGGGGTCGCGGCCTCCTCCTCCTCAATGCTGCAGTGCTGAGTTGCAGGTGACCAGGAAGGAAGATCTAGTGTCAGGATGGGTTCTCTCCTCTCTCCGCACCTTCTTGTCGGTTTCCTGCTGGCCAAAGCAGGATGTGGGCAGGAGGGCACAGGCCAGGCTGGGCCAGGGTACAAGTGAGCCACACATGCTCTGCACTGCAGGAAGAGATGCTGGTGGCGGAGGTCAGGAGGAAATGACAATGGGGACGGGCAGGCCGGAGCCTGGGCTGTGCCTCTGGGCCCAGGGCTCCAGCCCAGCTACTGTCCGGGCTGGAACTCCCATGATTATGTGCAGGAAGCTGCCGCATCCTGGAATGATTTTGTGTCTCCAGCCTAAATGGATGCAGTCTGTGGGGGTCAGTCGGTGGTGTGAGGGAGCTGGCAGGGGTCTGGAGGCAGGGCTCCAGATGTGCACTGCCCCGGGCCCAGTGAATGCAAGGCGGCGGCCCACGCGGCGGAGGGTCACGCCAGGCTCCGTTGGCGGCTTCGAGGCTTCATGGATCTGCAAGTGCTGGAGGACGGTAGGGTTTTCGAGGCTGTTTGTTAGGTCTGGTGCGTGGGTGGAGGAGGGGCGGACTCCGCACAGAGGCAGCTGTGGCTGTTTGGATTGTTTATTCACACTCTCCCCAGGTGTGGCTCGGGCGGTGGGTTTGTGTGAGCTGGGAGTGGCTCCGGGCGCCAGGGTGTGGCGCAGACTCGCCTGGAGGGGGAGCTGCCACAGGAAACTGGGTCCCCACTGTGTGCAAGACCGTGCCAGGCCGGGGATGGGCGGTGGGCAGGCAGGGCTGGGGGGGGGCCTGTGTGGTAGTGGACGTGCAGACCGGCACGTCTGGCTGTCAGTGTTCGGCCCCAAGCATGGCAGAGGCTGTGGACCAGCAACCAGGAGTGAGGGAGGAGGCTGAGCGGAGGCGGAGGCCCCGGCTCAAAGGCTGGGCCAGCCCCGGGAGGGAGAGGGGGAGGAGGTGGCGGAGGGCCTGGGCTTCACTCCCAGGTGAGGGTGGAGCATGCTGGAGAGGGGGCTGTGAGCACAGCTGAGGCCTGCTGCATGTGGGAATGCCAGCAGGTGACCCGGGATCTGTCCCCGCCCCATCGGGCGCTGTGCCAGGGGGCGGGCCAAGGAGCCCCCTTCTCTCTACAGGAAGTACAGCTTCATTGGACAGACTGAGCTGACAGAGCCGGGCGGGGGTCACACGCTGACCCGGTGTGCTGCAGCACAGCACCAAGTATTACTGCGTAGATTCCTTCCACCTGGGCCACGGACATGGACGGCCACCAGGGGTCAGCAGAGCCTGGGGTTGGAGGTCGGTCTCAGAAATGTGGAATGGGCAGATGGCCTTCGTCACCTGTGGACCCCCCCTTTGTTTCCCCCCCCAGGACAGTGAGCACCCAGACTCCATCTGGGGAGCAGTCACGTGCCCCCTCTTGGAGCACACAGAGCACCGGCTCGGTTCCCCTGCCCCATCGCCAGGCCGAGGCCAGAGGGCACAGGTGATTAAAGCCGGGCTTGGCAGCGGCGGTGCTGGGGAGGTGGAGGACGCGGGGCGGTCACTCGGCGCATGGCGGCCTCGTCCTGCTGTGGATGTCAGGGTTGCCCAGCCCCGTGGTTTCCCCACCCCACCACCGCGATGGTGGGGAAGGGCTGCTCTCAGGGGGGCAGGAGACCCGAGGCAGATCGGAGTCAAGAAGGGACCGTGGCTGCTTCCCTTTGATTTTCTCTCTGATGGGGAGGGAGGGAGCGGAGCCACGGCCCCCGGTGGCCACGCTCTCCAGCAGGGTGGCGAAGCCCGGTGTGTCCACTGATGTGCCAAGGGGGGCTTGGCCCCTGAGAACAAGGGGCTGGAAGTGGGGTGACCAGGCAGGGACACACCCCTCTGAGCGACCACAGATCAGTCGCCAAGTGCTAGAGATGCCGGCAGCCACGCCAGGCAGGCAGGCCTCTTCACGGGCCCGTGGCGCCTGCGTGGTGGGCATGGAGCCCTCCCGCCCTGGCGCCCCTCGGACGCTGTGTGGCCTACTCTGTTTTCCCTGGCAGGAGTCTGGCATTCGGCCCATGGTCTGGGGCCCTGGGCTCGTGGGGCAGTGGGCCACGTTTTGTGGCCTGAGGCGTTGCTGCCTCCCACGCAGGACCGCAGTCACCTTTGTCTCCAGCAGAGCCAGCTGGAGGATCCCCACGGGGCGGGGGGGGGCCTGGGCACCCGGTCTCTCCTAGAGATGGGGTCCACAGAGGGCGGGCTGCTGGGTGGGGCAGTTGGCTTTGTCCCTCTGAGGTGGAATCTCAGGCCCGGGAGCCAGGACCTGGCAGCGGGAATGGAGGGTCACACTGGGGAAGGGTCCGGTGTGGGCAGAAGGCTCCAGGTAGAACTGTCTGTCCCTGAGCAGTCTTGAGTCTCACCTGCCTCAGTCTCCCCGGCGGGCCCCGTGCTCTCGGTGGAGTCTGCTTTATCGCTGACGCCCAGAGTGCGAGATTGCTCTTGGAGGTCGGCCTGGGGCCTCCCTGCCAGCATTTCGTAGCCAAAGGATGACCGGGCTGGCTGCAAACCCGCCCGTGGGGGCCAGGGCTGTGGGCCAGGGTGGGGCGGGCCTGCGTCAGCGCTGCGGGGCGTGAGCGTGAGCACCCCACTGACACCAGGCGCCTGGGTGGGGCTGCTCCAGTGCTGGCCCAGGCCTAGAAAAATGGGGCTGTGGGTTTGTGGGGGCCGGGGGTCAGAGGTCAGGCTGGGGGTCAGGCCGGGGGTCAGGCCAGGGTGTGGACACGGAGCCCCATCCATTGAGATGGGGGGTAGACATGGCCTTCTGCCCTGTCCCCATACGTGTGTGTGTGTGTGTGTGCGCGCGCGCACCACCTCCAGGACAGGTGGGGAGTTGTGAGGTCGGCCTCAGGCCAACATAAAGGTCCTGCTGTCTCAGGAGCAAATATCACCTCAGTGTGGGAGGAGGAGGGGAGGGCACCTGCCTCCTGGGTCAGGGGATCACCACACTGCCCTTGTGTGGCCCCAAAACCCAGCAGTGGGGAGACACGGGGGGGGGGTAGCCAAGGAGCAGAGAGGAGAAGGGAGGAGGAGAGGGAGGAGGAGAGGAGGAGAGGGAAGAAGGGAGGAGGAAGAGGAAAAAAGGGAGAAAGGGAGGGAGGAAGGGAGGAGGAGGAGAAGAGGGAGGAAAGGAGGAGGAAGAGGAGGAGGAGGAGAGGAATTTGACTCCAGTAAGAGAACTTATTATCAAATATTTCTCTAATTGCAAAAGAATTAAGGAACTGAGGGATGCCAGGAAAATAAAGTACAAGTGTACTAGGCGTTGGCTTTTTTGGCAAAGCAAATTTGTCTGTAATCACTTTTTCAAAAATATAAAAGAAATTGCCTCCCAAAATGTGATCGCCTGAGCCTGGCTTTTATCAGCAACTCCAGAAAACACTGCATTTAAAGGGACTGTATTAGCTGAAAACCGAACTGTCTGATAATTGCTTTCTATTATAAATCTACCCAGCATTTAACACCACCAGGGAATGTAAAATTATTGGGAGAGCTAAACACAGGAATCCTCCTCCTCTAAGCTGGACCTTCTATTTTCCTGGTTGAAAATGAAGGTTTTAGGGTTCATGGGCACCATTTTGTACCACTGAACAAGACTGTGAGAGGATGGCTACAAGCCCTGCCTCCCTGCAGGCCTAGGGAGGTGCTGGGCTCTGATGCCAGCCTCTGATGCCCGGCCTCTGATGCCAGCCTCTGATGCTGGCCTCTGATGCCCGGCCTCTGATGCCGGCCTCTGATGCCCGGCCTCTGATGCCGGCCTCTGATGCCAGGCCTCTGATGCCTGGCCTCTGATGCCCGGCCTCTGATGCCTGGCCTCTGATGCCAGCCTCTGATGCCTGGCCTCTGATGCCCGGCCTCTGATGCCAGCCTCTGATGCCCGGCCTCTGATGCCCGGCCTCTGATGCCCGGCCTCTGATGCCCGGCCTCTGATGCCCGGCCTCTGATGCCTGGCCTCTGATGCCGGCCTCTGATGCCCGGCCTCTGATGCCCGGCCTCTGATGCCGGCCTCTGATGCCCGGCCTCTGATGCCCAGCCTCTGATGCCAGCCTCTGATGCAGCCTCTGATGCCCGGCCTCTGATGCCCGGCCTCTGATGCCCGGCCTCTGATGCCCGCCTCTGATGCCAGCCTCTGATGCCCGGCCTCTGATGCCCGGCCTCTGATGCAGGCCTCTGATGCCGACCTCTGATGCCGGCCTCTGATGCCGGCCTCTGATGCCAGCCTCTGATGCAGGCCTCTGATGCTGACCTCTGATGCCCGGCCTCTGATGCCAGCCTCTGATGCCCGGCCTCTGATGCCGGCCTCTGATGCCAGCCTCTGATGCCAGGCTATCCATGAGTGATAGCCCTGTCTCTCCTGCTTTCGGGGTTTAGACATCTGTGAAGGTCTTTCCTGGGCTGGGCTGTTTACTCCCACCCCAAATTCTTGAAATGTTTACCTCCACGGTGTGTGTGTCAGGAGGTGTGGCCCAGGGGTGACAGGTCCTGGGGGAGAGAGCCCCCTGGCCCTGTGCCCCGCCGCGGGCACCACACAGACGGAAGTCACGCTCTCCCGACGTGTAGTTCTGCCTGATGAGGCGGCGTGTTTGTCCTGACGCTCGCCACTGCGGTGCTCGCGGTGTGCTCAAGGCTGTTTCTTCCAAGGAGCACCCCTCTCCTTGCATCTGTCCTGGGGCGGGCGCGGGAGGGGCGGGCTCCGGCCCCCTTTCCACAGGACTTGTCTCGGGTTGGGAGCCCTGTCTGTTCTCAATTCATCCCAATTTGCAAATGACCAGAAGAGGGTGACTGGCACCCAGTGTACACTCCATGCACGTACTATATGTGCATGCTATGTACACACAAGGAACACACCGTGTGTACACACCACATACAGTGTGCACACCACACACACCATGCACACAGTGTATACACCATGCAGTACTATATGTGCACACTGCATACACACAAGGAACACACCGTGTGTACACACCACATACAGTGTGCACACCACACACACACCATGCACACAGTGTATACACCATGCATGTTCCATATATGCACACTGCGTAGATGCTCTGTAAGCTAATGTACATACCATGTACATATGCACACACCATGTACACACAGTGTGCACAATGTACCATGTACACACCATGTGCCTATGTACACACCACACACACCATGCCCACAGTGTACACGCCATGCATATACCATGTGTGCACACACGCACACCCTGTGCACAGCAGATACATGCCATGTACATACAATGCACATACCATGCGTACACAAGGTACATGGCATGGAGTGTGCACCCCACATGCACACCATGCACATGCCGCACAGCTCCTGGCTGCACCAGGGGTTACGATATGAACTTGGGGATTCCAGCCAAAACCACCGGGCCAGGGATTATTTTCTGTGTAGCTATAGCATAATCTATTTGGCCACAGATTTTACACCATGCTAATGCAAATGTACCAGAAAAGTGACATATGGAGGTGTTTAGCCACCTCTGGTCTATATTCCTCATCTTTGAGTTCCTGCCAAGAGCTCAAAACCGTGCCTGGACTGCACACCATCTCTGCTCGAGACAGAACCTCGGGTCCCTGACACTCACAACACGGCCTCGTGGCCTGGGGCACCTGAAGTCTTGTTAAGGGTGAACGTGAGCTTCTGGTCCTGTTTCTGTGTGTGAGTGTGTGTGTCTATCTGTCTGTCTCTGCCTGTCTGTGTCCTGGAGCTGGGACTCAGGGATGGTCTGGGCTCTGTCCTTGAGCTCTTTGGCTCAAGGTTAACATTCTACCTACCACTTGAGCCACACAGCTCCACTTTTGACTTTTTGGTGCTTAATTGGAGATAAGAGTCACAGACATTCCTGCCCGGGCTGGCTTTGAATCGAGAGTCTCAGGTCTCAGCCTCCCGAGTAGCTGGAGTGACAGGTGTGCGCCACTGGTGCCCATCTCCCAGCCCTCTCTTAAGGAGGAAGGTACTTCTGGTTTTAATGCTGCCAATTTCCACATCTTATGATGGTGGCCAATGAGGAAAATCAATCACTTGGGGTTTGAACTCGGGCCTTGCACTTGCCAGGCAGGCTCTCCACCACCTGAGCCATGCCTCCGACTGTAGGAGGGCCCATCGCCAAGGCTCCAGCGAGAATGATTCCACAGGTTAAATAAAGCAAGATTCTCCAAACGGGAGGACGCTACCAGACTGGGAACGGTTCCAAAGTCTTGGAAAGAATTATAAAACTGTGAAGTAACCCTGTCGGTGGTGGGTGGCTGTGGAAGTGGGGGGTGGAGTGACAGGCTGTGTGGTGGTCACTGTTTTGTGATCTCGGGGTGTGTGTGGTGGTCACTGTTTTGTGATCTCGGGCTGTGTGTGGTGGTCACTGTTTTGTGATCTCGGGGTGTGCGGTGGTCACTGTTTTGTGATCTCGGGGTGTGTGGTGTGGTCACTGTTTTGTGATCTCGGGGTGTGTGTGGTGGTCACTGTTTTGTGATCTCGGGGGGTGTGCGGTGGTCACTGTTTTGTGATCTCGGGGTGTGTGGTGTGGTCACTGTTTTGTGATCTCGGGGTGTGTGCGGTGGTCACTGTTTTGTGATCTCAGGCTGTGTGGTGGTCACTGTTTTGTGATCTCGGGGTGTGTGCGGTGGTCACTGTTTTGTGATCTCGGGGTGTGCGGTGGTCACTGTTTTGTGATCTCGGGGTGTGTGCGGTGGTCACTGTTTTGTGATCTCGGGGTGTGCGGTGGTCACTGTTTTGTGATCTCGGGCTGTGTGCGGTGGTCACTGTTTTGTGATCTCGGGCTGTGTGCGGTGGTCACTGTTTTGTGATCTCGGGGTGTGTGTGGTGGTCACTGTTTTGTGATCTCGGGGTGTGTGCGGTGGTCACTGTTTTGTGATCTCAGGCTGTGTGGTGGTCACTGTTTTGTGATCTCGGGGTGTGTGCGGTGGTCACTGTTTTGTGATCTCGGGGTGTGCGGTGGTCACTGTTTTGTGATCTCGGGGTGTGCGGTGGTCACTGTTTTGTGATCTCGGGGGGTGTGCGGTGGTCACTGTTTTGTGATCTCGGGGTGTGTGTGGTGGTCACTGTTTTGT
The DNA here is from genome assembly GCF_024711535.1 of Dipodomys merriami. Classification (NCBI taxonomy): domain Eukaryota; kingdom Metazoa; phylum Chordata; class Mammalia; order Rodentia; family Heteromyidae; genus Dipodomys; species Dipodomys merriami. Next base: position 549,491 of record NW_027206241.1, on the reverse strand, counting down.
GATCTCGGGGTGTGCGGTGGTCACTGTTTTGTGATCTCGGGGTATGTGTGGTGGTCACTGTTTTGTGATCTCAGGGTGTGGGTGATGGTCAGTTTTGTGATCTCGGGGTGTGTGGTGTGGTCACTGTTTTGTGATCTCGGGGTGTGTGGTGTGGTCACTGTTTTGTGATCTCGGGGTGTGTGGTGTGGTCACTGTTTTGTGATCTCGGGGTGTGTGGTGTGGTCACTGTTTTGTGATCTCGGGGTGTGCGGTGGTCACTGTTTTGTGATCTCGGGGTGTGCGGTGGTCACTGTTTTGTGATCTCGGGGTGTGTGGTGGTCACTGTTTTGTGATCTCGGGGTGTGTGGTGTGGTCACTGTTTTGTGATCTCGGGCTGTGTGCGGTGGTCACTGTTTTGTGATCTCGGGGTGTGTGTGGTGGTCACTGTTTTGTGATCTCGGGGTGTGTGCGGTGGTCACTGTTTTGTGATCTCAGGCTGTGTGGTGGTCACTGTTTTGTGATCTCGGGGTGTGTGCGGTGGTCACTGTTTTGTGATCTCGGGGTGTGCGGTGGTCACTGTTTTGTGATCTCGGGGTGTGCGGTGGTCACTGTTTTGTGATCTCGGGGGGTGTGCGGTGGTCACTGTTTTGTGATCTCGGGGTGTGTGTGGTGGTCACTGTTTTGTGATCTCGGGGTGTGCGGTGGTCACTGTTTTGTGATCTCGGGGTGTGCGGTGGTCACTGTTTTGTGATCTCGGGGTGTGCGGTGGTCACTGTTTTGTGATCTCGGGCTGTGTGCGGTGGTCACTGTTTTGTGATCTCGGGGTGTGCGGTGGTCACTGTTTTGTGATCTCGGGGTGTGCGGTGGTCACTGTTTTGTGATCTCGGGGGGTGTGCGGTGGTCACTGTTTTGTGATCTCGGGGTGTGTGTGGTGGTCACTGTTTTGTGATCTCGGGGTGTGCGGTGGTCACTGTTTTGTGATCTCGGGGTGTGCGGTGGTCACTGTTTTGTGATCTCGGGGTGTGCGGTGGTCACTGTTTTGTGATCTCGGGCTGTGTGCGGTGGTCACTGTTTTGTGATCTCAGGGTGTGGGTGATGGTCAGTTTTGTGATCTCGGGGTGTGTGTGGTGGTCACTGTTTTGTGATCTCGGGGTGTGTGCGGTGGTCACTGTTTTGTGATCTCGGGGTGTGCGGTGGTCACTGTTTTGTGATCTCGGGGTGTGCGGTGGTCACTGTTTTGTGATCTCGGGGGGTGTGCGGTGGTCACTGTTTTGTGATCTCGGGGTGTGTGTGGTGGTCACTGTTTTGTGATCTCGGGGTGTGCGGTGGTCACTGTTTTGTGATCTCGGGGTGTGCGGTGGTCACTGTTTTGTGATCTCGGGGTGTGCGGTGGTCACTGTTTTGTGATCTCGGGCTGTGTGCGGTGGTCACTGTTTTGTGATCTCGGGCTGTGTGCGGTGGTCACTGTTTTGTGATCTCGGGGGGTGTGCGGTGGTCACTGTTTGTGATCTCGGGGTATGTGTGGTGGTCACTGTTTTGTGATCTCAGGGTGTGGGTGATGGTCAGTTTTGTGATCTCGGGGTGTGTGGTGTGGTCACTGTTTTGTGATCTCGGGGTGTGTGGTGTGGTCACTGTTTTGTGATCTCGGGGTGTGTGGTGTGGTCACTGTTTTGTGATCTCGGGGTGTGTGCGGTGGTCACTGTTTTGTGATCTCGGGGTATGTGTGGTGGTCACTGTTTTGTGATCTCAGGGTGTGGGTGATGGTCAGTTTTGTGATCTCGGGGTGTGTGGTGTGGTCACTGTTTTGTGATCTCGGGGTGTGTGGTGTGGTCACTGTTTTGTGATCTCGGGGTGTGTGGTGTGGTCACTGTTTTGTGATCTCGGGGTGTGTGCGGTGGTCACTGTTTTGTGATCTCGGGGTGTGTGCGGTGGTCACTGTTTTGTGATCTCGGGGGGTGTGCGGTGGTCACTGTTTTGTGATCTCGGGGTGTGTGTGGTGGTCACTGTTTTGTGATCTCGGGGTGTGGGTGATGGTCAGTTTTGTGATCTCGGGGTGTGTGGTGTGGTCACTGTTTTGTGATCTCGGGCTGTGTGCGGTGGTCACTGTGTTTTGTGCACACTGGGACAGTCAGGGAGCGGCAAGCTTTCCCGACAGGCATATTTTGTTTCTGTAAGAACTTGGGGTCAGCAGCTCTGGGTTTGGATCTTTACAACCTCACTGGGACTGCCGCTGGGGACCTCACTAGGCTTCTGTCTCTAAAGGAGTGACAAGCATGGATCTCATTAGGACGGCTGTGAGGGTTCTAGGACTGGGACCCAGGGAGCTCAGGCAGGGCAGCCCCTGCTCAGAGGATAGGGCGGTGGGGATGTGGGGGGGGGCTCAGAACCCGTTCCAGGCACAGCCCCCGCTTGGAGGATGGGGGGATGAAGCTGGTGCTGACCCTGGTGAGGGAGGGCTCCACGAGCGAGTCCTTTCTGTCAGGTCTTGGTGTCCTCCGCTCCTCTCACGAGTTCACACATCCAGGAGCAAGTCAAAGGTTCTGGAGGAAAAAAACCCCAAAACCAAAATCCAGCGCAAGAGCAAAGGCACGACGAAGCCGGGCCCGACGGCGCTGGGAGGAGCGCGCTCCGGGGCCTTCTCGTCCCCCAGAGTAAGCTTGGGCTTCCCCAGCCTCCGCGGCATGGCACGCGGTTCTGGCCTGTGCAGCTGTGTGGCGCTCAGGGCCGCTGTCCTCTCCCGCTGCCCTGGGCAGATGCGGTGTTGGAGCGGGGCGTCGTGTGTATCGGGGTGCGCCCGGCCACCGCCGTGGCTGGCTAGGACTCACGGTTCGTGGGTCTCTCTCTCTCTTTCACACGCCCTCTTTCCCAGGGCTTTGTATGTCCTAGAAAGGTTTGGTTCTGACCTTGCAGCGGTTTTGTTCTTATTTATGGACTCGGGATGACTTTTGAGGCTGTGGTGAGGAGCTTGAAGCCTCCCTCCCCGGAGCCCGCACCGCCCGCGGCCCACGCCACGCGGGAACTCCGCGGCCCCAGGGTCTCATGCCGCTCCTGCAGGCTGGCGGTTGGCTGGTATTTTCCACGGTTATAATTCCTCCGTGTCACTCACCGGGTCCGGCAGGGGTCCCCGAGCACAGGTACAAAGACAATAAAGGGTTGTTCTTGTCCTAGAAATACTCCAGCCGAGGGACAGAGGAAAGAGGTGCAGGAAGGAAGCCAGGCGCTGCTGATCAATATTCAGGTGATTCAGTGAAGTCGCAGGGAGCGGCTCAGGGCGCGGCGCGGGCGCGAGAGCCACACAGGCGGGGCGTTTTCCCTGTGGTGAGCACAGGACGGCATGCTCACGCCCGAGCTCAGCCCCCCTCTAGTCCTGGATCCCTCACGTTCCTGGACATGCTGACACGTGGTTCACCAGCAGTGTGCCTGGGGTAAGGGAAGTGGCGTACTGAACTGCAGAGATCACTGCACAAGAGGCCCCTGACCCACACAGACCACCGCACGGACCACCGCACGAGGCCACTGACCCGCACGGACCACCGCACGAGGCCGCTGACCCGCACGGACCACCGCACGAGAGGCCGCTGACCCGCGCAGACCACCGCACGAGGCCGCTGACCCACACGGACCACCGCACGAGGCCGCTGACCCGCGCAGACCACCGCACGAGGCCGCTGACCCGCACGGACCACCGCACGAGAGGCCACTGACCCACACGGACCACCGCACGAGAGGCCGCTGACTCGCGCAGACCACCGCACAAGGCCGCTGACCCGCGCAGACCACCGCACGAGGCCGCTGACCCGCGCAGACCACCGCACGAGGCCGCTGACCCGCACGGACCACCGCACGAGAGGCCGCTGACTCGCGCAGACCACCGCACGAGGCCGCTGACCCGCGCAGACCACCGCACGAGGCCGCTGACCCGCGCAGACCACCGCACGAGGCCGCTGACCCGCACGGACCACCACACGAGAGGCCGCTGACTCGCGCAGACCACCGCACGAGGCCGCTGACCCGCGCAGACCACCGCACGAGGCCGCTGACCCGCACAGACCACCGCACAAGGCCGCTGACCCGCACAGACCACCGCACGAGGCCGCTGACCCGCACGGACCACCGCACGAGAGGCCACAAGGGCTGCCCCGCTTCCCTGCGCATCTCTGGGCCCTTCCTGCTGGTGCCGGGGTGCGTGTGCAGCCTGGGGTGGCAGCTCTAGACTCGCAGTTCCTCCCCTGCCCCAAACCTCCTGAGCTCGGTGGGGACTGGCACCCCAGCCTCGGCGCCGTGTGGGAACCTGCTCCAGGACTCGGCCGTTTTTTTGTTTTGTTTTTGGTGTCCGTCCTGGGGTTTCAGCTCAGGGCCTGGCCATTGTCTCTGAGCTTTTTTCTTCTTCCCAAGGCTAGTGCTCTACCACTTAAGTCACACCTTCTTCACTTCTGGATTTTTGTTGATTAATTGAAGATGAGTCCCATGGACGTTCCTGCCCAGGCTGGCCTTCAACCCTGATCCTCAGATCTTGCCCTCCTGAGTAGCTGGGATGACAGGTGTGAGCCACTGGTGCCCGGCCCCCAGGAGTTGGTTCTAAGAGCTCATGGGACACGGGGCCAAGCGGGAACGATGTTTACCAGTTAAGTCTGTCCAAGTCTCCTCTTCACAGGCACAGGAATCTGCCCACCATGCAGACGCAGACGGCTGGAGTCTCAGAGGTGTTACCTCCTGGGGAGCGCCCATATGGTTGCCTTTTATTTCCTTTTTGAAAACAAAACTACCTGTGGTGTCCTTTGGGACTAAGTGAATGGGATGAGCCTGCTGAGGTTCTGGAAGTTTCCTTCCTCCTCATCACCAAGCTGAGGGTGAAGGGCGTCTGTGTCTATGGCCTCTGTGGTGGTCCTGCCAACTCCCCACGCGGCCTCAGGGCACTGGTAGTCCCTGCTGGGCAGCGGAATCCGGCCATGGAGCCAACAGAGCCCATTTACCAGACTGCCGAATCTCTAGGTGGCACCTAGCCCATGGGACACAGGACACCGCTTACTGTTAAGTGTGGTGGCGTTCTGTCTGAGGCTGGAGGCTGGGTGAGGAGCCTGGTGGAGCCCTGTGGCCCTGCCAGCCAGGACACACAGGGACACACTGGGACAGGACCACACAGGCAGGACACATGGGGACAGGACACACGGGGACAGGACACACGGGGACAGGACCATGTGGGGACAGGACACACGGGGACAGGACCCACGGGGACAGGACCACATAGGCAGGTAGTTGGGATACTGTTTGGTTGGAAAACACTAAGGAAAAGATACCAAGTTGGAAAGTCATGTCCGAGCTTCAGGGAGGGGCGAGCGACTCCGCCCCCCTGAGTAATTCTGTGTCACTGAAGATTCACAGGCAGGGAAGTTGTGGAATGCCTCCATTTTGGCAGCTATTTCTCTGCCCAGGAATGCAAGCTGCTTCCTTGGGTTTATTTTGCTCTTTTTCTATCCTCTTAGTATAGAAGTTTAAATGACTGATTCAAGGTGTGTCTAACAGAGGTGTTCAATGCTATGAATTTTCCTCCAAACACGGCAGTAGCTGTACCTCATAAAATCTGATATATTTTCAATTTTTACTCAGTTCAATGTATTATCTATTGTTTAAGAATGACTTGTGGGGGCTGGGAAGGTGGCTCAGTGGTAGAGCGCTTGCCTTGCATGCATGAGACCCTGGGTTTGATTCCTTAGCACCACATAAGCAAAAAAGAAAAAAACCGGAAGTGGCACTGTGGCTCAAGTGGAAGAGCTGAAGGACAGCGCCCAGGCCCAGAATCGAGGCCCCACAACCAGACCAAAAAAACAAAAACAAAAACAAAGAATGACTTGTGGATTGGGCAGGAGTGGTTTTTACTAAGCAATTTGATTTTTGCTTGCCATTCTTCTGTTGCTGGCTTATCGCTGTTTCATAATGTCTGGAGGTCAAGTTTTATATGGTTCCATGTCTTTTATATTGATTAATTTTATTTTATGGCCTGAGATAGGTTTATCTTGGTGGAGGTTTCCTGTAGTTCTGCTGTTGTTGGGTGGGGCATTCTGTAAATGTGATGCCTTCATTTCTATGACACCCCTTTGCTAACCTCCTGCTTCTGTTACTGTAGGAGTCAGGGTTCTTAAAAAAATAACAAAACAGAGCCAATAGGATGTCTGTGTCTCTGTCTATCCTCTGTCTGTCTGGACTGCAGCCATTATTTCTTCACCAACACTCCTGGCAGCACACTCTCCCCTCCCCTGGGCCCGGAGAGCGCCCTCCGCCGCCTGCTGCTGGCCCCTGGTCTGGAGGCTCCCATCTCCCGTCATTACCGCTTCTCTGCTGCACAGGTGACGTCATTTGCATCAGTGGGTCTTACCAAGGGCAGCACCATGTTTAATTCCAGTAATTGCCTTCTCAGTGTGAAGATTTCCATTTGTTCTTGGTCGCTTGCCTGTTCTACTTTTGCAGAGTGAAAGACAGACTGTGCAGACACTGTAGACGTTGCTGTGGAAACAAACAGGGCCAAACGCAGGCTGGACCTGGAGGCTGGGCCTCCGTTCATCTCCTCTGTGCTGTGACTTCTGTTTGGAGCATGCCATGGTGCTCCAAGAGCCTCTGCGTCCCCAATGTGTTAGCCAAGGACGGAGCTCCTAGGACCTGGCAGCCCGACAGGAGCTTGAGCAGGGGGAGACCTGAGGACTCACGTGACCAGTTGTGGGGAGGAAGTTAGGGGCTGTGACACCTTCCATTTCCTGAGGATCATTCTGTAATGACAAGAACTGCCTTCAAACCCTCTGCACCCCAATAGCCAAGCGTAGTTGCACCTGTCTGTACTCCCCGCACTCCAGAGGCAGGAGGATCACAAGTTTGAGGCCAGCCGGAGCCTCACATGAGCTCTGTATTAGGCCACCCCTCCTCCACCCAAAAGCAAACACCCCAGTTTTGTGTGTGTGTGTGTGTGTGTGTGTGTGTTTTCTGTCCTGGAAATAGGAAAGGTTTCTGTATTCAACCACTTGTTTTATCCTGCTTAAGTTTGGAGCCAGAGAAGAGCAATTGACCTCCAGCCTCTCCCTTCTCTGCTCCAGCGGAGGCTGCTGGAGCATGTGGAGAATGACAAGGTGTAAAGGGAAGGCTGTAAATTACTCTCCCCTGGCAATCACACACAAGGCACAAGGCACGAGGGTGCGATCGCAGCCCTTGGGGTCCGGAGTCCCAGGATTCCTGACACTGCAGCAGGGCATGCGCACAGCCCGTCGGAGCCTCCAGCCAGGCAGGGAGGCCCAGGGTCGGGCAGATGTAATCGCAGACGCTGTCAGCCCAAGGCACACATTAAATAATCACCTTGGGTTTTGACATCCCTTTCCCTTCCCCCAGCCGACTTTCTTACCCTCTTTAGGAAGTGGACTGAACACAGATTCGTAATTCCCATTTAAAGTCGGGCCGTAGAGACGATCATTTTATCCCGTTTACTGAGCGTTGTTTTCTAGGACAGTGAGGCTCCTGCTAGCATTTATTGAGTGTGCGCTTTTGCTGGGCACTTTACAAAGAGCCTTACATGTCACTCTTTCTCATTACCACCCCTGAGAGTGGACACAGTCTCCACGCTGCAGGTGAAGGATTTCACCCATGAAATTTGCCCAGGAGGGCAGCTGCGGGGAGCGGGGAGGTGTGGGGTGGGGTGTGCTGGGTCCTCTGCTCCATCCCCAGACAGAGCTGGTGGCAGTAACAGTCTTGGCCACGGTGTGTGTGTGTGGTCAGGCAGGCTGGATGAACCCTTGTCCTTGTGTAAACTGAGGCATAGCTGGCGGGGGGGGGGTCTGACTTGGTTATCACAGGCGAGATGTGACCTGGCAGTGCCGGAGTTCCTCGGGGCCCCTCAGTCACTCTGGCATTCCTGATTCGTTCAGGGCCGAGGAGCCCGCGTGGCCAGCCCAGCACACCACCTCCTTTCTGCCACCTGATCTCTCTCTGATTTATTGAGACCCAAGTCTCAGCAGAGCTTGTGGTTTCATCCACAAGTGTTTGTTACAGTGAGTTTCAGGTGCTACTAGGAAGGTATCTTTTGTTGGTGACGGTCATGGGGCTTGAGCCCAGAAGGAAGTGTCTGTAATGTGCACCTCTATGCTCACCCCACAGCTCCGGGAGCCCTTCACCCACCTGCACTCACACCCACTCACACCTGCACACAACCCTGTACCCCCACACCCCTGCACACCCCCACTCACACCTACCCACACCCCCTCACATACCTGCTCATACCCACCTGCATTCACACCCACTCACACCTGCACACACCCACCTACACCCCCACACCCCTGCACTCACACCTGAACACACCCACCCACACCCCCTCACATACCTGCTCATACCCACCTGCATTCACACCTACTCACACCCACCTGCACCCCCACACCCCTGCACTCACACCCACACCTCTGTACTCACACCCACCCGTGCCTCCTCACACCCCTGCACTCACACCCACCCCTGCACTCACACCCACCTGTGCCTCCTCACACCCCTGCACTCACACCCACACCCCTGCACTCACACCCACCCGTGCCTCCTCACACCCCTGCACTCACACCCACACCCCTGCACTCACACCCACACCCCTGCACTCACACCCACCGTGTTCACACCCCTGTACTCACACCCACCCGTGCCTCCTCACACCCCTGCACTCACACCCACTCACACATCTGTACTCGCACCCACCCTCACACATTCACGCCACTGCACTCACACCGCCTCACACCCCTCCTACTCTGTGTCTCACACACACCTTAACACACCTCCTACCCCATCTCCATGTCTGTGTGATTGTGGGGCTGCTCTGGTTGTTGGAGCGGCTGGAGTTAGGACCCAGGAACACAGCGGGGACAGGATATAAATAGAGAGGAGAGTGAAGTTTGACTGGAGCTGACCTCACTCCTCCCCACCCAGAGCCTGAGGCACAGGCAGAGGGGCAGCTGTGGAGCTCAGGAGCCGGGACTACGGGACTAAGGCAGAGCCTCCCGGTTCCCCTCCGGTTCCAGGCAGAAGCGGGAAGGACAGCCAGCCCCGCCCAGCCCCGAAGGCGGGCCCCTCTGGGGGACGGCGGGCGGCGGGAGGGCTGTGGTGCAGCCTTTTGGATGCTTTCTCAGTCTGGAGCTGGCCTTTGCGTCTTGCAGTCCGCTGCCTGTTAGGTGGAGAGAAAGAGAGAGAGAGCACACCTCTCTCACAAACTCCACAGAGCTGATTTTCAAGTCCTGAAGCCTGTGAAGTATCCCTGTCCCAAAGAAGGGGAAAGTAGAGGCCAGAGCCCCCCTCTCAGGAATTCCACGCGGGTCCCCGCCTCTTCTGACCTCTGGGAACCATGAAGAAGCTGCCGTCCCTCGGCCACTGGCGCTCCTGGCTGCTGCTCTGTGTCTGTGGATTCCAGGTAACGTCCCGAGCAGCCGCAGTGTGTCCACATGGACGTCTGTGGAGGCTCTCCGGCGTCCCGAGGTGTGGCCTTGTGATTCCTGCGGGTGTCTCACAGTGTGACCTTCCCTTGCAGGTGTGTGCAGTCCCACGCAGAGCACAGGACCACCCAGGTAAGAGGTGTCACCTCCGCGGGCCGGCCGGCCGCGGCCTCTCGTTGCCTAGCTGGCACCCTAGGGAGAGCTGATCAGCACCCTGGCTGTCCAGGGTCGCCTTTTACTCCTCTTTGTCCTGTCGACCCTGCCATGGGGCCGTCTGGCCAACATCTTCATACTGTGATGCGGAAGCTGGTCTCGTGGGACACGTGGGACCTTGTGGTGAAGGGATGTGCTTCCCGCCTCTCTCACCTGAGCCCGCTAGAGCTCCCTCTGCGCCACAAGCCCTATGTGCCGCCGTCCTGGCAGGGCTGGTCCTCTGCCAGTGCCTGGCATGGCATGGGGAAAAACCTCACCTGGCCCGCACGTGTGCGAGTGCGTGAAGGTACTGGACTTGAACTCTGGGCCTGGGCGCTGTCTTTCAGTTTTGATCAAGGCTAGCACTCTACCACTTAAGGCACAGCTCTACATCTGGCTGTTTGGTGGTTAACTGGAGATAAGAGTCTCAGGGGCTTTCCTGCCCAGTCTGGCTTCAAACTGTGATCCTCAGGTGTGGACCTCCTGACCGTTAGGATTACAGGTATGAGGCACAGGTACCTGTCCGCCTTTGGCCTTGCTGCAGCGTGTCCGTGTGTGTAGACCGGGTGTGGAAGGGTGGGATGGGAAGGGGTGAGCGGCCGGGGGGCCGGGTTGGCGGCTCTAGGCCTGGGGCTCCCAGCCGCTTCTAACTCTGACCCTTTGCTGAGGCTTATGGCTGGCTTGGAGCCAGGCCTCTGACTCGGGGTGGAGGGTGTGGGGGTGGGGTCCTGGCAGCCGTGAGCAGCCCGCCTGTTTCCAGGGAACCTGACAATGGCTGCTGGAGCTCAAGCCCAGGCCACGGCCTGGCTGCCAGGGCCCTCTGGCAACGTCATGTAGGTGCACTTCAGCCCTGCCCTTCCGAGTAGAGGTGGCCGATTCTCCCACCCACGTCTTCAAGGCCCTCCCTCCTTAAATCCTCTGCAGGAGTGTGGAAGCCATGGGCCCACCTGTTCCCCAGCCACTGCCCCGGCAGAAGGACCCAGGGGCCAGGTAGCCACACTTGTCACCACACTAAGGAGGCGTGCAGTGAGGAGGGGTCTGCTCATGGAAAGGGGCTCCCCTAAATCACTCCAACACACTCAAAATCACTCCAAAGGCCTTCCAGGCTGTGCCCCTGGACATAGCGTCACCCCATCCACAGCTGTGGGGCCTGCTCGGTGCCCGGCCGCCTCTCCGGAGCCCTGCAGATGGACACAGGCATGGCACACACAGGGAGCCCCGGTCAGATGGGGAGAAGGGGTGGGTACAGGGTTGGCACGCATCACCCTCAGGGCGTTAGCTGTTCAGGGCGTTAGCTGTTAAGCGTTCGCCAGCAGTGTGCTGGGCATCTTTACAGGGTTGTACCGGGTGGCAGATCTCCCAGGCCTGCACTTCAGCAATGGGAGTGATGGACCAGGACACAGGCATCAGGGTGGCAGTCAGGGGCATGGCACCCCAGGAGGTGACGGGGAAAGGACGGTGGTGCAGGGCTGGGTGGGTGTGGGAGCTGGAGCTGAGCATGGGCGCTGCTAGTGTCCTGGTTCATGCAGCCATACCAAACTTGTTTTGGTAAGAAGGCCCAACAGGATATGCTGTTCATGTTGGTCCGTCTTGGCACCTGGCCGTGTGCCCTCTGCCTCGTCGGTGTGCAGAGGTCACTTGCCCTCGATCTGTGGCAGAGGGGACCCGGCTGGGCGGCGCCTCACTTGGAAGCCTGAGCCAGGCTGCAGGCACACCCCCAGGGGATGCTCAGGCCGGGTCATCTGTCCACACTGGCTCAGGGGCTGCTGGATCCCTAGCTCTGCCAGTACACAGGGGGCTTAGCTTCGTAAGTGATCTCAAATCATGCCGCTTCTCAGGAGCCTCTGTGCTGTGGATGGTGGCCGAGCAGGTTTAGTGTGGTTACCCTGTCCTCACTTTGTGGAGAGACTGGAGAGCGGACACTGGGACCAGCCGGGCAGGGACATCTGCCACCACCCAGGCACCGAGCCCTGGTCCTGGCTCCCCATGACAACATACGAAGCTGTGCCTGTCGGTTAATTCCGACCCCTAGATGGTGCTGGCTAGGAGACTGCAAGTCATTTGCAAAAGTTTATAAACATGTCCTTTTATAGGTAATGACTGTAATGAGGACCAGGGGACTTGAGAAAAGTAGCAGCCATGTCACCACTCGGACCCTTCCTACGCGGGGGGCCGTGGGGCTCTGGCCCCAGCTGGGGCCAGCATGCCCGGCAGCCACCTGCCTGCCTCTTGGGAGGCTGGGGAGCCCACAGCAGGTAATCACGGTGGTCATTCCACACAGTGACCCGTGGTGTGTGGTCGACAGTGGCCCGCCCTGCACTGTGGGAACCTGAATGTCACCTTCCTAGGGTGGAAAACTACGTTCACGATGGCCTTTTGAAAAACAGCACTGTCGTCCTGTCAGACACAGGGGTCTATCAGATAGTGACTTTCCAGGGGCAAGGACTACAGATATAATTGCATTCCCTGTGTACCCTATGTTCATGATGAACTGGTCTCTACTCATTCCTGCATTTCATCACCCATTCTACCTGTGATTTTTTTATTTATTAATTTTGTGCTTGAACTCAGGGCCTCACACTCTAATTTTTTGTTTTGTTTTTGCTCAAGGCTGATGTTCTACCACTTGAAACACCTCTGGCTATTTGGTGGTGAATTGGAGACAGAGAATCTCAGATTTTTCTGCCCAGGCTGGTTCTAAACAGTGATCCTCAGATCTCAGCCTCCTGAGTAGCCAGGATTATAGGTGTGAACCACCAGTGCTCAGCTAGAGTATGTTTATAATGACTAACATCCGGACCTTGGGAGATTTCAAATAAAAAAATCTGAGTTACACACACACACACACAGACACACATACACACACACACGCATGCATGCACGTACACACGCACGGAACACAGAGAGGAGATAGAATCCTTTACATAGCAGAAGTCTGACTCAGGGGCCAGACGCCAGATCAGGCACAGAACGTCTGGTGGAGGTAACCGCCGGGAGAGGGCCGAGAGGGTGGTGACAGGGCCAGGAGGCCTGAGGGGAGGCCAAGACCTGGATTGGAAAGAGGCAGCTACACAAAACACAAGGACCAGCTTTCCAAGCAGTGGGGAACATGAGCTTCAGTGTTGAAGGGAGGCGGATAGAGCCCAGCAGGCAGAGATGGACTGGTGGGGACCAAGGACAGGTCATTTGAAGGACCCCTCGAAAGTGGAGTCCTGGGAAGGGGAGGCAAGGGGCAGAGAAGAACCAGGAAAATTATGAGCTGTTGTCACCATCAATTCTTGTCTTCTCCCAGCCAACCTAAAATGATGGAACTTTAGATATGGGTGCAAGACTTATGATGGCAATGGCTGGGAATCTTCCCCCGCCTCTGTCGTCTCTTATCCTGTCCTGCCTCCCCTCCTCTTTCTTCTTTCTCCCAACCTCCCTGCACTGTCTTCTCCTGTCTCTGACTCATCCCCAAATGGCCATGTGACTGCCAGACGAGCCACAATGTCTAAGAAGACACCTTGCCTTGGGTGGGTCTGCCTGCGAGAGCCATGTGGCTGACTAGATCAGCTCTTGTCCTTGGTGATGGGAAGGCGGCCGCAGCCTGTCACAAAAGAGCAAGAGCCTTTCTGCTTTCTCTCAATCCTTTAGGTTATATGGGCCTGTGGACGAGCCAGGCCTATCCTGTTAGTACCACCTCATTGTTATTTAAAATTGACAGGACTAAATTGGGGGGAATTCTACACTTAGAACACCCGGATCTCTAACGTCTCCAAAAGCAGAGACCTGGAGATTCTGGGCAACTGACCTGCAGTGGCACCAACATGGCATGGACAGGGTTCTGTGGTTCGGTGTCTGCAGCTCAACCTGCCACAGCCCTCCTGCCCTGGAAAGGTCCCGGTCCTTCATCGCTGGCACCTGCCTGTCAGCAGATGCATGCCGCCAGCTGTTTAACCCGCAAAGCCATGCCCTCAGGATGGGCCTGGCATGTAGGTGCAGCAGTCTGTGCCCACGTCCCTGTGCCCAGCTGTGAGTTCACACGGCAGTACGTCACAGGGGGCTAGGCACTGTGGGAAGCGCAGCAGGGGAGCAGGTCCAGCAGCCCCTCCTGAGAACCTCTTCCTCGGCACGCCCTTGGGGTTGCAGCTCCTTCTGGGGTGATACCATACCTATGCTTCTCAGCAATTCCTCCCAGAACCAGCTGTAGCCTCAGTCACCGGAGATGGTGAGGGTGTTGTGTCCATAGGTCAGCGACGCACAGGGGATCTGAGGAGCTGGCCTCTGTTCTCTATACACTGTATGTGATTTCTTTTCCTGATTTTTCCCGTGGTAAATAAAAGTCAGTGAAGGTTTTTTTCAGTGAGTACCCTAGATTTATGTGGAAATCATGGTAGATGAAATGGGTGCTTTGGCCTCTTGCTTCTCCGAGTCCCACACACAGCCTCCAGATGTCCAGCAGGGCTCTCTAGCCTGTAAACAGGAGCTAGGCCGTGGGCAGAGTCTTGCCTTTATGCTCCAGAAAGCACTTTGTCCTCGGCTTACATTTTAGATTTTTGTATGTAACGTGCTGTAAGGACAAAATGGAAACAAGTTTTTTCTTTTTGTCAGTCATGGGGCTTGAACTCTGGGCCTGGGTGCTGTCCCTCAGCTCCTCAGCTCAAGGCTAACACTCTTACCACTTAAAAAAAGCGCCACTTCATTTTCTGGTGGTTTATTGGAGATAAGAGTCTCACAGACTTTCCTGCCTGGGATGGCTTTGAACTGCTATCCTCAGATCTCAGCCTCCTGAGTAGCTAGGATTACAGGGGTGAGCCACTGGCACCCAGCTAACAAGTTTTTTCTTAACAGGAGGAGTTTTGTTTTGGTGCTGGGGACAAAGCCAGGAACTCTCTCAGGCATGCTAGGCAAGTGCTATGCCTCAGCCTGAGAGGTTTAAAGATATAGCAGCCATAATACATCCAAGAAGGAATCAAGACATTTTTGTCGCATATATTAACATAAATATTATCACTTCACAGTTTAACTTGTTTCTGAGCAAAAATTAAAAACAATGCAGTCAAATTTATCACCTCAGAACGCTTTTATATTATTACACTTATCTTTTGATCCAGGTGGTATAAAGCATGAGGTGGGCTCCTTTTTTTCTCCTCAAACGGCTAATGGCTCCACCAGTTTTTGCTGAGTATATTTCTCTTGTTTAAGACACCATCTTTATCATAAGCTATCCAGCCAGGTGCCAATTGGTTCATGCCTGTAATCCAAGCTACTCAGGAGGCTGAAATGGAGATCTGAAGCCAGCGTAGACAGACAAATCTGGGAGACTCTGCAATAAACCAGCAAGTCAGTGACTTCATCTGTTCATGTAACATGAGACTAGAAACTAGTATATCTGCATAATATGTAAACAAAAAGATCATGAAGCCAACCCTTCTCAGTGGGCAGGATACAGGTACAGTGGGGGGCGGCGGGGGGCAGCAGGGCTGGGCCTAGGAAATATCCTAACATGGCCTTGCATGCAATTTGAGCCAGGACTTTCTTGCTGATCTTACAAATAGGCAAAGGACACAATTATCTTGTCAGTCATTGTTAGCACGGATAAGAAAGTGTTTCCCAAATACCTCCAACAATGTCTGGCACAGCACTGAGGAGCACTGAGGTTCGTGTCCTTCTTCCAGAACTGTTTTTCATTGTTTCTTTCCTTGTCCAATGATGGCAGACATTGGCTCATTGTGGGGTTCATTTACTCTTCCCAATCAATCGAAGGTCCAGCTCACAGCTCCATCCTCAGCTCCTTCCTCCCCAGTGGTGATTTAACAGCTCCATCCTTTCCTCTGCAGGCTTTGCTGTCTTGGCCTCTGCTTCCCATTACTGGCCACTGGAAGATGTGGACGGGATCCATGAACTTCAGGATACCACTGGAGGTAGACCTGGGCACTGGAGTGCCACAGGCCAGGGGCTGGGGCATCAGGGCACCAGGAGAACCATTTGAGCCATGCCTCTGCCCGAGACCCCCTTTTAAATAGAAATTTTGAACAACTTTTGTTCTTGATGCTATCAAGTGGCTGATGTGTCCAGCCACAGTGCCATAGTACAGAGCTCAGCCTGTGTTCCAGTCATTTCTGTTCTGGTTCCTTGCAGTGTGTGTGTTTGTGTACAAAATCCATACACATATATGGCAGTACTGGGGTTGGAACTCAAGACCTCATGCTTGCTAGGCAAGCACTCTACCACTTGAGCCATGCTCCCATCCCATGTAATACATTAAAAAAACCACAGGCTACTGATTACTATGGCCATGAGCCCCACCCTGCCAGCACACCGTCACCTTCCTATGGCTGAGATTTAGTGTGCTGCCAGGAATCCACAGAACCCTCTACAATGTTTCCTTATACTCTTAAGCTTCAAAGTCACAGCCTGGTGGTGGGGGAGGGTCTCTGGGAAGGACACAGGGCGCTGTCTTCAGTGTGGTTTGCTAGCCTGCCCTCCTTTTACGTGGATGGCCGCCCCTGAGCACAGCCTTACAGACAAATATTTTCTCTGAATTCATGCTTCTGTGGGGTGAAAACACACTGCAAGTTTCTGATGTGGCTGGTTCAGAGAAAAGAGAGCACTTGCCCTGGTCAAACCTCATTTTTCCTGTTGGGTCTTTGTTTTTAAGCTCTTGGAGGTAATACCCCTGAAAAGTGGAAATGCGTTGTCAAAATAAATAGCTCACTGCCCAGGATCCAGCAACTAATATATTAGGAGTCATTTCAATAAAGAGCCTGATAGCTACCTATCAGAGCGCTCGTCCCCCAGCCCTCATCTGAGCCAGTCATTTAATCGATTAAGTCAGGAAATCACACAAATACAATGGCGAAGGGGCTGACCGCTGTCCATTGAGTGCACTGACTCTGGTCAGACTCTAAATAAACAGATCAGTGTTTTCTGGAAACCCTGGAAGTGGAGCATCAAGTGGTCTCCTCTCACCATGTCACCCTGCCAGCAAGCCGCCCTGGCACGTTTCAGTTCAACGAGAGGTCCTCAAGGAAGAAGGATGGTGGATGGCTGGGAATCACGCCATGGATGTGCTGCTGCCTGCTGTGTGCGACTAGGCTCTGTCTTGTCACTTGTCACCATTTCACCATGTTCACGCCATGTTTGTGTCTCATCAGTTCTCACCAAACCATCTCCATAAATTCTTTTGTTGTAGCCATTTCACAAATGGCCAAGTTCAGTATCTTATCTCTCAACTACGCCTCTGTGCGAGAGTGGAGCCACTCTGGAACCCTTACCTCTGAGCTTGTGGCCGGGATCGACAGCTCCTGCACCCATCTTTGGAATGAACAGTGTACTGCAGCTGGCTGGCACAAGGGCAGAGGGAGCCCTGGGGAGGAGGGGAGGCCGGGGTGGAAGGAGTCCCCTCCAAGGCAGGCCTTGTTGAGAGATGTGCTGGTTCTGTTTGTTTACTTATGTTTGCCATTGTCTCACTCATGTGTTGTGCTTTCTCTCTTGTTGTCTCACCCAGCATTGCGAACCCACAACCTCACTGTGCTCCCTTCCCACAATTCTACCTTTGTTTCTACCAATGACTCTGCCTACTCCAATTTCTCTGCAACCGTAGGTGAGCACCTTGTGTGTGTTTCTGATTTCTGTCATGCTGGGATCTCCAGTGAACTTGAGGGCTCAGCAGTCCAGTCCTGTGGGATGCCACTCTCTTGGCTGGCAGATAAGTGGGTAGCAGTTAGTAGAAGCAGACAGAGCCAGGGTGGATGGCCAGGCTCAGAGGGGCAGGTGCTTGTCCATATTCCCAGCAGATTCTGAAATGGAAGCTTATTTCCAAAGCAAAACCGAGCCAAGATGAGATCTTTTCGAAACACAGAAAGAGGGGAGAAGAAGCCCTTTTCAAGGAAAATCAAAATTAATTCAAAGTGCTTCATCCAGAATTTAATCTTTTCCAAACGTTAAAATCAGCATTATCTTTGCAGCTGGATTTTAAAACTCCTAAGATGCTTTCTTCTGAGACACACCCCCACGAGAGTCATGACTGAATTACTGTCTTCTTTAATGATCCCAGAGCCCACAGGGCTGTGTGTTCTCCATGCAGCTGAAACAGAAGGGCAGCGATTGTGGCATTTATTTGGTGGGCCTCAGAGACCAGTTCTAATCACATAGATCCATTTTCTAGCCCATCTCCCAGTTGCTCCTTCAACTGTGGGGTGTTTGACTCCTGCAATTAATTTTGCCAAGCAAATGGTCTTGCTTAGGGGTTTGTGCAGCCTAACTCAGTTAAGAAACTGTTATTTATCCATTTAGTGCTGTATAAGGTATAGATCTCTCTGGCAAGAAACAGGGTAAGTAAAAACAATAGTTTCAACACAGTAAGGACAAACAGTGGTCCCCGGGGGGTTATCCAGTCATAAAGCTGGTCTGGGTGGCAGTGTTGGGTCAGAAGGCCGAACAGCTCCTGGGTATACATTGTACCCAAAGCCAACAGGGCCATTCTCCCCAGTCTCTCCCAAGTAGCAGAGGAAAATGAGCAAGCTGACCACAGTGAACAACAGATGCTGCCACTGTTAGGTTTCATAGGCCCCGCTTATCCTCTCTAAAAACCCCGTGCCTTTGTCTCTCCTCCATCAGACACATTTGAGTTAGAAAGAGGACAAAACAAGATGTCTGGATGGGCAGGGCTTCTGAAGGGATTTATGGCTGTGGGGTCCTGCAGCTGGCAGGCCCTCCTCGGACTGTCCCAGGCCCTCCCAGGTCGGAAACACAGGCCCCACAGCCAGGTGGGATTAGAATGCCCTAAGCCGAGCTCAGGAGAACAGAGAGCACATCATGCTCCATGTTCAGTCTACTAAAGGAAATTCGAAACGAGAATGGGCTGGGAAGGATCCGGCAGCATGTGATATGATTAGGACAGCGGGGCACAGCCGTTCGTTTCACCCCAGTGGGTTCAACCATTGGCAAAAAGGACAGTTACTGTATCATTCCGCTGTAATGCATGTGACACATTAATAAGACATCAATAGGATATTATAATAATTTACCACCTAACACTTAAACTTATACATTATTTATAATTACTAATAGTTAAATATTAATGAATGCCATTAATTTTCTAGATAGTGTGTGGTATTATGAATGTGCAA
Source organism: Dipodomys merriami (assembly GCF_024711535.1). NCBI lineage: Eukaryota > Metazoa > Chordata > Mammalia > Rodentia > Heteromyidae > Dipodomys > Dipodomys merriami. The sequence continues at coordinate 530,761 of NW_027206241.1, read as the reverse complement.
TTATGAAGACAAGGAAGCTGTGAATCTGACTTGTGTCTTTAGGCTTCCAGTCTCATAGGGTCACTAACACACAGTGCTGTCTTTCCTCTCACTCAGATATTGTGGAAGGGAAGGTCAACAAAGGCATTTACCTCAAGGAGGAGAAGGGGGTAACACTCCTTTACTACGGCAGGTACAAGACGTCTTGCATCAGCAACCCGGCTCAGTGTGGCCCTGAGGGTAAGTGACTGCTGCCTCTCCTACTTCCATGCGTTTTGTTGTGGGTAATGGCTGCTTCTCTGGCCAGTGGCAGATGTGAACATGAAGCTCCCATCAATTATAGCATGAAATGTCAAATACAAGCTGGAGAGAGGGAGCGGAGGCAACATAGGCAGCTTGAGCTCAGACTGGAGTGCCATCCTGGAGATGAGAGTTATACACCATTGTGGCCCAGAGCTATGGGATGGTGGTATTTCATCTTGTCACAGAGGAGGGGACCCTCCTTTGGGGAGCCACCTTGCTGCCACCCGCCCAGATTGGGATGGGGCTGCGGCATTTGTGGGAAGCAAATTGATGGTGTGGCTGCCACCACGTTATTTCTGGCTCTGACATGTGGATGCCCAGTCTGCAGGGTGTGCCTGTTAACCCTCACACTGGCTGTGCCTGGGCCACTGAGGGCAGCTGGCAGGGCTGCTGTATCTGTCTCCACCATCAGCCGAGGCCTGTGGTTAGAGTGACAGCATGGACAAAGAACAGGTGGGAAAGGGCAAGCAGGGACCCATGCTTTTCCTCATTCCTCGTGAGAGGCCAACCTGCTCCTGGGGTCTGGCTGTGAACATAGCACATCTGGGCTGAGTTTGAAACTTTCTGAGCCGTCTCTCCTCTGCCATTATCACCAGCTGGAGCTTTCAAGTTGTTTCTTTTAGGCAAAATGGAAATGTTTGTTCCTAAGGGTAGAAAAGTTTCATGCAGTCCTGCTTAAGGCTCTGAGACATCTTGGGTCTTAGATGGCCCGAGGCAACAGGTTGTGTGTGGTTCTAGGAAGAGACAGACTCCATTCCAATGAGGACAGATAAATGTGGGAGGCTACATTTCAGACTCTGCCAGGCCCAGATCTGTGTGGAACAGCTCTGAGGTCAACACCTAGGCTGGGAAGCAGCTAATAGGACTTGAGCTTGTCCCCAGTTCAAAGAGCCCTGGGAACACAGCAGGCTTATTTCTGCAAACTCAAACTCCCCTCTGGGGAGCTCAGGCGAGGCTGAGCTCTGGGGAGTGGGACATTTTCATATGGCTTTCCCTGGCCTCCAGAGCAGCAGCTGCTCTGGGGAAGGGAGTATCTCTGTGGCTCAGCTAGAGTTTATCTCCCCCAGGTCCTGGGAGTCCCAGGGCTAGTACTTTCCCCGATGACGGACCCAGAGGGAGCGTGTGGCAGGGCCCAAGGGAAGTGTGGCTCAAAGCTCAAAGCTTCCCAGCAAGGCCCCTGGACCCCAAGGTCCAGTAGCCTTGGAGTTAAAAATCTTAAATTAGCTGCTACAAAAATAGAAAAATAGGAAATGTTTAAGGGCTTCTATTTTCCTCAAGAAAAGGCGTATTCCCATTTTGGGATCCTTGGTCTTTTGTAGTTATTCCTGACATTGGGCTAAATTGTTTCTTGAGGAGCTTAGGGTTAACAACTTTCTTTCGGTGGGGGCGTCCTGGGGTTTGAACTGAAACCGTTCGGTCTGCCAGGCAGGTGCTCTACCACTTGAGCCATGCCTCCCCCGATAGGGTCTGGCGTTTTTGCCCAAGTTGGCCTCAGACCACGATCCTCCTAGCTCAGCTTCCAGAGCACCTGGGAACACAGGCGGGAGCCACGGCAGCCATCTCTAACCCGCTCAGCCAAGCGGGAGCGGCTGCAGTCACGGCCCCTTCCCCTTCTCCTGGGGGTTCGGGGTGTCCGGCCTCCCCGCCGGGGCCCTGGGGCCAGGCCCTGCCTCCGCTCCCCCCTTGGCAGGCACGAGGTGGCTAACTTTAAAAAGCTGTCGGAACAAGGTGGACATGTTCGCGGGGCGGCCTGGGATGGAAGGTCCCGGAGGCCGGGCCGCGGGCGGGCCGGGGACGCGGGGCTGGGCGGGTCGGGCGGTGTGGAGGCCCTGCCAGGCTCGGCGCGCGGTACCTCAGCATCACCGGAGCCAGCAGCCTTCCTGACGCCGGGGCGCCTTGCTCCGACTGCCCCGCGCCGGACGCACGCACGCACGCACGCACGCACGCACGCACGCACGGTCCCCGCCGGGCCTGACGGGCACGTGGGTTGCAACTGGGCTGCTGTACGACGCCCAAGCGTCCCCTCTGCCCGCCTCACACACGTGCGCATGCCTGTGCGCATGTGCACGCTCCTCCCCGCCACTTGGCCACTGGTGCGCATGCCCCTGCGTCCCGCCGCCCTTCCCAGATAACTGCGCATGCGCGCACGCTCTGCTCCAGCCATTTCGTCACTTGGAACTCAAGCGCGGCCGAGCCCGGGCCCTCGCCCTTTCCGGACTCGGCCTCTCCGCGGCGGGGCCTCCCTCCTGCCAGCCTGTGAGTCCGCTTGTCCTTACCTTGTCCTCCCTTCCTTCCCGCCTGCCTGGCCCGGGAACTCGGGGTAGCATGGAGTTCGCCCGTCATGGCACGGGACGAAGCGCCCTCGTCCAGGGTTCCTGTCCCCGACGCCCAGAGGTGTCGCTGTCCGCAGCCGCCCACGGCTGGCCGGGAGGCCGGTCCGGAGGCGTCCGGGCCCAGGGCTCGACCTCGGGGCCTGGGCGCTGCCGCTGGGTCGAGGCCGGTCAGCCCCACTTCCGGCTTCTGGGGAGGAGTCCCAGGATGCTGCTGTCAGGCCTCAGCCCCACTTCCGGCTTCTGGGGAGGAGTCCCAGGATGCTGCTGTCAGGCCTCAGCCCCACTTCCGGCTTCTGGGGAGGAGTCCCGCGGACGCTCCTGTCAGGCCTCAGCCCCACTTCCGGCTTCTGGGGAGGAGTCCCAGGATGCTGCTGTCAGGCCTCAGCCCCACTTCCGGCTTCTGGGGAGGAGTCCCAGGATGCTGCTGTCAGGCCTCAGCCCCACTTCCGGCTTCTGGGGAGGAGTCCCGCGGACGCTCCTGTCAGGCCTCAGCCCCACTTCCGGCTTCTGGGGAGGAGTCCCGCGGACGCTCCTGTCAGGCCTCAGCCCCACTTCCGGCTTCTGGGGAGGAGTCCCGCGGACGCCCTTGTCAGGCGCGGCCAGGAATCGAACTGCGGTCGGCAGAGCTCCGCCTCCCGAGGAGCTGAGACCCCCAGCGGGGCCGCCGGCCTCAGCTCAGTTCCTTTGTTCTTACCGAGCGCTGTGGTCTGCAACGTGGAGACCAGACGCTTCTCGATGGACAGTTGTGAAGGAGGGACGCTGAGCAGCGCCGTGTGGGCCGCGGGCCGGTGTCGGCGCTGTGCCACGGTCACTTCCAGGACGAAGACCATCTCGTGTCTTCCATGCTTTCTTTGCTTGAATGTTTGGGCCTCTGGACACTCTCCTATGGCCATTTCACCTTGGGCCTTGAAAGTGTAGGTAGACATGAGTGAGTGTGTTTCAGGTGGACTGTCTGCTTAGATTATCCATCTCTTGACTTCATCTGTGACTTTGCATAACACTAATATTTGTGAACTTACAGCTCCCATTCATTTCCAGGGACCTCTGTCTTCTGAGGACGTGCGCCTCATTTTACATTTTGGATGGGTTCAGATTCACTGCTCATTGCAAGAACAACATATAGAATCAATTGGTCAGTGTCAGGCTTCATTCTTTCCCTTCCCTTTCCTTTCTCCATATTGATCTCAGTCTCTGGTTGTGACAACACTGAGTCTCTTCAGACTGGAGACACAGGCTGGCATTTATGCACAAGCCCATCCCTAGAGGGCCCATAGTGTTTTAGGCAGAGTGAGCTAAGAAGCAGGCTACGGGTCCACAACCTGCTTTTATGTCCTCAATCCAACACCACACTGAGTTTTTTTTTGTTTTTGGCGGTCGTGGGGCTTGAATTCTGGGCCTGGGCGCTGTCCCTCAGCTCTTCAGCTCAAGGCGAGCGCTCTACCACTTGAGCTACAGCGCCACTTCCGGTTTTCTAGTGGTTTATTGGAGATAGGAGTCTCACGGTCTCTCCTGCCCGGGCTGGCTTTGAACCGTGATCCTCAGATCTCAGCCTCCTGAGTAGCTAGGATTACAGGCGTGAGCCACCGGCGCCCGGCCACACTGAGTTTTTAAGATTTATTTTTATTACCTAATCCTTACCTAACAGTATTGACTTTTTTATTATTTATTTTTCCTGGGGAGAGTCCTGTAGCCAGGACAGCATCATATTGAATTGAGGAAAAGGAATTAAATGCGGCAACATTTTCTTTTGGGAAATATCAACTTCTGTGAATCCTACTGGGATTACATTTCATAACAAAAATTTCACAACTCACCATGTGTGCCTTGCTATGAAATCAGTTGTTTCTGAGCATAGAGAGGCAGGCGGGTAGTCTGGAGTTCACTCTGACCTCTGTGACATGGAGTACAAGGAAGAGGTCTGGCACTGTGTCCCCTCCTCCCACCATTGGAGTGTGGCCTGCATGCTGCCCTCCAGCCTCTCTTACTGTCCACAGGATGTGTGATATGTACCATAATGACAACAGGTTGCCACCTCCGATGTCTCTCTTGATGTTCATGTCATGTAGTACTCCCCATGGTTCAGCTTTCCTCAGCAGCCTGCAAGGTGCCCCAAGGACCCAGGTAGAATACTGGAGACTTCCAGAGTCCAGGACTCTCCCGGTACTGTAAGGTTCATGGTATGGGGTTTTCTGTTTGTTTTGGTTGTGGTACAGAGGTTTGAACTAAGGGTCTGATGCCCTCTTTTGCCTCTGCCCCACTTGAGCCATGCCCCTAGTCCTACTTTGAAAGTCAGCTTTCCTTTGTAGCTGATCCAGAGTGATTGTGCATAATCATGGGTCCAGTATGTGTTGTGGATGACCAGACCAGCTCAGCTGACGAATCTGTCACCCAGACTGCCACTGTTTCTTTGTGGTGGTGAGAACATTCAAAATCTTGAGGTTCTTTTTCTTCTTAAAATTTTCATAAAGGTGGTGTACACAGGGGTGACAGTTACATAAGTCAGGCAATGAATGGATTTCTTTTTGGACAATGTCACCCTTTCCCTCACTATTTCTATGAGAGTTTCCTTTTACCAAAACAATAGAGTGAGAAGTTCCAAGCCAGGGTTATAAAAGTTGTGCCAGGGTTTCCGTGTTTATATTAATTACTCTGGGGCTTTGACCACACAAAGATACAGAGCCATTTAGCTGCTATGGCATTGGAAAGTCTTGAAACAAATATGTTAACTCAGAGATACTGCAGTGAGGATGGCTATCAAAGAGACACCAGTTTCTCTACCAGTAGCAGCTGCCTTCTGTAGACTCAGTGGTTCCAGGTGATTCCTCCCCCACTCCTCTCCCTCTTCCCCTCTGCCCCTGCCCCATCCTCACCAGCTCTGTTTGTTCTCAACCAGGAATCATGGGTGGTCACTGACCCCAGCCTGACTTGGGGCCAGGCTACTGCAGAGTGCACATGTGTGGGTGTGCATGTATGTAACACAGACATGCAATGTACACATGGGTAGACATGCACACAACATACAGATATGTATGTATCTTTGTGGACACATGCAATATGCACAAGTGCATACATGTATAATCATTCACAAGTGTATTCACACATACACACGAATACACATACAACACACAGGAGGACATACATGTACACAATACATACAGAACTGTACATACAAACATATACATGCATGTAACTTGTGTCCAAACATGCAATACACACATACATATACAAGTGTATATACACATCACTATACTTTAATACATACTTTAATACAATTGTACATATACATGTAATAGAAGTATGTACATACATTAATACAAGTGTACATATACGTGTCATACAAGTACGTAAATACATATGCAAGAAAACTTTTCTTACTTAGAGGGAAGGGGAGGTGGGTATGGCTTACTGGAGGTAGGAAGCAGAGTATAGGTAGGTGGTTAGAGATGCACAGGGTAATGACAAGGCCACAAGCCAACACAGCTGAGCCCTGTGGCCCTGAGAGAGAAGCTGGGCCCCAGACTTGTGGGAGGCTGGCTTTGTGTCCCTCCATATCTGGAGACTGGGGGTCGGGTCCACCTGGAGCAGCTCGTTGCACTGACCATTCTAACAGGGACCACTTCATCCACATGGCATACTGCTTTGCCCAGCAGGAAGAGCCTGCAGATGGTGTCTGCAGAAAAATGGTTGCGGCCAGCATCTGTGAGCCATCGGCAGGAGGTGGGAGTCAGGGGCATCGCAGCCTTTAAAATGTGTTTCTCCCATGAACCTCCTATGAGCCTTAGCACTTGTGGGAGGCAAGTGCCAGGGGCAGCACAGACTTTAAACGTGCATTTCTCCCATGAAAAGAACTTTCCTCCTGAGAATTTAGTTTAAAGACATATAATTTGAGATGTGCAAAAAAATTAGCTTCAAGTTCCATTTGAAATATTCTTTCAAAATTTTAAAGAACATCTTACAACTCAGCAGAGGGGCTTGTTTTAAAAAGCTATGAACTCTGTTAGGATGTAACTGAAGATATAAAAACGACCATGTAGAAGTGTATTTATGGACACGGAAGGAAATTCATGAAGCAGTAAATGTTTTCTTCAAGTGTTTATCAACCCATATATACAAGATGGTTCTTTGTAAAATGTATTCACAAAAGAGATTTTGGTGGGTCTGGACAGGGAAAAAGAAGGGCCACGCTGAAGGTTTGCATTTGCAAGCCTGGGAGTGGACTGCATGGGATCTGACCTCAGCCAGTCACTAGACTGGCCCCATGGTTTTGTCTACACCAGCTATTGAGTGAGCCTTTGGCAGACATGAGCCAGCAGTCCTCAGTGCACTCTTTCTTCTGAGTGACTTGTACATATTCTGCTTCCACCAGCTTACCCACCTCTTTCTGTCCTCAGGGGTCACGTTTTCCTTTTTCTGGAAAACACAAGGCGAGCAATCCAGACCGGTCTCCTCTGCCTATGGGGGACAGGTCATCTCTGATGGCTTCAGAGTCTGCTCCAGTGGTGGCAAAGGCTCCGTGGAGCTGTACACGCGTGACAACTCCATGACATGGGAGGCTACCTTCAGCCCGCCAGGTGAGTGGTGTCTGTAGCCCAGAGCTCCTGATGGTGTTGTGACAGCAGGACCCGGCGGAGCCTGTGGGGGCGCATGAGCAAGGTGTCCCTGGGAGGGCATGAAGCCTGTGACAAGGGGTTCAGAGCTGGGCCAGGCAGTCCTGACTGGGAGCTCACTGCAAGCTGCTGTGTGCATTGTGGAGTGGAGGTGGGAATGGAATAGAACCTGCAAGCAAAGGGCAATGGGAGAACCAGTTTAGGCCTTGCACCCAAACTCCAGGGAATCCTGTTAGGCCCCACCCTAATATACCAAAAAAAGATCAGAGAAAGGAGGCTCATTCACACCATAGGCAGTGCAAGAAGAGGCAGCATACGCATTTCAGCCCGTCTTCCCTGTACAGGCAAGCACTTGGGGCTGTAGTAGAAGAACTGGGCCCATGGGAAGGGATGCATAGTACCAAATAGCTCTGGGCCCCTGGTCTCAGTTGGGCCCATGGTTTTCGTTGTCCCTCATCTTGGCATTGGTCAGGGGGCCTTGTTACAGTACCAGTGGTTGCTGCGTGGCTGGTGCTGTTAGGGGAGGCGCTGCTCTTCCTTGCTTGCAGATAATTTCTGTTGTAAAAATGTTATCCATGAGTCCTGGAACTTGCTGGATTCTAAGTAATTGAAGAGAGGCAGACCCAGAACACCGGTGGTCTCGGTGGTGGTGGAGGAGCACTGAGGACTGGTGGTCTTGGTGGTGATGGAGGAGCACTGAGGACTGGTGGTCTTGGTGGTGGAGGAGCACTGAGGACTGGTGGTCTTAGTGGTGGAGGAGCACTGAGGACTGGTGGTCTTGGTGATGGAGGAGGAGCACTGAGGACTGGTGGTCTTGGTGATGGAGGAGCACTGAGGACTGGTGGTCTTGGTGGAGGAGGAGCACTGAGGACTGGTGGTCTTGGTGATGGAGGAGCACTGAGGACTGGTGGTCTTGGTGATGGAGGAGCACTGAGGACTGGTGGTCTCGGTGATGGAGGAGGAGCACTGAGGACTGGTGGTCTTGGTGGTGGTGGAGGAGCACTGAGGACTGGTGGTCTTGGTGGAGGAGGAGCACTGAGGACTGGTGGTCTTGGTGGTGGAGGAGGAGCACTGAGGACTGGTGGTCTTGGTGGAGGAGGAGGAGCACTGAGGACTGGTGGTCTTGGTGGTGGAGGAGGAACACTGAGGACTGGTGGTCTTGGTGGAGGAGGAGGAGCACTGAGGACCGGTGGTCTTGGTGGAGGAGGAGCACTGAGGACTGGTGGTCTTGGTGATGGAGGAGCACTGAGGACTGGTGGTCTTGGTGATGGAGGAGGAGCACTGAGGACCGGTGGTCTTGGTGATGAAGGAGGAGCACTGAGGACCGGTGGTCTTGGTGGAGGAGGAGCACTGAGGACTGGTGGTCTTGGTGATGGAGGAGGAGCACTGAGGACTGGTGGTCTTGGTGGAGGAGGAGGAGCACTGAGGACTGGTGGTCTTGGTGGTGGAGGAGGAGCACTGAGGACTGGTGGTCTTGGTGATGGAGGAGCACTGAGGACCGGTGGTCTTGGTGATGGAGGAGGAGCACTGAGGACTGGTGGTCTTGGTGGTGGAGGAGGAGCACTGAGGACTGGTGGTCTTGGTGATGGAGGAGCACTGAGGACTGGTGGTCTTGGTGATGGAGGAGCACTGAGGACTGGTGGTCTTGGTGGAGGAGGAGCACTGAGGACTGGTGGTCTCGGTGATGGAGGAGCACTGAGGACTGGTGGTCTCGGTGATGGAGGAGCACTGAGGACTGGTGGTCTTGGTGATGGAGGAGCACTGAGGACTGGTTGTCTTGGTGGTGGAGGAGGAGCACTGAGGACCGGTGGTCTTGGTGATGGAGGAGCACTGAGGACTGGTGGTCTTGGTGATGGAGGAGGAGCACTGAGGACTGGTGGTCTTGGTGGAGGAGGAGCACTGAGGACCGGTGGTCTTGGTGATGGAGGAGCACTGAGGACTGGTGGTCTTGGTGGTGGAGGAGCACTGAGGACCGGTGGTCTTGGTGGAGGAGGAGCACTGAGGACTGGTGGTCTTGGTGGAGGAGCACTGAGGACTGGTGGTCTTGGTGGAGGAGGAGCACTGAGGACTGGTGGTCTTGGTGGAGGAGGAGCACTGAGGACTGGTGGTCTTGGTGGAGGAGGAGGAGCACTGAGGACCGGTGGTCTTGGTGATGGAGGAGCACTGAGGACTGGTGGTCTTGGTGGTGGAGGAGGAGCACTGAGGACTGGTGGTCTCGGTGATGGAGGAGGAGCACTGAGGACTGGTGGTCTTGGTGGAGGAGCACTGAGGACTGGTGGTCTTGGTGATGGAGGAGGAGCACTGAGGACTGGTGGTCTTGGTGGAGGAGGAGCACTGAGGACTGGTGGTCTTGGTGATGGAGGAGCACTGAGGACTGGTGGTCTTGGTGATGGAGGAGGAGCACTGAGGACTGGTGGTCTTGGTGGAGGAGGAGGAGCACTGAGGACTGGTGGTCTTGGTGATGGAGGAGGAGCACTGAGGACTGGTGGTCTTGGTGGAGGAGGAGGAGCACTGAGGACTGGTGGTCTTGGTGATGGAGGAGGAGCACTGAGGACTGGTGGTCTTGGTGGAGGAGGAGGAGCACTGAGGACTGGTGGTCTTGGTGATGGAGGAGGAGCACTGAGGACTGGTGGTCTTGGTGATGGAGGAGGAGCACTGAGGACTGGTGGTCTTGGAGGAGGAGCACTGAGGACTGGTGGTCTTGGTGGTGGAGGAGGAGCACTGAGGACTGGTGGTCTCGGTGATGGAGGAGGAGCACTGAGGACTGGTGGTCTTGGTGGAGGAGGAGGAGCACTGAGGACTGGTGGTCTTGGTGGAGGAGGAGGAGCACTGAGGACTGGTGGTCTTGGTGGAGGAGGAGCACTGAGGACTGGTGGTCTTGGTGGTGGAGGAGGAGCACTGAGGACTGGTGGTCTTGGTGATGGAGGAGGAGCACTGAGGACTGGTGGTCTTGGTGGAGGAGGAGCACTGAGGACTGGTGGTCTTGGTGATGGAGGAGGAGCACTGAGGACTGGTGGTCTTGGTGGTGGAGGAGGAGCACTGAGGACTGGTGGTCTTGGTGGAGGAGGAGGAGCACTGAGGACTGGTGGTCTTGGTGATGGAGGAGGAGCACTGAGGACTGGTGGTCTTGGTGGAGGAGGAGCAATCAGGACTGGTGGTCTTGGTGGTGATGGAGGAGCACTGAGTACTGGTGGTCTTGGTGATGGAGGAGCACTGAGGACTGGTGGTCTTGGTGGAGGAGGAGCACTGAGGACTGGTGGTCTCGGTGATGGAGGAGGAGCACTGAGGACTGGTGGTCTTGGTGATGGAGGAGGAGCACTGAGGACTGGTGGTCTTGGTGGTGGAGGAGGAGCACTGAGGACTGGTGGTCTCGGTGATGGAGGAGGAGCACTGAGGACTGGTGGTCTTGGTGGAGGAGGAGCACTGAGGACTGGTGGTCTTGGTGGTGGAGGAGGAGCACTGAGGACTGGTGGTCTCGGTGATGGAGGAGGAGCACTGAGGACTGGTGGTCTTGGTGGAGGAGGAGGAGCACTGAGGACTGGTGGTCTTGGTGATGGAGGAGCACTGAGGACTGGTTGTCTTGGTGGTGGAGGAGGAGCACTGAGGACCGGTGGTCTTGGTGATGGAGGAGCACTGAGGACTGGTGGTCTTGATGATGGAGGAGGAGCACTGAGGACTGGTGGTCTTGGTGGAGGAGGAGCACTGAGGACTGGTGGTCTTGGTGGAGGAGGAGCACTGAGGACTGGTGGTCTTGGTGGAGGAGGAGCACTGAGGACCGGTGGTCTTGGTGGTGGAGGAGGAGCACTGAGGACCGGTGGTCTTGGTGGTGGAGGAGGAGCACTGAGGACTGGTGGTCTTGGTGGAGGAGCACTGAGGACTGGTGGTCTTGGTGATGGAGGAGCACTGAGGACTGGTGGTCTTGGTGGTGGAGGAGCACTGAGGACTGGTGGTCTTGGTGGTGGAGGAGGAGCACTGAGGACTGGTGGTCTTGGTGATGGAGGAGGAGCACTGAGGACTGGTGGTCTTGGTGATGGAGGAGCACTGAGGACTGGTGGTCTTGGTGATGGAGGAGGAGCACTGAGGACTGGTGGTCTTGGTGATGGAGGAGGAGCACTGAGGACTGGTGGTCTTGGTGATGGAGGAGGAGCACTGAGGACTGGTGGTCTTGGTGATGGAGGAGCACTGAGGACTGGTGGTCTTGGTGGAGGAGGAGCACTGAGGACTGGTGGTCTTGGTGATGGAGGAGGAGCACTGAGGACTGGTGGTCTTGGTGGAGGAGGAGCACTGAGGACTGGTGGTCTTGGAGGAGGAGCACTGAGGACTGGTGGTCTTGGTGGTGGTGGAGGAGCACTGAGGACTGGTGGTCTTGGTGGTGGTGGAGGAGCACTGAGGACTGGTGGTCTTGGTGGAGGAGGAGCACTGAGGACTGGTGGTCTTGGTGGAGGAGCACTGAGGACTGGTGGTCTTGGTGGTGGTGGAGGAGCACTGAGGACTGGTGGTCTTGGTGGAGGAGCACTGAGGACTGGTGGTCTTGGTGGTGGTGGAGGAGCACTGAGGACTGGTGGTCTTGGTGGAGGAGGAGGAGCACTGAGGACTGGTGGTCTTGGTGATGGAGGAGCACTGAGGACTGGTGGTCTTGGTGATGGAGGAGGAGCACTGAGGACTGGTGGTCTTGGTGGTGATGGAGGAGCACTGAGGACTGGTGGTCTTGGTGGTGGTGGAGGAGCACTGAGGACTGGTGGTCTTGGTGGAGGAGGAGCACTGAGGACTGGTGGTCTTGGTGATGGAGGAGGAGCACTGAGGACTGGTGGTCTTGGTGATGGAGGAGGAGCACTGAGGACTGGTGGTCTCGGTGGTGGAGGAGCACTGAGGACTGGTGGTCTTGGTGGTGGAGGAGCACTGAGGACTGGTGGTCTTGGTGATGGAGGAGCACTGAGGACTGGTGGTCTTGGTGATGGAGGAGGAGCACTGAGGACTGGTGGTCTTGGTGGTGATGGAGGAGCACTGAGGACTGGTGGTCTTGGTGATGGAGGAGGAGCACTGAGGACTGGTGGTCTTGGTGATGGAGGAGGAGGACTGAGGACTGGTGGTCTTGGTGGTGGTGGAGGAGCACTGAGGACTGGTGGTCTTGGTGGAGGAGGAGCACTGAGGACTGGTGGTCTTGGTGGAGGAGCACTGAGGACTGGTGGTCTTGGTGGTGGTGGAGGAGCACTGAGGACTGGTGGTCTTGGTGGAGGAGCACTGAGGACTGGTGGTCTTGGTGGTGGTGGAGGAGCACTGAGGACTGGTGGTCTTGGTGGAGGAGGAGGAGCACTGAGGACTGGTGGTCTTGGTGATGGAGGAGCACTGAGGACTGGTGGTCTTGGTGATGGAGGAGGAGCACTGAGGACTGGTGGTCTTGGTGGTGATGGAGGAGCACTGAGGACTGGTGGTCTTGGTGGTGGTGGAGGAGCACTGAGGACTGGTGGTCTTGGTGGAGGAGGAGCACTGAGGACTGGTGGTCTTGGTGATGGAGGAGGAGCACTGAGGACTGGTGGTCTTGGTGATGGAGGAGGAGCACTGAGGACTGGTGGTCTCGGTGGTGGAGGAGCACTGAGGACTGGTGGTCTTGGTGGTGGAGGAGCACTGAGGACTGGTGGTCTTGGTGATGGAGGAGCACTGAGGACTGGTGGTCTTGGTGATGGAGGAGGAGCACTGAGGACTGGTGGTCTTGGTGGTGATGGAGGAGCACTGAGGACTGGTGGTCTTGGTGATGGAGGAGGAGCACTGAGGACTGGTGGTCTTGGTGATGGAGGAGGAGCACTGAGGACTGGTGGTCTTGGTGATGGAGGAGGAGCACTGAGGACTGGTGGTCTTGGTGGAGGAGGAGCACTGAGGACTGGTGGTCTTGGTGATGGAGGAGGAGCACTGAGGACTGGTGGTCTCGGTGATGGAGGAGGAGCACTGAGGACTGGTGGTCTCGGTGATGGAGGAGGAGCACTGAGGACTGGTGGTCTCGGTGATGGAGGAGGAGCACTGAGGACTGGTGGTCTTGGTGGTGGAGGAGGAGCACTGAGGACTGGTGGTCTTGGTGGTGGAGGAGGAGCACTGAGGACTGGTGGTCTCGGTGGTGGAGGAGCACTGAGGACTGGTGGTCTTGGTGGTGGAGGAGCACTGAGGACTGGTGGTCTTGGTGATGGAGGAGCACTGAGGACTGGTGGTCTTGGTGATGGAGGAGGAGCACTGAGGACTGGTGGTCTTGGTGGTGATGGAGGAGCACTGAGGACTGGTGGTCTTGGTGATGGAGGAGGAGCACTGAGGACTGGTGGTCTTGGTGATGGAGGAGGAGGACTGAGGACTGGTGGTCTTGGTGGTGGTGGCACTAGGGACACTGGAAAGAGGCAGAGATGCTGAGATGCTGAGCTTGATGGGGGTGGGAAGGTCCTCAGGTCCTTATTAAGGCCTTGAAGGTCATCTACTGGGCCTGAGTCTGAGGTGTAGGAGAAAACAAGGAAGGCTAGGGAGGGTCCACAGTGGACTTTGAAAAGGCAGAGACTTGGCCATGGGGGATTTCAGTTGGCAGGCCAGGCGGGGACCAGAAAGGGCTGGGCAAAGGTGGAGGGGCGGGAGGAAGCTGAAGATGGAGGCCTCCGTAGAAAAGAGGTACCTTTGAAGTATTTTGGGAAATTTATTTCTGGTTCATTGGAGGGAAGTTGTGACTCACTTATTACATGGTCTACCTAGATCCCACCTCTGTGCCTGGCAGTGTGTGCAGTCAGGTTCTTACCACCTGTGCTTGGGTCTTTCATTTGCAGTTGAGGCCATGCCTCTACCTGTGCTCCTAACACACTCCAGATTTGCCCTCTTGGATCCCCACGGCCGCCTGTACTCCGCCGTACATAGTACTGTTGGAACCTCAGCTGTGACCCATACCATCTCTTGCTTGCTGTCAGAGTTGTGTGTGTATAAGAGCCTCATCCCAGTGCACCTTGGGACAATCATGTGAGGCACCTGGCAGGTTTTTTGAACTTTAACACGTGTTAAGATAAACTCTACGGTTTTCACGCAGGGAAATGGAGAGATTTTGTAAACATCTCTGCAGGGAAATATGTTCTTCATTTGTACATTGAAGGGATTTGTTATTTTCAGAATCCAGAGTAATAATACTGTGGGCCTGTTTAGGATCCCAGTGTCCTCCAGAGACTTAAAATTATTTAGAATGTTGCACAATCCTGAGTAAGAAGCCCTGATGTAATTGCTGGTCATCCTCAATGGCTGGGTGGCGGGTGCTGTGTTATTTAGAAGGGCTGCCCTGTTTCTCTGCAGCAAGCCCATTAGAACTTCTTACACAGAGCTCATAAACAACAGGGCCCCTTTGGGCAGCAGCAAGCTGCCCTCAGAGTGGTATAAGATCTTCTCATACATGAACATGGCTCTCAGGCTGGAAGAGGAGGGGCTTCCTCATGATGGGCTGGCCTAGCCTACCGCACTTGCCTAGATGGCTCTTGTGCCATTCTGTGCCATAGCTGAGACCGACACCACAGGCCATGGGCCCAGGACCTCAGAGGTTTTATGGTCGTGTTCTGTGATTGCCTAAGTAGTATTAAAAATACTTTGGGTGAGTTTCAGCCATTAGTTATGATTTCATTTTAGCATGGGGGTTTCCCAGTTTTGCTTGGAAATAAAAAGACCGGCAGTACATGGGCTTGACCTCTGGTGTGAATGGTGGGTGCAGGTTTGCCTTCCAGATGGGGCAGCCAACCTCAGTTGGCCAGTCAGCGTCCAGACCTGGTCCTCAAGGAGGCTTCCACTCTCAGCTGCTCCCTGCTGCAGCTCTTTGGCTTCTGCTGGCTTGGCCAGTACAGCTGGACGGTGTGCTGTTGTGGTTCTCAACAGACCTTTCAATCCACAGCAGAACTGAGTGCAAAGAATAGAGCGATCCTGTGTGTCTCCGCCTCTGCCCACAGTTGGCACCCACAGGTGCCGCTGGCCTGCATTAACACGTCATGGTCATACAGAGGTCCACTCCTGGCGTTCCTTGGCTTAGGCCTTGTGTATAGGCTTGTGTGACCTGCCTAGCTCAGTTCTTGTTGTTGTCAGTGTATTCAGGGTTTTTACATAGTCACATACCATCTGCAAACAAAGATAGCTTATTATATCTTTCTCCACCTGTGTATACATTTTTCCTCTTTTTTTTTTTTTTTTTTTTGCCATCTTGTATTAGCCAGGACTGGCAGTAGGAAGTTGAAAAGTTGTGAGAGCACCCTTGTCTTGTTCCTGACAATGAACTCATGGTCTAAGTGGCTGAGGCTCTTTGTCTTGCCTTATTATTATTTTTTTTAATCAACCTTTGTCAGGATTTAAATTCGTGACTCGCATGTGAAAATTCAAGGGTGGAAGCAAAAGAACTGCTAAAACTGACTAAACTTGTGCCTCAGGCCCTACATTAAGTTACCAGTCATCCTGAGAGAGAGGGCTGTTCTCAGAGCCCGAGGCACAACACTCCTTCCGATGGCTCTCACAAGTGTCTCTCTTTTCCAGGTCCCTATTGGACTCACATCCTGTTTACATGGAAATCCAAGGAGGGCCTGAAAGTCTATGTCAATGGCACCCTGAGCACCTCTGATCCAAGCGGGAAGGTGTCGCACACCTATGGCGAGCCCCACGTCAACCTGGTGATTGGCTCTGAGCAGGACCACAGCAAGCGATATGAGAACGGAGCTTTTGACGAGTTCATCATCTGGGAACGGGCCCTGACTCCAGAGGAGATTGAGATGTACTTCACAGCCGCCATTGGTCAGTGAGTGGGCGGCCTGTGGGCGGGGCCACTGGCCAGTGAGTGAGTGCCCTGTGGACACGGCCACTGGTCGGTGAGTGGGCGGCCTGTGGACAGAGCCCACTGGCCAGTGAGCGAGTGGCTGTGGGCGGGGCCACTGGCCAGTGAGTGGGAGGGCTGAGGTGGGATGAGGGCTGGTCCTGGGGCCCTCTTCTCAGCATCCCTCCTTCCCAGTCTCCTTGGTCACAGCCAGCAGTGCTGCAGGTGTGAGCTATATCATAGTGAGCCTGATAAATACAGTTGTTTTCCAGAACACCTGTTCCCTAAGATAAATTCACCAATTCACCAGAGATACTCTGTGATTAAAAATGTCCTGAGTACTACAGGGCTTCGAGGTGTATGTGATGGATGGTTTCAGAAAGCTTTGGATAATAAACATGGGGTGCATTAGTGCATTTGGTCCACAAACCTCTCCTGAGCCATTTTCCCTGGTCAGCCCTGTGAGCCCCAAAGATGCCCCTTACAGGTTGGTACAGAGCAGGGGCTGTGGGCAGGTGGATCAAGGTTCAGACTTTTACTGTGCTAAACATGGGACTTTTTAAAGTTTGTGGTAAAAAGTAAATCCCATTAACAACCATTTAAACGTGAGTAATTTAGTGTCATTTAGCAAATTAAATCTGTAGTGTGGCCACTACCCTCATCTAGTTTTAAAACATTGGACTCTCCCAAAGGAAACCCTGTGCCCCTTTGGCAGTCACCTGCCATTTCCCTCCTTCCAGCCTCTGGCAGCCACAGACCCGTCTGTCTGCCCCATGGCCTACCTGTTCTGTCAATTCCATACGAATAGAATTGTACAATGTTTATCTCTTTGCTCATAGTTTTCTCCTTTGTAAAATTCGGTAAATATACCGTCACCTCCTTTCCTGGGGGTGTTGCAAAGACAAAGTGTGACAAATTACCAGGCCACTGGCACCATGCAAGGAACGTGGCATGTTGCCAGAGAGCCTTTGATGGATTTAAAATTAATACGCATGATTCTATCACCATTGTGCTCACCACTTCTCTGTTTACACAGAGAGCAGTCTGTCAGGAAATGACAGTTACCATGTGTGCCCCTTACACATTTGGTGAGCTGCCCTAGCACCCAGGGGCAGTTAGGACCCATGCGGTAGGAGCCAGGTCCCACAGCCTGGTCCACCCTTGGTCAGGACCTGACCTCATTGGGCCACTATTGACTGGGTGGGAGAAAACCCAGGTCAGAACCACTTCAGCCAAGAAGACCATTTGTTATTTTGCTGTTTTCCTATCTCACACAATGAAAAGTCTAGGGGAGAATTTGCTTCAGAATTGGTTGGGTTCATGTCCCAATCTCTGCTACTATGAGTCTGTCTTGACACTGCCTTTGTCCATATTAAATGATCTTGTGGCTGCCAAGATGGCTGTATCCCCTCGTGGGTCACATCCTCCCCTCAGCAACCTCAGCAGAAATACAGAGCCTCCCTTCCCCATCACCTCCCACAGCTGGGTGGGACCTGAGTGTGGTTGGCTTGTTCAGCTAATTCCTGTGGTTGTATATGATGGTTCTGATTAGCTATTCCTGAGTCCAACTCATCCCTGGACACAGCAGGGGTCAGCCTGGTCCAAACATTGCAGGAGAGGGGATCCCCAAAGGGTGATTGGAGATGTGGGCCTCAGAAGAGGGAGCAGTGTCCAGGGCAGCTCTGGGCATTTCTGTCCTGTAGCCTTCACCAAGGAAAATGGGACTCAGTTACTTTCACAGAAGGGATAGGATCATCGTGTCCAGTAGAAGGGAAAGTGGTATCAATGTTTTGCTTTTTGTTGCCCGGGACTCAAGAGTTGTCACTTTGAGACTAAGGTGTTGTTTGTATCACAAACAGATTTGACTTCCTGGCAGGTGCCTGTTTTACTGACATTGGGAAGAGTTGCAGTTGTTTCTGGTCCTTTCCTCCAGGCCTTTTGTGCCCCAGGCCCTCTTGGACCCTCCACATGTAGGGAAGGTGATGTTAGACAGTGGCTCTGAACACTTAGAGCTCCTGAGATAATTCCTGTGCCTGTCTCAAGCTGTGTCCATAGCTATCAGCTCCTTTCTCATGCAGAGATTGGGTTTTGGAGACCAAGCTTTTGAAGAAAACTGAAGAAGGCCTCTGGAAGGTCCTGTGTGCAGCCCAACTCTCCATGGCTCAGCTGGCTCAACATGACAGGGCTGGGTCAGCTATGCACAGGCTGACATTGGAGCTGAAATCCAACCTGTAGAAACTGTTCTTAGGCAGCTGTGAGAGGACCGCAGATGCTCAGAGAAGGCATTGCTATGAGTGCCCTGTCTGAGGGGACGCCTCCTTCTAACCCCATCGTCTGGAGCCGATGCCGTTTCCTGATGGACCTGTCCAGGTGCATAGGAGTGGCCTTTCCTTAGAAAGCAGAGTGCTGACCATCTGTCACCCTGCCCTGGCCACTGGGATGAGAAGCAGCTCCTCTGCAGGGAAGTGGAGAAAGTGAAGGCTGTGCGCAGAGCCATGCAATTTGAAGACAGCGTCTGTGTATGCCAGGAACTCACTGCATCTGCCAGCTGCCTGCAGGGTGGGGCAGTGTGGGGCTGAGCTAGGCCGAGTGTTGCTTCTCAGGCTTCACGTGGTCACCACCAACAGGGGAGACTTTACTTTCCCTGGATTTAGTGGCCTCACATGAGTTAGTGTAAGTTTGCTGTGGCTACTCTCTAACCCCTTGGAGCGAATGTCACTCTGACATAGAGAACAAAGCTCTTCCATCAGTGTCAGGACGGCCCCTCCTGTCACCCAGCCAAGCCCAAAGCCCTGCCACTTCCAAGCCAGCAAGGGAAGTGATATAATTTCCTCAGGTCACCTAAAGCAACCTTGAGTTAGTTTCCAAGAATGAAGAGGATTATCTAGGAAGTTGGTGGAAGAGACAGACCAGTAACGTGGCCTCACCTTGGTCTCAGAGATCATAGTGACATGAAGTCATCTGTGAGCTCTTCTGCCCACTCTTTGGGGGTTCAGTCTCCCTTCCTCTCTCCCAGGGGAAGCACTGCTCTTTATTTTATCTCCGGCGAGTCTGTGCCTCTTTTCCTGTCCTTATTTAAAGTTGGTGATACCTTGAATAATTTTTTTTTTTTTTGGTCGGTCATGGGGTTTGAACTCTGGGCTTGGGCACTGTCTCTGCACTCTTCAGCTCAAGGCTAGCACTCTATCACTTGAGCCACAGCGCCACTTCCAGTTTTCTAGTGGTTTATTGGAATAAGAGTCTCACGGAGTTTCCTGCCTGGGCTGGCTTTGAACCGTGATCCTCAGATCTCAGCCTTCTGAGTAGCTAGGATTACAGACGTGAGCCACTGGCACGCGGCTTAATAATTGTTTTTATATGATAACTTGCATGAAGGCTGTTCAAAACAGTTTATTTATTTTTTGTTGGTCATAGGGCCTGGGCACTGTCTCTGAGCTCTTCAGCTCAAGGCTAGCATTTGAGCCACAGCGCCACTTCTGGCTTTTTCTGCTTATGTGGTGCTAAGGAATCGAATCCAGAGCCTCATGCTTGCAGGGCAAGCACTCTACCACTGAGCCACCTTCCCAGCCTTCAAAACAGTTTAGAATATAAGTGGGAAAATAATTTAAGCTGGGAGAATCTACATACTCCAGCTATGTTAATTAATCTAGCTAATATATTAATCTTATCTTTCAAGCAACATTCCTACTCCAGACATTTTGAGCTGTCTGAATATCTCCAGCTGGTAACTTCTAAATAAGGACAGAACTTCCTGAGGGGAGGAAGGGCAGTCCTGTTGCACCTTTGCTGAGGCATGGTTGGTTTGTTCCAGGAAAACATGCTTTGTCTTCAACACCACCGAGCTTCTTCGTGACCCCCACAGCCTACACCATGGTGAGCTGGGATTTCTTTTGTCCTCATGTGTCCGCAGCTTTCCACCTCTGTGACCAGATAGCAGGAAGACAGCCAGGGGGGGAAGCTTTAGACTCATGGTTTCAGAGGCTCAGTTCAGGGTGGGCCGGTTCCTTTGCTTGAGTCTGAGTCTGAAAGGCTGAAGCATCATAGTAGAGTGGAGGAAAGCTGCCCATTTCCTGGCAGCTGAGAAAGGTAGACATAGACAAGATATGCCCTTCCCAGGCACACCCCCAGTGATCTGCCCAGGAGCCCTCCATGCCAGGAGCACATTCAGGGTGAGGCTGGCAGCTTCATGTCAGTCCATGCCAGGAGTGTGTTCAGGTGTGGCTAGCAGCCTCACATCAGTCTCTCTCCTCCCGCCACTCCCCGCCCCCCCCCCCCCCAACATTCAGGTTTTGCTTAGCCTGAGTGCTCTCAGACTAGGAGTGCAGCGTCTGAGAAGAAATAACAAATGACGGGAGGGAAGCCAGCTTCAGGGCTGATTCTAGGTGCCAAGAGTGACTGAAGAAAGGACACTCTTCGTTACTGTCTCTAGTCACCTCCATTACCTAAAAGTGAAGGCGGCAGAGCAGAGCTCCACCAGGGCTGCCTCCTGAGTGCCTCCCTGATCAGCTCCCCCATCCTGTCTTTCCTTTTGGAATTGGAGGAAAGGATTCATAGAAAAAGTATTGCCCACTCAAACTTGCATGAGTAGCCAAAGAACTCTCTTTGCCTGAGAGCTTCAGTGGCAAGTATGCACTTGAGTGTCTGCATGGGCTGGAGTCCTAGTCCTCTTGTGTCCTGTGAGCTTCTCCTCTGTCTGCATCCCTGTCAGCCTCTCCCTGTCCCCCATCTGCCTTTCGTCAGTCCCCCCATCCCCATCAGCCTCTCCCCTGTCTCCTCCCACCCCCACATCCCTGTCAGTCTCTTTCCAGGTCTCCCCACCCCACCCCATCCCTGTCAGCCTCTCCCTGGTGCTATCATGTTTAAGCTGGTCTACACTCAGTTCATGGACTGAATCACCGTAGTTGTGGGGATGTAGTGCTGTGCCTCAGTGTGCCATGTCATTACTATCTTAGGATTCTAGCCATGGCTCCAGTATATGACCCCGCACTTGTACAGTTTATCTGGCTTTAGTGCTCAGCAGAAGGTCACATGGCCAATTTCCTTCAGGTGCCCACAGATGCCTACCATCCCATCATAGCCAACCTGACAGAGGAGAGGAAGAACTTCGAAAGACCTGGAATTGTACTGCGCTATCTTCAAAATGTGTCACGCAGCCTACCCAACAAGTCCCTCTCTGAAGAAACAGCACTGAACCTCACGGAGGTAACAGAGCCCAGGAATCACTAGTCTTGTTAAAAACAGGACCAGGGCCTTGACCTAAACATTGATGGTACAGCTGATGCCTTATATGTATTCAATCATAATACAAACCCCTCCATGCTGCTGCTTCCCTACCCTCTTGGGCCTCCTGTCAGGGAAGGGAAGAATAAGTGGACAGAATACCTGACTGGATGTGGGTGTGTGGGGCACTGGCCTGTGGGCACTGAGCTTACTAGTTATGAAAACAGATGAATGTGTCACAGCTGCATCCTCACAGTGGGCTGGCTTTACTATGACACCACATGGTGGTCACTGGTTTTACAGTGACCGAATGGGATGGCATCTATAAGATACAGCCTGATACTTTAATGCGCTAATGTGACCCATTATTGCTTTCCACTGTATGCAGAACATAGCCTTTGACCCCTAGAGGCCTGGTGGGTTCCAAGTGGAGGCCTCAGGGTGTGCACTAACCGGGGCCACTTTCCCCTGTAGACCTTCCTCAGAACGGTGGGCCAAGTTCTTCTCCTGCCCAGCTGGACCTACACATCAGAGGTAAGAGAAGAAACAGTTTAATCTGAAGATGTGTGTGCCAGGGAACCATTCTGTCTCCTAGAAGTGGCATGATAGCCCTGCCCAGATCTAGCTGCCTTCTGGAACACCAAGCTCATTTTACCAGGGTATCAGCTGACCTCTGCCTAGCAGAGGGCCCTGTAGCATCAGTCATTGATGTGTCCCTGTCCTATGGGAGGAGTGGGGTGACTTCTTTCCTTTCAGGAGTTGATCTTTGTCATTTTCTGTATTATACTTTTAAAACATCGTACCATTCTTGAATAGTACTGAAGAAACATATTTGGTATTTACAGATCTCTGAGTAAAGTGAAAATAGAGCATGCTATGGTGTTACAATTAAAGTGTGAAAACAAGAAGCTCTTGTTCTCTGCAGCTAAAATAACCAGGGAGCAGGTAGAGCGATTTTCTTTTATTTCTAAAAGACTTATTGATTTTTACCTGTTTAAAGCATATGTCAGTAAATAACTATGGAGAAGTTGGAAAGCGACAATCATAAAAAAGTACGTAGCATGAAAATCACCTCAAATGTTAAGACTAAGTCAGTCTTGTGTACATCCCTTATAGTTTAGTTTCAGTTCTTACATATGCATCTACATTACACACACACACACACACACACACACACACACACACACACACACACACACACACACACACACACACACACACACACACACACACACACACACACACACACACACACACACACACACACACACACACACACGTATGTCTGACTGAGCCTATTTTTCCTTAGAATCTTCTGCATGCTGTGTGTTAGTCAGGATGGGTTTGACCACTACAGTAACAACAGAGTCCCACGTTGCAACAGCCTAGCTCAGAGGACGCCTACTTTTCAGGCACAGGAGTCTGCCCTGGGTCAGAGGAGACTCCTCTCCATGCAGTGTCTCAGGCCCTGGCTCTACTGTCCATCTTCTGTTGCCAGGGTAACAGAAGATGTTGGGCTGCTGGCAGGATTCCCAAGCCTTGGCCCTGAAGGGTCTGGACCAGAAGTACCTGTTACAGCATTCTTGCCCCTGACCCTTCACCATTACATGTATTCTAGACTGATTTCCAGCTCTAGAGGCAGTGTCTCATTCCCTTCTTTATTAATAAGGCTGAGTGAGTTATTTGCATTTGGTGAGCTGCTTATTTGAACAACTTCAAATGAAATGAGATTGTTGAACATTGGCAGAAGCAGAAGAAAGTGTTTAGAATGTAAGTCAGTACAGTATTACTGAGAAATAGATTCTGTCTTTAAGAAAGCACTACCCCTCAAGGTTTTAATTTCAAAAGGATGCTGTGCACAGGCTACAGCCAGGGAGTCACAAGGGGACAGCAGGTGGGGGACTCAGACAGATGAGTTTCTGCATTCATTGAAATGAACTTTTTTTGAATGCAAAATATGGAGATCTTCTGCAAAATATGAATAATCATGGAACTCTATGGGCTTCGGCAGGCTCTGATGTGCATTAAAGAGAATTAAGTATCTGTTCCCAACTGAAATGCATGCTGGAGACATAGACCCTTGTGTGCAGAGCTGCTTGGCTGATTGAAATCAGGCCACCTGCCTAAAGATGATGCCTGAAATTGGCCTCTGCATTCTATTTCCAGCTCATTGAGTTCTCCAAAGAATGGATTGGTGAGGGACTGTGGAATGCTGAGACAGATATGTCATCTGCAAGGCTAAAGGTGGGAGGAGACACAGGGAAGGCAGAGCAGGGCCTGGTACAGGGAGTCTAAGAACAGATCCTTTTCCTTGTTCTGTCCCCAAGGACCCAGAAGGGTCAGCCTGAGGTGGACATAGGGTCTAGCAGCAGAGCTGTGTAAACTGGAGGGACCTGATCTTCCAAGGGCAGTGTCAGGGCTGCTCTCTCTCTGGGGATGCAGAGGGGTAGAAAGAGGAGGCCAGAGAAGATGCAGTCTCCAGTGCTTCCAGTATGTGGTACTTCTGAACCAGCCAGCCCTTCACAGAGTACTG
This sequence comes from Dipodomys merriami, assembly GCF_024711535.1. Lineage (NCBI taxonomy): Eukaryota > Metazoa > Chordata > Mammalia > Rodentia > Heteromyidae > Dipodomys > Dipodomys merriami. The sequence goes on along the minus strand of NW_027206241.1, from coordinate 506,992 downwards.
CCAGTGTCCTAAGGCTGGGGAGGCCCAGGGCCACTGGCTGTCCTCATGAAGTGGACGGGACTTGCCGAGGGCTTGGAGGGCTCAGAGTGTCTGTCTCAGCAGCAGTGGAGCAGTACTATGGTCAGTGTGACCCATGTCCCTGCTCTGAGCTCCTTGGGCCATGGCCATTTCCCAGCCTGCGGGCCTGGATGCTGGGACTCACCTCCCAGCCTGCGGGCCGGGATGCTGGGACTCACCTCCCAGCCTGAGGGGTGGGATGCTGGGACTCACCTCCCAGCCTGTGGGGTGGGATGCTGGGACTCACCTCCCAGCCTGAGGGCCGGGATGCTGGGACTCACCTCCCAGCCTGAGGGCCGGGATGCTGGGACTCACCTCCCAGCCTGAGGGCCGGGATGCTGGGACTCACCTCCCAGCCTGTGGGGTGGGATGCTGGGACTCACCTCCCAGCCTGAGGGCAGGGATGCTGGGACTCACCTCCCAGCCTGAGGGCCTGGATGCTGGGACTCTCCTCCCAGCCTGAGGGGTGGGATGCTGGGACTCACCTCCCAGCCTGAGGGGTGGGATGCTGGGACTCACCTCCCAGCCTGTGGGGTGGGATGCTGGGACTCACCTCCCAGCCTGTGGGGTGGGATGCTGGGACTCACCTCCCAGCCTGTGGGGTGGGATGCTGGGACTCACCTCCCAGCCTGAGGGCCGGGATGCTGGGACTCACCTCCCAGCCTGTGGGGTGATGCTGGGACTCACCTCCCAGCCTGAGGGCAGGGATGCTGGGACTCACCTCCCAGCCTGAGGGCCTGGATGCTGGGACTCTCCTCCCAGCCTGAGGGCCGGGATGCTGGGACTCACCTCCCAGCCTGAGGGCCGGGATGCTGGGACTCACCTCCCAGCCTGTGGGGTGATGCTGGGACTCACCTCCCAGCCTGTGGGGTGATGCTGGGACTCACCTCCCAGCCTGTGGGGTGGGATGCTGGGACTCACCTCCCAGCCTGTGGGGTGGGATGCTGGGACTCACCTCCCAGCCTGAGGGCCGGGATGCTGGGACTCACCTCCCAGCCTGAGGGCCGGGATGCTGGGACTCACCTCCCAGCCTGAGGGCCGGGATGCTGGGACTCACCTCCCAGCCTGAGGGCCGGGATGCTGGGACTCACCTCCCAGCCTGAGGGCCGGGATGCTGGGACGCTATTCTGTATCCCAGCCTGTGGGGTGGGATGCTGGGACTGTCTCCATCTCCCTTCCTGAGGGGGCGGGATACTGGGACTTCACTTTCTGTGGCTTCTGTGGGAGGTGTGATTTTGTTCTCTCTGCTGACCGAGGGGACCCTCATGGCCCCTTCATGTCTGTTGCTTGCAGGAGAACACTTTGGTGCTAGGCCTGATCAACACCATCGACACTGTCATGGGCCATGTATCTTCCAACCTGCACTCCACCCGGCCTCAGGTCTTTCTGGCAGGCTCTTCCTCCCTGGCAGGTAGGTGTCACAACTGGGGGGCCTGTGCAGGGAGGGTGTAGGGTGCTGGCCTGCTATGGTTCTTGCTGTTTGAGCCCCCAAAGTCAAGAGTTGAGGTGGACCTCACCATTTTCCTGAATCGCATTGCCTTGTACAGTCATAGCTGAAGGCAAATGCACACGCGTATCAGGGTAGAGGTGTTATTCGTTATGTACACGTGAGCCTCACAGGAATGGATTGTCTCGTCATGGCTGTCTAGGTTCAGAATGAAACAGAAGCCACAACCAAAGGTGGATGGTGAATAGCAGAATCGGGTTCCAATGACGGCATGGCCAGTCTTCCCAGTCTCGTCTGTGAGCACTACCATTCTGTGGTACATACAGGAGCTGACACCACCTGCAGCTCACCACAGGGCAGCACTGGATGTCTGCCGGCCAGGAGGTCCATGCCATGGTGGTCTGCCTGCTGCCCAAAGTTGAGGCCCTGATGTTTTCATCTTGCTACTCCTCATGGGCTCTCAGAGGTTGGACAGGACTGGCCAGCCACCTAGCATATGCTCCGTCATCATGAGGCTACGTGCACACAATGACCATCTCACCCCTGCTTCCGTCATGGCTGACTATTGAGAGGGCTGACTTCAGAGGGCAGGAGGGAGGGCATTCTTTCAGCAAGAGCCTTTCTTCATGTGTGGTGCTTGAATGCACATGCCTGTGCTGACATGTCCATGCACATAGGTGTGTGCATGTGCATGTATCTGCTTACTACCACTTTTTCTCAGGGGACTTGCACTCCACAGGGAATTTACTTGGTTAAAGCAAATACCAGTGTGATTTTCAGCCTGTTTCCTGCGGCCTGTGAGCTTTCTGACCTGGTCCCCTCAACGTTCCTCCCGTAGACTTCTCTGTGGCCAGGGTCCTGCCCCAGACCCTGAGCGCCCTTCACTACCGCTTCCCTGCCCATGGGCAGAGCTATATCGAGATTCCCCGTGAGGCCCTTCGCAGCCCAGGTAAGTGTGAATGGACTTTCTGAAGGATACCGGGGTGCTACTAGTGGGCTAAAGATCCCTGATGCCAGGACCCCTGAGTGCTGGACAGCCAGTCTCAAAGCCCTTGCTTGGGTGGGTGCCTCTGGAAGCCCTGACTGTGCCATCCATGGACTGGACAGGGATTCGAGATGGAGCTCTGGGAATCTGCATCCAGGTGGGTCTGGAGTGTCTCCAGGTCTGCTTAGCTCCTACCAGGCAAAGATAACAGGCTGTCTCCTCTCCCCAGATAGAGTGCTATGGTTAGGTGAGGGGTTAGTTCAGGATCCAGGTACCAATACCAGGCAACCTAAGTCAAGTCCTGTGACAAGCAACTCTGGTGGGAGCCTGTCGGGGTGCAGGTCCCCTCTAGTGCCTGGAGAGGTGGATCTGCCTTCACAGGCCTTACCCACTTGGACCATGAACAGTGGAGACCAATTCCTCGGCCTCAACACCTGGATACCTGGTCCTTGCCCAAGGGATGGAGCCCAGGCCAGCCAGGCCGCTCTGCCCCTCCCTGAGTGCCCAGTTCCTTCCACTCGCTCTCTGCCTATGACCTGGAGGACAGCCTGCTGGCCTCCAGCTCCCCTGGTAAGGACACAGGTGTGCTCTGTCCCCAGGGAGAGACCCCACCAGCCCTGCTGAGGGCTGGGTCCTCCACGTCTGGGTGCAGGATGTGTCGGGTGCCCAGAGTTCTCCACATGTAGAAACTTTTCATGCTTGGGAGCAGCTATGCTGATGATAAGCCTTGACTCGGGCTGGAACCTGGGCTCAGCCACTGCTGACTCTATGGCTTGGGCAAATTACTGAGCATTTGTACCTGGGAAATACAGTGTCCTCCTCCTGATACTGTAACAGGACCAAAAAGCAAACTGTGTGTAGCAGTGCCTGGTGCATGGTGGTTGACGTGTGAGTTGCAGGAGTCATGTCTGAAGTATCACTGTGTGTAGCAGCCTGGATGACAGGCTGCCATGTGCCTGTGGCGTGGGAGAACAGGGGACACATGCTCACCTTTTCAAGATGGAATGCAGGGCAGAGGAGGACCCAGCTGTCAAGTGTGTGAACGCCGGGTGGCTGCCAGCACCTGAGAGCCTGAGCGCCTCCTCCTGCCACCTCCAGGGTCAAGATGGCCAGAAGTGTGTGCAGAGGGCGTTCCCTTTGTGCAGACGGTATTCCCTCCCACACGTTTGGCAAAGGGCACTTCCCAGAAGAGCCCATGGAGTGCCCGTCTGCCCTCAGGGCTCTGGCATCTCAGCTCTCCCCAAAGCTGGGGTCTGCTGCTGGGCACTCCTTGGAACAACCATGGCACTGCTGCTCCTATAGTCGCTGTTCCTGCTGTCCTTCGTTTTCTTCCACCAAGGAGCTGCCTTGGGCCTAAGGCTCAGCCATGCTGAGCATGGCTGGCAGGTAAATCTGCTGCTCCCCTGCGGGGTCCTGAAGTGATCTCTGTTTTTCCGACAGCCTGGACCACCATCGTGGGCCTCCTCTACCATTCTGTACACCACTACCTGCACAGCATCCCGCCAGCCAGCACACGGTGAGTCGCCTGGGCAGCTAACCTCAGTGATGCGCCCATGCTGCCATGCACAGGCACAGCACTTTGCTTAGAGAACTCCAGCACCTCACAGTTGGAGGGAGTACGGCCCGTGGCCGCCTGGAGGAGACGCAGGACCCTGCACTGGGATCCAACAGAACCTAGAGCAGGCAGGTTATATGGGGCTCTGGAGCACAGGGCAGAGACCCCACAAAGATTGACCATGTGGCATTAGCTGCTTGAGCCTCAGTTCCACATCTGCAGACTAGAAGGGTAGCCAGGTGACCATCCTCCATGCTTGGAGGGCTGCCTGTAGTTTGTTCCTATGACAAAGATTCAGTCTTGACCTCGCAGGACTGGATGCAGTGAGGCAGGCCGGAGTCTCTTTTTTTGCCCTGGGTCCGGTCAGTGCTGTCCTCCCAGATCCTGAGCATGGTCTCCTTCCATCCCTCATTCAGGCACCTTGTGCCCACTCCTTGGTTCTGGCCTTGAAGAGCTTTCAGGGCTATAAAAGTCACCTCTAATTCTACAAGGCAAGCCCCACGCACATTAGGCAGGCTTCTGGAGATTGGATATAACAGAAAATCTAGTTTAAATGACTACATTGAACAAAAGGAGAATTTATTGGATCACATAAGCTCAGGAGCAGCTTGATCTAGCATTCAGTTGTGATGGGGCTCTCTCTCAGGATCCATCCCTGGAATGGGCTTCCTCCTCAGCCAGTCCCCCACCCCTCCCCCCAGGAGATTCTGAGCTGGGAGACCTTGTCCTTCAGCATCCTGCCCCAACTTTGTGGGTTTGGGACACCCTCTGCCCTGAGTCTTGTGTCTTCGTGGGTGTTGTGGGTCCTGTGCTCATCTCTGAGTGGCACTGTGGCTTGAGCAATGTCTTGTGATGTACTGTTTGGTTCATACCTCAAGGAAGGGTTGCTTCTGAGCTAGAGGGAGTCAGCTCCAAGCTCAGTGATGGAGTAAGGAAGGGTTGCCTGCTGGAGGGAAACTGAGGCACTTCCATCAGGGAAGGAGCAGATGCTGCCATCCCTGTTTTTACCATTTGGTAACTAGGGAAGAAAGTTCAGCCAGGGTGAGCTGCCCAGGGTCACACAGCAATGAGGTCCCAGTGCTGAGATCCAGAGCCTGGTGTGATGATTCTGTTCTTCCAGCAGCATCTAACCTTGTAGTTCTGGTATCAGACTTCAGAGACAAGGTACTGACCCGCAGAATTCAGCTGACAGATTCAAATCCACCATGGAGAGCAGCAAGGTTGCAAGATAGAAAGCCCAGCTCCTCCCGAGGACCCAGGCCTCAGAAAGCTCCTGTTCCCAGGGAGTTCCAGCTGGAACCGGTCTCCATTTCTTTGGCAGGATTTCCGAAGCAGCGTTTTACAGAGACTGCCTGCTCTCTGTGGTTAGCCACCTGATTTCCCTGGAGGTGTCCCCGCCGCCTGCTCTCTCCCAGAATCTGTCCCGTTCTCCCCTGCTCACCGTCCATCTCAGGCACACACTGGTGAGTGGGGTGCCTTCCACTCTGGCTGCATGGTGTTTTTGGCTGTGTGCATGTGAAGGGGCTTGGGGTTGGTAAAGGGGTTGTATTCCCTTCTCAAAACTCCATCCTTGGGCCTTGAGCTGCAGCAAGACCCTATCTATGACCTGAAGTTGTGGCGTGCCTTGTTCTGGGTGACAGGGCCTCTGAGCCTGAGAGGATGAGCCAGCACAGCCACGGTGGTGAGACACGGCTGTGGCCACTGTCCTGTGGGATCTTTGGCTGTCTGGTTCTCAGTTATCCTGAGTGACAGTGGGAAACAGGCTGCAGAACAGACTCTGAGTGAGGGAAACAGTCCCTGGCCCTTAGGAGCATCTGCACACTCTGGTCCTTCATCATTGTGGTCTTAACTCTTAATTTACTGCTATTGGAAAGTGCAGCCGGAACACAGAGCATCTGACGTGCCACCATCCCCTAAGATGCATGTGTGTGCCCCCCCCTCTAACGCATGCATGTATGTGCCCCCCCTTCCAACGCACGCACACAGCCTCCTATGCAGCTCAGAAGTTGTGAGCTGCACACAGGGCAGTCTGGTCGGTGCTGTGCACCGCAGCAGGGTCCTCTGATGGCCTCTAGCGCCTCTGTGTGGCCTAGGTTTAGCTGCCCTGTGGGGCAGAGAGCCGGTGGGTGACAGCAGATGTTTTTGGTGGGCATCGTCATGATTAGGTTCCTGAGGGGAGAAGGCCTGGCCCAGAGGCTGGCTTTGGCATCTCTGTGTCTGCACATGTACATACCTGCACACTCACACCCCTTTGGTGTTCATCGGGCTGGTATAAAGTGTAAGATTCGCAATGGAAAACCATGGTTCCTCCCTTTAACCTTGTGTCTCTGTGTCCCAGTGTCATTTCTTCTCCCTTCCTTTCTCCTGAGAAGGGCAGGCAGTAAAGGAACCTTTGCCCCCTCAGTCTGTCTCCCCAGCACCTCACAGGCAGTCTGTACTAATCTGTGAAGTTGACATTTTTTCCTTGGCGAATGAAGGGCTTGCCATCCGCTCCTGCCTGCTGGCATTTAGGCTGTTTCCAAGTATTTACAAACAGACCCCTGTCCTTTCCGCTCCCTTATTCTGGCCCCTGGCCATGTCATTGTGCTGTGACAAAGAGCAGAAAGGTGTGCATGCAGAACAGAATGGCAGCCCCAACTGCTTCTCTTTCCTGGAAAATGTGTATGCGTGTGCATGCATGTGTGTGTGGGGGGGGCATGTTTGTGTGCATGTGAGACTCATCTCTGAAGATGAGCCATTTAAAGCTGTCTGGTTTAAATGAACACAGATTGCCTTAGACACTGATCCTATGATCTGAGCAGAGTTCTGGGAGGCAGAAAAGCCTGGAATCATTGCCCACATGTGTATTCCCCCTCCCCCGACTCCCCACACAGCACAGCTGAGAAGTGTGGGCACAGGAGCAGGTGTGGTGGCCGTGGAACATCTGGACAGAGATAGCAGGAGAGTTGGGCACCCAGGCGGTGGGACAGGATGGCTTCTAGTGGGGCCCGGAGCTGCAGGCAGGACCGAGCCGCTGTGCTCTGGAAGATGGGCTGTCGCGCTGCCCATCCACCCACACAGGCGCTGGAGAGGCGGGGCTGCGGAGCATCCCCTGGCCAGGCCCTCGCTCCTCAGAGGAGGCAGTGAGCCTCCCAGTGCAGCCCCCAGTCTCCAGCTGTCGACAGAAGGTTCACAGGAGAAGGTGCCAATTTGGAAACCAGAAAGAAAGGGTGGACAAAACGCAGCCCTAGTTAATGTCCGGTTACTGTGGTTATTTTTAACAAAGAAAGCCTTGAATAAGGAATCTTGTCTAAAAGAAGCAGAGAGGAATTTTTATCATAGCAGAAGAGGATAGTAATTGAAGTGTGTCTTGGCCAAGTGTTCTCCAGGCTGTGGAGTTTTCTTTGAAGGTCGCTTGGTTTCTGGGAGTATTTGGAAGAGTGTCCTAAGCTGCATTGATTTGTTGGATGGCAACATTTCCCATGGACTCTTGTTGAGGGGAACACACTGAGAGGGTACTCGGAAGGCACCCCACCCATCACGGGAGGTAACACAGAGCAGGGGTCATGGTGGTTTATTCTGACGAGACTTATGGCCCAAGGTCACAGCAAAATTGAAGCAGATGGGGCTCTCCAGAGTCTTGAGGGCTGGGGTATGGGCCAATGCTGAGGTTCCTGAGTGGGCACCTGGTGATTCCTGCACAATGGGGCATGCTACTGCACCCCCAGCCTGTGCCATGGCAGCCCACGGTGGCCGGAACACAGGGGGGCACGCTGCTGTACCCCCCAGCCTGCGCCACGGCAGGCCTGCAGTGGCCGGGACACGAGGGACATGCTGCTGACCCCCAGCCTGCGCCACGGCAGCCCACGGTGGCCGGGACACAGGGGGGCACGCTACTGCACCCCCCAGCCTGCGCCATGGCAGCCCACGGTGGCCGGGACACAGGGGGGCACGCTGCTGCACCCCCCAGCCTGCGCCACGGCAGGCCCACGGTGGCTGGGGACACGAGGGACACGCTGCTGTACCCCCCAGCCTGCGCCACGGCAGCCCACGGTGGCCGGGACATGAGGGACACGCTGCTGCACCCCCCAGCCTGCGCCACGTCAGGCCCATGGTGGCTGGGACACCAGGGGCACGCTGCTGCACCCCCAGCCTGCGCCACGGCAGTCCGCGGTGGCCGGGACATGAGGGACACGCTGCTGCACCCCCAGCCTGCGCCACGGCAGCCCGCGGTGGCCGGGACATGAGGGACACGCTGCTGCACCCCCCAGCCTGCGCCACAGCAGGCCCGCGGTGGCCGGGACACGAGGCCCATGGCTGCCCAGGCAGGGGGAAGTCGGCTCCCCCATGCTCCAGAGGCTTGGCGGCCGAGCAGGACAATAGTCTCCCTTCCTAAACCTCTGCCAGAAGGACAGAAATCTCCCTCCATGTGTTCCATATGGTCTTGGGAGGCTGGGACACTGGAGTGGGCAAAAGTCTAGACCCCAGAGGCTTTGCACAAGGCTAGCATGCCCTTTGGTGTGCCTCTGCAGGGCAGGTCATATTGTGGGTCACACTCAAGTGCAGTACGGTGCAATAGTTTGCTGTTTTTCAGTGGTGCTGATCACCCAGTTTGACTTACTCTCAGCACTAAGCTGGGGAGACTGAGGACTGTCAGACCCCTGCTGAGCACCTGAGTGCCGTGGGTGCTAAATATAGTATTCCCTCCCCACCCACTGGGTGCCTGGAGCACCCCTCCCAGCTGTGACAGTCAGATAGGCCCAGGCCTAGCCAAACCCCCTGGGATCGCAGGCCTGTATCACTGTGGAAGGAGCGGCTGGTCATGCACAGTCGTGTGAAACTCCATCTGTCCACTTCCATACCGTCCAGTCACTTCCAGTTTGGAGCTAATGAATGCAGTCCTGTGTTTGTTTCCCAAGTCATGTTCAGAGCCAGGCTGAGGGAGTTGTGAGCATGGTTGTTCTCTTGGTGTCTCTTGGACCTGGATTATGGCAATGTTAATTCTTTAACGCCTGTGGCAAATGAGGAAAAACTCTTATGGAGTTCCTTTCTCTTGATGGGGCTGATCTTTGGTGCTTCAGGGAGTAGGGAGTAGGCTGACCCAACCGGGCATATGGTGGTGCCCAGACATGGCCGTTCAAACATGCACAGATGCACACACGCACATAGCTAAGCATCCATTGAATCCACCTTCTGGAGATGACAGGTGGGCACTGACACCTCAGTTGCCTTCTCAAGAGTGGTTGAGGGGCCTGAGAGCCCTTGGGGTTGTGTAGAGGGGGCTGTACCAGCAAACTGTTCACAGCTCCCCAGTCCTAGGTCAGCAGTGTGCATCTCTAGAACAGTAGCTGTGAACTCGGGATTGTTTTCATGGCTGCATTGTAGTCCACTTACCTGTCTGATCACCGTCTTGGGTCAGAGTGTCAGCATCACAAACACCATAAGGAACCTGTGTTCCCACACAATGGCCTGATTAATATGGCTGCATATTACCCTGATTAAGTGGCCACATGTTTGTTTTGTTTTTTTTTTCATTTTAAAATTGGCTTTGGAGGGTTAGGGTTTAATTCAGAGGTTTAGTGTTTGTTTTGGAGGTTTAGGGTTTGTGTCTCCCTCCAGAGGGAGGGAAGAGAGTTGTAGACTCCTAGGCTGAAAGGGTTAGAGCTAGGTGTCTAGTGATGCAGAGCGTACTCCACACACCCTGTTCTAGGAGCAGACATCCTTTCCAGGTCCACCGCCAGAGTGGTGAGTGTCTTCACATCTGGTTTTTATTTGCTTTTCCCTGCAAGGTTGATGTCCCTTTTTATGTGTTTATTGGTCATAGTGATTGACGCCTCCTTTGTTGTTTGAACTCAAGGCTTGTGCTTCCTAGGCACACACTCTGCCCCTTGATCCACGTCTCCAGCTGCTCTTGCTGTAGTTTATGTTTTGGAGAGGTTCTTACTTCCCAAGCCAACCCAGGTGGTGATCATCCCCTCTCTGCCTCGTGCACAGCTGAGATTACAGATGTGTACCACCACACTCAGCCCTCTGGTACTTTTTCTTTTAAGTTGTCCTATCCCATTTTTCTGCTGCTACTTTTCTTACTGGTTTTGGGAGTTCTTGCAGGTCTTGGATGTGAGTCTTTTGTTGGACCCATGGATGGCATATTTCTTCCTCGGTCAGGTCTTGCCTGTTTGCTCTTACAGTACTGTTGATGAATAGCAGCTGTAAGTTTTAGTGCACCCAGCCCGTCATGCTCTTCTCCTGAGCTCCATGCTTCTTGTGTCCTGGACAAGGAGTCTTATCTACCTGAAGGTCACGATGTGGCGTCTGTGTTACCCTAAGCATTTATGGCTCTCTTTCCCATTTAGATCTATGACGCTTGTCTAATTGTATGTGCATGTGCTGTGAACTAGGGTCAAGATTTATTTCCCACCCACGGATATCCAATTTACCTTGCTCAACTTGTTAGCAAGATAAGCATTGCTCTTACCCTGCAGTGTCCCCTGAGCCATAAATCGTGACTGGTCTCCATGGCTGTGTTTCTGGATGTTCCGCTATGCATCCTCCCTGTATGCAGGAGCTCAGTGGAGCTGGGCAAGGGTCTGAGCTATCCTGGCTGTTACAGGTGAAATCCATGCTAGAGTTTAATGCAGGGATGCAGCTCAGTGGCAAAGCACTTGCCTAGTAATTGCAACAGTCTGGATTTGATTCCCCATACCTAAAAAGTGAAAAAAAAAAGTTAAAAAAAGATTAATGCAGTAATAATTGATGTTGTCACTAGTGGAGCTCATTAGTGCTATCTCTCATAGACAAAAAGCCACATCCGCTTATTTTTGTCTGCATTCCTTTGGTTACTGATAAGACTGGACACCTTTCTGAGAGGATTGGCCATCTGCGTGTCTTTTACTTTGCATACCGTATTCATCAGTGGATGAGATGCCTGCTTTGGTGTGACTTCAGGGCTCCCAGCCAGTCACAGATACCAGTGCATCACTGCTGCAGTCCACCAGCCCAAACTTTATTTTGACCACTTTTGCCTTGTGTAAGTTAAGAAACTTGATATTGACAGACACATCAACTGTTTTCTCTGGAACAAGGGTGTGCTGCTGGCTTCTTGTGGCTGCTGAACAAGATTTGTCCCAACTCTGACTGGAAACAGCAGTCGGGAGGCCAGATATTCGTCAGTCTTGTTGGGTTTAAGTCCAGAAGAGAATCCAGCTTCTAGAGACCCTGTGTCCTCAGCCCTCTGTCCTCTGCTGACCATTGGCGCTGTGGAGGCATGTTGAGCCACAGTCCACGGGGCAGAAGCAGCCTGTTTGGGTGGGCAGCGATGGAGGCCCCATGGCCTTCTCCATCTGTGTGTATGCCGGTGAGTGGTTAGCACCTGCAGTGTCACAGTGAAACAGAGGAGAGGCCTCCTGACCAGTGCACAGCCTCACCCCTCCCGATGAGCACGCTGCCTCACTCCTCCTGATCAGCACTGCCTTACCCCTCCTCAGGAGCTCACAGCCTCACCCCTCCTGATCAGCACACAGCCTCACCACTGACCAGCCACAGCCTCATCCCTCCTCATGAGCTCACAGCCTCACCCCTCCTGATCAGCACTGCCTTGCCCCTCCTCAGGAGCTCACAGCCTCACCCCTCCTCATGAGCTCAAAGCCTCACCCCTTCTGATCAGCACTGCCTTGCCCCTCCTCATGAGCTCAAAGTCTCACCCCTCCTGATCAGCACACAGCCTCATCACTGACCAGCCACAGCCTCACCCCTCCTGATCAGCACTGCCTTGCCCCTCCTCATGAGCTCACAGCCTCACCCCTTCTGATCAGCACTGCCTTACCCCTCCTCATGAGCTCACAGCCTCACCCCTTCTGATCAGCACTGCCTTGCCCCTCCTCAGGAGCTCAAAGTCTCACCCCTCCTGATCAGCACACAGCCTCACCACTGACCAGCCACAGCCTCACCCCTCCTCATGAGCTCAAAGCCTCACCCCTTCTGATCAGCACTGCCTTGCCCCTCCTCGTGAGCTCACAGCCTCACCCCTCCTCATGAGCTCACAGCCTTACCCTTCTGATCAGCACAGCCTCACCCCTCCTGATGAGCACGCTGCCTCACTCCTCCTGATCAGCACTGCCTTACCCCTCCTCATGAGCTCACAGCCTCATCCCTCCTGATCAGCACACAGCCTCATCACTGACCAGCCACAGCCTCACCCCTCCTCAGGAGCTCACAGCCTCACCCCTCCTGATCAGCACACAGCTTCACCACTGACCAGCCACAGCCTCACCCCTCCTCATAAGCTCAAAGCCTCACCCCTTCTGATCAGCCGCTGCCTCACCCCTTCTGATCAGCCACAGCCTCACCCCTTCTGATCAGTGCATAGCCTCACCCCTTCTGATCAGTGTACAACCTCACCCCTTCTGATCAGCACGCTGCCTCACCCCTTCTGATCAGCACACAGCCTCACCCCTCCTGATGAGCTCACAGCCTCACCCCTCCTGATCAGCACTGCCTTGCCCCTCCTCATGAGCTCACAGCCTCACCCCTTCTGATCAGCACGCTGCCTCACCACTGACCAGCCACAGCCTCACCCCTCCTGATTAGCACACGGCCTCGGCCTCACCCTCCTGATAGCTCACAGCCTCACCCCTCCTGATCAGCACGGAGCCCCACTCCTCCTGACCAGCATGCAGCCTCACCCCTCCTGATTAGCACACGGCTTCACCCTCCTGACAGCTCACAGCCTCACCCCTCCTGATCAGCACGGAACCCCACTCCTCCTGACCAGCATGCAGCCTCACCCCTCCTCTCCAGTGTACATCACTTCTAGGCCCTTCACATAGGGGATCACTGGTCTGTTCCACACAGCAATGGTTCACAGCACACTTGGGGAGCACGTTTTCTCCCCTGCTTCCAGGGCCTCCTGTGTCTTAACTCCACTGTCTCTCCTGGGCCCTCCTGGGCCAGCCGTGGCCCACGGTGTCATGTCTGTTCCTTGGAGGCACGTAGGCTCTGTGTGTCCATTGATGCCCCAGCTTGATGCATTTCTCCATGTCATGCAGCATGTGGCTCACAGGATTTGTAATGAGGTGGTGTTCCTGGGGCCAGAAGTTCTGCCTGCAGCTGGAGCCCCTGCCTGTACTCTGCAGAGTGCGCTCAGCCTGCTGTTTGCCTCTCCAGACGCACTGCACTTCCTGCCTCCAGACATAAAATTCACCCAGCCAAGACTTGTCTCTTCTGCACCTAGCCAATGGCACAGTGTTCATAGCTGGCCTCAGACAGGATGTTCAGCTGCTTGTTTTAAGACAGGGAAATAGAAACACTGCAGGAACCATCACTTAGGCAGTGTGATGTTGTTGTTATTTCTTGAAAAAACTACGTTATAACAATGCAATTGAGACCAAAATAATAGATGAAAACTCACCTACTTCCCTAGACGTAGACTCGGTAATGCCTGTTACACACAGCACCCAGCGCGGTGGGATCGCAATGGGGTGCAGTCTGTGTTCTCGCAGGCAGTTACTTTCAGTGTGTCTGAAAGGATGGTGATCCCTTGAAGGTTCACTCACATCAGAGACAAAACAGCACATTCATGCCACTGTACAAGAGCTGCTGTTTTCCTTGTTTACCTGCTTAAATATTTGCAGCATGTGTGTACAGATGTATGTACACACTTGTACACATGTGTGTGGAACACGAATACGGCTCCAGCCTTATCTTTTATAATAATGCAAATAGGGTTCATTATAATCTTGATGTATAATAAATTATAGTATTATATGTTGTAACTCTCAAGCCCTATAAATAGGGCTTAAGCCCTATTTATAATAGGGCTCAAGCCCTCATATTTATAATCCGGATGCTCTAGAGGTAGAGGTAGGAGGATCAAAAATTCCAGATCAGCCAGGACTGCGTGCTGAGACACTGTCTCAAAAAAGCAAAAGGGGAGGGCAGAGAAGTCTGGACTGGGAACACAGAAGTTGAGGCCAGTGGCTGATGCTTATGATGCAGCAGTATTTCCATCTTGACTACCAGCATCGCTTGCCTGGTTCCCAAGGATAGGAAGGCAGTCATACTAGAATCTGCAGGTCTGTGCACCAGCCCACAGCCAGGGAGAGGGTGAGGCAGGCAGAGGGCTGAGGAGGACAGGCAGGCAAGGAGCGAGGGCAGCATGCGTCCTGGTGTCCAGGAGCAGCTGGAGCACTGCGTCTGAGAACAGCCTCCGCCCACAGCTCTCCAGGGCATGGGGGGGTCTCGAGGGCCTCCTGGCGGGTGATGAATAGTCAGCCAGACCCCCGGTCTAACCCTGACCAGGAGCAGAATAAGTGAGGGCAGAAGTCAGGCTTCGTGCAGCAGGAAAAGCATCATAAGTTACCACATTCAGTCTATGCCACCGTCCTCACTGTTGGCTTGCTGCCTGGCAGCTCCCTGCCCCCACGTGCAGTGTGCACACCTCCACACAGGCTCCAGTGTGAGCAGGGGGTCTCCTGTCGCTCTGTGTGTGCGTGTGTGTCCCGCCTCAGGGCCCTGAGCTCAGCTTCACATGCTGCTCTTTTTACATAGGCTCTTCTTGGGTAGTCTGCACCCCTTTGGCTGTGCTTGTGCCTCACACTCAGTGAACAAACAGGGCTGGGGTGGGGGCTCCAGTTCCCTTGGAAGATGAGCTTGGTTTCTTGGAATAGCTGCACAGAACTGGAAGCCCTACCCAATGCTCTGGTCTTTATCACAAGGGGGTGGTTGGGGTGTTATCCCCGGAGCAGAGAAGGGACTGTGGTTGAGGTGTTTGGGACTGCAGGGCTGCACGGTGAGTCTGCTGACCTCCCACCAGCTGGACCATGGTGATCAGCATGCTCAGGGACATGGTGCTTCCTGTGGGCAAAGGAGGCCCGCTTGCCTGAGCAGGGAGTACCCAGTCTGTGTGACCCAGGCATGCAAGCTAGTGCACTCTGTTTCCAGAACAGGGCACTGGGGAGGGAGGCCAGGTCTAGTGGATGGGGTCACCCAGTGAGACCCAGGTCCTCTGTGTGTGTGCCTCTCCCCAGGGAATGTATTTCCTTCCAGCCTGTTCTGCAGCTGGCTGTGGACACACCCTCTCGTCCTCCCGTGTCTTCCTGCACCCCCAGGCTGCAGCCATGATGTGATTCAGATGTGCAGGTTTCAACCATGGCCTCCAGCGGGAGCTAAGTGGGCGGCGTGTTGGACGTGCGGGCGGGGCCTGCCAGGCACCCTCACTACCATGGTTTGGTCCCCAGTGATCACAGGTTGTTGACCCAGCCGCTTTTTAGAGCTCCATCAAAGACTCTGCCTTCTGCCTGTGCTTTGGGGCGGGCAGGCCTGTTCTCAGATACTGGTGCACCGCATGCCACAGGAATAGCCCTACTCAGGGCTCAAGTCTGGGGTCTGGGCCTCTGTGCCCTCTGCCTCTGCAGCTGCAGCAGGAAGGCCTTCTCCATGTCTCCATCAAGGCAGTGAACAGATCCAAGCATCAGCTTCCGGGCAGCCCTTGACTCTTCCTAGCACTCGGGGCAGGAGGAGGTGGGGAAGAAAGGAGAGAAGAGGGGTGGGGTGGGAGGGGTACAGTGGTCCAGAGCCTTGTCTCTGGACTTGGCTTCCCCTTTATCAGGGGCCATCTGAACCCAGGGCTACATCAGGGCCAAGCAGAGCCCTTGAAGCAGCCCCCAGCTGTGAGGCCAGCTCTTCTGAGGAAGCAGCACCAGGTGCAACCCTGACTTATGTCTCAACTCCATTCATGTCCCACCCGTGTGGTCCCTGTGCCTTCATGACCCCATGCCTGGCTTGCCCTTGTGTGGATAGACTTCCAGCCTAAGTACTGCATGCCTCTCTCCCTTGGTGACCAGTCAGAAATAGTAGCAATGACATGCTGGTCTGATGACTTTGTAGTCTACGTTGTAATGCATTTATTCCTGGTTGGATGGGAGAAAGCCACTCTGTGGGAAGGCATGATTGTGCTCCCACCAGACCAAATAGGGCCCCCAGTCCCCCTTCCCACCTCCCCGCCCCCCAGCCAGCCAGTCAGCCAGCCAGCTCTGGGATGGAGGAGATGAGGGAAAGAGACAGAGACAGCCGGAGATCTGGATAAGTAGGACAGCTGCTCAGGGCTTATGAGGCTCCCTGGGTGGTCCGGGAAGTTGCCTCTGCCCTGCCTCTGTGGGTCCTGCCTGCGGAACTGTGAAGTCTCCAGAGATCTAGAAATCCATGCCAGAAGCTGGACTTCGTGCATCCCAGCTGAGACAACACTTGGCTTGTGGCCGGCTGGTGGCCGTTGGAAGGTTTGCCTGTCCGGATGGAGTCACCGTCACCTCGGCCATGGTCTGGGCTAGGTCAGGGTGGCCTGGTGGCACCGGCAGCTGTGATGGGGGAGGCCAGGGACTCAGGACTTGCCTGACACAAAGCCTTGCTCACGGGGAGGAGCCAGGCTTGCTCCAGAGGACACTGCCTGGCCGCTGGGTCTCCTTGAGGGTTTGTGTTGCATCTCATTCTGTTTTCGTGCTGCCAGCCTCCTTTCCTGTGTGGGTTCAGGTGGACAGACCCTGATGTGTGAGGGGAAGTGACGCTGGCAGCCACAGTAGTGGAGGCTCTGAGACCAGCTAGGGTCGGGGCCTGTGTTCTGAGGCTGGGGCTGCTGCTGCTGCTGCTGGTAGTCCTTCCTGAGTCCTCCATGTGAGCACAGCCCGCCCCCCAAGAGCGTCCTTCAGTGACAACCCACTTAGCTGGGCAGGGTGGACAGCTTATGCAGCTGCTGAGCCCGTGGGGAGTGGAGGACAACCCCTCAGAGGCCAGGGGCCCGATGTATTTCTCCTGCAGGAGGCCCCGGGCGTCCCTTTGTGAGGACCATCCGTGATGGCTCCGCCCAGCTCAGACCATGCTGCTGGGCAGGCACTCTGTGCCCCCTCCCCACAGCGTGCCCGGACAAAAGCACGAGTAGATTCCGCAGCTAAAGCATCCTACGTCAAGGGCACTGTCCTTTCCTAGGCGGCTTAGAGGATTAACGTGAGCTTTGTCAAAGGGTGGGGCGCGGGCCTCAGGGCCAGGCTTTGTGGACGCATCACCTTTGGGTCCTGGGTGGCCATGGAGCTGAGGGTCCACGGCATCTTGTCCTGAGGCCACCACAGTGCATCCTCTCCAGGAGTCAGCTGTGATGCCACTGTGTGGAGCGGAGGGCTCAGCCCTCCTGCGGCGTGCCTGGGCCGTTCCACCACACCCAGCTCCCGAGCTCCCACGTCACTTGTGTTTGTGCTGGTCCCTTGCAGCGACGTGTGTCATTTCCTGTCCTCTGCCGCCTCCTCGGGATCCTCACACTGTCACTAGGCGGGAGGTCATTGCTGAGGGAGCCCGGGGCTGCCCTTGCTCTTGCCCACCCGCCTCTCTCCTGCACCAACAGGGGCACCCTCTTCTCCATCTAGGATAAGTGTTTCATTTTTTTCACGGAAGTCTTTGTTCAGGGCTGCTTAATTCTGCTGGAGTGCTCAGCCACGCAGTAGAAATGTGTATCTTTTAAGTAAAAGCTTTTCACAGAACAAGCCTGGTGCTTCGGAAAGACTAAAGTGGTTTTCCTCATCTGAGAATGACAGGTGATCATCTCAGAAGCAATTGGCCGTCACCCCACAATAACCCCGTAAATAGGGCTGTTTTCCTGAATTTTAGACTCAGTAGCAACTGTTACAGTGAATAAGTAGAACAGCACCTATCACCAGGGACACATTTCAGAAAAAGTCAACCACACCGAGTCTGCAAAGTGGGAGCAGCATGGCGGTAACCCCACCAAGATGGGCCCGGCTATCTTCCTGCCAGTGTCATTATTTTGCTTAACTTTGCATAGGGAAGGGTCACAGAGTAGGAAATCTGAGATGTTTTCAACTTCCACCATTGCTCTGCATAACACCAGCAGCTGTTGTTGACCAGGTTGCCGACATTGTGGTCTAGCATTCCCCGGTTTATCACACAGTTCGGCTCGTCCCTGTTCACTGTCTCTTCCTGGCTCTTGTGGGCCTCCCCAGTGCAGCTCTAGTCTGCACACACACGCAAACACACAACCCAGTCTAGATTTATTGGGGTACCAGCTCTAAAGTATGAAATTGAATTACTCCAGTGAGGATCGTCAGCACACGTACACCCCATTTCCTGGCCCCCATTAATACCTTCCCTCTTGCCCTTCATGCCAAGGTGACCAGTCATCTCTGCTGTAGGTCAACTTAAATTTTCTAGTATATAAGTAGAATCGCCATTCTTTCATTCAGCTACTCACTCGCTGTCCGGCTATTTCAAGGTTTGGAGCAGTCCACCTGTAGCCCTGCCTTCTCTGTGGCTTTCCCCAGGCTGTCCTGCGCAGCACACACTCCAGTGCAGCCTCCATTCCCTGCCATTCCTCTTGCAGGTTCTGACCGTGGCCAGCGGAGCACTCAGTGGGCCCTGGGATGGGTTTGGGACCCTCCTTCTCTGGGTTTCTCCTGCTAGAACTGCACCCAGTTCCAGGCACCAGAGACTGTGCTACCCATCAGCACCATCTGGAAATTCTCTGTTGAAAGTGGGGCCAGCAGGGAGTTCCCCTCTGGGCCTGCTTCCCACCCCTCAGGTGTGTCCCTCATCCACCACCAACTTCTCAGCTCTTGAAGCCCCAGTTCATAAACTACCCTACATGGCGGTTAGTTCTGGTAGGCGGTTAGTTCTCTAGTGTGGACAGGAGTCTCATCTGGCCTTTATACCTGTGTTGCTATCCTGTTTCTGAGGCGTGAAAATCCGTTTAATATTTGAACCTATGTTGGAATAAATTAGTTTAAAAATTAACTTACAGAGGGAACAAGTGTGGAAGACTGAAATAGAGCAGAAGTGCTAAGTGCTTCCAGCTGGGCCTTCGTCTTCCTCGGCTCCGTGCTGCTGAGGGTCCAGGCAGCTCTCTCTGCTGAAATGTGGATTTTATCCTATGGACTCTCTCCCGTGGATCTTGACAAGCTTTCCAGTTTCATGTCTTTTAGGCAGATTTACCTCAGCATTCACAATGGCTTCGTCTATGTACGATTCTTAACTTTTCCTCTAAGGGGTAGTAATTGCCTCCCTGTTTTCCTGTTAACTAATGAGTTAAGCAGCGTCTTCCATAGGTGTTCATTTTACAGAATCGGTGTGAGCGTCACGGGACTTGCCCACCGGATATTACCCCTTTGTGTGGAGGACTTTCAGGGCGAGCTGAACATCTTCTTTATTGACAAGGTTGAGTGTATGTGTTTGGGACCTAGGGAGATTGGGATGAAGCTGTTTTATTTATGAGAATATAAAGTAGAGTAGCAGATGGGATAATGTGAAATAAGCAATAAGAACAGAAATAGGAGGCAAGCAGACCCTGGTAAGAGCTGCACCAGGACACCATGCATGGCCTTTCTCGGAAGGTTCTGGAGTGCACATTGGGAGCCATCGAGTCTCTCTCATGGACAGAGCCTCATTCCAGTGAGGGGTATCAGGTTTGGGGACACAACTGCAGAGTCAGGCTGCAAAACAGAATTTCTCAACCTTTTAAATCTGTGCCATCATTTCTGCAGAAGTCTTGTATTTCCTAGGTGATTTGGGTACATACCTGTAATTGGAATTTCCCGATTATCTGCCAATCCTCCAGCCTGGGAAATGGTATTGGAGTTGTATTTGTAGATGGCTGAGTGTCATCGGCAGGTGGACATGGTGTCCACCTGTTCTGGATGTAACCCTTTTCAGACATGCAGGAGGTTGCACTGCAGTTTATAACCCAGGAAGGTTTTCTGGCTCAAGGACAAAATTCATAGTGTTGGAAACAAGAACAACTCAGATGATGGATTTAGGAACCAGTCTGTTCCTCTTACTGTAATAAAGACCATCGATCTTCATGAGGCCCAGATCCAGCCTCGTGGGATCCCAGTCTCATCAGAATTCAGGGGCAGGAGAATGATGGTGGACTCTCAGGAAAGACTGAGCGGACCAGCGTCAGAGCATCAGTTTGGGCGCCACTTCTTCTCTTTTTATATCACAGCACGGTAGCATCAGAACAGAGTTTGTGGAGCATCTTGGAACAGTTCTAGCCCAGTATCTAGGGGGAAATAATTCGTAGTGTCAACATTTCATGAGCAATTTAGGAACATGTAGGAGGAAAAACAATCCCAAGAGAGCCCTCACTGCAAACACTGACAGCCCTGTTGTGGGTGAGGTGGATCTGATGGGCCAAGGTTGCAGATGGATAGGAGCACCATGGTCCCCTACGGATCTGGCCTGGACCACATAAGAGGTGCATACAGATGGCGTGGGAGCACCACAGCACAGTCGCCTCCCGCCCCTGCCCCCCGTGGATCTGTCCCCAGCCACATAAGAGGTGCTTGAATGCAGAGCTCCAATGAAGCAGAAGTACGTCATCCCCCCACCCCCACCCCGGGACATGGTGGTGCCATTCCTACAGCCAGTGTCCTGCATCCATTGAGTGTGGGGTTCTCGTGCTGCCATGCACAGAACTGGGGTTAGAGATAGAGAAAAGGAGGAATGGTAATTTCCACTTATTTGGTGCTATCCATATGGTTGGAGTAACAGGACACTTCAGAGAGGCACCCACAGGTCTGGGAGTGGAGGGAGCACCTTGATATGCTTCCATGTTTTCTTCTTTCCAGGCAGGCATCCCCGTGGGGTGCATGTCTGAACACCTCACCTATCCCCACTCACCAGCTCCTGCTGGTGGCTTGAAACGTCTGTGGAGCTTGCCTGGCCAGCATCACTGTGTTCTTCCATGATGCTGAGTCACACTGATGGGTGAGCTGCTCACAGAGTTGGACAGTAGGACTGGCAGGGGTCACACCCTGTGTTGTGCTCATGATTTTTCGTTGTCTTTAGCATTCGGCAGTCTTGATTATGAGGCGTAGGGCGCTGGTTTGTGTTTGTTCTGCTTCTCAAATCTGTATGTTCACATGTTTTGCCAAATTTAAGACATTCCAGCTATTATTTCTGGAGTGTTCGCCAGCCCTCTGGGACTTCAGTGGCACGGAGGTGAGATCGGCTGCTCTGGTACCACAAGCTCCAAGATTCTGTTACTATTTGTTTACAGTGTATTTTCTTTCTCTTGTTAAATTTATAATTTGTCGATTTTTTTCTTCAAATTATTCTTCCTGTTCTTTGATTGCTCTATCTTGCTATTGATCCCATTCATTGAAGTTTTAAGTTATTATTGTTTTTCTAAAATTTCCATTTAGTTCTGTTTTATGTCATCTGTTTCTTTGCCAAGATTTTGTAATTTTCATCTGTTTCAAGTAAGTGTTACTGTTTGTGAAAGCATTCTGATGGCTGCTTTGAAAACGCTTGTCAGTAATTCCTCTGCTGGGTCACTCAGTGTTGATGTCTGTTCATTTTCTTCTCAAGTTGAGAGTCTCCTGACCCTTGATCTGACAAAACAGTTTTCAGCTGCGCCTGGACACCTGCGTGAGGCTATGAAGCTCTCAATCGTACGTGGGCCTTTTGGTGAGAGCCCTCTCTGACCCATTGCTGGGGTGCTGCGCTGCTCCAGACCCTCTGTCTGAGCCTGGCCCTCTGCCCAGGCATTCTGACCCTCTAACTTCACGGGTGAGATTATATGCTGGCTGACCTTTGCACAAGGAATATTCAGGCAATGCTCAGACATTGTATTTTCTCCCCCTTCATGTGAGCAGTGATCAGGGGAGGGCCGCTTGCATCCCATCTTGTTCACAGTGGCCAGGGGCCTGCACCTTGCGGGGACTTTCCGGAGCTCACGCTTCCTGCTAGATGGAAGATGACCAGGTTGTCAAGGACAAGCTCTCTGCTGGAGCCAATACCCATGTTTCAGAGCAACAGGGTCCCTGGGTATGGAGCTCAGAGGGGCTTGGGTGCCCAATGGTGATGAAGAAAACCAGGGACAGCCCCTCTCCCCCTAGGGAGGTGCATAGCATATTGGCACCTTCCATGTTTCTCTTCAGAAGTGTGCCACGAAAGATGACTCACCTTCCTTCCTCTGGCACAACTGCACTCCCATTTGTTGAAAAATGCCTGCTC
Source organism: Dipodomys merriami (assembly GCF_024711535.1). Lineage (NCBI taxonomy): Eukaryota > Metazoa > Chordata > Mammalia > Rodentia > Heteromyidae > Dipodomys > Dipodomys merriami. The sequence continues at coordinate 484,960 of NW_027206241.1, read as the reverse complement.
CCATCTGCCTGAGAATCTCGAAGCCTTTTTTGGAAACTTGTTGAGGGCCTTTCTCCAGACACTGATGGAGGAGCTTTGCTCTTCCCAGCCCCAGAGCTGAGCCCTAGAGGAAACTTCTGAGGGCTGACCCCAGTCAGGGAGTTCCTCTTCTGAGCTGTGATCTTGGCCCCAGATCCTATTGAAGAATGTCTGCTCTCCCTCCAGACCACACATGCTCAGCTCGTTGCCTGCTGGCTGGGTCTGATTGCCTTGAAGACGATTTATCTCTGGCCTAGGAGGGCCAGGAGCTCAGAGGCAGACCAGGGCAATGTGAATATGACCAGGGAAACGTGGAGCCCAGCCACCCAGGATGGGGAAGAGCATCCCGGGGTCCTCCTGGGGCTCCGCTTGCGGTGGGCATTGTGGCCACCGCCAGGTTAGAAGGGTGCAGGCCAGCGTGGGGTGCCTGATGTGCTGTCCTCGTGGGTGTGGCTCCCAGCAACGCTGGGCTGCAGTGGAGGGAGCAGCAAAGGCTCACATCCAGGATGTTTATGGTCAGACAATGCAGTGGGAGTCATCCAGCCAGGGGAGAGGTGCCTGGCTCAACTGGGAAAGAGCTAGACCCCGGACAAGAGCCAAACCACCTGGGAGTGACCCTCGTGTCCCCACAGGGTGAGGCCTGAGGCCTGGCTCCTGGCACAGTCCCTTGAGGAGCCACTATCCTGTCAAGTTGAAGGCTCTGCTGCAGTCAGCCTAAGGTGGCCAACAGGGAGGTCCAGGAGATGATGAGGGCTTGAAAACAAGATGGTTCATCCGTCTGTCACTTTGTCATTCCTACATCCCTTTATCTGACAGGCACTGCTGTGTATAGCCCCTCAGGCACTGGACCCAAAGGGTCTGTCCACACTGTGCTCACAGGGGGATGATGGCAAACAAGTAGACATGCAGCTGGCCATGTGGTGATCAGGACTATGAGAAATAGATGAGAGGAATGGGGCTAGGGAGGATAGGGTGGAGTCCGGGGATGGACTGGTGATACTGCTATAAACCGTCCCAGAAGATCTTTCAAGGGAATCAGTTTGAGAGAGTCCTGACAGGAGGGAGGGCACTGCAGTTGACTTGGATGAACAGCATTCACAAGGGTGGGTACATTTGACGCAAAGGCCCTGCGGTCAGCAGTGCCGGCTTGTGGCCGGTATGGGCAGAGGAGATGTGGGCAGGAGTCGAGGTGGAATGCAGGTGGCCACGCTTTGTGGCTACGCTACCGCTCAGCACCAGCCTGCATCTCCAGCTGTGAGGAGGCCTCTTCCACATGAAGATCACCTCACACAGCATCTCTGTTTTCTTATTTCAGACTCACAAGCAGTACCTTGAAGCCACCAATGAAAGCAGCCGCTTCTTCCTGTACTGTGCCTTCTTGGACTTCAGGTATGGTGGGTGCCGGGGCCCCCGCAGGCACAAGGGCGGCAGGAAGGATGGGGCTGTGTGCCCCATAGGTGTCCAGCCCAGGCCAGTCACGCAGACCAGGGTAGATCCAGGCCACCCGTGTAGCCAGCAGGGTTGCATGATCACAGGTGCTGAGTTTTGCAGCCAGTTGTTGTGCAGATGCATCAGCATGAGCCTCAAGAAGCCCAGGGCAACCAGCTCAGGGGAGGGGAGCTGATGGTGGGGGTGGGGGGATAGAGCATGCTGTGTGGCTGGGCAGAGTCCTGAGGCCTGGATGCCCCTGACCTGAGGAGCCTGAGCGTGTGGCTGGGAACGGGTGTGGGGGGCAGCCCTCTGCCGGGTGATACGTCAGCATTTCAGGGTCTTATATTTAGAGTTGATGTCCAGAAGCATATCCAGGAATAGGAACAAGTTCTATTGCCAAAACCCCCACAAATACCTTGGAAAAAATAATGAGAACTAAAGATGGAGCTTGTGAGAAGAAGCAAGTGGACAGTGGGGGCGGGGAAAGGTGCCCAGCATGGCTGGTCATCCCCGGTCCCCAGTGAGGACGCAGAGGGCCGTGTGCCCCAACCCTCCCCCCACCCCCCGCAGACGCAAGGCCCTCTTCCTCCTCCAGTTTTTCCAGTTCCCTTATCAGGTTTTGGAGTTGTGTTGCTAGCAGCACATATGCTTTGGTTGTCCAGGCTCCTATCTTGATGTAATACCCTCTTTGATCCTAGGCCTGTGTGTTGGTCTCATTTAAAGGCAGCTGCTTGGCTTTAGATTTGTGCTTGCATCTTTACATCCTGTGAGTGGATATCTTCACCCACATTTTTGTCTGATCTGATTTGTGCATTTTGAAGTGGGTTTTTTTTTTTAGACTACATATGACTATGTTTTTTCTTGCTTTTTTTAAAAAAAATCCTTTACTTTTTTTTCCACTACTGGAGTTGAACTCAAGGCCTTTTACCCAGGCTTGACAATTTGTTTTTAATTGGTGTGTTTAGGTAACTTGAATTTAATATGATTATTGATACAGTTGGATTAAAACGGACTCTTTTGCTAGCTGTTTTCTAATTTTTCCATCTTTTCCTTGCTTCTTGTGTTTTGTTTACTTATTTTTTTCTCCTTTTGATTTTGGGAGTATTTTTATGATGCTATTTTACTTCACCAATGACTTCTAATCTATGCTTTTTTGAAGTTTTTGTAACAGTTACCTTAAGTTTGCTGTAGATTTGTTGAGTTCATCGTTGTCTGCCCTCAGTCAGTACTGTGTCATTCATGGTTTTAGAAGTGTGACCGGCATTCCCACAGCTCCTGCTGCCCAGGCCTGGCTGACTCCTCAGTTGTGTCTTCTGGTGCCACGAAGGCTAGGTGACATGTCCTAGGTGCCATAACTGTTAAGTGACGTGGCTGCTGCCTGCCCCCTTGACACGGATCATCTTGTAGAAAGTTGAACAAGACCACAGCAGTGACGCCCACAATGGGGCCCTGCAGGCCTGCTTCCCGAGGTCTCACCCGTGTCTTGTGCAGAGCTACATTTCTCCGTGCTACTTCCCATTAGCCTTTCTTGTGCAAGTCTGTTGAAAATAAATTCAGCTCTTGGTTAAGAGAATTAGTCTCCTTTATTCTGAAAGGTATTTTCACTGTGCCACTTTATTTTTCTAAATTTATTCTCCAAGAAGTTATGTAACTAATATCTCAGTATATTATTCTTTTAGAAAGTAAAGCGTTATGATACTGGGGTTTCAATTCAGGGCCTCCCGCTTGCTTGTTCTGTCACTTCAGCATGCCTCTAGCCCTTTTTTTTGTGTTATTTTTCTAGTAGAGTTTTTTCCCCACCTCCCCATCCCAGCTGACCTGAACTGCAGTCCTCCTATTTCTACTTCCCATGTACAAGGATGACAGACATACGTCACTATGACTAGCCTTTTATTGCTTGAAATGAGGTCTTGAGAATTTTTTTTTTACCTGGGCTGACTTCCAACCACGATATTCCCAGTCTGAGCCTCCCAAGTAGCCAAGATTATGCATGTGAATCACTACTGTAGGCTTAAAGTATTATTTTAATTTTATTTTGCTGGTATTGGGGTTTAAACTCAGGGCCTTGCCCTTGCACAACTTGCTGGCTCAACTGGTGCTCTACGGCTTGAGCCACTCTTCCAGCTCTGCTTTTTATAGACAGAGTCTTGTGGATTTTACTGCTTACACTGGCTTCAAACTATGATCCTCTAGGTATCAGATGGCACCACACCCATTCTGAAGTAGTATTAATGTTATTGTGCCAGTCCTAGGACTTGAACTCAGGGCCTGGTTGTTATTCCTGAGCATTTTTGCTCAAGGCTAGCACTCTACCACTTAAGCCACAACTCTGCTTCTAGTTTTTTCAGGTAGTTAATTGGATACAAGAAGCTCACAGACTTTTCCTATCCAGGTTGGCTTCGAACCATAATCCATAATACTCAGAGCCTCCTGAGTAGCTGGGATTACAAGTGTGAGACTCCAGTGCCCACATAAACTATTTTCCCCTTTGTGCTTTATTCTTGTCCTCCCCCAGCAATGACCACTGAGAGTGTGTGTGCATGTGTGCACACTTCTCAACAATTGACATATTGTCTATGTTCATAGGGAGTACTTGGTGTTATTTAGTTTAACATTCCTTTTATCATTCCACCCCATCTTAGTTTTGTGTTCTGCCCCTGTTGATAGCTGTGTCTTTTGTTGTATTTTCAAATTTTCTTCACGCAGTTGAGTGACCACTTCTTGTCTAGCTGCAGACTTCAGAGGTCGTGGGCTGTGCACATTTTTGAGGCTGGATTGCTCCCTCAGTGTCTGTGCAGCAGGAGGGAGCCATCTTCTTGTGTCCACAACTGCTTTGGGATGAAACTTCACCCCGTGAGGGGCCACACTCGGCTCTGCACCCCTGCTGGTCGAGGCAGCATCACACCTTACGGTGTTCTTCCTCTGTGGCACTCACAGCATCTGGCAGGATTTCTGTATCTACCTCCTGACAAGTCTACTTGTTCAGTGTCTGCTAATTCTCAGGTTACCTCTAATCACAGTTGCATTTGTGCGTGCAGCAGACAGACACAGGAGCTGTAGAAAATAACAGCATATATGGTAACACCTGTCTGGGTCCTGGGAAATTAGACTTAAGGGTGAGGTAGAGTGAGGCAGGGGCATCCACCATTGTCGGTCTCTTATCCTGAAGTTATTGATGGGGCCGGGCTCTGCTGAGCAGGTGGTTGAGTGGCTCTGGCCTTGCTCTGCAGATGCTTCCTGCCTCCCTCGAGTAACTCATCAATCGCTAGAACTGCTGTCTCTCAGTCCTCTGACTCCCCTTGGAATGGCCTTCTCACCTCGTTCAGATCCCACTGGGGAAGGGCTCCACATGGTGCTGGCCACATGCTGGGACGTTGGTGTGCTGCTAGTGTGTGTTCCTCAGCTGGGAGGTGCAGGAGAGGCACGGCTTGTCCCGGTGGATGGACATGTACTATGGCATCCACGGTGGTGTTTCGGTTACAACTCAATATGAAGCAAAGACAAACCAGTCCTGTTTCTCATCTCTATCAGCTCCTTTCCCTAAGGGCTCCTGCCTTTGCTTGAAGCAAAGGTTTGCCTTTGCTGATTGCTTAAAGCTGCAGCTCTGCGAAGAACCACTTCTGACACCTTTGGGGAACTTGAAAATACAGAGAAGTACAGACCATGATTTCAAAATGGTCCATCTTCTCGCTGCATTCATTAGCCACCTGCCATCCACATGCTTGTGGAGGTCATGTCTTGTCTAAGCGCCTGCTGTAAGCAACTATACTAGTCACGTGCCAGTTACAAGCAAGGCCATCATAAAGGAAGTGTCCCCTGCATCCTTTACAGCTTAGCCTCCCTTTTCCCTCCCTGGGTGACCACGGTGGAGGGTCCCTTCTGTACGCTTGGTTCTGTACTCACAGGACACCCCCCGGACATGCACAGTGGGGTTGTTCTGTGCTCTGGCATCATTGTATCTGCAGCAGTGCACCCTGGTTAGGGACGCAGTAGTTTCCCCCCATTTTCCTCGTATATCATTTTGCTTCTGTTTGGCCATATTTTTATAAGCTGTATCTTGTTTTTATTGTGTTTCTATGGACCGCATCTCATTTATCTATCTTGCCATATTTCTTTTGTTTTGTTTTGGTTGGTCGTGGGGCTTGAACTCTGGGCGAGGACACTGTCCCTGAGCTCTTCAGCTCAAGACTAGCGCCCTACCCCTTGAGCCACAGCGCCACTCCCTATCTTGCCATAATTCTGTACACTGCTTTCATTAGTCCACTCCTCTGATGGACACTTGCTGCTGTAGTGGTTTCTTGAAGCACTCAGGATTTGCTGAGTTTCCTCGGCTCTGTGTGTGTGTGTGTGTGTGTGTGTGTGTGTGTGTGTGTGTGTGTGTGTGTGTGTGTGTGTGTGTGTGTGTGTGTGTGTGTGTGTGTGTGTGTGTGTGTGTGTGTGTGTGTGTGTGTGTGTGTGTGTGTGCACACGTGTGTATAGCCCAGCACCCCTGAGCTGGCCACCCACACATTTGTCACTTTGTCTCACGGTGGGCCTAGTCCAGGCGCTTTCCAGAGTGGCAGTGCAGGGCAGCTCGTCCCCCCCATCCCAGCAGAAGCCGTCGTCCCCTCAACACCAGCAGCGTCCACTCTGCTGGGCAGGCTCTAAGAATACCATGCTGCATGTCTGGACTGCCGCTCCCCAGCAGGGGAGACAAGTAGCCATGAGTGTGTGGCCTGGTGGGGCTAGGGATGTGGCTCTCTCTGGCCCTGGCCAAGGTTTGGTGCTGCCCCACTGACCATGCCTGCTGTCTCCTCAGCTCCGGGGAAGGCATCTGGTCGAGCCAGGGCTGTGCGCTCACAGAAGGAAACCTCAGCCACTCCGTCTGCCACTGCACGCACCTCACCAACTTCGCCATCCTCATGCAGGTGGTCCCTCTGGAGGTAGGTGCTCCTGTGGCCTGGCATCGGCTGAGCAGGCCCTAGACCCACGGCCAGGCTGTGCCGTTCTTTTTATGTCCCCGGGAATGACTGGACCCACTGTTACCAAGTTTGAAGGGCAAGTTGAAGGTGACCTGATGCACATGGAAAGCCCACAGTGAGGGGAACTGGAGGGGACAAGGACGCCACAGAGGCCTCTCGCCTGGAAGGGGGTTCATAGAAGCCCCTGGGCTGCCTGCCCTTGGGGAGACATTCAGAGGCCGCGTAAAGAACCAGGAGGTCTTCGGAGAGGTGTGAGCACCAGCAGTGTGAGCATCAGGGGGGTCTGTGGAGAGGTGTGAGCACCAGCAGTGTGAGCATCGGGGGGGTCTGCGGAGAGGTGTGAGCACCAGCAGTGTGAGCATCAGGGGGTTCTGTGGAGAGGTGTGAGCACCAGCAGTGTGAGCATCAGGAGGGTCTGTGGAGTGGTGTGAACACCAGGAGGGTTTGTGGAGCGGTGTGAGCACCAGGAGGTCTGCAGAGCAGTGGGAACACCAGTAGTGTGAGCACCAGGAGGGTCTGCAGAATCTGCAGAATGGTGGGAGTACCAGCGGGGTCTGCAGAGTGGTATGAGCACAAGGGGTATCTGTGGAGTGGTGTGAGTACCAGGAGGTCTGCAGAGCAGTGGGAACACCAGTAGTGTGAGCACCAGAGGGGTCTGTGGAGTGGTGTGAGCACCAGAGGGGGTCTGCAGAATGGTGTGAGCACCAGGGGGTCTGCAGAGCAGTGGAACACCAGTAGTGTGAGCACCAGGGGTGTCTGTGGAGCAGTGTGAGCACCAGAGGGGTCTGCAGAGCGGTGTGAGCGCCAGGGTGGTCTGTGGAGCGGTGTGAGCACCAGGGGGGTCTGCAGAGTGGTGTGAGCACCAGGGGTGCCTGTGGAGCGGTGTGAGCACCAGGGGGGTCTGCAGAGCAGTGGGAACACCAGTAGTGTGAGCACCAGGGGGGTCTGCAGAGCAGTGGGGACACCAATAGTGTGAGCACCAGGGGTGCCTGTGGAGCGGTGTGAGCACGAGGGGGGGTCTGTGGAGCAGTGTGAGCACCAGGGGTGCCTGTGGAGCGGTGTGAGCACCAGGGGGGTCTGCAGAGCAGTGTGGGCATCAGGAGAGTCTGTGGAACGGTGGGAGGGCCAGGAACATAGGGAGTGGTGGGTAGGGGCACCAGGGACCACCAGGAAGTTGCAGAGCATTGTGCAGTTTTAGGGAGAAAGGGAAGAGGTGCATTCCACAAAGTCACAAGAACAGGATCCCGAAGCACTCTGATGATAAATCTGTCACCACTCACTGGTGACACTGGATTTAGACAGTCTGTGGGTGTCTTAGTGGGAGAAGATCATATCCATTCATTGCCAGAAAAAGTTGATTTGAAAATGGTCTAAAATTATCCCTGCTAAAATTGAACCTTCTCATGAATGTTAAAGAAATTAAGGCAGATCCCACAAGTGTTAGCAAATGTGCGACATGTTCATGAGTTAAAAAGGCCCATACGTGACCTATGTCCCTGCCAAACCCACCTCTTCTGCAGAACACTGAGCTTGTCCTGCGGGGTGGGGCTGGGGCTGGGGCTGGGGCTGGGGCGGGGCTGGGCTGGGGCTGGGGCTGGGGCTGGGGCTGGGGCTGGGCGGGGCGGGGGCGGGGCGGGGGCTGGGCTGGGGCTGGGCGGGGCGGGGGCTGGGCTGGAGCTGGGGCTGGGCGGGGCGGGGGCGGGGCTGGGGCTGGGCTGGGGCTGGGCTGGGCTGGGGCTGGGCTGGGGCGGGGCGGGGCGGGGCGGGGCGGGGGCGGGGCTGGGGCTGGGGCTGGGGCGGGGCTGGGGCTGGGGCTGGGGCTGGGGCTGGGCTGGGCTGGGCTGGGCTGGGCTGGGCTGGGCTGGGGCTGGGGCTGGCGCTGGGCTGGGGCTGGGCTGGCGCTGGGCTGGGGCTGGGCTGGGCTGGGCTGGGCTGGGCTGGGCTGGGCTGGGGCTGGCGCTGGGCTGGGGCTGGGCTGGCGCTGGGCTGGGGCTGGGCTGGGCTGGGCTGGGCTGGGGCTGGCGCTGGGCTGGGCTGGGCTGGGGCTGGCGCTGGGCTGGGCTGCTGCTACCGCCACACTCATGGTGCTTCTCTCAGCGTCTCTCCTGGCTTTCCCCATACCTGTTTCTCCTTGGAGCTCATTTCCAGAGGCTTTCCCAGCCTTCTCTGCAGTTCCATCAAAGAATGGGGTTCACTCAGGCAAACCCCACTTAAGTGAGCTGTGGCTAGAACTGTTGTGCTCCAGAGCTGCCCTGGAGGGGTCAGCCCTCAGGGCAGTGGCCCAGAGACCACAGGAGGCAGGTGGGGCTGGAGTGTGTGTTCTGTCTGAGGACAGGACGCAGGGGCACCGTGGTCAGGGACTCCTGAACACGGCCTGCGCTGCTGCAGGCTGGCCCTGCCAAGGCGTATGACAGGTGTCTTCTGTCCAGCACTCTAGTGGAAAGTAACACAGCCACAGGGCCAACTTGGAAAAGAAACTGCAGGAAGGTCATGAAGGAGAGCAGTGGCGTTGGGATACGGAGGGGGTGAGGACCAGCGGGCTACTGTGGGATGACAGAGTAGTGGGCTCACACAGGCGAGCTTCAACTCTCCTGTCTGGTGTCCCCACCCCACGCTCACTCATGTCCAGAGGGCCCAGAGATGCACCCTGTGGGGAGGGGGGCACCCAGGAAGGCTGTGGTGGCTACCCAGGCCTTGAACTGGCAGTAACCGGGCTGCTACAGGGCAGCTGCTTCTCCCCCAGCCATGGCTTCTCCTTAGCCATGGCTTCTCCTCAGGCCTGGCTTCTCCCCAGGCCTGGCTTCTCCCCAGGCCTGGCTTCTCCCCAGGCATGGCTTCTCCTCAGGCATGGCTTCTCCCCAGGCCTGGCTTCTCCCCAGGCATGGCTTCTCCCCAGGCATGGCTTCTCCTCAGGCATGGCTTCTCCCCAGGCCTGGCTTCTCCTCAGGCATGGCTTCTCCCCAGCCATGGCTTCTCCCCCAGCCATGGCTTCTCCCCAGGCATGGCTTCTCCCCAGGCATGGCTTCTCCCCTCCCCAGGCCTGGCTTCTCCCCCAGCCATGGCTTCTCCCCAGGCCTGGCTTCTCCCCCAGCCATGGCTTCTCCCCAGCCATGGCTTCTCCCCCAGCCATGGCTTCTCCCCAGCCATGGCTTCTCCTCAGGCATGGCTTCTCCCCAGCCATGGCTTCTCCCCAGCCATGGCTTCTCCCCAGCCATGGCTTCTCCCCAGCCATGGCCTCTCCCCAGGCCTGGCTTCTCCTCAGCCATGGCTTCTCCCCAGCCATGGCTTCTCCCCAGCCATGGCTTCTCCCCAGGCATGGCTTCTCCCCAGGCCTGGCTTCTCCCCAGGCATGGCTTCTCCCCAGGCATGGCTTCTCCACAGCCATGGCTTCTCCCCAGGCATGGCTTCTCCCCAGCCATGGCTTCTCCTTAGGCATGGCTTCTCCCCAGGCATGGCTTCTCCCCAGGCATGGCTTCTCCACAGGCATGGCTTCTCCCCAGGCATGGCTTCTCCCCAGGCATGGCTTCTCCCCAGGCATGGCTTCTCCCCAGGCATGGCTTCTCCCCAGACATGGCTTCTCCCCAGGCATGGCCTCTCCCCAGGCATGGCCTCTCCCTCAGGCATGGTCTCTTCAGTGGCTTTTCCCCAGCCTGTCCTTAGGCTTTTCCTGTAGGTTCTGGGGTGTCACTGGGAGTGCTCTGGCAAAAGTACAGGAGCCCTGGGCCAGAACAGGTTCCGGGCAGAGTCCCTCCTGGTGCCTGGCCTCAGAGAGCCTGCAATGTGACAGCCAAACAGTGGTCTAAAGGCTGATTTTGGCTTGGAGACAAGTTTCATTTGAAATTGAAACTGCCGAGGTTTCGATTTGGGAAAATTGGTAGCCAGCATTTCAGGCACAGATGTATTTTCATAAAGCTTGCCTTTCTGGTTTTCAATAAAGCAGACCTGGCCACACCAGGAACGGCTGGAGTGAGCATGGGCCACGGGCCCTGTCCTCAGCACCTGCCACCCGAAGCCCCGCTCACGTCTGCCCCCCTCCCGCCTCGGTTTGCACCAGAGGCAGTAGCCTGTCCTTCCTTCTTGTCTGAGAGGAGGATGTGTCTGCCTGGAGGGACGTGGCTTCGAGGAGCGGTGTCATGCTATCCGTGTCCTCTGGGAGCCTCCACAGGCATCTGAGTTTGTGGTCTCTGACTCAGAGCCTCCCTTGTCCTGAAGCAAACTTCAGGCCTTTCCGGTCATTTCTAAATCTGTCTGTGGGTAGGGAAGGACAGCACGGCTGGGCACACCAGGACATGCCACCCCTTCCTGGGGCAGCAGTATGTCAGCTGTACCATGGCCGCCTCCCATCTATCTACCCTGGACCCTGGTGGCAGGCCCCACGGTCGGCAGGTGCTGAGCAGGCTGCACTTGGCCAGTAGGAGGGGAGCGGGCCTCACAGGTGGATCCGCTGAGAGCCCTGGTGAGCTCCCTCGGTGCTCTCAGGCAGGGTGGGGTGGGGCAGGGTGCAGGCAGGCAGTACTGGCTTCTCTTGGGGGCGGACACAGTACAGGACCGGCTATCACACAGGCCTGGCGTGTGCCTGCAGATGACCTCAGTGAGGGCCTGTCCAAGGTGGTGCGGCCTGGTCCCTCCTCCTAACTAGAGGGCACAGTCTCCCCACAGCTGTGTGCTGAACTGGCGAGCAGGCCTCCCTGTGCAGTGCAGGGGGACCTTGCTTCCTGGGTACTATGGTGAGGACTTGGGCGGGTAGGAGATTCCACCCAGCCCAAGGATTTAGCCCAAGCACACATACTTAGTAGATACTTCCTCCATCTCAACCCAGGATCTAGCTCTGAGCAGCTAGCCTAAGAGTGCCTACCCCTGAGCATGAGGCCTGGGCCTGTCCTGGGCCCCAGGCTCTGGGCACACCGGAGTAGTGGGCGGAGCTCTCCTCTGTTAAAAGGCTGGCATTCCTGGCCATGCCAAGGGCAGTGGGGCCCTGGGATCTCTGCCCTCCGGCAGGAAGTCTGACACCTGTTGGATGAGGGGCCATGAGGAGCTCTTCCCCCTCAGCTCCTCCTCCTCCTGTCTGTCTCAGCCCACCCCGACTTGCGCTTCTCCCTCCTCCCGTCTCTCAGCTCACAGCCCCTTTGTTCTCTGGACAAAGGGTGAAGATTACGGTCCTAAAAATGTATTCGTGTATCTGAGAGATTGTTCCATCTGGGTGTCTACAGACCTGATTTCTCAGGAAACAGCTGTGTTTCCCTGGACTTGCACCGTTGTGGACATGCTTGAGGGTGGTGTCTGGACACAGTCTGTCCCTCACAGCCCCCACTCCCCCACCCCCCTCTGGCTTGGCGGAGCAGCCTGTAATTTAAACTCTGAAAGCTGTTAGAGCTGCTCAGCCGTGCTGGGTGGGCCCCAGGCCGAGGCAGCAGGGCAACACAGTGGCTGCTCTTCCCGGGCTGGGGGCGGGTGCCTACGTAGGGCACTCATGCAGGGTCTTGGCCCTGAGACGACACTGAGGCTTGTGATGGTCAGAAACCAAGGCCCCGAGGAGGAGTCCAGGCTCGCGGCCGGACAGCCAGGCAGCCCCCGGGTACGAGGAGGTGGATGGGTGCTAGAGGACCTGGGCAGCTGAGAACACCTGAAATGCCAAAACCAAGGTCACAGCCACAGGACTGGCTGGGGTGGGAAGCAGGCTCCAGGGCCCGCCAGCCTCAGGCCATTGTGTCCCTCTCTGCACCTGCAGCTCTCACACAGACACCAGGTGGCGCTGTCGTCCGTCAGTTACATCGGTTGCTCCCTGTCAGTGCTCTGCCTGGCCGCCACGCTGGTCACCTTCGCTGTGCTGTCGTGAGTCACCCCTCGCCCCCGCGCTCAGGGAGGCTGCTGGCCGCTTCCTGTAGATGTACACACCGCCCCCGCCGGACCTCCCTGGGAGCATCCTGGCCCTGCCCAGCGTCTGCACATCCTGTGCTCTGGGGGCGGGGGCTGTTCCCTGAGCTCAGGTGCCAGGAAAGGCCATGGGGCTGCCAGGGAACCTAGAAAAACAGATGAGGCTGAGAAGATGGGGACACCATGCCCCACCAAGCTGGAAAGGTCTGGAAAGGCCTCCAGCCAGGTGATATGAGTTCTTGTGAGATCCAGTTCAGCCAAAGGTAGACTCAGCCATCCCTGACCATCCTGACACAATCATCCCTGACCATCCTGCCCCTCAGCCATCCCTGACCATCCTGACAAGGCCATCCCTGACCATCCTGACAAGGCCATCCCTGACCATCCTGCCCCTCAGCCATCCCTGACCATCCTGACACAGCCATCCCTGACCACCCTGCCCCTCAGCCATCCCTGACCATCCTGCCCCTCAGCCATCCCTGACCATCCTGACACAGCCATCCCTGACCATCCTGACACAGCCATCCCTGACCATCCTGACAAGGCCATCCCTGACCATCCTGACAAGGCCATCCCTGACCACCCTGCCCCTCAGCCATCCCTGACCATCCTGACAAGACCATCCCTGACCATCCTGACACAGCCATCCCTGACCATCCTGACACGGCCATCCTTGACCATCCTGACATGACCATCCTGACACGACCATCCCTGACCATCCTGACACGGCCATCCTTGACCATCCTGACATGACCATCCTGACACGACCATCCCTGACCATCCTGCCCCTCAGCCATCCCTGACCATCCTGCCCCTCAGCCATGGCACCAGGCCTCAAGGAATGATGGTGCAAGGCAGATACAGGGGGTGGGGGGAGTGGCAGTCAGTAGCCAAGGAGAGCAGAGCGTGAGCAGTGTTGGCACATGGCGGTCCCCTCATGCGCGCCGAGGGGTGAGCTGCTTGAAGCAGGCAGGTGGGAGCTCTCTCTAAGGCTGGCCCGAGTCTCCACGCAGAGCTTTGCTGGGCAAGGGCTGCAGGTGCAGGGGTTCCAGGGCTGGAGCAAGTGAGCAGGAACAGAAAGAGCCATTTGAGCATCTGGCAAGGCTGACTCCTGGGCCATTGGGGCTGTGATAGGAGCTGGGACCTGTCACTCGGGGATAGAGTACCAGCCTTAGGTTGGGTTTTGTAAAGACCACTCTGATTGCTCTTGGAGGAATGGGTGTTGGGACCCTGTGGAGACCCTGGACAGGGAGCCCAGCTGGGGCTGAGCAGTCGCGGCTAAGCCCAGCTGACCTGGGCCTCACACCCTGCCTTCCCTTTCCTCAGCTCCGTCAGCACTATCAGGAACCAGCGCTACCACATCCATGCCAACCTGTCGTTTGCCGTCCTGGCGGCCCAGGTCCTGCTGCTTATCAGCTTCCAGGGGCAGCCTGGCACGGTGAGTAGGTGCCCGCCCTGTCCTGCCATCATCCTCTGCCTCCTGCTGGCCTCCCCACCCCCAGCTCCTCCAGAGTCATTGTCCACACCTTCTGCTGGCCTCTGCAGCTCAGAGTTCAGACCAGCCTCCGAGCAGCCTGTCAGTGGTCCTGCAGTCAATGGGGAGGGGAATTTGCATGTGCTGGGAGGGGCACTTGGACTAAGAAACTGAAGCCTGGACCCTCGGAGAAGAGAGGACTCAGGGAGGCGGAGACAGTTGCACAGCCTGCTGGAGCAGCAGGGTCTGACCTGTCTCTGCTTGGTCCCAGGTGCCCTGCCGGGCTCTCGCTATGCTTCTGCACTACTTCTTCCTGAGCACCTTCGCGTGGATGCTGGTGGAGGGGCTGCATCTCTACAGCATGGTCGTCAAAGTCTTCGGGTCAGAGGACAGCAAGCACCTCTACTACTACGGGATAGGCTGGGGTAGGTGGAGGGGCGGGCGGGGAGGGGCAGGTGGGATGGGGAGGGACACGGGGCTCGGCAAACCCCTTGGACTAAGAAACTAAAGCCTGGACCCTTGGAGAAGAAAGGAGTCAGGGAGGCGGAGACAGTTGCACAGCCTGCTGGAGCAGCAGGGTCTGACCCGTCTCTGCTTGGTCCCAGGTGCCCTGCCGGGCTCTTGCTATGCTTCTGCACTACTTCTTCCTGAGCACCTTCGCGTGGATGCTGGTGGAGGGGCTGCATCTCTACAGCATGGTCGTCAAGGTCTTGGGGACAGAGGACAGCAAGCACCTCTATGACTACTAGAGGGGCGGGGCTGGAGGACTAGGGCACCTCTGCTGTTATGGGATAGGCTGGGGTAGGCAGGAGATGCAGGGCTAGGAGAGGTCGGCGGGATGGGGAGACCAGGCGTGCTCCCCGTTGTTCTCCAGGGGCCCATATGGGAAGGACGACCAGACATCACATCATCCAGAACACTTACTACGCCTCTGACCTCATTGGGCCATTTTTCTGGGAAGCAACTTTTAGTTTTACCAGCTTTATAATTTTCAGTGATGTGTTTATTAATTTCAGTTTTAAACTTCACTATTTCCTCCCCTGGGCATTTTTTAAAGCTTTTCCTCTGCTTGCTTCTCTTCCTGTGTGTTCAGAAAAAAAACACAAGTTGTCGAGTTTTAGGACAGGCATATGTAGGTATGTGTTTTCTCCTCCCTCAGTTGCATCCATATGTTTTGATCTGGGGGACCTCATTTTTGTTCATTCCATGTGTTTTCTAACTTCTGACTCCTTTGACCCCTTGGTCATTTATGAGTGTTAATTTCCACGCTTGTGAGTTTCCCATATTTTTACTTCTACTGATTCCTAATTCCGTTCTGTTGCAGAACAAGTTGTACGATTCCAGTCCTTTGAAGTGTATCAAGGTTTGCTTTACAGCTCAGTAAATGATGGATCCTGGGAACATTCCATCTGCCCTTGAGAAGATCGCGTGTTCTGTGGGTATTGGAGGGAGCTGGTTCACAGTGATTCAAGTCCTGTTTCTTTGTTGACTTCTGTCTGCTTTTTCTCTCCATGGTTGAAAGTGAGGATTGGTGTCTCCACTTTACTGCATTCTCTCAGCTATTAGGTTTTGTTCTGTGTCTCTGGGAGCTCTGTTTAGGGGTTACACATACATTAATATTTGTCTTTCTGATAAACAGATCCTTTTATATTGAGGAGGTTTCTAGCTCCATTGTTGTTCATCTTGAGATCTGCTTTCCTGTAGCTGCTCACTACAGGGTGCATCTTTTCCTCAGCAGACTGGGGATTGAACTCAGGGCCTCTTACTTGCTAGACAAAGGCTGTATCATTGAGCCATGCCTCCAGCCTCTTTTCTGTACTTTCCACATCCACATGTCTGTGTGTTTGCAGCTGAACCATGTCTCCTGTGGGTGGGATACAGTTGGATCTTGATGCTTCTTTCCGCCTTTCCATTGGATTGTTGAACCCTTGCACATCCACACTTTGATGTATGTAGAGACTGGCATCTGCGGCGGCTAGTCTGCCGTCCTGAGTGTCAGGTGATGGCTGCTGTAACACTGTAATTCCCTTTATGAACTTCCACCTCTTAGCGACTGCTTTGTTGCTTACTCTACACAGCTTAGCATATTAAAACCTATTTCAGACTTACACTAAATTAAGCGAGATTTATTATTTCATTCTTTCACAGTTATACTGCATCTATATGTGGTACAACTCTACAGTCTGTTGTATAACTATTACTTTACTGAATCTCACGCCTCTGAAGGAGCTGAGGTAAGAAAGGAGTCAGAGCACGAATGACCGAATCTGTCGTATTATCTTCCTATTTGCAGTTTCTGCTTCGTTCGTTCTGCCCTGTGACTTCTAGCTACTATCTGGCTTTATCACCACACTCTGATAACACCTTGCTACTCAGCCTCCTCTGCACTGTTAATGAAGACTTTTTCCTTCTTGTTACAGGCCTAATACAACAACTATATAAATTTCACTTTTACTATTACTGTTTCACTCAATCATGAGAGAAGAAGGCTATGTTTTATGCTGTCTCTTATAATGCCATCATTCCCTTATTGGTACTAAGTATATTTGTGTGTGTGTGTGTGTGTGTGTGTGTGTGTGTGTGTGTGTCCATGTGTCCATGTGTCCATGCATGTATTAGAATAACCGTCAGGGCTACTTCCAGCCTGGAGAAGGTCCTGAAGTCTTCTCGTAGGGCAGGCCTAGCAGCTGCAAATTCCTCTGGGAAATGTCTCTATTTCACCTTCATTTTTAAAAGACAGTTTTGCTAGACATAGGATTCTTTTTCCTTTTGGTATTTTGCTCTCATGGACTCTAGCTCTGGAATTTTCCATGATGCCAGTTTTTAATCCGATCAGGGTTCTTGGTGTGAAGACACATTTTTTCAGGATTCTCTTTGTCTTTAAGCATTTTATTCTCTTGTGCTCTTCCGGGGTTTGCACTCTTTTCTCTCTCATTTGTGTCTGGGGGCACTCACGTTCCCTGGGGTCCACGGCTCTTGTTGCCCCTCTGGTCTCCCTTGCCCCTCACCCAGGGCAGCCCATCTTCAAGCCTACTACTTTTTCCTGCCATAGTCTTCAGCGAGGCTTTCTTCAGTTATTACACTTTTCAGCTTGGTTCTTGCCATTTCTCTTAAGAATCTTTCCCCTCCTAATTGATAATTTCTTACTGACAAGACGCTGTCATGGTGCCTTCCTTCTGTTCTTTGCTGCAGGGCGGGTCATTCTCTCCTTACACACTTGTGACAGTGCTTTGAAGTCTTCCATTCTTGAAGGTGGCTTTTGCTGCCTGCTTTCCTCTTTGTTCCGGCCACACTTCCTTCTTTCTTTATGTGTCTTAACATCTTTTATAAACTGGCTGTTTAGATGATACATTGTAGTAATCCAAATCCTGACTTCCTCTTCCATGGCTCCTTGTTTGCTAGTTTCCTGACTTGGACTGCTGGGTAAAGTGTGCTTTCCTCGCTGCCCCCAGGAGTGCAGCTGTAAGCTGACTCTTCCTGCAGGGGACAGAGGTACCTCTGTTTGCAGTCACCTCTTGTTTGCAGAGTTTGTCTGTGCCCTATGTGCTGCACAGACCACACCCTGAATGAGTGTTGAAGGAAGGGAACTCAGCCTGTCAGCTGCTCCCACCTGGATGGCCCTTCCTAGACCCGGGGGTCAGCAGAAGCCAGAGCTCTGGGGCCAGAGCTTCGACAGAGGAGCCCATAGGAGTGGGTCCTCCTTCGTGGGGAGCTGGGGAGGGAGGCTCAGGTGTAGCTGGTCCTCCCCATTCTTACCAAGATTTTCTTGAGTAAACTTCCCACAACTTTAGGGAAGCTTGTGTAATCTACTCAGACAGTCGAGGGGCCCATGGGTCTGCACGGCACTCGGTCTCCGGGTGGCTGCTCACGCACATGGTTCATTGGTTGCATTGCGCTTGCCCACCCTGGGAGTGGCAGCCAGCACAGGGGCCCTGCTTCCTCCCAGAGTTCTGTGCTGCACACCAGCACCTGACATTCTTAAAATGTTAGAAACACTGGCCGGGCATTATGGACCTGTTCCTGGCTTCTGGTTTTCTCCATAGATGCAGTTTTCACAGTTCTCATTATGCAGCAGCAGATTACACACGTTTATTTTGTGCCTTGAGTTGGCAAATATAATTTATTGAAGGATGAAGTGGAGGTAAATTATGCGTCCCTCCTGGCTGCCCTAGGGACTGGAGCAGGGGACACAGAGCCACCTCTAATTGTGGTGGCCATTCCAGGGTCCTGTGCCCACCTCTCTGCTCCTGCCTGGGTCCACATGTGTACATTAACACATGTTAGACACCAGGCTGGCCCATTGCTGTCCCAGTCCAGTTCTAGTGTGACCAGCCCCTTCGGTCCTCTGGCTCCCCAGAGAGCAGCATTCCTCCTTCCTGTGACCTCTGACCTCATGTAGGAACAATTTAGAAGATGGCAAGACCCAACCACCTGGTTTGTCAGTGTCTCTCCCGTTCTGTTGCACAGCCCGGGCTTCACAGGGCTGTTTTTAGCGAGAGAGGAGCCGTGGATTTCCTGGGAGCTTCTCTGTGAGTGTGATTGTATGAGGATGTGTCAGTGTGTTTCAGTGTGTGTGTGTGTGTGTGTGTGTGTGTGTGTGTGTGTGTGTGTGTGTGTGTGTGTGTGTGTGTGTGTGTGTGTGTGTGTGTGTGTGTGTGTGTGTGTGTGTGTGTGTGTGTGTGTGTGTGTGTGTGTGTGTGTGTGTGTGATGATGATGATGATCCACTCCAGCCTGGAGAGAGGTTTGATTTGATCTGTACAATGTTGGAAAAAGTAATTATTTGCCAGTGTTTAAAAATTGAGGACCTTTACATACAATTTCTGTGCTCTTTTGAAAAGCGAGGAGTCCAGGTCTCCTGACCTTCACAGCACAGCTGGCACTGTGTGGCACCGATTCTGACACATGCGGTGCCCGCAGGGCTGGAGGCTGTGGCCTGACGCAGCTCTCCGCAAATAGAGCACAGGCGGCTCTGCTCACCCGCAGCTCCATCCATCATCCCGTCAGCTCCCCCTTAATTAATTTCGTCAAGAGCCTGTAAAAGGCATCCTTCATCCCGACCGGGCTGGGCTGGCTGTGGGCCTAAGTAAAGACAGTCTACAGGCAACAGAGCTCTCTCAACCTCAGCCATTAATTAAGGAGCTGAAGGCTGACCCAGAGTGGGAGGCCATGCTGCAGGCAGAGCCCCTCAGCGACAGCTTCCTCCCTCAGCTCAGAAGGAGGACATGAAGCTGCCCTCCCGGGGGACGCTGGGGAGTTACTGTAGCATGGAGAAGCAGTGGGGACAAGCTGCCCTCTGGAGCCAGACCACCCAGCACTGACGCCAAGAGCCACCTTCCTGGAGCACTTCCCCAAAACCAGCAGTGCAGCTTGCCTTAGGAGTGCTTTTCTTAAATACCCGCTTTGCAGGGCCTAGGGGGTGGGAGAGAGCCAGCCCCTCCCATCCCTACTTTCAGCCCTGCAGGGGCACAGAGCTGGGGTGGGAGGCTGGACGGGTGCCCCATGTCTGATGCTGTGCTTTCTGAGCAGCCCGGAGCAGATGGTCTGCAGGAACAGACCACATTCACGAGGGATCTGCTCTGAGTTCAGCTGCGGGGATGGAAGTGGACAGCTTTTCCAGAACAAACGCCGGGGATGGTCTAGCTTGGGGAGCACACAATACATTTTCCCTTTGTAGATTCATAGCCGAATTCACATATAAACCCCCTGAGCTTCAAAGTGAGATTAAAGACTAGTTCACTCTGGTCAGGCCAGAGTCTGTAAAAGCAGTTTGACCCCAGAATCCTTTCTCTGTAGCAAGACTGAGAGCTCTGGGAATTGCTGGTCGAGATGTTTTTCTACCTTGTTAAACTTCTCTTCTGCCATTGCCTCCCGGAAGTGTGACACAGCTCTATAAAACAGTAAACACATTTAATTAGTCACACTCAGTTTTAAGCATCAGAACTCCAACTCAAACTGGCTTAGGTGAAAAGAGAATTTAGCAGCTTGTGCAGTATAACAGGCTCGTGGTGGGGGAGGTCAGGCATGGCTCAGTGCAGTCCGAGTGGCCTTCCTTGATTCCCTCACTCTCAGCGTCTTGAACTCCCTCATCCCCACTCCCATGGTACCAAGATAGCTGCAGAGTTGCCCTCCATGCCTCTCATCCCTTCCCTGGAGCCAGGCAGCAGGACAGCTCCTCTTTCTTGATATTCTTAAAGAAGTTTCTGGCTAAGTCTCACTGGTGCATCCAGGTCTCATGCCCATCCTTGAGCCACAGAGATTGGGGATCCAGTTTGGCAGGCATCCAGATCACATGCAGCGTGTACCCGTTATCATAAACAGAATGTCTGCAGCCACTGGCCCAAGTCCCCGGGGACCTGCTCAGCCTGGCTGAGAACCATAGCCCAGTCGGGTCCTCCCACAACAAAGACCCCTGCAGATCCTCATTGTAGGCAAGTGAGAGAATAGGTATGATCTCTGTTAGGTTCCTTCAGGATAGGAGATGTTCCGTGTCCCATTGCGTATCCACAGCTCTCAGAGACATCAGGTATTAAGTGAACCAGTTAAATGTTTGGCCTCTGTCTGTGCAGGGACCCCTCTTCTCATCTGCATTGTCTCCATGTCAGCAGCCATGGACAGCTATGGGAGGAACAACAAGTAAGTGGGCCTGGGCTTGCAGGTCTTGGAGGGCAGTGGGGCAGGAGGTGAGCCTTCCTGTAGCCCGTCCACACATGTGCATCTGGGTGTAGGTGGGCCCCTGGGGGGTGGGTCTTCCTGTAACCCTCATCCACACGTGCATCTGGGTGTAGGTGGGCCCCTGGGGGGTGGGTCTTCCTGTAACCCTCATCCACACGTGCATCTGGGTGTAGGTGGGCCCCTGGGGGGTGGGTCTTCCTGTAACCCTCATCCACACGTGCATCTGGGTGTAGGTAGGCCCCTGGGGGGCAGGTCTTCCTGTAGCCCTTGTCCATACATGTGCATGTGGGTGTAGGTGGGCCCCTGGGGGCGGGTCTTCCTGTAGCCCTCATCCACACATGTGCATCTGGGTATAGGTAGGCCCCTGGGGGGCTACCCCAGGCCTTGACAGTAAGAAAGGCCTGGGCCAGAGGCAGGGAGAACTAGCAACACAGGTGTCATGGTGCCCCAGGAATGGAGTGGGGCTGGTGGGAGTTCCTGACTAGAGCTTTTCCATGCATGTAGTCTGCTCAGACTTACAGGTCTAGGCACCCAGACAGCCCAAGTTTGAGATCCTGAGGCCTTTCCTGGGTAGTTAGTAAGTACACAGCCCTTGCCCACTACATTATATCTTGAGTCAACACATTGGTGAACACACTTGCCCCAAGTGGGTAAGTCTTAAGATCTCTTGCTTGGTCACAAAAGGGAATCTGGTCCAAGACCCATGTCACCATCTTGCCACTGTAGCTGGTGTTCAGGAGTCTGGAAGGTGACACATCCTAGGGGCCCTGGGTTCTGGACAGTGCCATAGGCGTGGAAGGACAGAATCCCACGTGGTACCTTGGGCGTGGAAGGACACAGAATCAGGGAGCTGTGTTGCTTGAGTTCTAGCCACACATCTCAAAGCCAGGAAGAATCTCACATCCTGGCCTCTTGTGTCTCAGGATGCTAGGGAAAGTGTCAGATGGGCTGGACCTTTCCTGTAGGTTGGGGACCATGCAGGACAGTGTCCGACCAGCAGCCCCTGGGAGGGTGGCCAGGGCCACAGCCTCCTTGTCTGTCCTCTGGGCCCTCATCCAGGATAGTGGTGCTGGCTCTGGTCCTGGCAAGCCCATGTTGATTTTGGTACTTCAAGGAAAACTAACTCTGGGTTTGACCAGCACTTTTAAAGGGTTCTGACCTGACATGCAGTTCTGGGAAATCCTGGGAGACTGCCACAGCCTGACTAGATGAAGATTCTCTCAGTGGGGGCCACTGCATCATTTGCCTGTGCCCCTGGGACCCTGGTCAAACCCATAGCATGGCAGGTGAAGCCGCTGATGTTAACTCTTCTCTTCCCTCCACAGCTGCTGGCTGTCGCTGGGGACCGGCGCCATCTGGGCCTTTGTGGGTCCTGCCTTGCTGGTTATTGTGGTAGGTCTCCATGGGCAAGAGTGGGCTGTGCAATGACCCTGGGCTCCTGGGACATACTAAGGGTACAGCAGTGCATTGTCATTCAGCCTCTCTCCTCATGGCTCCTCTTGGGTGGGTGACTCTCAGCCTGGTTTCCTGCAGTCTTGCAAGGGGCATGATTCTGGGGTCTGCCCGCTGGGGAGGGAGGCCTGCTCACCAGGGCCGGCAGTGTGTGTTAGCCTAGTGCAGAGAAGTATGGGTGCTTCCCCTTTCTGCGAGAACTCCAGCCTCGATCTCCCCAGGCTGTGGGAGTGGGCAGTGGTACTAGCAGAGCCACACACATCACTTTTAGGATTCCTCTAGTTGTGAGTGACAGCAAAGCTGGTAAGAGCTGAAACACTCCCCGCAGTGTCTTTTCCATTCCCCACTCCATTCCTGGGGCAGGATGACACTTGGGTTGCCTCTTGCTCCAAGGTGCAGTGGCCCCAAAATAGAGACCACCCAGGTCCTACAGAACTCTGGTAACCGTAACCAAGGCTCACACAGAATCCTAGTGACCGCAGCCATGGCTCCCACAGAATCCTAGTAACCAGAGCCATAGCTCCCACAGAACCCTAGTGACCGAAGCCATGGCTCCCACGGAACCCTAGTGACCGCAGCCATGGCTCCCACGGAATCCTAGAGACCTCAGCCACGGCTCCCACGGAATACTAGAGACCTCAGCCACGGCTCCCACGGAATCCTAGAGACCTCAGCCATGGCTCCCACGGAATCCTAGAGACGGCAGCCACGGCTCCCACAGAATCTTAGAGACCTCAGCCACAGCTTCCACAGCATCCTAGAGACCGCAGGCATGGCTCCCACGGAATCCTAGTGACCTCAAGCACGGCTCCCACGGAATCCTAGAGACCTCAGCCACGGTTCCCACAGACTCCTAGAGACCGCAGCCACAGCTCCCATGGAATCTTAGAGACTGTAGCCCCGGCTCCCACAGAATCTTAAGAGACCTCAGCCACGGCTTCCACAGCATCCTAGAGACCGCAGGCATGCCTCCCACAGAATCCTAGTGACCGCAGCCACGGCTCTCACGGAATCCTAGAGACCTCAGCCATGGCTCCCACTGAATCCTAGAGACCGCAGCTACGGCTCCCACGGAATCCTAGAGACTGCAGACATGGCTCCCACAGAATCTTAGAGACCTCAGCCACGGTCCCACAGAATCATAGTGACTGCAGCTACGACTCCCACGGAATCCTAGTGACTGCAGCCATGGCTCTCACAGAATCTTAGAGACCTCAGCCACGGCTCCCACAGAATCCTAGTGACCACAGCCACGGCTCCCACGGAATCCCAGAAACCACGGCCATCACAACATTCTTAGGACTGAGTTTCATCCTTCCTGATAAGCCAGGTTAGAGGTCACCTCTTATGGGCCCCTTGCTGAGCCTGAGGAGGAGGATGTTCTGACTGGCCAGCACTCCGTGCAGCTGGTATTCCATGGTTGCTGCCCTGGAGTCTGGGTCCATTTCCTCTCCTGCTCCCTTGCACTCACATCCCGGGCAGACGCTCAGTGCTGAGGTTGGCGTGGCGTGATGTCAGAGGGGACAGGCAGGGCATACCACCCATGTCTTTCCATGCTGTGCTGTTGTGTTGGCCTGCTGCCTTCAAGGAAGCAGAGGTCTGCAGCAAGAGCCCTCTCTCTGTCACTGTGGTCTCGATCACGGCTATGTGAGTTCTCAGCGTAAACTCCTGAGGTGCTTTGAACACTGGTACACAAGACAGAGATTTTTATCCAGATTGAGGCACAACTGGTTCTTGGATGCCCTATTCTGCCCTTTAACCTTTGGTGAGGGCCGGGTACTCAGTCACAGGGACCAAGGCTAATTGATGATGAATGGGGCAGCACCCAGACACTCAGCCCTTCCATGTCCTGGTTGTCTCAGGCCCTGCCTGATAGCGGCTAGGGACTGTCCTCCAGGCTGACCTGAGGACTGACCTCACCTCAGCAGATGAAGGCTGAGGACCCCTCCTCTGAGAGGAGTCACAGCAGCCCGTTTTCTCTCGCCTAGCCTGCTCCTTTCCCTGTCGGTTCCCAGCTCCTGTGACTGTCCGCGTTGGGTGGGCAATTAGCAGTGACTCCAGGAGAGATGCTGAGAGGCTCTCTTTATTCCTTCTTGGTTGAGATTCTGCTCAGGTACCTCTGGTGCCACACACACCACAGCCTTCTTGGCTGAAGGGTTTGCAGAGGGGCAGCGCTGGGGGGGAGGGCCGTGGTGGTGACGCTCATTGTCCTTGCTGCTGTGTGGGATGGGAGGCCTTCCCATGACCCCTATCTTCCTCCTGTATTTGCTGGGCTCCCCACACGGGGTCCTACTGGTGACAGGGGCTTTGAAGGGTCCATGGGCACCAGAGAGGCCCCAGTAAGAGTCATGTTCTCTGTGGCATGCTGGCAGTGTGGGAGGGGACCTTGGGAGCTGCTGGTGACCAGGTCACCTGCTGGGCTGGGTCCTGGCTGAGGCTGCAGGAGCTCTGCGGGCCTGGGTTCCAGACAGTGAGCACCATCACCAATAATTCTGGAAAGGCATCATAGGTCTATGTGACTGCTCCAGGTTTTGGGGAGTTCTGTGCTGTGTGAAGTCTGCAGGCCCCTGCCCAGATCATGGGAGTGGAGGGGAGAGGCCGCCCTGGAGCTCTGAGGCCAGGCCCACTGCAGCTGCTCTCAGACACAGCCCTGGGATGAACGTTGCAGCAGTGACCGTGGCCCTCAAAGCTGATGGTACTTATTTCCTAGCCCTTGGCAGGAACAGTTGAGGGTGCTGCGGAGGGCCCTGCAGACCGTCGGGGTGCATGCTGGTCCACAGGCGGTGCCGTGCTCCCTCTTCAGAGGATGGAGCCCTGTCCCCATTTACCCAGGAATCCCTGCCTTCCCTCCACATGAAGAAAGCAGGCTCAGGATGTCAAGCGTGGCCCGACCCCATTTGTGTAAAAGCTCTCTGTGGGCACGTGTTCTCGCCCAAGTGCATAATGGACAAGAAAATGTAGGCTGGAGCTCCCTCGAGGGGCTCCCTGGTGAGAGGTGAGGGTTCGGGGAGGGCGGCTTCACAGTATGAGCATCTTAAGACACCCCACGCTGCTCACACAGCTTTAAACTAAAGCGGTTTTAGAAAGTGGAAGCCTATACTGCGTGTCAGGCTAGTTGGCGTCCCTGTGCCCGGCAAAAGCAAGATGTAGGGAACAGCATAGGCCACCGTGGGCCTCCACAGGAGTGCGGAGGACAGGGTAGAACTGGATCCTCCAGTAGCAGCTCCAGTCACCTGACTGGAGGCCGACACACAGGCACAGGCACAGGCACACTCACACAGGCACACTCACACAGGCACACTCACACAGGCACAGGTACACTCACACAGGCACAGGCACAGGCACAGGCACACTCACACAGGCACAGGTACACTCACACAGGCACAGGCACACTCACACAGGCACAGGCACACTCACACAGGCACAGGCACACTCACACAGGCACAGGCACACTCACACAGGCACAGGCACACTCACACAGGCATAGGCACAGGCACACTCACACAGGCACAGGCACAGGCACAGGCACACAGGCACAGGCATAGGCACAGGCACACTCACACAGGCACAGGCACAGGCACACTCACACAGGCACAGGCACACTCACACAGGCACAGGCACACTCACACAGGCACAGGCACACTCACACAGGCACAGGCACACTCACACAGGCACAGGCACACACTCGCTCCCTGACTTCTCGGTCCCACCCAGTGCTCGAGTGCCCAAGCTGCTGTGACAAAGTGCTTTAAATAAGGAAATCACTCCTCCACTGTTTGGAAGGCAGAAGTCTCACATTCCAAGTGATGGAAGGTTGGTTTCCCCAGGGCCTCTGGCCTGGCTTGTCAGTGTCCAGGGTGGGTGCACCAGACACCTCCCTGTGTCCCCACATTGTCCTCTTCTTTGTGTGAACACCAGTCCTGTTGGATTAGGGCCTACCCTAATCTCACTTTAATGCAATCACCTCTCTAAAGACCCTGTTCCAAGTACAGTCACATTCTGGAGTTTTGAGGGGGGCACACCCAATTCTACTCGACAGGCCTCCCTGTCCCCACCCAGAGAGGGGCTCCGCGGAGAGCAGAAGCCTTTTGGCCTATGTCCCCATGGGACAACGGTGCCTCCAGGCCAGGGAAGAAAGGGGTCTCTACGACTCAAAAATGCTCATCTCCTCAGAGAGGCCAAGGTGGCTGCGTTTAGAGTGACAGTTAGATGCAGGACACACATAACAGGCATGCAGGTGAGTGTAGATACATAGGTAGATACAGAGTCATAGATGTACCTTTAATTGCAGATGTGACTACACAAGTCCAGATAGACCCACAGAGAGATGAAAATAATATTACATCTAGATGCAGACCTACAGGTACAGGTGGAAACAGAAATGCCGACATAGTTACGTTGCAGCATAGGCACCAGCAGATGCAGAGACCCAAAGACAGATAGAGCTGGATACTCAGATCTGTGAGCACACACAGCTACTCAGACACACAGAGGTAACAACTATAGTACTGTACACAGATTCCTGCATAGAGACACAGTACGCATGGACATTGTGTGTGTGCGCATACATGTGTGCACATACGTCCTTTTCCTGGTAAGATTCTGGTGACCCTGAGCCAGATGGAGAAAGCGCCTGGGCCAGTCCGGGCCCTGCCCATTGCTCCCCCTTCCTCCTCCAGAGGTCACCACCGCCTGGGTGCTGTGCCAGTTTGGCTGCCTGTGAGCGTGTGTCTTATTCCTTCTGAAATGCAGGCTGTGAATTGTTTCTTTGATGTCAGCCATCAGAGTATGTCTCAGTTCTGGTAGGGGATGCTAACCCATGAGATGCCCAGGCCCTACACAGGACTACTAGAACACGTATGCCAGGTGGGGGCCGAGGTACCGGAGTCGAGCACAGAGCCTGTCCTGGCTGCGTCTCCATAAAATCCCCCTCTGGCCCCCTGGTGCAGCACCTGTGCAGGTCCGGGGCATCCTCTGGAGCCACAGCCTCTACCCCCACACCACCACACACAGGACCAGACCAGCTTCCACATGAAACCAGATAGACCCGGGAGGGAGGAGGAATGTGTGTGTGGCTCACAGACAGTGTGGGAGACATCAGGGCCCTGACGTCTTGAACAGAGCCCTGTGTGAAGTGCTGAGGCTCCTGTGAGCACCTCTTGGCAGCCCTACCTCAGAAGAAGTGTTCTGTGTACTCTCTCAGCACCTGGTCGATCTGTGCAGAGCTGGTTTTCACGACACCCAGAGGCAATGACGAGACCCTGAACTCAGGGCTGCCCAGCCTCAGCCAGTCCCAGGCTTCCCGGTCCCGCTGTTACTGGACACTGGTTAAACCTTCCCCAGCCACAGGACACAGCTGAGAAATGGGACACAAGTGGCCAGCTGACTCCCTAATAATTGATAGGTTTTCAATTAAGACGTGGCGATGCACCGTGCTTCCCAGGCTCCTCGGGGAGGCAGCCGGCCTGGCTCCCCTGTCCCAGGGCGTTTCCGCAGACACCCCGTGCACTGTCAGAGCCGGGCTCCTCCTGGGTGCAGTGCCATCGCGTCCCATCACCGTGTAGGAAGAGCCACCTCGTCTGCGCCACATCTGGTGCCCACGGTGAGGGCCCGCTCAGCAGCCAGACTGCAGGGAGGTGGACACACAGGTTGTTTGCTCTGGTCCACCTGCAGTGGGGTGTCCAGGATGTAGATTTCCAAAGTGGAAGGCAGAACCTTTAGAGTAAGGGTCCATGAGCTCCCTGCCCCAAGAAAAGCCACAGGGGACAGCTGCAATTGCTGTTCTCACTTAGAACTGTGGAAGTGAACAGATGGCATACAAACTGAAGCTTTTTTTTTTTCTCTAAGAGAAAACACTGAATCTCAGAACAGCAGGGCCTGTGGTATTTGACCCAGGGCCGTTCCCTGTCCACCTGCCTGTGACACTGGCCTTCTGTGCCTGAGGCCAGCAGCAGCTTGATTGAAGAGCGGGAGCTGTGCTGGGCTTCAGTGGTCCCTGGGGGTGTGGACGGATGTCTGTCTTTGAAGCAGTCACTGAGTCGCTTTCTCACCTTTGCTCTCATCCTGGCTGGATGGGGGAGCTGCTGTCCCTCTGCCCCTCCATGTCTAAGTGAATGTGGCTTCCTTGTCACTGGGACCATCAGCACGTCCCCCCCCTTTCTCCCTGCAAGGCTGTGTTGGTTGCTCCCCTATTCATGTCTCTTGTCCCCCCAGCTTTTGGGCAGTTTTGGTGCTACCCTCACGGAGTGGGGGTGGGCGCTATCCTCTGTGAGGAAATGAGCAGAACTGAGTTGCTGGGAAGATGCGGCATGCAGGGGAAGTGACAAGGACGCGTCCGTCCACTTCCTGCCATAGGATAAACAGGAGGCTGGACAGAGCTAGGGGCCGACTCACATGGGTCCCATTTCCCCAGAAGCAGCCAGTGGAGCCCAGGGCCTCAGCACAGCCTGGGAATTGTCTTGCTGTGAAAAGCTCAACAAAAGGCTCCTGCTGATTTCTGGGAGGGGGGGAAGGGGGGGGAAGGCTGGGAGTGGGAAATGACTGGGCCCTGAATCCAAGGGCTGGGGGAGAGGGGGAGGCATGGAACATGCCTCAGGCTCTGGCTAAGGCCGTTTCTGCAGAGGAGCCTCAGCAAGGCCTGGGCTGGCAGTGCCGCTGGTGCAGGGGGTGTGTGGGGTCTTTGCAGCCGCACAGGGAGTTGGGTCTGGCTCTGCAGATGGTGGCCCTGACCTCAGCTGCTCCTCCCCTGCAGGTGAACGTGGGCATCCTCGTTGCTGTCACCAGAGTTATTTCCCAGATCAGCGCTGACAACTACAAGATACACGGGGACCCCAGTGCCTTCAAGTAAGTCCATGTGAGCTGCCCCGTGCAGCTCTTGGAGGCTGCTGGAGGGTCAGTGAGCCATCTCCTGCCATTACCAACCCATCGCCCATGTCCTTGTGAGGTCACAGGCAGCCCTGGCTTCTCAGCCTCGCTTGGTGGCTCATTCATCCCAGGGACCCCGGGGGGCAAGCCCTGACACAGTGTGGCCCCTGTGAGGGAGGGCTCTGCAGGTGTCCAGGATGGCCGTGTGGAGGGGAGAGGGAGGGCTCTGCTGGTGTCCAGGATGGCCGTGCGGAGGGGAGAGGGAGGGCTCTGCTGGTGTCCAGGGATGGCCGTCCGGAGGGGCGCAGAAGGGAGAGGGATACTCAGCAGATTCACACCTTGTGGGGATCCAGTACTCCAGGCTCCTGGCTCTCAGCCCAGAAGGGGAATAGCACCTGTTGGTGGCGCTGCTGCGTGAACGGGGCTCCACAGAACACAGCCTCCTGGCATGGAAGATTAGAGCCTGCTGATGGCTTAGACCACCTTAACGTCCCCAGCCTGGACCTGGGCTCTGCAGCTCCAGGATGGTGACCCCCTTTACCACTTTGTCCTCCACATCAGCTCCCAGACTCACCCTGCACTCTGTGGCGGGACAGCTGTGCCTGGCATTCCGTGCACAAGGAAGCCTGCCTCCCAGGAACAGTGGGGGTGGGTTTCACCACAGGCCCCTGTGGGCTTCA
This sequence comes from Dipodomys merriami, assembly GCF_024711535.1. Classification (NCBI taxonomy): domain Eukaryota; kingdom Metazoa; phylum Chordata; class Mammalia; order Rodentia; family Heteromyidae; genus Dipodomys; species Dipodomys merriami. The sequence continues at coordinate 455,533 of NW_027206241.1, read as the reverse complement.
CCCTGGGCCCAGGCCTCAGGTGCCCCAACCTGGGGCACCCTGCACAGCCCCTCGCGGTTAGTGTGGACGCTCTAGAGCGGCGTAGACACTGGGCTGCTGACACTGTAAGTCACTGTAGCTACAGTCTATCTTTTCTGATCTGAAAGTAAAAGAGACAAACAGCCCAACAGCAAATCAATGAGGTAATTATTCTGTAAGGAATCCAAACACTGTAAATTAACCTGACAAGTAGCTGTGGCCCTTTGAGGCTTTCCAACCCAGGGGCTTTCAAGGCTGAGCACCCTGGGAGGAGTGTTCAGAGGGGCCAGAGTCATTTCCTTTTGTCACTTGTGAGGGCCTGAGCTCTGCCCCAGGCCTGCGTGCCACCCAGCTCAGCCTGGGCATGAAGGCCCTGCCCGCCTCCCCCTACCCTTAGCTCCTGAGGTCCCTGGGTATTCAAGGCCAGCCAGTGTCTGTCTGAAGGTCTGTCTCCAGCAGACGTTACCATGCTATCCAGGGTCAGCACTTGCAGGACCACGGCCTTCGCTGCCCCACCACATGCCACCCCATTCCTCCACTGCCCTGCCCTTCGCTGCTCTCCAAGTCCCTCTGAAGAGGCAGCCTCCTTCACACCCACCTGTCTCCACGGAAAGCGTTGTGTGAGGGCTGCTGTGGGAAATTCCCTGGGAGCCAGGTGCCACTACGGTGCCCTCACACCGCCACACCCTCGTACCACCATGGCGCCTTCTCCCCACCACCACCACACCCTCACACCACCACCACACCCTCACACCACCACCACACCTTCACACCACCACGGTGCCCTCGCCCCACCACCACGCCCTCACACCACCACCACGCCCTCACACCACCACCACGCCCTCACACCACCACCACGCCCTCACACCACCACCACACCCTCACATCACCACCACACCCTCACACCACCACCACGCCCTCACACCACCACCACGCCTTCACACCACCACCACGCCCTCGCCCCACCACCACGCCCTCACACCACCACCACACCCTCACACCACCACCACGCCCTCACACCACCACCACGCCCTCACACCACCACCACCACACCCTCACACCACCACCACGCCCTCACACCACCACCACGCCCTCACACCACCACCACGCCCTCACACCACCACCACGCCCTCACACCACCACCACCACGCCCTCACACCACCACCACACCCTCACATCACCACCACGCCCTCACATCACCACCACGCCCTCACACCACCACCACGCCCTCACACCACCACCACGCCCTCACACCACCACCACCACACCCTCACACCACCACCACGCCCTCACACCACCACCACACCTTCACATCACCACCACACCCTCACGCCACCACCATGCCCTCACGCCACCACCATAGCCTCACACCACCACCGTACCCTCACACCACCACCGTACCCTCACACCACCATGGTGGCCTCCCCCCACCACCATACCCTTGTACAACCACCATACCCTTTATCACCATGGTGCCCTCGTACCACCACCATACCCTTGTACCACCATGGTGCCCTTGTACCACCATGGCGCCCTGTACTGCTGTGGCCCTCTTGGAAGCCATCCCGGTAGACACCGACAGGTGTACATCCCGGCCTGTTCCCACGGACTTTGCCCCTTTCCTTGCATGTGTGCCCACATCCTGGGATGCGCTCCTGCCCCTGGTGCCATCAGTGGGTCTCAGTGCCACCAGCAGGCACCCCAGGGCTGGGGATGCAGAGCAGCCTGGCAGGAAGGGAGCAACGGTGGCGCTCACAGAAGCTCCTGGGCTGCTGTAATTCCCCCATCATAGATGTAATCTGATGGATTTTCGTGGGCCTAGATGCCTCCTCAGGGCCTGAACAGTGGCTTTCACTTTTAACAAAAAGTCAATTTATCGATCCAAGTTCCACATGCTTAAGAGAGAAGAGAGAACATTTTGTGTGTGGGAATGAGACTTGGGCCTGGAGGTGGAATGGGGGTGAAGAGCCCCAGGGGAGGGGTGCATGGTGGGGGAGGGGCGCATGTGGGTGCCGGGGACATCCGCAGGGAAGTGAGCCTCCTCCCAGGCCAGGCCCCCTTCTCCACTCTGCACAGCGTTGCTGCTGGTCTTGGCTGAGCTAACGAGAGAGCCTGCAGAGCCCCGGCGAGCTGTCCTCCCGGGCCGCCAAGCCATTCCTGTGGAAGGAGCTCATCTGTGGCCATTCCATCTAAACAGGATTCTCCAGGAGCTAGGTCATGTGTGACATTTCTGCTTCCCAGTACAGGTGTGGTATTTTCACCGTACCGACTTGTTTCCCCGAGGCCCTGGGCTGTCAGTGCCATGACTCAGGGTTTGTGGCCAGGGCCTCGCTGCAGCTGTGCCTCGCCTTCTCCGGGAGGTGCTGCATGCTGCGTGCCGCACGCCACACTTGATCCGCAGTGGTCACTTCCCAGGGGCTGCCGCCCCGTGAGACAGCAGGGGTGAGCAAGTCCAAGCTTTACCGCCCTTGCGGTCTAGAGAGGGAAACTCCTGTGCCGTGTGTTGGGGGTAAACTGAGGCCTGTGACAGTTGTTGAGCTGGGCAGCAGGCCCCACTGCTGGTTAGGCTTGTCTCCAAAGCTCAGATGCGTAAGTACTCTACTGTAAGAAGCCCATCTGTTTCAGAAGAGGATGGATTGGACATTAGTCATCAGTTTCTTGGCATACCAGAGAGGCCTGAGCCAGACAGCCTGGCATTGCTCACTGCTCACTGCTATTCACCGAGAGTTGTCCCAAGAGCTCTGTTCTGCATGCTGCAGGCACAGTGGGGACCAGGACCCCTGGTCTCCCGGAACATGCATGCTGAGGGTACACTAGAGCAAGGGATGTCTCTGCCAGCACTCTGGGCAACTCGGCTCCACTCCCTTCCCTCCTCCCTGGTGCCTGGGACCGCTCTTCATAGGTTATACTGGGCGACTGGACTGGGTGGGAGTGGCCCCAAGGCCAGCTGCCATGGCACAGCAGTGGCACCCGCCCTGTGAGCAGGAAGGGAACCTCACACATCACGGGTGGCCTGGGCCTCTCTGTAGTCTTGCGTGGAGAGGGTGCTGCCTTGCTGAATCTCTGGCTATAATGGTCCTAGGAGATGACCAGTAGCCCAGAGCCTCGTGGAGCTTCTAAAGTGGACGGACCCCTTGGCAAAAGAGCCACAGACTGGGCAGCTGAAGAAGCCTGAGGGGAAGGAATTGTCACTCGCAGACACTGACCACTGTAGGAGCTCTAGGGCCTTTAGTTCAGAAGCTTGCTGATTGGCTGATTTGAGTCATATGACCTCCCCCACCACAGGGATAGTGTGGCAACATGATTGGCTGTCCTGATGAGACCGTTTCCAATGAGAAAAGAGCAGGACCACCAGTTTCCTAGAGCACAAGAAGGGAGATAGCTGGCAGGAGAGGCATGGATGTTCTGTTTACAGAGCAGCGCTGCCTGGGAAGGTGGCTCTGGGGTCCAGGTGGGCACTGACACTGGCCTGGGGTAGGGACATCTGCATACTCTCTGTTCCTGCCATTGACAAAACTGGTATCATCATGACCATCATTGGATGGGGTGTGAGACCATCTGTCCCACCAATGTCAAGAGGCCACAAGTGCTAGGAGAGAGAAACGCATGCTAGCAGACATCCTGTGGGGAGGGTGGATGGCCAGCCAGCAGTGGTTCAGCAAGGACTCGTCTGGTATCTGCTCTGATCCCTGTCCTCTGAGAGCCCACTGCCACTGTCTCAGAATGCTGGTATACTCAGAACCTGGACTGGTCACCAGGGGGGCTCTGTGGCTGCTGCCCAGGGAAGCCTGGAGAAATATGACCAGCCATCTCATCTCATTGCAGATGTGAGTTCTGGTAGAATATGCCAGGGAGCCCCGGGGCCTTTCCAGTATCTCTATGGGTACTGGAAGGATCTTCACTGTCTCTGTACCCACCTAATCCCCCCCCTTCCCGCCCATCTTTGCAAACAGTTCCAACATGACTGGGCCTGGACAGACCTCTTTTGGTGTCCTGGGTAACCTTCAGGGTCTGGTGCTATGTGAGCCTGTGTGTCTTTCTGGAATTCCTGTACCCGACAATGCTGAGGGGACAGGACTGGGGACACGTTCCTCCCGGAGCTCCCTCCAGGCCCAGGCCTTGGCGGAGCTCACCTGCAGAGGACTCTGGGTCTCACTCCCAGCAGACACTGGCACCTAAGGCCAGTCCTGCTGTCCACCCTGCTCACCCACTTGCCTGAGTGACCGTTGCTGTCTCTTGCAGGTTGACAGCAAAGGCTGTGGTTGTGCTGCTGCCCATCCTAGGGACCTCGTGGGTGTTTGGGGTCCTCGCCGTCAATGACCGGGCTTTGGTCTTCCAGTACATGTTCGCCATCCTTAACTCCCTGCAGGTAAGAGCCTGCTGACTGCCAGGCCAGGCCAGGCCACAGGCTGCTGGTCGTAGGGGAGTGTGAGTGAGGAGCACAGGTTACCCCAGGGGCAGGAGGGAAGCCATCCATGGTCTCTCTACGCCCTCTTGAGCCTGTGGTGCAGCATGTGCCCAAGGCCTGGGGATGGGGTTGTCCAGCAGGCATGCTTCATAGGGGTTCTGGGATGCTTCAGGGGCAGGATGGCTGCCCCTTGGTGGGAGGTGCGTCGGCCTGAAGGGCAGGGGGCCTAGTAGTAGACACCCCAGGTTGTGTCCTGGATAGAAAGGCAGATGGGGACCATCCTGGAAAGCAGAGATCTGGAGTGTCACCAGCTTGGCCCTCACCCCCACAGGCCCACAGAGGAAGGGGATGTAAGTCCACCATCCACCCCCGAGGCACAGCCTCCTCTCCGCTCTCCTTGCGTCTCTACACAGGCAGTGGTGTCTGGCTCTCCCTTGGGAGTGAGCAGCCCTGCACCGTGTTCCTTGGGTTGATTGCTGTGAAGTGTGACAGGCTAGCCCTCCCAGTCCTGACGCACGCTAGCTGCCCCGCCCCACCCCCGTTTGTCCTTTTCCTTTTCCTCCTTCAGGACCTAGGCCCCTGGCAGGACTCAGCTAGTGGGGCACAAAGCAAGCGAGCTCCCTGAAGGGCTGGGCGGGGCCTGGTTAGCAGTCTGCAGCTGTTGGGACACCCCGCTCCTGTATCTGTTAGGTTGTTACCGTAAGCCTGGCCTGTGAGGAGAGTGGGCAGTGTTGGATGTTGAGGCTCCACTAGGCAGGACTCTGATGTCCTGAGCATCTAATCTCCATCCCAGTCTTGAGCCTCTCTGGGGATCCACCTGACCCTGTGCTTATGCATCAGTGGAGCAGCACCCTTGAATTCCCAGTGCCCCTGAGCCCCCAGCTGAGCCTGAACCCCCCGCAGTGGGGCCCTGAGTGCCCCTAACCCCCCAGCAGGGCCCTGAGTGCCCCTGAACCCCCAGCTGGGCCCTGAGTGTGTCTGAATGCACCCCCCCCCGCGGGGCCCTGAGTGCCTCTAAACCCTCCAGCTGGGCCCTGAGTGTCTCTGAACGTGCCCCCCCTCCCGTGGGTCCCTGAACACCTCTGAACCCCCCTCCCCTGCAGTGGGGCCCTGAGTGCCCCTAATCCCCCAGCAGGGCCCTGAGTGTCTCTGAACCTCCCCTCCTCCTCCCCCCCCCCCCCCCCCCCCCGTGGGGCACTAAAGCCCAGCTGGATTCAGGGTGGGATCCACAACACCCATCACAGCAAGCCCTTTCCCCAGCCAGCCAGTGCCACTCCCTGGAAGAGCTTGAGACTGAACACAATGGCTCTAATGTCATTTCTCCCCTTCTAGGGCCTCTTCATCTTCCTCTTCCACTGCCTCCTGAATTCAGAGGTATGTCCATCCTACCCCCTGACACTGCAGAATCATTCTCCTTTCTGGAAGGCAGAGTGGATGCTGTCTCCCTAGGCACATTGCCCTGAGGAACTCGGGATTTCCTTTCTCCAACCTGTCCTGGGACTGCATCTGAGCAAGTTCCCCGAGCCATTTATGCTGGCCTCTGATAGTGGCCACTTGAGCCTCGCTCTAACAGCTCTTTTCTTCTGCTTCCAAGGTGAGAGCTGCCTTCCAGCACAAAACCAAGGTCTGGTCCCTCACAAGCAGCTCTGCCCGCAACGGCCATGTGAAGCCCTTCAGCTCAGACGTGGTGAGTGCAGCATGCTGCGGCTCCATCTTTGCTCTCTTGGTTGGTGGTGTCTGTCCCCATGCCTGCCCCTGCCCCTTGCAGACCTCAGAGCTCTGCTGTGGCCTCCACCTAGAGCAGCGTGGCTTGGGGCCACCTCCAGCCTCCCTGACCTGCGTGGCACTGCAGGTGGTTCTCCATCCAGGGCCCAGGCTGTCCCCTCCTCCCCAGAGCTCTGCTCACCGCTTCCTGTCCTCCACACCCCTGCAGCGGGGGACAGAACCTAGCAGGCAACCCTCCCCCTGCCTTCTAGGTCCTTGCTCAGGGGCGACACTAGGACACTAGGTACAAGTGTTCCCACCAGGCATCCATTTGCTGGAAGCCTTTGGCTGCCCCATTGGAAGGCACACCCGGGAGAGCAGAGACTCAGCTGGCTTTGTGCATTCCTCTGACCCACCACCATAGTGCCGGGCATAGTGGGCTCATGGAGGTAGCTCAGGTGAATGTACCTATGTTCAGACAGAACCTGGAGGGATGTGAAGGATGCTCTGGTCCACATCTTCTGGTACTCATGATCTTGTGGATGCTCTGGTCCACATCTTCTGGTGCTCATGATCTCGTGGATGCTCTGGTCCGTGTCCTTTGGTGCTCATGTTCTCATTGATGCTCTGGTCCATGTCCTCTGGTACTCATGTTCTCATGGACACTCTGATCAATGCCTCTGGTACTCATGATCTCGTGGACACTCTGGTCTGTGTCCTCTGGTGCTCATGATCTCGTGGATGCTCTGGTCCATGTCCTCTGGTGCTCATGATCTCGTGGATGCTCTGGTCCATGTCCTCTGGTGCTCATGTTCTTGTGGACACTCTGGTCCGTGTCCTCTGGTGCTCATGTTCTTGTGGACACTCTGGTCCGTGTCCTCTGGTGCTCATGTTCTTGTGGACACTCTGGTCCGTGTCCTCTGGTGCTCATGGTCTCCTGGATGCTCTGGTCCATGTCCTCTGGTGCTCATGATCTTGTGGATGCTCTGGTCTGTGTCCTCTGGTGCTCATGTTCTTGTGGATGCTCTGGTCTGTGTCCTCTGGTGCTCATGATCTCGTGGATGCTCTGGTCTGTGTCCTCTGGTGCTCATGATCTCATGGATGCTCTGGTCTGTGTCCTCTGGTGCTCATGATCTTGTGGATGCTCTGGTCTGTGTCCTCTGGTGCTCATGATCTCGTGGATGCTCTGGTCCATGTCCTCTGGTGCTCATGATCTTGTGGACATTCTGGTCCATGTCCTCTGGTGCTCCTGTTCTCGTGGGCACTCTGATCAATGCCTCTGGTACTCATGATCTCGTGGACACTCTGGTCCATGTCCTCTGGTGCTCCTGTTCTCGTGGGCACTCTGATCAATGCCTCTGGTACTCATGATCTCGTGGACACTCTGGTCCATGTCCTCTGGTGCTCATGATCTCGTGGATGCTCTGGTCTGTGTCTTCTTGTGCTCATGATCTCGTGGATGCTCTGGTCCATGTCCTCTGGTGCTCATGATCTTGTGGACACTCTGGTCCATGTCCTCTGGTGCTCCTGTTCTCGTGGGCACTCTGATCAATGCCTCGGGTGCTCATGATCTCGTGGACGCTCTGGTCCGTGTCCTCTGTTGCTCATGATCTTGTGGACACTCTGGTCCATGTCCTCTGGTGCTCCTGTTCTCGTGGGCACTCTGATCAGTGCCTCTTGTGCTCATGATCTCGTGGACACTCTGGTCCATGTCCTCTGGTGCTCATGATCTCGTGGATGTCTGGTCCATGTCCTCTGGTGCTCATGATCTCGTGGGCACTGTAGTCTGTGTCCTCAGGTGCTCATGATCTCATGGGCACTGTACTCTGTGTCCTCGGGTGCTCATGATCTCGTGGACGCTCTGGTCCGTGTCCTCGGGTGCTCATGATCTCGTGGATGCTCTGGTCCGTGTCCTCGGGTGCTCATGATCTCGTGGACGCTCTGGTCCGTGTCCTCTGGTGCTCATGATCTCGTGGACGCTCTGGTCCGTGTCCTCTGGTGCTCATGATCTCGTGGACACTGTACTCTGTGTCCTCGGGTGCTCTGTTGTCTTGTCTCAGGGAGGTTGTGGGACTTCAGGGTCTTTGCCTCACCAGGTAGGATCCCCACACAGCTTCGTGGGGCCATGTGGAGTTGCACCTCTTCCTTTCAGGAGCAGCCTTCAGCCTCATTTCCTTGTGGTTTGCAGATCAACAGGACACAGCCAGGCACAGCCTCCACCAAGCTTGGCCCTTGGGACAAGAGCAGCCATTCCTCCCCACCTGTGGACCAGTCTCTGTCAGCTGTGTGAGCAGGTGCTCACAGCCAGGCCAGTGTGCCACTCCTCCACGCAGAACAACGCAGACCTGTGCCCCCCCCAGCTCCTTCCCCTCCCACTCCAGGCCTGTGCCCCCCTCCAGCTCCTTCCCCTCCCACTCCAGACCTGTGCCCCCCCCAGCTCCTTCCCCTCCCACTCCAGGCCTGTGCCCCCCCCAGCTCCTTCCCCTCCCACTCCAGGCCTGTGCCCCCCCCAGCTCCTTCCCCTCCCACTCCAGGCCTGTGCCCCCCCCAGCATCTTCCCCTCCCACTCCAGGCCTGTGCCCCCCCCAGCTCCTTCCCCGCCCACTCCAGACCTGTGCCCCCTCCAGCTCCTTCCCCTCCCACTCCAGACCTGTGCCCCCCCCCAGCTCCTTCCCCTCCCACTCCAGACCTGTGCCCCCCCCAGCTCCTTCCCCTCCCACTCCAGACCTGTGCCCCCCCCAGCTCCTTCCCCGCCCACTCCTCTACACAGAACAATGCAGACCTGTGCCCCCCCCAGCTCCTTCCCCTCCCACTCCAGACCTGTGCCCCCCCAGCTCCTTCCCCTCCCACTCCAGGCCTGTGCCCCCCCCAGCTCCTTCCCCTCCCACTCCAGACCTGTGCCCCCCCCAGCTCCTTCCCCGCCCACTCCAGACCTGTGCCCCCCCCAGCTCCTTCCCCTCCCACTCCAGACCTGTGCCCCCCCCCAGCTCCTTCCCCTCCCACTCCAGACCTGTGCCCCCCCCAGCTCCTTCCCTGCCCACTCCAGACCTGTGCCCCCCCCAGCTCCTTCCCCTCCCACTCCTCCACGCAGAACAACGCAGACCTGTGCCCCCCCCAGCTCCTTCCCCTCCCACTCCTCCCCCATGTCTGGGACGCCCATGCCTAGCAGTCACACCCAGCTCTGACACTGGAGAGTTGTAAGCTGTGACCCTGTGATGCCATTGAGCATCCTGTCCCGCCCCTGCTGTGCTTCTGGTTTGTGTTTATTTGTGGTGCTGGGATGGAGCCCAGTCAGGCTTTTACTGGGCAAGTGCTCTCCCCTGAGGCCCAGCAGCCGGACTCCTGATCATGCCGTGCAGCCCCCTCAGGCACCTCTGTGGGACAGGGGTCACAGGGACAGTGTGGCTGTGAGGTGGCTTTTCTCTCGGGTCTAAATGTGGCCAGCCCAGCCTGTGAGCCGCCCTCTGCCCTCCCTGCAGCCCGGCCGGCTCTGTGTGCACTTGGCCTCTGCCTTGGCTTCTTGGGTTGCCCCAGGCCACATCACTGGTGCAGGGTCAGACCCAGAAGTGCCACTCTGTGCCCTCAGTGGGCTCTGTGGGAGGGAGTAGAGTACGGAACTGTCTCCAGCCCACATCGCTGACAGCCGCGACGCGTTGCATGTCTGTGAGCCTTTTGTTTCGCTGAATGAAAGTGTGTACTTTATTTATAGGCTGTGGATTTTGGCTTCAGCAACCATTTATTATCTACACATAATTTGGTCCCAAATAAGAAGTTGGGAAGAATGGTGTTTTTAAAGTAGTTTGTAGTGCAGGAGCTTTGATGAATGCCGCTAAGGAGTGAATGTGTGCTGCGACTTTTATGAAATAAAATCTCACACCTTAAATACGCGGTGGTGTTCCCGGTCCGGGTCTGCTGGCAGTGAGAGGTGAGCAGGAGTCTCACGGGCTCCAAGGCGAAGCTCCTGGGTGAGCCCCCGGCCGGGTGTCACGAGCAGCCTGTGTCTACAGTACGTCCCAGCCCTGAGGACTCCCACAGGAGACCTGCGTCCCAGGGGTTGGGCACCGCCTCCAGGGCAGAGAGCAGGCTTGGGGGGAAGGGGCGGCAGGGCCTAGGCCTACCACTGTGCTCACCAGTCCCTGCCTTCGGCCCCGGGTCACTCGGTTGCTTCAGCGCTCTGCTCCTGGCACCTGAAGCACCTGCCCTCCCCACTTCATACACAGCAGTTAGGCTCCGTGTGCTCCCAAACGAGCCCTGTGTCACCATGGACGGCTCATGACTAAGGTTCATGTGCAACAGTCATCACACAACCACATTCATCACGTGACTTTCACAAGGAGATCATTCCTGTGCTTGTCACACAGCACACATAATACACATTCGTTTCAGTTACACGTCACTCTGTTTTTGAGTGTAAGTTGTGTATATATTATGTAACTTTTAGTATCTGTTATACCTACCTGTAACAGAGAATAGCTAGATTGATGTGTAGATTTAGTGTACAGTGTTGTATTTATGGCATTTTTTGTACATGGATTTTTCAAGTTGGAATGTAAAAATTGAGTTTTTGAGACATGTGCCATCATTGACATCATTTGCCAAAATGGTTCCTAGTCAGTTCCCACAGCCAGTGAGACTCATTCCCCACCCAAGAAGGTGAAGAAGACTTTTTTTACCCATTTACCGTGTGAAGTGACCATCATTTGCCTTCTCTGATTACTGCTGAGGTACTCACAGGCATCTTTTCCGGTATGTTTCCTAAGTGGCTGAGAGCTGTGGGTATGAGGGCCGTTTGCATCCCTTGTGGCATGCACCAAGATCTCCTGGGTTGGTGTGAGGAGGGGCCCTGGCCTGCCCCTCCTCGGCCTCCTTCCTTCCTTGTGCGTGGGGAGGGCCTAGCAGAGGGCGAAGGGGCCATGGGCAGGTCACTGTAAGGCTGCTCTGGCCTGGCTCCTGACCTGACTCCTAGCCCAGCCTTGCACCCTTGTGCCTGTCCATCAGAGTCCTCAGATGGTAGAGGCACTTGGGAGGCCACCATTTTCCTGCAGTCTTCTAGACCTGTGAAACTATTTCCCCACCATGTTTGGAAGGGGACTGGCAGGGAGGAGGTGGGCAACGTTTGCACCATTGGTCGAATTCCTGCTTTCTGCTCTTGTATCTGGGTCATTTTAGCTCACTGTGCTTGGTGGTAAGCCAGCGTAATGGTGAGGTGTGAGTGTCTTCCTACAGGGAGGCCACGGCTTCTCCGCTGGGAGTGTCTGGCCACGGGGCTCCGTATGCACCCCAGGTCACACTGGCGGTTAGGAGGCAGGGCCTGTGGAGGAAGGGGTGCGGCCGTCTCTGACCCCACCGCCTGCTTCCCATCCTGTGGCCTGAAAGCCGTGGCACAGCAACCCGGCAGACGGAGCCAGATAAAACCTTGCTCCGGTGGTTTGTCACAGCCGTGAGAAGCACGCAGCCGGGCTGTGGCCAGAGGCTCCCTCCTGATGACCTGTCAGTCACCCCGCCTCCAGTTCCGGGGTCTGCCCTCACCTGGGCGCTGCTGCCAAGCGTCCCTCCCGTCCTGTCTCTGGGGCAGGGTGGCCTTTGTCATCCTGGCCACACTTTCTGGCCTTAAGTTTTCTCTTTTTTGCTGTTTAATGTCTGGGTTGCTATTTTTAACAGGAATTTGTGTCAGAGTGATTTTGATCCAATTGTTGTACCTTTATTAGTGCCACATTACAACTCCGGCAGGTTAGGCTGCAACATCCTTGTTCTATGGCATATCTAGAGAAAAGATTCTCATGTCACTGTTGCTTGTGTTTAAATGTTGCCTTGTTACGGTACCTGTACCTTATGTGCTGTGACCTATAGCCAACCATAGTCCAAGAGGAGATGGAAAATTCTAGAAGTAACTATGGGTGCTGCTCTGAGTTGTGGGATGAAATCGCAGCCTTCCTGCCTGGGGTGGGTCTCTGTGGCCCTCACCAGGCTGAGGCCCCTAGCCCAGGCCCCATCCAGTAAGGCTGAGCATCCTCCCTGCCCCACAGCCTGTGACCTGGAGAAGGTAGCAGGGCTCGCCCTGCTCATGGCAGAGGCCAGTGGAGGGCTCTGTGTCTGTGAGGGTCCCAACCGGTGTGCCGAATGCCCCGGCCCCTGGCCGTGGGGAGCCCGAGGGTGCCACCTGCCACCCCCTGCCCGCAGCGTGGGATTCCTCTTCCCTGGGACAGTGCGCTAGAGGAGGTGTGATCGGGAAGGAGGGTAGGCCTCATGGAGTCTGTCCAGGGAACGGGCCCATGGCTGCTACCATAATTGGCCGCTCTGGAGCCTCCTCTGCTGCTATTGGGTTAACAGGCGGAGCGCGTCCGTGTGTGGCACGCAGCTCCTCTCGCTCTGCTGCGGGCGGGTGTGCAGCTCTCCTGACTGTGGGTGCCCGCCAGCCAGGCTTCTCCAGAGGGGTGGCACCCAGCACCCCCTCAGGCCTGGCCCTTTCCCAGCGCTCATCCCCGGGCCCAGGCCACGGGGGCATGGCTCTGTGTGAGGCTGGTCCCCGAGCGTGGGGAAGGCTGGCGGTCCGCAGGGCAGTCATGAGGACAGTGGTCTCCCTGCCCACCCCCCAGGAAGGAGTGTAGAGGTAAGGGCTGGAAATACTGGGTAGCCCGTGGCCCCAATACCTAGTATATGTCCAAAGGAGAAAGACATCTCCGTGGCCTGCTTACTGCAGCTGAAACATGGAAGGACCTGAAGGTCTGTCGGCACCCAAAGGACTAAGAGCGTGTGGGTGAGTATACACCTGCGCAATGAAATATTACCCAGCCCTGAAAAGGAAAGACATCTTGTCATTTGTGGCAACCTGGCTGAATCTTGACAATACTGGGCTGAGTGAATTAGACAAGGGAGATGGAAACAGATGCTCATGTCAAATCTAAATGAACTCACAGAAGCGGAAGATAGAGTGGTGTTGGCCTGGGGGAGAGGGAGGGCAATGGGGCAGCACAGGGACGAGCCTGAGTGTCGGGCTGTGGCAGTGGAGCATAGCTTTGTTTTTCTTGACAGCAGCCATTCTCCTGCGAGTGCACTGTGAGGAGCCCCCGGGCGCCACACAGCTGCCCGGCTGGTGTGCGTCCTTAATCCAGGCCACAGCTCTAGGAGCAGGGAGCTTTGCCCTGTGGTCCGTGAGGGGTGTAGCCACCACTGAGCGCATGAAGCGCTCTTGTAGATAGACCTCTTTGCATGAACCAGGTGTCCAGCTCTCCAGCCCTGCCCGCCCATGGGCAGCAGTGGGACGCCCCCTCCCCCCAGTGGGCAGCAGTGGGACGCCCCCTCCCCTATGGGCAGCAGCAGTGGACGCCCCCTCCCCCATGGGCAGCAGTGGGACGCCCCCTCCCCCGTGGGCAGCAGCAGTGGACGCCCCCTCCCCCGTGGGCAGCAGCAGTGGACGCCCCCTCCCTTGTGGGCAGCAGCAGTGGGACGCCCCCTCCCCCGTGGGCAGCAGCAGTGGGACGCCCCCTCCCCTATGGGCAGCAGTGGGACGCCCCCTCCCCCATGGGCAGCAGTGGGACGCCCCCTCCCCCGTGGGCAGCAGTGGGACGCCCCCTCCCCCATGGGCAGCAGTGGGACGCCCCCTCCCCTGTGGGCAGCAGCAGTGGACGCCCCCTCCCCTGTGGGCAGCAGCAGTGGACGCCCCCTCCCCTGTGGGCAGCAGTGGGACGCCCCCTCCCCTGTGGGCAGCAGCAGTGGACGCCCCCTCCCCTGTGGGCAGCAGCAGTGAGGCGCCCCCTCCCCCGTGGGCAGCAGCAGTGGACGCCCCCTCCCCTGTGGGCAGCAGCAGTGAGGCGCCCCCTCCCCCGTGGGCAGCAGCAGTGGAATGTTGGGAGCCCACGTGCAGAGTAGGGGGCAGTCCTGTCAGGGCGGAGCTGGGCAGCGGGTGTGGGGGGGGGGTCTCACCTCCCAGGTGTCCGAGACCCGGGCTGTGCGCAGCCACAGGCCGCCAGCTGTGCCAGGGATGAGCAAGTCCTGGTTCCTGGGGCCCAGGCTGCAGCCCTGGACTCCAGACAGAGGGGTTCTCTGGGAAGGCCCCTGCCCGTCTCTGCTCATTTCACAGACACATGAAGGGACCGGTGGAACCGAGGAGTCTGGCCAGGGCTGCATCCTAGAAAGCCAAAGCCTCCATGTTTGCCTGCACCACAGGCAAGCCCTGAGCAGATAGAGCAGACAGGAGGAGGACCCTAGCTGACCCCTGTCTGGCCCTGCTCTGTGGTGGCCTGTGTTCACTGGACAGTGCAGAGGAGGGGAGGGGCCGTCTGGGTCAGTGGCCTCCCCTTCCTGGTGGAGCTGAGCTCTCCTTCTACAGAAGAAGCCGCAGCCCACAGCGCCGCCGAGGCTCACTACAGCAGAGCCGGGGCGGCACGGTCCAGATGGGGTCCGCTCAGACTCCCATGGATGGGCCGAAGCTGCCTCGAGTCTGCTCCACAGGACAGACAGGGAGGGCTCGGCTCCCGGGCCTGAAGACCGCGGGGCGGGCCCTGCTTCAGACAGGGTCAGAGCGCCATGGACTCCTCAGATCCAAGCTCAGCAGCCGGCCTGGCTCCATCTCCCGGCCCCACCCGGTAGCAGGGTCTGTCTCCATTCTCAGACCACCCTGCAGAGGGGTCTGTCTCCATTATTGGGCTCCAACTCCAGGCTCCCTGCTATGACACGTCAAACTAGCTGTCCTTGCTTCTCAGACCTCGCGCTCTTGTCAGCACGGGGGGCAGGTCTGACCCTCATTCCGATTGGACAGGCTGAGGGCATGTGACCTTCTCAGGACACTGCCAGTGGGAAGTACTGACCACCCACATCTCGACGGGACACGCTGAAGGCCTGCCTTCAGGCCACCCTCACTGTCCAGCCAGCGTCCGGCCCTCCTCAGCCTCCCACAGCGCTCCCTCTGCACTCCTACACGGCCACACCTTCCCGGGGCCACCTGGGTGACGACGCAGTGATCATTCTCAGAGGTGGACGCGATCCCAAGTGCTTGTGCCGAGGATGGGCCGCCCGAGCCCACGAAGCCTGGGTGGACACACTGTGATTGGGAAGGTCTCCACACTCAGAGCGGATTTCGGACTTGTTTCCTAAATGCTTAGTGTATGATCCCAGAAGTGGACAGATCAGCCACAGGCTCCTGAGTATCAGAGAACTGCAGACCGCGTGCAGCCGCGTTACCCAGAGACTGCAGGCCTGAGATTTTCCGCTTCGTCTGATGACACAGAGCGGTGGGACGTCTGCAGACAGCGATAGGCGTTCTGTGTGGAAATTCTCCGGGATGCACGTGAGTTTGCCACAGCCGCCGCGGTGAGAGGAGTGCTCATGCGGTCACAGCCTGAGTCCTGAGTGGAGCCAGAGCCTAGTCGTCACGGCCCCGAGGCCGCCCTGGGGCCCGGGGCGGACCTGGGTCCAGTCAGCCACCAAAGGCAGAGGAGGAGCCCGCCCAGCGCGCAGCCCAGACCCGGCCAGGCCCGGCCGTGCTGCGCTCCCTCCTCGCTCCCTCCTCAGCCCTGCAGTCAGGGAGCCCACTTCATCCCATGTTGGAGTTAGTCTCCCACATAGGAGAGGAAGCTGCTGCCCGAGGCCCCCCTTGTCCACAGCAGCAATGCCCGTGAGCAGGGCTGGCCCCTTGGCGGGGCCACAGGAGTTTGTAATTCCCATGGCTGCAGGGGTTTCTGTCACGTGACAAGCCTTGGGGCTGCTGTGTCCCTGACCCCTGACCCCGGGCCCAGAACTCGGAGGGGGAGCCCACCTGTCAGGCGCAGCCTGTTGACCTCTTTTCAGTGTGCTGCAGGGGTCTCACCAGTTCTGTGTGGGTGGCTGTCGTTTACAGCACTGACTGAATATTTCATGGATGTTTTGTTTTTGCTTTGGGGTCCTCAGGAGAGGCCTGGAAGGGCTCACAGGAGTGGGTGCTCGCCAGGTCGGCCAAGGGTGGAGGAAGCCCGGCGTGGAAACTAGGATGGGCAGGCAAAGGCAGTGTGCAAACACAGGAATACTGCGGGCCGCTGGAGCACCAGGGGCCTGGAGCAAGGGGGCGGGATTCGATTTGATCTGGAGGCTGGTGCAGGAGGCTGGGCGAGGCTGGTAAATAAGATTTCCAGGGCACAGACTATACGTGAGGATCCTCAGCTTTCACTCGGGTGGACAAAACCTCATTTCTACCCCAAACGCTTAGAAACAGTTAGTGGCCAGTGCTTCAACCTGGAGAGGCTGGGCCTGGGGATTCAGGGTTCTATTTTCTTGGACACTTGGCTCCGTAACCTCAACCCAGTCCAGTGTCAGGCAGAGCATGCCTCCAAGCAGAGCTCAGCCTGCTCTGTTGTCCCGATACGCCATGCCCATTGCGGATTGACTCACATCCAAGGAATGGACTTGGAGACCAGAGTCTGCTCTGGGTCTTGACAAGGCCTCTTTCAAGTCAGATGATGGGGACAGGGTGGCAGATGAACAGGCCACAGGACACGTCTCATGGGGAAATGGAGCGTGGTCAGTAGAATAACGGTTTCTACAGGTGTCTACCACAGACTCCTATTCCTGGAACCCGTGACCACGTCACCTCTCCTGAGGTGGGGGCTTTGTGCTCAGTGCCGTGGGCTTACAGAGGGAGAGCGCGGGCTCAGCGCCCAGTGTCATCACACAAGTCCTTCCGGTATGAGAGCCAGTCCCAGCTCCAGAGAGATGAGCCGGCAGAAGGACGCGGGCCTTTGAGAGGAACAGCTCTCTCACGGGCCTTGAGAACAGAGGAGCGGCGCAGACGGGGCGTGCACGTGGTCCCTGGAAGGTGGAAAGGCCCCAGCTGACGACCAGTGGGAACGCGGGGCACGCCCCGAGCCTCGCAGTCGGGAGCACAGCCTGCCGTCACCAGCCGGGCGACGTCAGCCAGGACACCGGGCCACTCCTGAGCCGCAGGACCGCGAGGACAGGCGCTGGCGTTGTCTGATCTCGGGCGGAACGGAGGCAGAGGTGGGGAGTGGCACAGGTCGAGTGTCTGGGCAGGGGAGCAGGTGGGCGGCCCAGGACCCCAGAGAGACCTCAGCCCTGCGAGCTCACGCCCACCCCCGGGGGCGGCGCTGCCCTCCGCCCAGCTCACAGGGCAGAGGGCCGGCCAGGACCTCCTGGCACTGGGGAGAGGGAGCTGCGGAGTTCCCAGCGTCCGTGAAGACCGTCACGTTTGTGCTTTTTGTGCCTGACTGTGAAAATGACACAGGTAGAGATGGGTTTCATTGGGAAAACTGCTCTTCCTGTCTGAGCTCTTCACGCTGCCCCGGGCTCGGTGGGGTCCCTCCCCCTGGCTGGCCGGTCTGAGCCACACACCACTATTTATGGAGTGGGTGGAGAACTCCTCGCTGCCGTCGCCAGCACGCTAGCTCAGGCAGGAGTCCTGGAGCATCGGCCGTGGCCTGTGGAGGCCCCGCTTCCTCTGTGCAGCCCACGCTGAATTCTGTGACGATGCTGGCCCATGCCCACATCTGAGTCCACAGCGAGGCCGGGGCTGGCCGGGCCCTGGACCTCCCCTCCGCCCCTGACGTTCACGGCGCAGCTGGTCTCTGTTGACAGCGCTGGGGCTGGGCCTCGCCAGATGGGAGTCCAGAGAGATTGTGACAGAAAAGGATGGCACTGTAAGCCCCAGAGACCTGGTGGTCAGCGAGAGGCCACTGCCTGGCGCCCACAGAGCCCATGTTCCTCTTACGTGCAGGAGGCCTTCTCAACAGCTAGGGAAGAATTCACACCACATCTCCCCCAGTGCTCCTGGAAAAGCGGAGACACTTCCAAGTGTAGTTTGAGTGAATCATTACTGAGATACCAAATCTAGACACAACCCACCAGAGGAGAAGAAAACTGCCGGTATCCCTCATGAGCACAGATGCAAAAGCCCTCGACAAAACCCAGGAGCTCAAGTTTGAAGCGTAGTGAAGACTGTGTGGTGAGCTGGGGTGATCTGTACCAAGTACACCAGGAGCTTCGACGCCTACTCTGTCCAGGAGGCGCTGTATGGACAGAGCAAGGCAGGAAGCCGAGCAGTCTGCTCAGCCACAACCTAACATGATAAAAACACACAGGACGTTGGGGGAGGAGGAACTGGCCTTGACCGGGCGGTATCGTGAACACCCACGTTGAACTCTACCCTGAGTGAATGCTCGCTTCCCTCTGAGTGGGGACCAGCGCACATCTACCACCTCCAATGCCTGCCAGAGTTCTGGTTAAAAAAAAAGGTGGTCAAGGAAAGGAAGAAGCAGATGCATCCCGGGTCTCAGCCAGCATGATGCTATATACTTAAAGCTCACTGGAGCTAAGAAATTCTGCAGAGCTGCAAGGAGCAAGATCCACACCAAGCCCAGCAGTAACCATACCCACCAAGAGCAAACCGAAGAGGAAGGGTGAAGCGATGCCATGCGGCATGTGAAGGAATATGAAGAAGAGTAGACGTAGTCGTAGTGAAGAAGGACTCGAACACTGAGAGCTGGGAAGGTTGCTGAAACACATTGTGAACACGCAAAATGCCACTGAAGTTACTTCAAAGTCATTTATTTTATGTGAGTTTTACGTTTTAAAGAAAAGGAGGAAAAAGGAATGAAAGTGACTGACAAAGAAGCCCGAGGGAAAACAGGAAGGTTTAAGTTTGAGCAATTTTAGTTTTCTGTCAGATACGAATTAAAACTAACCCCAAATGAGTCAACTACCTGCTCAGAGCGTCTCTCCTTGTGAAGGTGAGCTGGAGAAATGAGACGTGAGGAGGTGATGGGAAGTTAATACCCCGCAGGCAGCGTGTGAAAGCAGGGCTCACGGAACCAGAATATCAATTCCAGTGTGAAAAATAACAAGTAGGAGCTGTAGCTCCCATGGTTATGATCAAATGGGGTTTAAACCAGTGAGAAATAGGAGCTTGGGAACAGAGATTCCTATTAGCATAAATAATGATTGGAGTCCAGGACCGTGTTTATGACAGATGGGGAAGAATTTGATGAAAAGCCTTCAAACAGGCCCCAGGGCCGAAGACCCAGCTCTGTGGATTTCCAGATCAGCTCTACATCCTTTAATGCAGAGAACTGGAGGTCCTTCATGAGCACTTGCTGAGTGCCTCCTGTGGGGGGAAAATACAGGCGATTCTACTGAGCACCTGCTGCGTGTAGGAAAACAACGGTGGTGTCTACTGAGCGCCTACTGCGTGTAGGAAAATAACGGTGGTGTCTACTGAGCGCCTACTGCGTGTAGGAAAATAGAGGTGATGTCTACTGAGCATCTACTGCGTGTAGGAAAATAGAGGTGATGTCTACTGAGCACCTACTGTGTATAGGAAAATAGAGGTGATGTCTACTGAGCACCTACGGCATGTAGGCCTGTGCTGAGGGCTTTGGTGGACTCCTCCTGTAATAGACACCCATTGAGGCAGTTTTGCTGTGTGCACTTTAGTGAGGAAAGGCCTGTAGCTGAGAGACGGCCACATGTCCAGTGAGCAGGGATCCAGGGGTCTGACATAGGTCAGGAGAACTGGGGTCTCCCTGGCAGGGGTGCCTGGTCCGGAGACGGGGGCCGGCCCTGCCCGGTCACCCTGCGCTTGGCCCAGCAGGGGACTGAGCTCGGGCAGCGGACACTGGAGTCTGTGCCCCAGCTGTAAACAGATGCACTCCCAGCCTAAGTCAGTGCCATTAATCCATTTCAAGGGAAGAAAATGGTGTTTGTGAGAGAATAATCGCGCGGTAATTGGCTTGGAGTTGTAATTGGTAAAATCCCATTGTTGGTGTGGAGGTGGGTCAGCACGCCCGTGTGGTCCTAGGAGGACGGCCGGGCAGCGTCCGGCAGCCCGTGAGCCTGGAGCTTCCTCTGGGGACCGCGGTGCCGGCCGGTTGGGCAGGAAGGAGGACACGTAGGTACCTCTTCCCCTGCCCGCAGGCCGAGCCCAGGCTGGCTGCGCGGCCGTGGCTCTGAGGCCCCGGTGTCGTCTGTGGGGAGGGGAGCGGCGGCACCCGGGCCTCTCTGCGGGGCCCTCTGCAGTAGCTGAGCCTCCACGTGGCCTCCTCCGTGGAGTCCCAGCTCAGGACACGGCAGGCCGCTGCCTGAGCCCCCCACTGCCATGAGCGTTTCAGAGAGCACCCCAGCAATCCCTTCTGTGGGAGCACCCAGCAATCTCTTCTGTGGGAGCACCCAGCAATCTCTTCTGCAGGAGCACCCAGCAATGCCTTCTGTGGGAGCACCTAGCAATCCCTTCTGTGGGAGCACCCCGCAATGCCTTCTGTGGGAGCACCCAGCAATGCCTTCTGTGGGAGCACCCCGCAATGCCTTCTGCAGGAGCACCCAGCAATGCCTTCTGTGGGAGCACCCAGCAATGCCTTCTGCGGGAGCACCCAGCAATCCCTTCTGTGGGAGCACCCAGCAATGCCTTCTGCGGGAGCACCCAGCAATGCCTTCTGTGGGAGCACCCAGCAATCCCTTCTGCAGGAGCACCCAGCAATGCCTTCTGCAGGAGCACCCAGCAATCCCTTCTGCAGGAGCACCCAGCAATCCCTTCTGCAGGAGCACCCAGCAATGCCTTCTGCAGGAGCACCCAGCAATGCCTTCTGTGGGAGCACCCAGCAATGCCTTCTGCAGGAGCACCCAGCAATCTCTTCTGCAGGGAGCACCCAGCAATCCCTTCTGTGGGAGCACCCAGCAATGCCTTCTGTGGGAGCACCCAGCAATCTCTTCTGCAGGGAGCACCCAGCAATGCCTTCTGTGGGAGCACTCCAGCAATCTCTTCTGCAGGAGCACCCAGCAATCTCTTCTGCAGGAGCACCCAGCAATCTCTTCTGCAGGAGCACCCAGCAATCTCTTCTGCAGGGAGCACCCCGCAATGCCTTCTGTGGGAGCACCCAGCAATGCCTTCTGTGGGAGCACCCCAGCAATCTCTTCTGTGGGAGCACCCAGCAATCTCTTCTGCAGGGAGCACACCAGCATTTCCTTCTGCGGGAGCACTCCAGAGGCTCCATGTCCCTGGTGGGTCTGGTCCTGGGCCCCCTGCACCCTGTCCTCTGCTCTCCATACAGCATGAGCCAGGACCCAGAGTCCCCCTCCACACCTGTCCATTGCCCTGCTCTTCTGCCTGCTTGTGCAGGACCAGGGAAGTCCAGGCCCTGTGTGGCCCCAGAGGGCTCTGGTCCTACCGGCAGGTGGAAGGGACCTGCAGAGCCCTGGCCTGTCCCCATCCGAAGCTTGGCACAAGCACAGCCCGGCTTGTCTGGGAAGTTCACTGTGTTCACACTTTTGTTCACCAGGAGTGAGCACACTGCTCACCATCGCTAACCAG
Source organism: Dipodomys merriami (assembly GCF_024711535.1). Classification (NCBI taxonomy): domain Eukaryota; kingdom Metazoa; phylum Chordata; class Mammalia; order Rodentia; family Heteromyidae; genus Dipodomys; species Dipodomys merriami. The sequence goes on along the minus strand of NW_027206241.1, from coordinate 434,117 downwards.
GAGTCAACCACTGCTAACCAGGAGTCAAACCACTGTTAACCAGGAGTCAACCACTGCTAACCAGGAGTCAACCATCGCTAAACAGGAATCAACCACTGCTAACCAGGAGTCAACCATCGCTAAACAGGAGTCAACCACTGCTAACTAGGAGTCAGCTACTGCTAACCAGGAGTCAACCACTGCTAACCAGGAGTCAACCACTGTTAACCAGGAGTCAACCATCGCTAACCAGGAGTCAACCATTGCTAAATAAGAGTCAACCACTGCTAACTAGGAGTCAACCACCGTTAACTAGGAGTGAGTCAACCACTGCTAACCAGGAGTCAACCACTGCTAACCCTGCAGGTGGCACAGCTCAGAAACCCCAGCTCAGAGGCATGAGAGGAAGGGAGCTGGCGGCTCAAGTGTGAGTGTCCCAGTTACAGCTTCAGGCATGGCTGCTTCCAGGAGAACCACGGAGGCCGCGTGCACATGGCTCCTCTCCTCGTGGCTCTTCTTGCTCCCGTGGGGGTGGAGCTGGAGCGCAATGGGAATTCACTTCCAGTTGTAAGCAACAGAAACCCTAACAAGGACTGGCATGAACACAAGAGTTTGCTGAGGGTCGTGTTGTGGTTTGAATGTGAAATGCTGCCTCTGGCTCACGTGTGGATGGTTCTGCAGGTGGTGTGGCAGTTCTGGGAGGTGGAGCATGCCTGGAGGAGGTGGGTCATGTCGAGGGGTGCTGGGGGGGCGGGCCTTGTGCACTTCTTGTCCGTCTGCTCCCTGAGCACCGTGAGGCAAGCAGATCCTTAGCATGCTCCCTGCCACGACACTGGTCCTCCCCACAGGCCCACGGCGGGGGGGTGGGGGCCTGGCAGCTCTGAAGCCCAGAGCCTCTCTGCTCTCAGAGGCTGCAGGTGTCAGTCACGGTGGTGAAGCATCCGACTCACACGCAAGGGTCCCGTCAGCTGGGCGGGAGGCCCCTGGGCACTTCCTCCCCTGCTTTCGGCCGTGTCTGCAGACACACCTCCCCGTCTGGTGCCCAGACATCTACAGCCACAGCTCTTGCCAGTCAGGGCTGAGGAGCCAGCCAGAAGGGGATATGTCTGACTTCCTTCCCAGGGGCCCCAACTGCAGAGCTGAAATGGAGTTTCCTTGTCTCCCAGTGGCCCCGGGTCCCAGGTTCGTCTCTGTCCTTGCGGTTACACACAGGGATGCTGTGTTTTGTCTGTGGCTGAGACGCTGGTCCAAGGAGCCGGGATGTGAGTCTGGGTATGAGGAAGACTGCACACGTATTAGATCCGAGCAGAAAGCTGGGCATCTGCTGTGTGGGAGGAAGTTGCTCAGAGACCTTGTGCCCCCTTGGTCCAGTTCCCAGCATGACAGCTGGCAAACCAAGGCCCAGCACCCTAGCCGGTGAGCGACACTGGCTTGTCAGGGACATGCGGCGGTCAGCAGGAGGCGGGGGTCAGCAGGGGGCTGTCCACGTGCTCAGTGGCCCCTCTGGTCTGTGGTGCGGCCAAGGACTGAGGCAGGTACAAGCCAGCCAGGACTTGCAGTGACGCCTGGAGGCAGTGGTCCCAGGAGCTACACGGGGCCGGGACGGTCGCAAAGCCTGTGTCACACCCTGCGCTCTGAGGAGACAGCTTCACAAGGTGGCACTGCTGGTCCACCCCCACGGTGACTCGAGCCCCTGCGCGGCTATGCAATTAAGCATAAATTGTAAATGGAAGTAACATTAGAAAATAGTGTCTGTTTATCTAAAGGAATACTGCCTCTTAGTGTGATGTTTGTTATATAACTTTAATTCACATCGTCAGTGGATCACTGGAAATATTCCAACCCTAGGAGGTCGAGAGCCGTGTTATTATTCAGCTCTGCATAATTGAAGCATTTTATTGACAGTATACACCAGCATGTGCTGTCTATAAATAATCCTTCTCTTCCTGTGTCTGGAGACATGTCCTGTCCCCAGAGGGCGACCCGTTCCCACCACCTGGAATGGAGGCACTGGGCTCCAGGGCTGAGACAGAGAAGCATCGCCCGGGTCCTGTGCAATGCCCTGCACCAGGGTCTGTCCAAGGCCTCCATGATAGAGTCAGGCAGGGGAAGGAGACAGACGGCCACGCCCGTGCAGGGCTCTCATGATGGTCAGGCCGGGGAGGAGACGGACAGTCGTGCTGGCTCCTGCAGCCCAGGTGTGGTGGCTGCCCCATCCACAGGTGTGGGATCTGGCTCAGGCACTGCGGACAGGCTGAAGGCTCCCCGCATCCTCACTAAACCCATGCCCTTAGCCCCTCAGCACCCCAGCGTCTCAAAGTGATAGATGGGGTGTGGTCACCTGAGCACCTGTCCATCTTTGTTGTCTCAGAATAAAGAACTTGCATGCCGGTGAGGTGGGGATTCAGAGAAGACGGAGAAAGGCGGACGAGCGCTTCCTCCTAACCCCGGGCAGCCACGCTCCTCACCCCTCCTCACCACCAATGTCCCGCTGCTCATCGCCTGTCCATCGGTGGCCAGCACCAGCGGCAGCATCGTTATAACCATGAGCGCCATCTTCGTCTGCAGTCTTGGCCTGGTCCCATCCTGTTGGCATCGTTATCACTGTATTTGTATCTGCATCAGCACCATGCTCACCCTTGTAACCACGTCAGCAACATCACCATCACCATCCTCGCCAACATTATCGCCATCGGCACGGTCACCGCCGCCTGCATGGCCACCCTTGCCGGGGTCACCCGTAGCGTCACCTTCCTCCACGCCCCACGTTATCACCATGTCACCCTTCACACCGCTGTCAAAGCCGTCAGGGTCTCCTCCCCGTCCCTGCTGCCTCCAGATATGGTGCTCGCCATGTCCCCCACCCACTTTCCGTTTTCCATCTGCCACTCCTCTCTTGCCACCAGAAATCTACATGAAGGGGTCGTCGACACCACTGTATTCATGATGAAGAAACTGGGGCACAGAAAGATCAAGAGACTCCCTCAGGGTGTGCGAATCAGAATCAGCGAGCTGGTCCCACAGGCTGCCCGGCGTGCCCTGTTCCCTGGGGTGGGGCTCTGACTCGCGCCTGCGGGCCAGGGTCCGGTCCAGGAGGCTGCTCTGCCGTTGGTGGGCCACTCCGTGGCTTCTTCACGGGAGATGGTCCTCCCTGTGGTGGGGTGCCTTGCTGTCGGGGTGCCTGCAGCCCTAACTGCGCGTGGCCCAGACAGACGGCTGTGGCGTTGTCCTGGCCGCACCGTGCCTGACCCCTTCTCTCCACCAGGAGTTCCTGCTCGGACTGTGCACGTGTGAGGTATGGTAACCGAGGGATATTGACTTGGAAGGAAACAAGACTGAAGCCGAGAAATCACCTGCTAACAGAGGACTCTGTCTTGGTTTGATCTCCCTGCTGGTGATACTTTGTCTTTCCTCATAGAAAAAGCTAGGCTCGCCGGGCGCTGGTGGCTCACGCCTGTAATCCTAGCTACTCAGGAGGCTGAGATCTGAGGATCGCGGTTCAAAGCCAGCCCGGGCAGGAGAGACCGTGAGACTCCTATCTCCAATAAACCACTAGAAAACCGGAAGTGGCGCTGTAGCTCAAGTGGTAGAGCGCTCGCCTTGAGCTGAAGAGCTGAGGGACAGCGCCCAGGCCCAGAGTTCAAGCCCCACGACTGACAAAAAAAAAAAAAAAAAAAAAAAAGAAAGAAAAAGCTAGGCTCTTGAGACTGCCATTTTGTCCTGAAGTGAAAGGGGGTCAGAGCAGTTTATTAGCCAGAACCAGGCTCCAGGCACAGGCTCCCTCCTGGGCACGCTGGCCAGACCCGGCATGGACCCCGGTCCTTCCCTGTCCGTGCAAGAAGCCGGTGAGCAGTGTATGTGCTGCACTGACCACAGCCCTGAGCTTAGGTAATGGGACTTGCTCATTCAGCCCTCTCCCTGAGGCCAGGGCCTGAGGCTCACTGAGAAGATGAAGAAACGGAGTCACCCAGAGGCTCCTCCACTTGTCCACACCACAAGCCAGTGAATGATGGGCCGTGTTACACTCATGGTTATTTTCTTCCTTTCTAATTCATAATCATTACCATTTATACGCCATTACCACCATCAGCCTTGTCACCACTGTAATCACCACCGTTATCAAAATCACAGCCATCACCACCAATATCACCATCCTACTACTGCCACCGCCACCACCACCAAACCACCAAAACCACCACCACCCAAACCACACCCATCTTCATGACTACCACCACCAAAACCACCACCACCAAAACCATACCCATCTTCATGACTACCACCACCACCAAAACCACACCCATCTTCATGACTATCACCACCACCACCAAAACCACACCCATCTTCAACACCATCATCACCAAAACCACACCCATCTTCAACACCATCATCACCACAACCACACCCATCTTCACCATCACCACCCTCAGCACGGTCACTGTGGTCATCTCGGTCACCACCTCTGGGACGCCTTCATCACTGTTACCTTATGATTCGTCATCGTTACAGCCGCCCCTCCTCCCTCCCTGCTTAAGTGAACGTCTTTCCCTTTATAGTCACGTTGAGAAAATGAAGTCATTTTTATTTGAGTTTTGCTTTATCTATAAGAAATCAAGTGTCCGCGCACTGTTGAGATACCCACAAAGAGAGTGTATTAGCACTGCGAGCTTAAAATGAAAGAGCTGTGGAGCAGGAGAATAAAAGCCTGGTCATCTCCTCACCAGCAATATTGTGACAGTACTCCTGACAGGCTTATTTTTATGCAAAACTGCAATTTTCCTAAAACATAGGATAATGTGCACAGCGCGCGCTGCCACCATTGTCCAGATCACGTGGGGTTCTGTGAGCACGAACACCCCAGTGTTCGCTGGGTCTGTGGGGCCTTGTGGCCATCCTGAAGCCAATCACAGTGCCCAGAGTGGTCAGGAAGGGCTGCCCAATTGGTCTGGGCTCGGGGCCGCCCAGTGATTGTGCCCGGATAGAGAGAGATTCTTCTAAGACACAGGTGTCAGCCCGGCCAGGGCTGGTTTCCCGGAGTGAAGCATGGCTGTGGGCGATGGGTGGTGTTCATGCCCACCCTGTGGGCACTGGGCCATGAGAACCACCCACCAGTGAAACGAGCAGAGAAAGGGTGTCTGAGGGTTCAGTGTCTGGCACATTCACCATGTGAGCAGCGTGAAAGGAGTCACGTGAATATCCACCCGTGGAACAGTGGCAGAATGCAGCCTTGTGTCTGCCAACCACCAAGGCCTGGGCCTGGGTGCGAGGAGCAGAGCCCGGGCATCCTCCCTGACTGCGACCATTTTCAGAGACAGCAGTGTCCGCCTGGGCCAGGATTTAATCACATCTATCCCATCTCTGAACCTGTTTAATCTATCTCTTTAATCTTGCTGGTAGATCCGGGTCCTTGGGGAGCCAGCACCCCAGTATTGCTGGCGCCGTTGACCTGTGGCCCTCTCTGTGCCTGGCCCTGGAGACCTCTTCTCACGAAGCCTGCAGTAGTCTGGCCGGCTTCCTCCACCCTGGCACTCACGGGGAGCCAGCAGCTGGCCAAGGCCAGCCAGCTCCGCTCACGCTCCGCGTGAAATGAGTCTGGTGTGGATCGATACGCTCAGGCTGCTGGGCCGGGCGTGATGCGCGTCCCTGGAGGAGATAGCTGGAGAGCCAAGCTGCCTGCGGCGGCATAGGAGAAAAATGTCTTTGCCAGCTGTTCAGGTTCCGTTTTCCTCCACGCTCAGGAGCGTGTGTGCACAGCCTTCCAGAGTGTTCCCCAGCCAGAAAGGCCAGGGCTGTGGCTCAGCACCTGCTCACTTCGGAACGGCTGCAATCCCACCCCGGCCTCTGCAGAGCAGCCCCCATCCTGCAGCCACCCCTGTCCCATGTGAGGCTGTGAGTGCTCCGTGGGGGAGGACCCTGTCCCGGGGTGTCCTGAGCCTCAGCGGCCCGACGTGGCCAGCTGCACCTCCCCCACCTCAGGAAGAGGCTGGCGGCCTTCGGGGAGGGGCTGGTCCTCATGGGCCTGTGGACGCGGAGCAGGGTGTGAAGCAGAAAACTCGGCCTGTTCAGGGCCCCAGCTCCATCCAGGGATTTGTCATCATGCACAATTGTCCAGAGACCCCAGGGGTGCCTGTGACCAGGACTGTCTGGAGGTGTTTCTCCGTCATCGCCGTTGAACCCCCTCCCACTCCAAGCCTTCCCTGCCCCTTTGTGCAGGGATGCCCGCCCCTCGCTCTCTTCGGGGATGTCTGCCCCGTCCCTCTCTTTGGGGACAGCTGTCCTGTCTGGCGTCCGTGGGCCCCTCTGTGGAGTGGGGGTGGGGTTGGTGTTCTGACGCCGAGGCTCCCCGCGAGGCTCTGTGGATTAGGCTGGCTCTGTCTGGGCCTCGGCCAGAGCAGGGGTATAGGGCAGAGCATGGCTCAGCGGCGGCCTGGGGAGAAGCTGCGGAGTGAATGGCAGACTGGAAAGCTGTCTTCAGATTGCTGGCCCTGAGCAGGGGTCCTGCAGAGAAACCCCGGCCCCGCCTGGGCTCTGCCCGGGGACAGGCCTCCTCCTGGGAGATGCTCTCCTGTTACCTGGGGATAAAGACAGATTTGCTTCTACCCCACCCCCCACTCCAGAGCTGGCCACAGAGGCTTTCATTCCAGACTTCATAAACCAAGTGTGCCAGGCATGATTACTTTCATATAACCCGGCTTAGTCCCCATCCTGCCCAAGATCTGGCTCCTGTGGGAAACATAATTCGGTCAATTCCAGGAAAACTCACTCTAGTTTGGTGTAATATGGTGGCAGGTGCGGGCGCAGGGGCCTGCAGATGGAACAGGAGGGGCTCTGAGTTTGCCAAGGGATGACAGCGGGTCTGTATCCCGGGCTGGGGCTGGGGCCGGGGAGCGGGAAGGCGGGGCCTGCCTCCAGAGCCCTCTCCATCCAGCCTGGGGCCTAGCTCTGGGCTTCCCTACCCTGTGGACCTGGAGCAGTTGGTGCGGGCAGAGCTAGGATTTGGGAGCGTCAAGGACACAGCCTGAACGTGGCCGGAGGAGCGTTTTGGGTGGAGAAGCACCTGTCTGCAGAAGCACCACCTCCTGTGCAGCGTGGGCGCTGTGGACGGGGGCTGTGCACCCACACTGCTGGGCCCACCGCAGCCCAGGCCCCCAAGACACCGGCGAGAAGCCGTGGAAGTGGCCTGGGCTGGGTCCCGGCTACAGACACAGGACATGGTGGCCCGACTGCTATCTTCAAGACCCGCTGAGCATAGCCTGACCTCCACGCAGAGCCCCGGGCTCCCAAGTGCCACCGAGTCTTTTAATGGTCTTTTAATGGCGTCCTAGGAGTTTTTATTTTTTTCTTTATCTTCATCTGAGTGTTCTGGCACATTCACATTTCCTTCAAGCCCTGATGTTCTATGCACAGTTCCATCTAGGCTACCGGAGAAGCTTTCAACTGAGTCTTTTATTTGAGTTTTTGAATGTTTCATTTCCAGAATTTCAATTTGATGGTCTCAGAACTTCTACATTTATATTGGACTCCTCTTGCATGTCCTGAATCATTTCTTCCCTTCATCCTCTCTCTCTCTCTTCAGAATACAGTCTCTCCTTTGTTACCGGTCTGTCCTCATTTAGTCAAAACAAAGATGCTTCTAGTCCGCCATCTTGCCCTTCCTCTCCTGTCCCGTTTGTTCTTAAACCCAATGTCCTCACACCATGATCTTTTGTAAACATTTTCCCACCACAGTAAAATGTCACCACTGGACGTCTACGTCGGCCACCGTGCAGTGTCTGGAGTGACGCTGCCTTCTCTGTGCCTGGGGTGGGACTCACCTGCAGCCCGCCCAAATCTGGAACACAAGGTCAGGGGGCGCCCAGCACCTGCTCGGCTCTCATGAGCCGCGGAGCGCCCCAACACCATCCTGGTCCCCCGCTGTCCCCAGCCCTGTCCAGGCAGCCGCTGTCCAGGCTGATCTCACGAAGTCTCGGATGCTGGCGAGGCTCTCCGGCCGTGCTGAGGCTCCCGCTCCTCACAGAGCCCCAGGAGCTGCCACACGGGCTTGGCAGCCACGGCCGCCAGCCCCACGCAGAGTCCCTGCTGGATTAGGAAAGGCGTGGGCTTATGCACATGCGAGCAGAAGAGAGACTCAGAATGGCTGGGTCACCATCCTGGTTTGGAATCCGTTATTGCGGCGAACTAATTAGACTGATATTTCAAGCAGAGCCCACGCTTCAAAGCACAACATTAAAAAGTAATTCTGCCACGGGGAAGCGGAGGATTTTTCACACCAGGTCCCCACCGCGGGGCCTGGCAGGAGGCCACCAGGCTGGCCCGGAAGGCCGGGGACAGAAGAGGGAAGAGGAACGGTGTTTCCCCACCGCTGTGCAGCGGGGTCCAGCCCGCCCTGCTGTTGGAGGTCTCGGAGCCCGGCCTGCAGGAGGGCCTGGTGGGCGGGAGGTGTCAGGCAGGTGTGCGGTGGTCGCGCTGTCCTCACCACTGGAAGTGACGTGCCTGGGACACGCCCAGGCCTGGCACCTCCCACGCTCCCCTCTGGACCAGCAGCGCCCGGGCCCGGAAGGCAGAGGCCCCCCCATCACCCCAAAACCTCAGTGCCTGGCCCTCCTCACCCAGGATCAGGTCCCAGACAGGAACCCCACACCCACGAGAGCGTGAGAAACACCCACCCGCGCCACGCTTTGCCTGCTGGTGCTCTTTGTCCTACCGCAGGCCTGGTTTGAGCAGATGCTGTTGATAGTTTAGTCCACGACCATTCCCGGCCAGTCATCCATTCCCTCTGTGGTTTTTAAACTGGATTTATCTTCACAGCCTCCTATACAACGTTTATCTTCCTGGGGCCTGTGATGATTTTGTTGATTGCTATAATTAACCACCCCGAGATCTCAGACTTGTTAGGAAAAGTATCTGATCAAGGGAACACAAAACCCGCCATTTCTGTAGTTTTGACCCATCTGTTTTCTGAAGGTCAAAGAAATGTTAGCTGGAGTTTGGCCCAGGACATCCAATTTCCATGCAGTCTTTGAGAACATGAAGTCTGGACTTGGACTCCAGCTAGTAGAAAGGAGACACCTGGCTCACGTTAGCTTGGCTGTGTGCCCTCTTAGAGGACTTTGTCTGATTTCTATTACGAGAAGGACACTTTGTTTTGTTTTGTTTTGTTTTTGGTTGGTCGTGGGGCCTGAGCTCTGGGCCTGGGCGCTGTCCCTCAGCTCTTCATCTCAAGGCTAGTGCTCTACCACTTGAGCCACAGCGCCACTTCTGGTTTTCTGGTGCTTTATTGGAGATAAGAGTCTCACAGACTTTCCTGCCCGGGCTGGCTTTGAACTTCGGTCCTCAGATCTCAGCCTCCTGAGTAGCTAGGATGACAGGCGTGAGCCACTGGCATCTGGTTTCTTTTACATGTTCTGGTCTGAGGCTTGGGCTGTCAATCAAGTCAGGACCAGACCCCTGAGATGCGTCTTTGCAAAGTCATGTGACCATGTGCCAGTGTCCTGAGAAGAGAAAAATATGTCCATGCAAGCACCAGGCACAGCTGTGCTGTGCTTGTTAGTGTGTGGGCGTGACAGGGAAGAGAAAGAAGCTAATGTAGGCAGCGGTGTTACCACCTGGCCTGGCATCCCAGCCTCTTCCCTTGGGCCTCCAAGACTGCCTCCGCATTTCAGCACTGATTGTGGCTAGTTATTCACTGTGTGATCAGCACTGACTATTGCTGGTTAGTCACTGTGTGATCAGCACTGACTGCGGCTGGTTATTCACTGTGTGATCAGCACTGACTATTGCTGGTTATTCACTGTGCCATCAGCACTGACTGTGGCTGGTTATTCACTGTGTGATCAGCACTGACTGCAGCTGGTTATTCACTGTGTGATCAGCACTGACTGCGGCTGGTTATTCACTGATCAGCACTGACTGTGGCTGGTTATTCACTGTGTGATCAGCACTGACTGCGGCTGGTTACTCACTGTGCCATCAGCACTGACTGCAGCTGGTTAGTCACTGTGTGATCAGCACTGACTGCAGCTGGTTATTCACTGTGTGATCAGCACTGACTGCAGCTGGTATTCACTGTGTGATTAGCACTGACTGCAGCTGGTATTCACTGTGTGATCAGCACTGACTATTGCTGGTTAGTCACTGTGTGATCAGCACTGACTGTGGCTGGTTATTCACTGTGTGATCAGCACTGACTGCGGCTGGTTATTCACTGTGTGATCAGCACTGACTGCGGCTGGTTATTCACTGTGATCAGCACTGACTGCGGCTGGTTATTCACTGTGTGATCAGCACTGACTGTGGCTGGTTAGTCACTGTGTGATCAGCACTGACTGCAGCTGGTTATTCACTGTGTGATCAGCACTGACTGTGGCTGGTTATTCACTGTGCGATCAGCACTGACTGCGGCTGGTTACTCACTGTGCCATCAGCACTGACTGTGGCTGGTTAGTCACTGTGTGATCAGCACTGACTGCAGCTGGTTATTCACTGTGTGATCAGCACTGACTGTGGCTGGTTATTCACTGTGCAATCAGCACTGACTGCAGCTGGTTAGTCACTGTGCATCAGCACAGACAGGCTGGTATTCACTGTGCGTTCACACAGGACCTGTGCTGGGCATGTGGAAGAGCTCCACTTGTCTAGTTTCATCTTAGCTGATGGGAAGTTCTCAGTGGGAACTATTTAAAAATATTTTGTAAAAAGACATCTGAAACGGATTTAAAAAAATCAGATTAACAGCATAATTTTTGCCTGGGGAAGAAAGACAGGTTCAGGAGAAATCCCCTCCTGTGCAAATTAGATGTGCAGTTCCACAGTATTTGCATCATCCTGACAGAGAGAGCTCTGGCCATTCCGTCCATTCTGAACTCCTAAACCCTGGGCAGGAGTCTGGGTAGGCCTCCCTCTTCCAGTGCTTGCTGGGGAGCGACGGCAGTCAGCGGTGGGGAGGGACTTCCTGGAAGGAGCTACCGTGCCCCTGTCAGCGCCAGCTCAGAGCTGTGCACCTTGGCTCCGTGGACCGTGTGTGCCCCCCTCCCCGGTGGGCGCACCTCCCGGATGTAGCCCCAGGCCTGACACAATGCATGCTGGGAGACGTGTCGGAACCACGCTGGCGATGGGAGCTGCAGGAGGACAAGCCAGTCTGCCTCCCTGGCTCTGTGGTTCAGGTCTGGAGGCCTGGGGGGGGGGCTGGAGGCCCTGGGGGGGCTGGAGGCCTGGGGGGGGAGCTGGAGGCCTGGGGGGGCTGGAGGCCCGGGGCTGGGGGGGAGCTGGAGGCCTGGGGGGAGCTGGAGGCCTGGGGGGGCTGGAGGCCTGGGGGGGGAGCTGGAGGCCTGGGGGGGGGAGCTGGAGGCCTGGGGGGGCTGGAGGCCTGGGGGGGGAGCTGGAGGCCTGGGGGGGGGCTGGAGGCCCTGGGGGGAGCTGGAGGCCCTGGGGGGGGGAGCTGGAGGCCTGGGGGGAGCTGAAGGCCTGGGGGGGGGAGCTGGAGGCCTGGGGGGAGCTGGAGGCCTGGGGGGGGAGCTGGAGGCCTGGGGGGGGAGCTGGAGGCCTGGGGGGGGGCTGGAGGCCTGGGGGGAGCTGGAGGCCTGGGGGGGGAGCTGGAGGCCTGGGGGGGGAGCTGGAGGCCTGGGGGGGGGGGAGCTGGAGGCCTGGGGGGAGCTGGAGGCCTGGGGGGGAGCTGGAGGCCTGGGGGGAGCTGGAGGCCTGGGGGGGGCTGGAGGCCTGGGGGGAGCTGGAGGCCTGGGGGGGGAGCTGGAGGCCTGGGGGGGGAGCTGGAGGCCTGGGGGGGGGGAGCTGGAGGCCTGGGGGGAGCTGGAGGCCCTGGGGGGGAGCTGGAGGCCTGGGGGGGGAGCTGGAGGCCTGGGGGGGGGAGCTGGAGGCCTGGGGGGGCTGGAGGCCTGGGGGGGGAGCTGGAGGCCTGGGGGGGGGCTGGAGGCCCTGGGGGGAGCTGGAGGCCCTGGGGGGGGGAGCTGGAGGCCTGGTGGGAGCTGAAGGCCCTGGGGGGGAGCTGGAGGCCTGGGGGGAGCTGGAGGCCTGGGGGGGGAGCTGGAGGCCTGGGGGGGGAGCTGGAGGCCTGGGGGGGGGCTGGAGGCCTGGGGGGAGCTGGAGGCCCTGGGGGGGGAGCTGGAGGCCTGGGGGGGGGAGCTGGAGGCCTGGGGGGGGAGCTGGAGGCCGGGGGGGGGCTGGAGGCCTGGGGGGAGCTGGAGGCCTGGGGGGAGCTGGAGGCCTGGGGGGGGAGGCTGGAGGCCTGGGGGGGGAGCTGGAGGCCTGGGGGGGGCCTGGAGGCCCTGGGGGGGAGCTGGAGGCCCTGGGGGGGAGCTGGAGGCCTGGGGGGGCCTGGAGGCCTGGGGGGGAGCTGGAGGCCTGGGGGGGGGAGCTGGAGGCCTGGGGGGAGCTGGAGGCCCTGGGGGGGGAGCTGGAGGCCTGGGGGGGGGGAGCTGGAGGCCTGGGGGGGCTGGAGGCCTGGGGGGAGCTGGAGGCCCTGGGGGGGGATCTGGAGGCCCGGGGCTGCGGGGTGGGCTGGAGGCCCGGGGCTGGGGAGAGGGGGGCTGGAGGCCTGGGGCTGGGAGGGGGCTGGAGGCCTGGGGGGGGCTGGAGGCCCTGGGGGGATCTGGAGGCCCGGGGCTGGGGGGGGGGTTGGAGGCCCGGGGCTGGGGGGTGGGCTGGAGGCTGGGCTCTCATCTTGATGCAGTTGCAAGATGATGGAGGCCCAGGAGAGGAAATTAGGCCCTGGGAGAAATTCACATGAAGAGAATGCTGGAGTCCCGCCCGGCCTTTGCTCCCTTGCTTTGTGGCCATCCTGAGGTGGGCGGCTTCCTGGCCCACGCGCTCCCGCCACGGATCACTGCACGCCGCGGGCCCGAAGAGCCACGGGGCCCAGTGACCTTGGACAGCAGCTCTGAGCTGAGAATCCACCTTCCTCTTCACGGCGGATTTCCCCAGGGCGTTGTCCGAGACGGGAAGCTGGCTGACACTGTGAGTAGAAACGTGGGCTGAGGGGAACCGGGGACGGTGACTCTGTGACCCCCTAACGTGAGCAGGGCACCGTTAGGAGATGAGTTCCACGGCAGAAGCAGCGACCCCTCAAGGGGCGTGCACAGAGCCGCGATTCCCGGTCGCCCACGGCACAGGCCTGAGCCGGCTGACCAGGCGGTGGCCCCAGCGGGCCCAGGCTTTGTCCCTTATTGCTACATCGTCTTTGTGGCTCAGTGCAGCACAGGCATCCACCCGCCCCAGGGAGAGGGAGAGGAAGGGCATGCAGACTCCTGCAGCCCGGAGAGCCTGGACCCAAACTACAGACCACCTTCAGCCCCTCTGGCCGCTCCTCCTGCCTGGCCGCCTCCCCCTGCACCCCCCTCCCAGCCCCTCGGCTTCGTGCAGCTCCATTGATTAAATGCCCAGGCCCATTATGTGATGGATTTCACATCCGTGCACGCTGCCCTGGGAGCAGGCCCAGGCGCACGGGCTCTCTAAATACAGACATCTAATGGCGGGTGTGTGACCCGGGTGGAGGGAGGCAGGAGAGGGAACTTCTGCTTCATTAGCCAGGGCCAGAGGGCCAAGCGGGCGGGAGGCGCACGCAGGGCCGCGGCCTGAGCCGGCTCTGGACGGACAGGCCCGGCTGCCGGGCTGCTGCCCCGCTGGGCACAGGCCGGGACGGCTGCCGGGGGGAGGAGTCCTGAGACGCACGCTTCAGAGGCGGAGGGACGCTTCTGGAACTCTCTCACATCTGCCTGGAGCCTGCCCAGAGGAAGGGGTTGACGGACCTCTGCAGACGGCTGGAGAGTGCAGTGCAGGGGGCAGCTCCGTCCTCACTCTGGGCCCACTGGGCGGAGCGGGGGACGGGCATTGCCAACCACTCCACTAACCAGCTCAGGAAAGGGAAGGAACTGCCCGAGACCCACCCCGGCTGGTGAAGAACATCTGCCCCTTGCCAGTGCTGCTCAGGAAGGATTCCTAGACCCTGACTTGTGCAGTTGCTGATTACATACAGCACACCACCTGGCTCCCGGCTGGTGGGCGCACGGTGCGGTGTGCAGTTCCTTCCTGTACCTGCCGGCCTGCCCTGGGGCGGGAGCTGTGTGGAGAAACAGGGGTTGACAGATGGCACGCACCAAATGGCAGTGACCGCACTGCAGGGCGAGCTGCCCAGGGCAGAGGGCGGGGTCTGGCCGGGCAGGCCTCCCAGCCTGCTCCTGCAGCCCAGCTGCCCACCATCAAACTGGGAGCCAAAATGCACAGGTAAAGCTCTGGGAGACAGACCGGACAGAAACCCTCCGGTATTCCCCAGCCCAGGAGCTGGAAGGTGGGCAGGAATCGCTGAGCGTCTCCCTGCCCTGGGGGTCAGGAGGGATCCCGTGAGTGAGTTCTCAGGCTGAAGGAGGGAAGGCAGCATGCCAAAAGGCACACTCGGTAGTTCTTTAGAACGAGAGAAAGTTGCTCTTCAGATACAGCTAGCATCTCCGCATAGCTGGACCATTTCATTCTCCTGTGCAGGTGAGGATATCCTGGTTTTCATGCCATTTCCACAGTGCTGCTTCCTGAGAGATGTGGAGATCATGTAGTGTGTGTGTGTGTGTGTGTGTGTGTGTGTGTGCGCGCATGCACATGCATGTGCACGTGTCTGTTGGCACACCTAGGTGTGCATACTGGTTGCAGACACCTGTGTGCTGAGCCACGTAGGGCACTCCAGTCTTTCTGGGACATGGCAAGGCCCACAGGGGGCCTGGCCAGCTGCCTCCCGCGAGCTTCCCCCAGCACCACAGGAGCTGGGAGCGCTCGGCAGCCTGGCGAGAGTCAGCGCCGTCGCCAGGGAGGACAGCGTCCTTTCCTGCGCTGAGCGCCGAAGTCGACACACAGGAAGATCCAAGGCCGGCCGCAACCCCGCCGTCCCGGCCGCCACATCACCGGCCCTGCTGCGAGGCCACCAGTGGGACGCTGCCCCATGAACGGCACTTCCTGCAAACTCAGGTGGGAAATAAGGTCACAAAGGAAGCTGCGCAGAGACCGGGACGCGCGGGGCTGGGGGCCGGACGCATCGGGGCGGCCAGAGCCGTCCCCTGCACTGGGGAAGGGCGGGGCAGCGCCGGGCGGACGGCGCCACCTCCCAGCTGACCGGGGCTCTGCCCAGCGCAGTGTCCTCCCAGCTGACCGGGGCTCTGCCCAGCGCAGTGTCCTTCCAGCTGACCGGGGCTCTGCCCAGCACAGTGTCCTTCCAGCTGACCAGGGCTCTGCCCAGCGCAGTGTCCTTCCTTCCAGGTCTGTCGGCGTCAGGACCCCGTGGCAGGCAGGCAGGGAAGCAGCTCCAGCCAGAGCTGGGCCTGTCCAGGGTCCTGAACGTGGCCTGGCCCGGAGCAGACGCAGCCGTCCCTGCTCAGGCTGCGGCTCGGTCGGTCTGCTCTGTGGCAGGGCACGGCGCGGCCAGCTGGCCAGCGGTGCAGCTCCTCTGCTCCGTGAGGAGGCACAGGGGCAAGAGTTATGCCGGGAGCCCTGGCTGCTTCCACCGGAGGCCGGATGCTGGGTGCGCGGCCTGCAGAGTGGCCTGGGCTTGGGCGCCTCGGCCCCCGAGGAGGGGTTACCCCGAGCTGTGCCAAGGACAGGCAGCCTCCCCCTGCTCTGAGCCTGCACTTGCCGGTCTGTGCGTGGAGGAAGGGGCGTGTGCACCCGGGAGGGAGGAAGGGGCTCCTGCAGAGAGGCTCAGAGATCCGCGGGATGCAGAGCCCGCGCCAGCCTCAGAGCTCGCTGCCCCCGGGCCTGGGCCTGGGCTCAGGTTCCAGGCTGTGGGGCCGCGGCCTTTCCTGCGTGCTCGGTGCTGGCTGGACCGCGTGTGGGTGAGTGTGCACGAGGAGGCCAGTGAGGCCATGGTGCCCCCCGGCTCCGTGAGCCCAGGAGCTGTCAGGGTGGCAGCTGGAGCCAGAGGGACCCCCCAGGTGTCCCAGCCCGGGGCCGGGGGCGCCGGAGCCTGGCATAGTGCTCCCGAGGGAGCCTCCCCCCTCCCTGGGAACCTGCAGACAGCAGCCCCTCCAGGGTGACTTACCACCCCCCACCCCTGCTGAGTGCTCCCAGCCCTGGCCTGTGCCTGGGCAGAGCCCCATGAGACCCCGCCCTGGGGCCCCTGGGGAAGGGCCAGCTACCTGTCCCAGAGGGTCCTGGGGATTTTTGCCACTTGCTGAATCTCCCTGATATTTCCTTTAAAATGTTCGCTGTTATACACTTCACTGAACTCACAGCAGAGCAATAAATCCAGGTGCTTTGCATAAACATTTGGTCTTAATAAAAAAATAAAAACAAGGAGCCATTTTGACTGTTTCCTAACATCTGAGTTTAATTTAAATAATCGAGTAGGTGTCTGTAGGAAAAACAAAACAAAAAACCTGGAGATCTTTCTGTTTAAGGAAAACTCATTCAAAGACTTATGGGTTATGTATTTCTTTAATTTGCCTCTGAAATGCAACTATAAATCTGCATCATGTGACATTAATGAGTACTCATTTCTGAAATGAAATATGCGTTGTGTTGGGTTTTCTGATCTAAGGCAGAGGGGAGGCAGCGCAGGTGCTTTGAGCCCTGACTCCTGGGCGCTGGGCAGCGGCCGGGCGGGCAGGCGTCCCGGGGTGTGCGCACCGTGCGCTCACCACCACGCGTGCCTGCCTGGCTCCCGGGAAGCCGGTAGCGCTCAGCCTCCGTCCAGTCTCCTGCATCTCCATGCGCTGGACGCGGTTTGGCCTGGGGCCCTGCCTGCTCCCGGGGACACCAACACACCCTGGCACTGCTGCCCTGCTTCAGCTGTTTGGAGAAAGGCTTAATGCTTTGTGACACCCAATGCCTTCCTCCTCAACAGGCCCAACAACAGGGCATTGATTTTTCTGTGCGAGTGGAAGGCCTGGATTCTGAAGCAGAGGTGCAGAATTGGGGCGTGGCTGCCCCTCCCCAGCACAGGTGCCTAAGGAGAAAAGGACATCAGCAAGCAGACCCACCCCTAGTCCTGATGACATCACAGGCAGACTCCGCCCCTCATCCTGATGACATCACAGGCCCCGCCCCTCATCCTGATTATGTCACAGGCAGACCCCACGCCTAGTCCTGATGAGGTCCCAGGCAGGCCCCTGGTACGTGCACAAAAATCGTTGCCCTACTGATGTGAAAGCTCTGTAGCACTCAATTTTAGAGTCGTGAAATATCACCAGCCACTCCTCAGAGAACGCTTGCATTGATTTTTGCTGAACTATCATATCTGTAATCAATCTGTGCTGGTTATTGAAGTATGGCCTCTGGGTTGCAAGCTGGTTCTGCGTCACCTGCTCTGAGGAAATGGGCCGGGTCTGCACTATTTTTCCTGTGCCCAGAAAGCAGGCATTGTGGGCAGGAGCTGGCGGGAGGGATGAGGCCTGGCCCCCAGGAGCTGGGAACAGCAGCCTGGCAGGGACCAGCAACACAGGTGGCTTCCCCGGCCGGGCCTGAGAGCCCGCAGCTTTCCCTCCTGCAGAGGCCTTTTAATAGCCGACCGCTCATTACCCCAGGCCTCTGTGATAATTAGCAAACCTCTAAATCGGTTTCTTGGTGGAAACCACGGTGGAGCTGTTCCCTCCCGGGAATCCAGACTACACTCTGTGGTTGCGAATTGGGGATTCATTTGGCACAGAAAACACAGAGGATTGAACCAGCCAGAGACACAGCTTGTCCAGAGAGCGAGCGCTGCACAGATGCCACAGCGTGTGCACCAACCGTGTGATCACAGCACAGCCTTGGCACAGGAGAGCCAGGCCGGGCCCGGATGTGGCCCCTTACCAGCGAGGGGGGGAAATAATGTGTAACCCTGGCAGAACATTTCCCTGCTTCCGGTGCTACTCATGCATCATACACACACACACACACACACACACACACACACACACACACACACACACACACACTCTGCATTAGTAACATTTTCCGTCTTTGTTCTCTCCCATCTGGTAAAACATTTCCAAGGTAAACTGCGCTCTTGTGTGTGCCATTGGGCGATGTCTGAGGTTCATGGCTCCCACCACCGAGACTTTCCAGCTCTGGCACATACACGCACACACACGCTCACACACACATACACACACACACACACACAGAGCTGTGTGAGACATTCCCCAGTGTTTATTGCCTTTGGCTTCAATATAATACTTAATTGTAAGTTTGCATGATTTAATTTATGATAATGTTCACATTTAATAACTGGAAGAGAAAATCCCTGAGTGTTGAGCAGTTGGTACCCATGTACCAGTAGAGGCCCTGACCCGAGTGAGCTCGCCACACGTACCTGCCCCGGGGTGCCGGCTGCGCCCGTGCCTGGGCCCTGGGGCGGGCATCACCCAACAGGACCTGGACGGTGAGCAAGGTCACAGGGATGGACCACGGCCTTCCAGGTGACAGGGACCACACGGCTGGACGCGGCCCGTAGGGGACTCGGCTGCACAAGGGTCACCGCATGCAGTGGGGGTGTGGTCCTGCACTGGTGCTGGAGGCTCTCCTCTCCAGCGGCCAGCAGCTGGAGGGGAGGTAGGATGACCAGCAGACCCGGTGTCTCTGAAGAATTGAAACAAATGCCAGGCCACGGGGTGGGGCGGGGGGTGCACCGGGCAGTGTGGGGCGGGGCATGGCGCGGGGTGGGGCAGGGGGTGCACCGGGCAGTGCGGGGCGGGGCATGGCACGGGGTGGAGCGGGGGGGGTGCACCGGGCAGTGCGGGGCGGGGCATGGCGCGGGGTGGAGCGGGGGGGGTGCACCGGGCAGTGCGGGGCGGGGCATGGCGCGGGGTGGAGCGGGGGGTGCACCGGGCAGTGCGGGGCGGGGCATGGAGCGGGGGGTGCACCGGGCAGTGCGGGGCGGGGCATGGCGCGGGGTGGGGCGGGGGGTGCACCGGGCAGTGCGGGGCGGGGCATGGCGCGGGGTGGAGCGGGGGGGGTGCACCGGGCAGTGCGGGGCGGGGCATGGCGCGGGGTGGGGCAGGGGGTGCACCGGGCAGTGCGGGGCGGGGCATGGCGCGGGGTGGGGCGGGGGGTGCACCGGGCAGTGCGGGGCGGGGCATGGCGCGGGGTGGGCGGGGGGTGCACCGGGCAGTGCGGGGCGGGGCATGGCGCGGGGTGGGGCGGGGGGTGCACCGGGCAGTGCGGGGCGGGGCATGGCGCTCTCTCCTTCCCTCCTTCTGCAGCTCTCTAGCAAACACGGTTTGTGGGGACAGGTCACTGCTCAGCCTCATTCCCCAGCTTTGCCTAAAGGTAAATCAGCAGGACACACTTTGAAATCAATCTCCCTGCTGTTTGCACCGTGGAACGCATTGGCGGGTCTTTCCAGATTCGCCATGCGGATGGTGGCGGAGCCTGCCCGCTCCCCTGCCTCTGAGCGCCTGGTCTTCACAGCCCCACCCTGTCCCCAGGCCTCGGTAGCCAGGGGTTGCGGTCTGCCCACGCATCCCCCCCCATCACCGAGCACGTGCTGGTGCCTCCTCCATGTGCTGGCCTGGTCTCGGCTCTGCAGCCCAAACTCGACTCCTGCTGTCTGGGGCTCCATCAGGGACAAGGGGGCTTTGAGAAAACAGAGCCATTGCACCCAGTGTAGCTGAATCAGCAAACCCTCTGTGCACGACTCCATTTACAGTTGAGGAGACTGAGGCACGGCCTTGGCAGTCAGAAGAATAATGGCAGCCCAACATCTGTGGCAGTGACCCCAGGCAGGGGACATGGGCTCCGCCGCTGCACGCCAGCACCAGTTCCTGTGGGCCGCTCTGCTGTCCCTGCTGCCCTCGTGGGCAGTCTCCTCCAAGCCTGGCAGAGGTCCCGGTGTCCCAGCCCAGCTCCTGGCAGGGCTGGGGGGCTGCAGGCGCTGTGCTGATCCTGTGCGTGGACATCACAGGGCTAGCCTGTCTGGAGAAGCCCCAGAACCATGAGGGCCAGCGGTGCTAGGCCGAGCCTGGAGCCCTGCTCGGTCCTGCGGAGAGGCACCCGTGTGCTGAGGTCCCAGCAAATAGCCAGGAATGCGCGTCTCCAGGCTGTAGGAGCCGAGGACAGTTCTGAAACCTGAGGCCTTTATTTAGCACAGATGCCTTGGTAAAAATGTACAAGCCTGACAGACACATTCGTTTTCTGCCTGGATGAAATAAGGTGTAAGATTTTCAAGTCTCTTTTCTAATTTATCGTGCATCCTGTGTGCCGGTCTTCTGCTTGTCAACAGCTTTTTAATTCAAGAATCTGTTTCAGAATCCACAGATTGGCAGAAACGTTGAGGGCAGTGCCCCCGCCCCATGACTCTGACCTCTATCCCGCAGAGAGGGACCTGGCCACCAGGAGGCAGCCTGGAGAGAGGCCAGCCTCCCCCTGCCCCAGGTGCTCCGGGCTGGGCTCGGCTGGGACTTCCCAGCGCCTCCGCAGAGGCCTGCAGCCCTAGGCCACAGGAGGAAGAACAGACAGGTGGCAGGGTGGTTTGTGACAGCTGTCTGGGTGAGGTGCCACCTTCTCCCCTAAAGAGAAGCTCAGAGCCAGTCCTGCAGAAAGCAAAGAGCGTTGACTTGGAGTTACAGAGCTTGAGGCCTTCAGCTGGCTGAGCCTCAGGTCCGGGGGCGTGCCTGGCTGGGCAGTGACACCCCACCCCCCCCCCCCGCCGGGGACTTTGCACTCTGCGTGGGAGGGGCGGGGTCTGAGGAGACCCCGCAGTGAGGGAGAGGAGGTGGAGAGTGCAGCCGGCAGCCATAGCAAAGCAATGCGGAAATCACATCATCACAGTCTGTCCCAGTATCGGCCTGGCTGCTTCCCGCGGGTGAGCTGCCCTCGTTTCCATCACTGGCTGGCAGAGCTTCTGGGAAAGGCATCTTCAGTGGCCAGCTGTCCCAGGTCCAACAGAGGGAGCGTGAGATGCCCCCCCCCACCTGCACGCGGTGCCTGTCCAGCGCTCCCGCCCCGTCCTCTGGATGCCTTCCCTGGCAGCGCGAGCGTGGGCACGGGGACGGACAGCGGCAGGCGCCTGACCAGGGGGTGCGGGAGGGCGCGGAAGTCAGCGGGGAGGACCCTGTGTTTGTCCACCCCCGGGCGCCAGCAGGGCCGGCTGGAGTCCCACCCGTGCCTCCCCTTGGCCTGCCGCGGCCCCGCCCTCTGCCCGAGCCGAGCCGAGAGCAGTGTGCTGGTTGGCTAGGGGCTGGCCTTGTGACCTGTGGAGCCAGGACTGCGATGATGCCCAGGGGCTGCTGAGTGCGGTCCTGACACAGGGCCAGCTCTCCAGTGTGCAGCCGGGGCCACCCCGCCACGCGGTGGACACGCCAGGGTCACCTCCACCCAGCGGTGGACGCAGCGGGGTCACCTCCACCCAGCGGTGGACATGCCGGGGTCACCTCCACCCAGCGGTGGACGCAGCGGGGTCACCTCCACCCAGCGGTGGACACAGCGGGGTCACCTCCACCCAGCGGTGGACATGCCGGGGTCACCTCCACCCAGCGGTGGACACAGCGGGGTCACCTCCACCCAGCGGTGGACACAGCGGGGTCACCTCCACCCAGCGGTGGACGCGGCGGGGTCACCTCCACTCAGCAGTGGACGCGGCGGGGTCCCCCAGCCCAGCAGTGGCACAGCAGGCTCCCCAGCCCAGCAGTGGCAATCAGGGTCCCCCAGCCCAGCAGGGCGATCGGGGTCCCCCAGCCCAGCAGTGGCACAGCGGGGTCCCCCAGCCCAGCAGGGCAATCGGTGTCCCCCAGCTCTACAGTGGCAATCAGGGTCCCCCAGGCCAGCAGGGCAATCGGGGTCCCCCAGCCCCTCAGTGGCAATCGGGGTCCCCCAGCCCCTCAGTGGCAATCGGGGTCCCCCAGCCCCTCAGTGGCAATCGGGGTCCCCCAGGCCAGCAGGGCAATCGGGGTCCCCCAGGCCAGCAGGGCAATCGGGGTCCCCCAGCCCCTCAGTGGCAATCGGGGTCCCCCAGGCCAGCAGGGCAATCGGGGTCCCCCAGGCCAGCAGGGCAATCGGGGTCCCCCAGCCCCGCAGTGGATGGCTTCCCAGCCACACTGCTCTTGGAGGTAGCACTAGGATGTGGACCCCTGTCAGGCCAGGCCCCTGACCACTGGCTGGACGGTCCTCCACACAGCTCAGGCCCTGAGCTGCAGGTCAGCCTCGGAGAAGCCTGGGACGGAGGACGCTCCCCATGGACGCCCCTTTCTCCCCAGAGCCTGGCCCACGGCCGCGCACAGCCAGGGAGCAGCACACGGTGCCGTAAACGCGTCCCAGAAGATAACACAAAGCCCAGAGCCGCGACGTCTCCGGGAAGACACATCCTTGCAATGAAAGCCATGTCCCCTCCCGGTCTCAAGGATGAGGATTGGAGGCCAGCGAGGGCATCACCTCCTACAGTAAGTGTCATCTGACCATTAAAAATTAATTCGCCTCAAGTACACCGTCAGGTCCCGGGGACGTGTGTGTGTAATTCACCAGAGTCTGTGAGGCTCAGCTGGAGCTGAACTCCAGCAGAGGGTCCAACAGAGGCTGGCTTTGCTGCTGGGGACTGCCAGAGGCCCCTAGGCTCTGCCTCAGACAGACAGACAGACAGACCCAGCACAGCCCAAGGCTCCTGTCCATCCATCTATTCTTCCGTCTCTCCTTCCATCCATTTCAGTGTAGCATCACTTCCATAATTGCAGTATTTTAGAAGTACAGCTTCTAGTAGGAGTTCACGACTCCTGATCTTCCATCAGATTTCAGCAATGGGACCTGCGATCGATGTCACATTGCTTCGCCCTCCATGTCTCTGGCATTTCTACTCTATTTGATGTGATTTTTCTTTCTCCCGGATTCTCCCACCGCTTTTCCTCACTGTGGTCGCTCTGTGAAAGCGGCTGTACTGAGGCCTTGTGGTGCAAACGTAGGTTCCGTGCATTTTGACATCCGCGTAGACCTGCAGGAGTTAACTCGGGAGTTACCTCAGACCTGCAGGAGTTAACTCGGGAGTTACCTCAGACCTGCAGGAGTTAACTCGGGAGTTACCTCAGACCTGCAGGAGTTAACTCGGGAGTTACCTCAGACCTGCAGGAGTTACCTCAGACCTGCAGGAGTTACCTCAGACCTGCAGGAGTTACCTCAGACCTGCAGGAGTTAACTCAGACCTGCAGGAGTTACCTCAGACCTGCAGGAGTTAACTCAGTCGACCTGTCCATCCCTCCCTGGCTTTCCGTCAGTCCTCCAAACAAACGTGCCTGTGCAGTGGACGCTGCCGTCGGTGAGTGGACCTCCAGGGCTCCTTTCCCTGGCAGGATGAAGACCAATTTTAAGCCTTGCTATGTTTTCCACATCTGGAAGTGACTAAAATGCCTAACAGGTGATTGGTCCCATGCATGGACCGTCCATGCTAAAGAAAACTAGACAGCTGTCAGGGAAATGGAAGAATCTGTGCGCGCCTCTGTGGGCGGTCAGTTTCCTGTGAGAGAAGGTGCAGCGTGGCCGTGTAGTTGCTGCGTGTCTAACGGGAGCGGAATGCCCCTTGGACGGTGCTTCTGGAAGTCGTCGGCAGCTGGAGTCCGCGTGGGCAGGGATTGGGAGCTGGGCTGGGGGCGGATGTGTTCTGTTCTGGTAAAGAGCTTGTCTGCGTTTTGTCTGTGTCCTGAGGCTCTGGGGAGGCTGAGCTTTCAAGTGATGAGCTGATTAACGTGGCAGAGGAGGTTTGGTGACAGCGCAGCTTTCGGGCTGTGGCTGGGGGATGGATGGCAGCTTTTAGCCAGGTTTCTAGTCCACAGAGGATCAAGAGCAGAAAGATTTGAAAAACTTGCCGTCGGGTCAGAAAACTCAGTGGGGAAGCGAGGGAGACGAGACTCCTGAAGGGAGAAGCTGAGAAATGTGGTGGGAAAATGCCTTGAGGGCATCTCCGCAGCTGGGCACACCAGCAAGCGCCCCGGGCCGCAGCGGGCAGCGGGCAGCGAGCTCGCTGACCCCGGGCTCAGCCTTCAGCCCTGCGGGCGCTGCCGCCTGGTGCCGAGGAGCTGGTGGCCAGGCCGGGGTCACGGCTCGGGGCAGGTGTGCAGAGCGCATCTTGGAGGCTCCCACTGAGCCCGGAGGAAGGCCGGAGGTCGGCCTGTGTAGCCGCCTCCCCACAGGCAGCTCTGGAGAGGGGGTTATGTGGAGCTGGAGGCCATGGCTCCATCCCAGACCAGCCGCCCTTGAAGAGGACAGTCACGGGTGTAGGAGATAATGTGAAACTGATGTTTAGCTTGCTTGACCTTGGATGACTTCTTGATTCTCATTCAGGCTTCCCAGATGCCCACACTGCGTCTCCACCATGCAGGGACCCATCCAGACAGCCGGGGCGGGGCGGGCGGGGGGACATCACCACCAGCCAGCCAGGCCTGCCCAGCCAGGCGGACGGTTGGTGACCACAGACCGACCTGGGCCCAAAGAGGCAGCAAAGGAGACAGACTCCTCAGGGCGGCGGGCGGTCCCCAGGGCTCCCCTGGAACTCTGACCCGCTGCGGGCCCAGGAGGCTGCTGCCCAGAGCTGGCCCCGAGCCAGCGCCGCGGCGCATGCCGGCCGGGCCGTGCGTCCTCCGCACGGATCTGCCATGTCCGACTGCGCGCACACAGCGCTTTCTATTGATTTCAGTTGGCCTCTTGCATACGCCCGGCAGCTCGGCAGAGGCGCGGTTACGCAGTCCTCTCCCGGGGAGCCGCGGGGTGGCTCAGCAGCCCGGGCACGGCCGGGGCTCCAGGGCAGCAGTCCCCCACAGACCCGCCCGGCGGCCAGACCCCAGCCCAGCTCACCAGTGCCCGGGGGGCAGTGGCCGTCCATCCTGGGGCGCGTGGAACCCCCGGGGCCCGGCCTCCACCCCAGAGGCACCAAAGGCTCCAGGTGAAGACTGTGCCCTCCAGGGAGCGTGTTCCAGAAACTTCCCCGCTGTGTCCCCCCACCACTGCTGTCCGCTTCCCCGCCTGCTGCCGGAGGGGCCACCAGGGAGCCCCATCCAGCCTCGTCCACGTGGCCCTTCTTCCTGTACCAGGCTGTCCCTGAGGACACACCCATCCTTCTCAGAGTCGGGGCCTGGGAACCCGCCAGGAGCCCAGAGCCCGGAGCGCTGCCCACCTGCCTGCCGCGCTCCAGATGTCCTCCCTGCCCCCTACCCCAGCCAGCCGCACACCCAGAGCAGCCCTGCCACGCATTACCACCTCCAACCACGGCACCGAAGTTCCCGCACAACGCCTGGGGGAGGAGGGCTGGCTCCTGGGGGAGGGGGGCTGGCTCCCGGGGGAGGAGGGCTGGGGGAGGAGGACTGGGGGAGGAGGACTGGGGGAGGAGGGCTGGCTCCCGGGGGAGGGGGCTGGCTCCCGGGGGAGGAGGGCTGGGGGAGGAGGACTGGGGGAGGGGGGCTGGCTCTTGGGGGAGGAGGGCTGGCTCCCGGGGGAGGGGGGGCTGGCTCCCAGGGGAGGGGGGCTGGCTCCCCGGGGAGGAGGGCTGGCTCCTGGGGGAGGGGGGCTGGCTCCTGGGGGAGGAGGGCTGGGGGAGGAGGGCTCGGGGAGGAGGACTGGGGGAGGAGGGCTGGCTCTGGCTCCTGGCTTCAGTGTGCTGTGGGTTGGGGACAGGGGCTCTGAGCAGTTCCTGTAGTGGGGGTGGGAAGCAAGGAGAGATGGGACCGAGTAGCAGGAACAACCCCCTAAGAACCCCAGTGGCACCCTCCTCCTCCCCCTCCCCCTCCTCCCCCTCCCACGCCTCCCCCTCCCCCTCCTCCCCCTCCCACACCTCCCCCTCCCCCTCCTCCCCCTCCCACACCTCCCCCTCTCCCTTCTCCCCCTCCCACTCCTCCCCCTCCACTCCTCCCCCTCCCCCTCCTCCCCCTCCCACGCCTCCCCCTCCCCCTCCTCCCCCTCCCACGCCTCCCCCTCCCCCTCCTCCCCTCCCACACCTCCCCCTCCCCCTCCTCCCCCTCCCACACCTCCCCCTCTCCCTTCTCCCCCTCCCACGCCTCCCCCTCCCACTCCTCCCCTCCCCCTCCTCCCCCTCCCCCTCCTCCTCCTCCCCCTCCCCCTCCTCCCCCTCCCATGCCTCCCCCTCCCCCTCCTCCCCCTCCCACACCTCCCCCTCCCCCTCCTCCCCCTCCCACACCTCCCCCTCCCCCTCCTCCCCCTCCCACACCTCCCCCTCCCCCTCCCCCCTCCCACACCTCCCCGTCCCCCTCCTCCCCCTCCCACACCTCCCCCTCCAACGCCTCCCCCTCCCCCTCCTCCCCCTCCCACACCTCCCCTCCGACGCCTCCCCCTCCCCCTCCTCCCCCTCCCCCTCCTCTCCTCCCCCTCCCCCTCCTCCCCCTCCTCCCCCTCCCCTCCCCCTCCTCCCCCTCCCCCTCCTCCCCCTCCTCCCCCTCCCACGCCTCCCCCTCCCCCTCCCAGCCCCACCTGCCGGGGCCACGTCTGAGAGGAGCGTTTCCATCCACAGCACAAACAGCGTGGATGGAATGGAGACACTCTCTGTACGACCTCTCATAATCTAAGATGGGCGGCCTGCCTGGGTGGTGGAAGGAGCCAAACAGCACCGGAGCAGCTCACCTTCACAGACCACCCCTCCACGAACACCTCGGACACATGCAAAATGGCCTCAGCCTGTGTTTCCAAGGACAGAATGGAAACTGTGAAATCACAAGCTTTTGGAGAAATGAAGGAGAGAAAAACATTGTGACCTTGGGGTAGGCGTTGGGGAAAACACAATCCACAGGGGCAAAAATGAGAAATTCATCAAAGTTAAAATATTCCACTCTGCAGAAGACACGCTGAAGAGAAAGCTAAGACCAGCCGCATCGGGCAGAAACCTGCCGTCCTTCTACCAGACAATGAGCCCGACCCAGCATGTTCAAAACACCTCTAAACCCAGTCGACGCAACACGGATCAATGGTTCACAGGTTTTACCTAAGGAATGAGTGCGCTGAGCTTGGTGGTTCACACCTGTAGTCCCAGCTCTCAGGAGGCTGAGGTGGGAAGGCGGGCAGGGGGGTGGGGAGGGCTGGCGCTCAGGGCCAGCTGGAGAGCTCTGGTCTTTGGTGCTGCCCCGGGGAGCCTCAGAGGAGCCGGTGGCCGCAGTGAGGTCTCAGCCGTGCCCCTCACAGCCGGACCCTCCCCCCGAGAACGTGACCTGGGCGTGTAGTGGGGTCACAGCTGCAGGGGCGCATGCCGCGCGCTGAAAGAGAGGCATTCTTCAGTGCCCCTGTCTAGAAATAGACTGGTGTGCCCCCCGCCCCACCCAGCTGTGACCCCTGCAGGCCACTGTGTCTGCTCGGTGGGAGGGAACCCCAAGTGTGGAGGCCGTCCCCCAACAAGTCCTCCTTGTGTGGCTCTGTGAGAGCCTTTCACGCCGCCCGCCCCGCCCAGACCGCGCAGCTGCAGGTCCTCCTGCCCTGACCCCTGGTCCCTGTCTCCGCCCTGGCTGGGGGACTGGGGGTTCGGGTGCCTCCCAGCCCCGCCCCAGGTCCCGGGGGACCCCTCTGTCTGTTCTGCCGTCAGGTCCCGCCTCGCAGCGTCCTTGTCCCAGCTGAGGGCCAGGGAAGAGGGGAATGCAGGCCACTCCCGGCTCCCTGGCCACAGCGGCCTGCTGGGGCTTTTTCCCCCCGGCGGTGGCTCCACGCGCAGCCAGGCTGTGGGTGCAGCCAGTGCTGTCTGCCCGGGAAGCAGACTTCCTGCGTCGTGGAGAGGAGACCTCAGACGTACCCCCAGTTCCAACCATGAGGGCTGGGGGGGAGAGGGTCAGCCTTTGTATTCCACTTCGCCCCTTTTCCCCCCGTCTCAGCCTTCTATCTCAGGAAGGCGTCCGGGCCACAGGAGGCTGTGCCCAGGCCCCTGGCCGAGCCCTGCCAGCCTCTCCCCAGGACGCCAAGCCGGCCACACGAGACTCCCCCCACAGCAGGAAGTAGGACCTCTGGGAGCACAGGGCGGGGACCCCTCGACCAGGCCAGGTGCGCCCTGCCCAGCCTGCCTTCCCTCTCCTTGGCACCTTCGCCCGTGGGTCCCGCGACGAGGTGGAGATGCAGCGTCTCTCCCTCGAGACAGCTCTGGTCCCATTAGGCCCCGTAATAAAGAGGAAATGCAAAAATAAATCTGCCAGCAGAAATCTAATAAGAAGCTGGGCCTGCGGCCTTTGGCACAAAGAGAACAGAAATGCCAAATGTAATTTTTTTCCATTAACATTATATCCACAGGCTCTTGTCAAGGAAGTACCTGATCAGATCCCAAAATGAGCAATTATGAGCGATTGCTGTCGGAGCAGAAGGCCTCTGGCAGAGGAAGTTAATTTCAGAAGATTTCAAGACTGGCCTGGCTGGCTTCCTGGGGCAGGAGGCCGCCTTAGGACAGGGCACAGGGGACAGGGACGGGAAGAGGGGACGGAGCTGTGCAGAGGGGACAGGGATGGGCAGAGGGGCCCCGGGGCTGGGCAGAGGGGCCCTGGGGCCGGGCAGAGGGATGGGGCTGGGCAGAGGGGCCCCAGGGCCGGGCAGAGGGGACGGGCAGCCCAGGGGGCTGTTGTGGCTTCTGGAGCATGGGAAGGAAGACCTCAGGTGTTGAATCCCCTGAGTCTGGGTGGAGACCAAGGATCGTTGTCTAATGAGCCTTCAGTCCAGAAACCCCGTGTCCCTCAGCCCCAGCTGCTGCCGCCCTCAGGAGGGGCCAGCTCTGCCCTGAGCCTGCTGACTGGGCTGGACTCCGAGGACCGGCAGGCTGGCCGGGAGATCCCCAAGGCAGGGGGTGGGGTGCTTTTCTGGCTGTGGCAGGTGGCAATCGGTGGTTAAACGGCGATCTCAGGACGCTGCAGCTCCGAGCCCACGCTGGGCCCGTAGCCTGAACCGAGGAGGCCAGCCGTGGATGGAGGCCATCTCCCTCCCGCAGCCGGTCACGGGTTTATGAAGCTGGCAGACAGAGGGGCTCTGCGTTAGATCCTCTGACTTCTCTCAGCCTTTCAGCGCGGCGCCGACACAAGCCTCCTCTTCAGGCTTCTGCCAGGAAGCTCCTGCTGCTTTCCTGGTAGCTTGCCCGGAGGCTCCAGCCAGTGCAGAGCACAGAGGCGCCCGGAGGCAGTGGTCTTGTTTGGAAGGCGTGAACGCTGCGGCTCCTGCAGAGCTGGGCTGCGCTGCGGGGTGCGGCTGCCCCTGGCTGCCCTTGGAGTGGCCCAGCCGGGATTCCTCTCAGCCATGTTCCAGGGCCCGTCCACAGCAGGGGGGGGGCAGGTGGTGGTCCGCAGGGCCGCAGGCTGCTGGAGAAGCAGCAGGGGGAGCCAGCATCCTCTGAGTAGCATGTCGTTCACAGCCAACCCCACGCGCAGAAAGATGCCCATCACTCTCCTTCCAACTGTCCCACCCGCGCGCCTCTTCCAAGACAAGGACGGGCCTGCAGGGCCGAGTCCCAGGGAGGGAGGTCGGGCCCCGGCGGGAAGCCGGCACCGTGGCCACTGGCCGGGATCTGGGATCCTCCGCTGCTAGGTGGCTGTGGTCGCAGGCCGCTGGGCTGGCGGAGGGTGAGAACTCACTGCAGGGCCGGAGCACTTCCATTGCGGCCAAGGTGGCATGGCCTCACCTCGCGTCTGCCACCCTGCCTGACGAAACGTCCCAGCTGAAGAGGACGAAGGCCACTCTAGCCCTGGCTCTGCCCCAAGAGAGAGCCGACTCCTCCAGAATGTCACACGGACAGTGGACAGCGTTAATGCAGAAACCTGGGCGGAAGAGCAGAAGAGCCGGGAGCCCAGCATAAGGCCTGGGACCCCAGTGTGAGGCCTGGGACCCCAGTGGGAGGCCCAGGAGCCCAGTGGGAGGCCCAGGAGCCCAGTGGGAGGCCCAGGAGCCCAGTGGGAGGCCCAGGAGCCCAGTGGGAGGCCCAGGAGCCCAGTGGGAGGCCCAGGAGCCCAGTGGGAGGCCCAGGAGCCCAGTGGGAGGCCCAGGAGCCCAGCATGAGGACTGGGAGCCCAGTGGGAGGCCCAGGAGCCCAGCATGAGGACTGGGAGCCCAGTGGGAGGCCCAGGAGCTCAGCATGAGGACTGGGAGCCCAGTGGGAGGCCCAGGAGCCCAGCATGAGGACTGGGAGCCCAGTGGGAGGCCGGGAGCCGGCACTCTGCTGTCCTGGGAAGCTGGGATAGGAGCTGGGATTTCAGAAACGCCCAGAGAAGCAGGATGCTCTGGAGATGGTGGCCATGGGCGCTCGGGAAGTGCTGGCTTCCGCACTAGGGCATCCGAGCACCTTACCCCCCACATCTTAGTGCATGTGGAAAAAAGCAAAGCATGGAAAGGCGCCCACAAGGGGTTGGGAATGTAGCTCAGCAGTGGAGTGCTTGCCTAGCACTCAGGAAGCCCTGGGTTCAATTCCTCAGTACCATATAAACACATAAAGCTGGAAGTGGCACTATGGCTCAAGTGGTAGAGTGCTAGCCTTGAGCAAAAGAAGCTCAGGGACAGTGCCCAGGGCCCTGAGTTCAAGCCCAGGACTGGCAAAAGAAAGGGGGGGGCACCCACTGTCCAGGCCTACCCTTTGCTTGCACAATGTGGACAGTGTTTATCGGTGCTCTGCTCTTAGCCCATCACCCCGGGAGAAGTGGTCATTTGCTCTGTCTACAGCTCGGTGAACTGCCCACATTCCCCTGTAAAGCACCGCCATCCATACACAAACACCTTTCGGCGTTCATGTGTGACTTGTGCCTGAACATCCTCCCTTTGTAAGGCCCAGAGATAAGGAGAGATGCACTTCAGTCACTTTGGTGCTTATTTTGTATGCCTTCGAGCTTTCCAGCCTCGTTTTCTGCGCTATTGTCTTCCTTTGTGTTTAGTTGATTTTGTTTTGTAGTGAAGTGTTTAGATTCCTGTCTCATTTCCCTTTGCGTGCATTCTATTGCTCTCTTCTTGGAGGTTACTCTGGGGATTACGTTTAATGTCTTTACGTTATTACACTCTAATTTGGATTTACATCGGCTTAACTTCCACATGGCTCTTCCGCGTCCTCATTCCCGCTCCCTCCACTGTGGACGTCATTCAGCTACATCTTTGTGTACCGTGCGCCTCTGAATACACACCAAGGATCTGCAGGTGTGTGAGTCTCTTGTGTCAGGTAGAAAGTAGACACACAAGTTGAAGTTACAAGTCTGGCAGGGGTGGTCACGCCAAGGCCACGAGAGGGAATGTGGTGCGGGTGCTGGGACCCAGGGTCAGCCCCTGCAATGACCGGCTTCGACGTGCTCTTTCTCCTCAGTCCTGCCACACCGGCCGGGCTCGGCACGGACCCGTTTTGCCCGGGCTCCTCAGAGGCCCGGGCCAGGCAGGGGAGGAGGGGGTGTGCTGGCCGTGTGGCTTGGGCAGCCCCACTGCAGTGCACAGGAGTTCTGCATCCTGCTGACCCCTCTGGAGGGCGGGTGGACGCCCAGCCACTGGGGACCCCAGGACCTGGCAGGACCTGGGGACCCCAGGACCGCGCCAGGGCTCCGCGGAGCGGCCGTCTCCGCGGTCGGCTCCAGCCTTAAAGACAACACTCCAGCCGACACCGGGCAGGACTGGGTCTCTCGAGTCTGTTTTCAGTGTTTTCCTCCTCTTGAAAAAATAGCTCATGCAAAAGTTGCATAAGATGGAGGGATGCTAAGAGACATCAAAGACATGCTTTAATCCAGCCTTTATGAGGACTAATGAATACTTGTCAAGCATTGTAGAGCAGTGCCTGCTGGTACTAAGTGCTTGTTACGTGACAGGGTGCTTGGTACTTTGGGCAGTCTTCTATTAAATACTGAGGGGCACTTTTTAAACAGATTATAAAGGCGATGCACAGAGGGGGGACAGCTACGTAAGTCGGGGAACGAGCGCATTTCTGTCTGGACAGTGTCAGCCCTCCCCTCAGTCTCTCACCCCCCCGTGAGTGGTACAGCTCATTTTCAGGGAGTGTCCGGTGAGCACCACTGCTGCGTTTGCTCGCCCTTGTGGAGGTACAGTTCTCAAAGCCACATTCACGGCCGGGCGCCGGCGGCTCGGGCCTGGTGCTGGCTCCTCAGGAGGCTGAGATGTGAGGATCAAGGTTCAAAGCCAGCCCAGCAGGAAATTCTGTAGACTCTTGTCTCCAATTAACCTGCAAAAAAAAATGAGAAGGGGAAGTGTGGCTCAAGTGGTAGAACCCCAACCTTGAGTGAAAATGCCATGCCACAGGGTGAGGTCCTGAATGCAAACCCCAGTACCAGCACAACACGCACGTGCACACACACACACACACACACACACACACACACACACACACTCCAAAGCACAACCAGAGAGGCAGCGCACTGGTATTACTGTGAAATGAAACCCTTTCCATCCATGCCTTCACCATCTAGAACCCGAATCAATCCTCACTTCACACCATGACACCCACACATCACGGATTGATGGGGAGTGGGTTGGAGAAAAACCCAAATGGGTCCCTGCGTGGACCGGTGGGGTCCTCCTGTTCATGACCTGTCGGAGAGGAGGGCTGCCAGTCAGGACCTGGCCTTGGAGACCTGAGCTCTGGGACCCCGTCAGACCCAGCCACGTGAGCCACAGCAGCTGGACCTCAGCTCATTCTGTCCCCAGGACCTGCCATGGCCTGCCCGTCCCCGACTCCAGCTCTGCGCAAACCGTATTTCTAAGGAATTAATGAGGCATGCTGGCTCTGCTCGGAGGTAGCTTTTACTTGGCGTTTTCTTTCCAGTCCCTGATCCCAGACAATGCAAGCTCCTGCCCGTGGCCCTGGGGCCTCCACTTCTCCCGGTGGAGTGAGGCCAGGACGCAGCCCTGGGCCTCCAGCGGCTGGTCATGCGCAGGCCGCTCCCGCCTCCCGCCAAGGCACAAGAGCACACCAGCCTGGTCTGCAGACACCGTGCTCCTGAGGAGAAAGCATGCCGTCCCTCCACAGCACTGGCCTTAGAGGGGCGCCGCATTGGGCCCTGCCCACACCCCACCACGGGCTTCACGGGGCAGCGGCAGTCCCTGCACTGGGTATCAAGGGCCGTGGCCACAGAGGGCCATTTAGTTAGAACAAGGGCTGCGTGTCTCCATAGAAACGCCAGAGTCTGAGATAGCAGTGCGTGCTGAATGTGAAATATTTGCCTAATTTTGATGTGAGTGGTTCTAAGCTGTTTACTCCCAGTGCTGGTTAAACGTTCACATGGCAACACTCATCCCTTCTTGTCTTAATTGGTTTTTCCAGTGGACTGGTTGCTTGTGAACAAAGCAGAGCTGTCACAAAGCAAAGATTTGGCAAACAAAGTTACCTAAGGGGCACATGGGAGCTGGGGGGCCCGGGTGTGGTTTGGACAGGCCCGCACAGGCCAGCAAGGCCAGGGCAGGGCCTGGCCACAGCTCCCCCTCCCAGCGTGGCTGGCCACACAGCTCCACGCAGCAAGGCCTTCTCACTACCAGCCAATTCTGCTTCCCGAGTTTGGGTCAAACACAGGTCCTCTGGGTGTGTGCCCCGCCAACGCCACCAGAACCCACACACTGGCGATATTAAGTCAAACGTCCACAAAAGGGTGGCAGGTCCGTGGCCCCCTGGCCAGCTGGGAGGCTCTTGTGTGCGAAAGCACCGACGTGTCAGGCAGCATCGCATCACCTGCCCAGGGCCAGTGTATAGACACAGGCGCGCCCCCGGGTGCGGCCCCGGCATCTTCCAGTCCCCGCCTCTCCCCTCTCCTGGCTGCAAGGCGGTGGCATCTGCCATTTCCACCACAGAATGGAGCTTCCTATGGGAGAGGACCTGGGGTGGGAGGGGAAGAGAGGAGGGTTTTGGAGGCATGGAACTGGGAGGGAAACACTGGGCTGGGGGGGAGGGTGGGCTAGAGAGGTGACTGTTGGCTGAGGGGTGTGTGCAATTCTGTGGCCCTCGGGCAGTCTGGCAGAGGCTGAGCTGACCTCGCTCCGTCCACAGCCTGCACTGTGCGGACTGTGCCCACCCGATGCCCCTGGCTCTTTCCTTTAGAATTCTCTTACTTGACTTTTTACCTAGACCTGAGCAAGGGAACAGCTCACAACTCAGTGCTCACCAAGGATCCTGAGCCCTCCTGTTCTCTCCTGCCATAAAGGAAAGAGGCTCCCAGGCCCACTCAGAGCATGGACAGCTTACCTCCACTGAGGCTTGACTCACAAACCACAGGTGTGTGCCACGGTGGATTTCCCCAGGGACGCCGCTCACTGAGGTGCCGTGTGCACCCTGCACCCTCTTGGACCCCAAAGTCACAGTCAGCAGAGCCTGGGAGCACCCTCTCCCTCCCAGCCCGGCCCCTCCCCCTCCTTTGCATCAGAAAAATGAGAACAATGCATATTTCATTGCAGAAATGAATATTCATTAAAATCATATAATACAGATTTACGGCTGCATTTCCGGGGAATTAAAGGGATAAATAACCCCTAAGTCTTTGAGCGTCAGACGGAGCAAAAACGTTGCCAGCTCCGCTCCCATGCCTCCTTCCTGCATTATTGAAATGAACCTGACTCAGTTGTTAGGAAATAGCATTATGTGAGTGGTTCTAGAATTCATTTTCTTATTAATTTAAAATTTCGGTGTGAAACACCTATGGTTAATGTCCTTCTGAAAATTCAGGAAAATCAAGGCAAATACAGTTTTACACAGGCTTTAGCGGTGGGGCCGAGTTCTGACGTGCATCCTTCGGACAGGACAGAAGGCAGCCCTTCTTCCCTGGGCCGCGCCCGCACAGGGCCTCCTGGGTTTGGAGCACTAACAGATTCCCTGCGGTGCCCACAGGACTCGTGATGGGTAGCACCTGGGGTTTGTAATGGATAGCTGGGGCCTGCAGTCCACACTCCTGGGGCAGCCCAGTGCACTCCAGGAGGGTTCCAGGCTCCGGCGCCCCCGGCCCCGGGCTGGGACACCTGGGGGGTCCCTCTGGCTCCAGCTGCCACCCTGACAGCTCCTGGGCTCACGGAGCCGGGGGGCACCATGGCCTCACTGGCCTCCTCGTGCACACTCACCCACACGCGGTCCAGCCAGCACCGAGCGCGCAGGAAAGGCCGCGGCCCCACAGCCTGGAACCTGAGCCCAGGCCCAGGCCCGGGGGCAGCGAGCTCTGAGGCTGGCACGGGCTCTGCATCCCGCGGATCTCTGAGCCTCTCTGCAGGAGCCCCTTCCTCCCTCCCGGGTGCACACGCCCCTTCCTCCACGCACAGACCGGCAAGTGCAGGCTCAGAGCAGGGGGAGGCTGCCTGTCCTTGGCACAGCTCGGGGTGACCCCTCCTCGGGGGCCGAGGCGCCCAAGCCCAGGCCACTCTGCAGGCCGCGCACCCAGCATCCGGCCTCCGGTGGAAGCAGCCGGGGCTCCCGGCATAACTCTTGCCCTTGTGCCTCCTCATGGAGCAGATGAGCCACGCCGCTGGCCGGCTGGCCGTGCCGTGCCCTGCCACAGAGCAGACCGACCGAGCCGCAGCCTGAGCAGGGACGGCTGCGTCCGCTCCGGGCCAGGCCACGTTCAGGACCCTGGACAGGCCCAGCTCTGGCTGGAGCTGCTTCCCTGCCTGCCTGCCACGGGGTCCTGACGCCGACAGACCTGGAAGGAAGGACACTGCGCTGGGCAGATCCCTGGTCAGCTGGAAGGACACTGCGCTGGGCAGAGCCCCAGTCAGCTGGAAGGACACTGCGCTGGGCAGAGCCCCGGTCAGCTGGAAGGACACTGCGCTGGGCAGAGCCCCGGTCAGCTGGGAGGACACTGCGCTGGGCAGAGCCCCGGTCAGCTGGGAGGTGGTGCCGTCCGCCCGGCGCTGCCCCGCCCTTCCCCAGTGCAGGGGACGGCTCTGGCTGCCCCGACGCGTCCGGCCCCCGGCCCCGCGCGTCCCGGTCTCTGCGCAGCTTCCTTTGTGACCTTATTTCCCACCTGAGTTTGCAGGAAGTGCCGTTCATGGGGCAGCGTCCCACTGGTGGCCTCGCAGCAGGGCCGGTGATGTGGCGGCCGGGACGGCGGGGTTGCGGCCGGCCTTGGATCTTCCTGTGTGTCGACTTCGGCGCTCAGCGCAGGAAAGGACGCTGTCCTCCCTGGCGACGGCGCTGACTCTCGCCAGGCTGCCGAGCGCTCCCAGCTCCTGCGGTGCTGGGGGAAGCTCGCGGGAGGCAGCTGGCCAGGCCCCCGGGAAGTTCCCGGAGCGGTCACCATATAAATATTAGCCGAGGACGCTGCCGGCTCCTCACGAGGACCTGCAGGCAGCAGCTGTCCTGAGGCTGCCCTCCCCTCCCACCCCCGGGGAAGGAGAGGCCCAGGGCTGTCTGGCTAGGGGACCCTGGCCAGGCCCCGGACGCCACATAGCGCCCTGCCAGGGCAGCTGAGCACAGGGAGGGGCAGTTTCAACACAGAGCGAGGCCCTCCTGACCTCAGAGCGCGGCCCTCCTGACCACCCCCAGGACAAGCGTCAGGAAGCCACAGGGACTAAGAGGTTCTTGTCCTGCTGACCAGAGCAGGCCCGGGTCTCAGAGCAGCGCTGGCTCTGCAGACCTCTCGTGGTGGTGCTCCCTGGGCTGAGCCACTTTCCCAGAGCCCTCAGCTCCAGGTCGGACCTCGGGCACCTGCACGGCTCCCAGGGCAGCGGCTGGTGGCTTTGGGCACAGAGGAGGCTGTGGACTCCGGGCAGGTGCACCCTGAGGCCACTGTCCGGGTCCCCAGACAGGACAGGATGCCCTGGCCAGCTCTGACGCACACCTCCCACCAGCCCTCACTCCAGGCCTTGGTGGGCAGTCGGTGGGTCCCATCCAGTCCCTCCTGCTCAGGGCTGCAGGGGTTTTGCTCGGTCTCCATCCAGGGACGCGGCCCTGTCCCCACGCCCAGGCTGAGACGCGGAGCAGGCTCCGGCTGCCCCCAGGAGCCGGCCCCGGCTGCGGGAGGCCCCAGCAGGCTCGGTGCTCAACAGATCTGGCTGAAAGTCATGCTTTTCTCAGAGGAACAGGTACAAAGGGTCGTCTTCAGGGCGTTAGGGTCCAGAGACTTCCAGAGTAGGAAGCTTCCTTCCTCTCAGCCTGGGGGTCAGGGAAGGGCGGGATGCCGCTGGCCAGGGCAGTGGCAGAGCCACAGGCACGGAAGCCAGGAGGGAGGAAGGGGCTCACCACACCTGACACTTTCCCTGGAATTAGAACTGCGTGTCTCTGAAGCGTGCGTCTCAGGACTCCTCCCCCCGGCAGCCGTCCCGGCCTGTGCCCAGCGGGGCAGCAGCCCGGCAGCCGGGCCTGTCCGTCCAGAGCCGGCTCAGGCCGCGGCCCTGCGTGCGCCTCCCTCCCGCTTGGCCCTCTGGCCCTGGCTAATGAAGCAGAAGTTCCCTCTCCTGCCTCCCTCCACCCGGGTCACACACCCGCCATTAGATGTCTGTATTTAGAGAGCCCGTGCGCCTGGGCCTGCTCCCAGGGCAGCGTGCACGGATGCGAAATCCATCACATAATGGGCCTGGGCATTTAATCAATGGAGCTGCACGAAGCCGAGGGCTGGGGGTGTGGGGGGGCAGTGAAGGGGGAGGCGGCCAGGCAGGAGGAGCGGCCAGAGGGGCTGAAGGTGGTCTGTGGTTTGGGTCCAGGCTCTCCAGTCTTCTGCAGTGAGCTGTGTACTTCCTGTAATGTTGGCATGCAGGGGCAGAACTCCAGCGCAGCCCACATCAAATGTGCCTGTTAGTGATACCCCCTTGCAGGAGGAACACTTGAACACATACCTGTGTGCCACGTGCTAAACACAGGGTAGGGCCTGGCTGAATGGGCAAGAGATCCGGGCTGTGCTCACCTTCAGTCTGGCGTGGGAGGAGGGGACGGTGGGGCTGGGGAAGCTGGCACCGGCTGACACGACAATCGTGGAGATGGTGATGGCGACGGTGGTGGTGATGGTGGTGGTGATGGTGGTGGTGGTGATGGTGGTGGTGATGGTGGTGGTGGTGGTGATGGTGGTGATGGTGGTGGTGGTGGTGATGGTGGTGATGGTGGTGGTGGTGGTAATGATGGTGGTGATGGTGGTGCTGGTGGTGGTGATAGTGGTGGTGGTGGTGGTGATGGTGGTGATGGTGGTGGTGGTGATGATGGTGGTGGTGGTGATGATGGTGGTGGTGGTTGTGATGGTGATGATGGTGGTGGTGGTGATGATGGTGGTGGTGGTGATGGTGGTGGTGGTGGTGATAGTGACGGTGGTGGTGGTGGTGATGGTGGTAGTGGTGGTGGTGATGGTGGTAGTGGTGGTGGTGATGGTGGTGGTGGTTGTGATGGTGGTGGTGGTGATGGTGGTAGTGGTGGTGGTGGTGGTGGTGGTGGTGGTGGTGGTGATGGTGGTGGTGGTGATGGTGGTGGTTGTGATGGTGGTGATGGTGGTGATGGTGGTGGTGGTGACGGTGGTGGTGGTGATGGTGGTGGTGGTGGTGGTGATGGTGATGGTGATGGTGGTGGTGGTGATGATGGTGATGGTGGTAGTGATGGTGGTAGTGGTGGTGATGATGGTGGTGGTGGTGATGGTGATGATGGTGGTGATGGTGGTGGTGATGGTAGTGATGATGGTGATGATGTTTGAGGAGGAGGAGGAGGAAGAGGAGGGTGCTGCTAATGCTGATAGTGGTGAAAATGAAGGTGGTCATCCTGGTGATGGTGGTGGTGTTGGATGTTGTGATGGTGGCGATGGTGGTGGTGATGTTAAGGATGATCATGAAGATACAATGACTCTGGGGGACTAACAGCAGGGATCTCTGGGGCGTGTGCCTTGCTTGCGGCTCCTGTGGGGCCTGGGATGGCCTTCAGCGTCCCCTGTCCCTTCTTTGAAAAGCTGCATGGCCACATGTGGCCAGCTTGTGGGCTTTGCGGGTGTCGGGGCTGCTCTTCAAAGCGAATCAAGTTTTGTAAGTTAATCCCAAATGCTCCCTCAGAGTCATCTCCGGGGAGCCGCGCGGCCGCCCCAGGCTGCGGCAGCCCCAGGGCCTCACTCCCTGAGGAGCCCCGGGCGTGTGTGTCTCCTGAGGCTGGGAGGCCTGGGCTGCGTGCTCCCACTCCCCGGCCGGAACCTGCCTGCAAATCACGCTAGAGCGTGTGCACGCGCCACTCCGGGGAGACGCTTCTGCGAGCTTGTGTAGCCCACCTGCCGCGCGTCCCAGCCTCCCGGCCTCCGCCTGGATACCTCCTCCCTCCGGCAGAGACTGCAAGCTGATTGGCCCCAGTGGGAGTAGGAAACTCCCAGGTGATCCTAACACCTCTGATTGCAGAAAAGGGGCGGGGGTGCATGCGGAGAGCTGCGGCCCAGCAGCGGGCGTCTGCCGTGGCCTGGCCAGCAGCACCTGCGTGCAGCGTGACTGTTTCTTTCCAACGAATCGTGGGCAGGGCTGGGAGAGGGCCTGGGCCAGCCCAGTCAGCTGGCCAGCCTCCGAGGGCCCTGCCCACCCAGCAACTTTCCTTGCTTGTATTTCCCCAAGTAATCGTGTGCTGGAAATGCAAGGTGCGGGGCCTTGGCTGCGCCAGGCCCATCCACTCTCCCCCACCCCAGGCACACGCTCAGCCCAGCCCCCCTCCCGGGACTGTCACGCAGGGTGGGCGCACAGGGCTCCCCGAACCTGCGTTTGGACTGACGGAGGCCGGCTCTCCTGGCTTACCTCAGGCAGGAGGAGCTGGGCCTGAGCTCCCGGAGAGGCTCTGCCCCAGGCTCCATTTGGAAGCACAAAGCAATTACCCAAAGTGCCGGCTGGATGACCGCCGGTCGCGGTGAGCTCATTAAACGAGACGTGGTTGGGATGAGGCCCGGGGGGGGGGGGGGCAAGCCGTGAGGGACACAGCGGGCGGACACTCCAAGCTCATCCCAGGCCACAGCACCTGGGGGTCACCCACCCAGGCGGCGGGCACCCTTCCGCCATTCCTCTACCATCCATCCATCCACCAACCATCCATTCACCGCCCAGCAGCCAGCCAGCCACCTGACCGTGGTGCATCCATTTCTCAGCACGCCCTCCCATCCACCCGCAGCCGTCGACCCATCCACTTAGCAAGCCGTCCTTCCACCACACGCCTCCCATCCGTGCGCTCATCCGCCCGCCCACCCAGTTCACTGGAACAGGCCTCGCCCACCAGCCTTCAAGCCTCTCTTTATCACCCGTCTACTGGCCATTCGTCTGCCTGCGACCTATCCACCCACCCACCCACTCAGCCAGCAGCTGGCTCTCCACCCATCCTTTCATTTTAGAAGCCACGCATCGAGTGACGCTCGCTCCCAGGCCCCCGGGGCCGTGAGAAGCAGAGGCTCAGAGGCTCCTGCGTGCGCCAGCTGGCGATGTCAGCCAGGCTGTGAGAGAGGCCTCACGGAGGTGACCACGCACGCCCTCCCGAGGCGTCCGCGGGGCCGGGCACCGGGGAGTGGATGAACAGGCCCTCACCCAGTCCCTCCACCTGCGGCCCCTCACCAGGCTCAGCTCCCTGCGGGGACAAAGGCCGCCCTCCACGTCACTCGCCAAGGACACCACCCACCGCCTCCGCCCTGCCGTGACACAGAGGAGGCCGGACACGGATGGGGCTCAGCGGCCGTGTCTCAGGTCACATTCAAGCTGGAGTGACGCACGGGGGTCAGCTCCAGTTCTCACACTCGCTGGGGCATTGCTGATGGACATTCCAGGGTGGACTCGGAGGCCAGCGTCTGACAGACACTGGCTCCAGTTCTCACACTCGCTGGGACATTGCTGATGGACACTCTTTGGGGTGGACTCGGAGGTCAGCGTCTGATGGACACTGGCTCCAGTTCTCACACTCTTTGGGGTGGATTCGGAGGCCAGCGTCTGACAGACACTGGCTCCAGTTCTTGGACTCGCTGGGGCATTGCTGATGGACATTCCAGGGTGGACTCGGAGGCCAGTGTCTGACGGACACTGGCTCCAGTTCTCACACTCGCTGGGACATTGCTGATGGACACTCTTTGGGGTGGACTCGGAGGCCAGCGTCTGACGGACACTGGCTCCAGTTCTTGGACTCGCTGGGGCATTGCTGATGGACACTCTTTGGGGTGGACTCGGAGGCCAGTGTCTGACGGACACTGGCTCCAGTTCTCACACTCGCTGGGACATTGCTGATGGACACTCTTTGGGGTGGACTCGGAGGCCAGCGTCTGACGGACACTGGCTCCAGTTCTTGGACTCGCTGGGACATTGCTGATGGACGCTCTTTGGAGTGGACTCGGAGGCCAGCGTCTGACGGACACTGGCTTGCACTCTTGCGATCTCCAATGGGCAGACTTGCGTCAGGATCTGACACACATTGGCCCAGGACCAGAAGCACAGCTCAGGGCCAGCAGCACAACTGCATGCCGGATGTATTTGTGACACAAATGTTCCTCTCCTCCCCAACAGGCAGGGTTACGCCTGCTCCTGGAAGGGAACGGTACCACACAGACAGACCACTGCAAGGGAAGACGTCTCATCTGGAGAGACTGACCTCTGTGGAGGCCACGTGGCGGGGGCCACGTGGTAAGGACTGGCTGTCCAACGGAGTCCTTTGAACATGGAGGACTCTGCCACCCCTTAGAGGAGAGTCCTGAGGGAGTCTGCCCCACGCCGGGAAGCTGGGGGCAGTGCGGACTCCTGACCACAGGGGACCCCGCTTCTGCCCGGAAGTCCTGCTGAGCCGCGTCACAACACCGCACGGGTGCCAGCATCAGTGCCTAAGCTCTGATGTGTGTCTGTCCTGAGGGGCTGCGGCTGTGGATCTGGCACCTCGCTTCCAGGCGAACAGAGCCCCACTTGGCGCAGGGATGAGAGCCCGCCCGGCCCAGTGGTCCCCGCCCAACTTTCTGGGCCGCTCGGGAGAGCTTTATGCCTGCGTATCCCAAGGGCCCAGGGTGAGCTCCGCATCCAGGGACCCCGCAGTGGCCACGCACGCTTCAGCCCCTCGTGAGTCTTCTCGTCCCTGTGCTTCTCTGACAGACATCCCTTGACCTTTCGCAGGAAAATCTAAACACAGAGGCCCTGGCTTCAGCTCCCCCCTCCACTCAGATGCACGGTGGCGGCGGGAGCTTTGCTGCCCCGTTCACCATGGCTCCGTGGGACTCTCCCTTCAGAGCCAGGACCCCGGAGAAGGTGACAGAGCCGGAACCGGAGGACGCCGCCTCCAGGCTCAGACCCCGCGCCCAGCTTGCTGGAGCTCAGACAATTCTGCTGTGTCAGACACTGGGTGGATCATTGTTTCTGAAAGGCAAATTAGCAGCCATTGTGCAGAACAATCGTTCATTAGCGAGAAAGATGGGCTCTCCACAGCTGTGGGCTTGGACTGCGGTGCCTGTGGACGTGGGAGCGTGCAGTGTTCTTCCCTCCCTGCTCGGCCGAGTTGGGACTTTCCTGTGTGGTGTCTGGACCTGGGGTGCACTTTGAGAAGAGCAGATGCCTGAGCCCACGAGCCAAGTCTGAGGATGGAAGGACAGAGCGTCTGAGCCCGTCACCCAAGCACACTAATCACAGATGGAAGGACAGAGCATCGTCTTCCCCCGTGAGCTTCCTAGGCGGTGCAAGGGACAAGGCTGGGAAAAGGTCTTGGGGAGCCACGGGTTTGCATTGGCCCTGCAAGGGGAGATCCGTGAACAAGGCTCAAGGATCTAAGGATCTGCGTGCCACAGCCATGGCCACGGCCACGGCCACGGCCTGACACCACCACACACAGTAAAAGTCGAGACTGTCGAAGAGGCCCACAGCAGAAACAGCACTGAGAACACGCCGGCGGCCGTGCAGCCCGGCTGAGCTACACGCGAGCCGTACGCCGCCCATCGCTTTCCCCCAAAGCCCACTGCCGTTGCTTCCTCCACTTTGCATTCATGACATCAATTACTTCTGGGAAACAAGTCTCATGAATGTACAATTCTGGCTCGTTTGAAATCGATGGCCTGCCTTTCTTCCCTAGTTGTCAGTGACCACCTGTGTGTGGCTGCCGTCCTTGCTCGAGTTCGCCTCCTAATTGTTTACGGTGATGACCAGAGGGCCCTCTGAACAGGCAGACACAGGGCTGGGCCTGTCCACGGGGCACGGACATCTGCCCTCAGCATCCACACTCTCCTGTATCCACAGAGCCTCCGGGATATGGCTGGACGCTCGCTCCGCTAGCATGCAGACTCCTCCCAGGCTCCCTTGCAGATTGCCAAAGCGTGGCCCAAAGGGCCTGGAGGTGGCTGCTGCTGCGTGGACAGGCCCCTGGACTCGGGCCCGGGGAGGCCTGCACTGGGTGGGGTAGACACGAGGTCATTTTGCTTCTGACACAGCCTAGGTTGCATTTGACGTACTTGGCAAGGAAAGAAAATAGCTAATAAAACCAGAAAGCCTGCAGTCGGCACCAGGACAGTCAGCCGGGCCACGGAGCAGGCTGGGAAGCTGCAACCGCAGCCCACAGGAGACTGGACGATGGTGAGCAGGTGGGCCTGGAGGGGCGGGGCCTGGAGGGGCGGGGCCTGGAGGGGCGGGGCCTGGAGGGGCGGGGCCTGGAGGGTGGGGCCTGGAGGGGCGGGGCCTGGAGGGGCGGGGCCTGGAGGGTGGGGCCTGGAGGGTGGGGCCTGGAGGGGCGGGGAGGGGCCGGGCCAGGAGGGGCCGCTTCCCTTATGCTGTCCCCACTGGCCTCCCCTGCTCCCACACCAGAGACCTGCAGGGGATCCGGGAGACCTGGACATGGTGCACCGAGCGGCCATCTGTCAGGGCAGAGTCCAGGGCCTAAGAGCCCTGGGCGTGTACAGGCCTGAGCTGACCGGGGTCCAGGCCTCCTTCCCTCGGCCCAGGCTCTGCCATCTTCGCTTGGTTCCCTGAGCAGAACCTGAGGCTACGGCCACCCAGACTCGTCCCGTGCAGGGATGGACCTGCGGACTGGGGTGGCCGTGGCCTGGCCGCAGCTGCCCAGGTCCCACGGGAGCCACACCTCCCTGAGCCCTGGTGCGTTTACAGGCTGGGCACCATCTGCGGGGCCTGTAGAGATGACGGATGGCAGCCAAGCCCGCCTGCCGGGTAAGCACTTTCTTGGCATTTCTCATTTTGCTTCCATTTCACCTCACACTGGAAACATTTCACGAGTCAGGAATGCAGTCGCCGTCCACACAGGCAGACGTGAGTGAAGGCCTCCCGGCAGCCAGGTTTCAGGCACCGGATTAGAAGCGAAGGAAAACGGGGCCTCTGCGTCTCAGGGTGCCAGCGGGCGCCCGCCCAGGATGG
Source organism: Dipodomys merriami (assembly GCF_024711535.1). NCBI lineage: Eukaryota > Metazoa > Chordata > Mammalia > Rodentia > Heteromyidae > Dipodomys > Dipodomys merriami. The sequence goes on along the minus strand of NW_027206241.1, from coordinate 390,041 downwards.
GGCTGTGCTTCCTAACCCCTCTGGGCTGTGGACAGCTCCCCCTGGCCGTGACCCGCGTGGCCATCTGGGCAAGGCACTGGCTCTGTCTCCTGCCACCTCACGGAAGCCGTGGCCAGGACGTCCCTGGAGTCAGTGGGCAGTTCGGGGTGAGCGGCCTGGGACGGGGACAGTCCTGCCAGGGACTCCGGTCTGCCAGCTCTAACAGGAAGCTGTGCGCCACTGCTGGGTGGGCCGTGTCCACACCAGGTGCGGGGTCAGCGGGTCAAACTGCTGGTCACGGTGGCCTCGGCAGACCTACCAGTTCCGGATGGTTCTCGCCCAGAGAGACCGTGATGAAATGCACACCTGACGCACATGCCATGCTAGGGTTAAATAATACACATCATCCAAACTGAACCTTTCTGTCTTCTTCCTGCAAACTGTAAGTTTTGATTCTGGTAAGCTAAATGTGCGTTTGGGTCAGGGAAGGTCCAGCCAGCACAGTTCCAGGACCCGCTCCCCCTCCACCCCGTCCTTACACACCTCATGACCCACCAACCCGCAGGGAGGCCTGAGCGGGGGCCCTCCTCCACGGGCCCTGCCCTGGTCCTTACAAGCAGGGCTCACCGCAGCCTGAGGGCCCAGCTGAGGGCAGCCACTTGGGGTGGTCACCCCAGAGCGGCGGGTCCCCAGGAGATGAGGGAGCAGTCCTGCCCCTGGGCCTGGGCTAGAGGAGCTCACAGGACGCCAGAGCAGTGCCTGACATGGCCCAGCTAAAGGGACTCGGCTTGCTTTATGGCCATCCAGAGGACGCTGCGCCACAGTGGATAAACCCAGTAAACCTCACCATCGCTGTCAGCTCCTGCTACTTACCGCCTTTCAGGGAACTGGTCTTGATCTGATTGACAGCCCCAGCCTCAGAGCAGAAAGTGTACAAGAAAGTGTCCTTCCTGTAATAGAAATCAGATAAAGGCCTCTAAGAGGGCACACAGCCAAGTTAACATGAGCCCAGGTGTCTCCTTTCTACTAGCTGGAGTCCAAGTCCAGACTTTATGTTCTCAAAGACTGCATGGAAATTGGATGTCCTGGGCCAAACTCCAGCTAACATTTCGTTGACCTTCAGAAAACTGATGGGTCTAAACGACAGAAATGGCGGGTTTTGGGGCTGGGAAGGTGGCTCAGTGGTAGAGCGCTTGCCTTGCATGCCTGAGGCCCTGGGTTCAATTCCTTAACACCACATAAACAAAAAGAAAAAAGCCAGAAGTGACGCTGTGGCTCAAGTGGTAGAGCGCTAGCCTTGAGCTGAAGAGCTGAGGGACAGCGCCCAGGCCCAGAGTTCAGGCCCCACAACTGGACACCCCCCCCCAAAAAAAAAAGAAAAAAGAAAAAAGAAATGGCAAGTTTTGTATTCCCTTGATCAGATACTTTTCCTAACAAGTCTGAGATCTCGGGGTGGTTAATTATAGCAATCAATGAAATCATCACAGGCCCCAGGAAGATAAACGTTGTATAGGAGGCTGTGAAGATAAATCCAGTTTAAAAACCACAGAGGGAATGGATGACTGGCCGGGAATGGTCGTGGACTAAACTATCAACAGCATCTGCTCAAGCCAGGCCTGCGGAAGGACAAAGAGCACCAGCAGGCAAAGCGTGGCGCGGGTGGGTGTTTCTCACGCTCTCGTGGGTGTGGGGTTCCTGTCTGGGACCTGATCCTGGGTGAGGAGGGCCAGGCACTGAGGTTTTGGGGTGATGGGGGGACCTCTGCCTTCCGGGCCCGGGCGCTGCTGGTCCAGAGGGGAGCGTGGGAGGTGCCAGGCCTGGGCGTGTCCCAGGCACGTCACTTCCAGTGGTGAGGACAGCGCGACCACCGCACACCTGCCTGACACCTCCCGCCCACCAGGCCCTCCTGCAGGCCGGGCTCCGAGACCTCCAACAGCAGGGCGGGCTGGACCCCGCTGCACAGCGGTGGGGAAACACCGTTCCTCTTCCCTCTTCTGTCCCCGGCCTTCCGGGCCAGCCTGGTGGCCTCCTGCCAGGCCCCGCGGTGGGGACCTGGTGTGAAAAATCCTCCGCTTCCCCGTGGCAGAATTACTTTTTAATGTTGTGCTTTGAAGCGTGAGCTCTGCTTGAAATATCAGTCTAATTAGTTCGCCGCAATAACGGATTCCAAACCAGGATGGTGACCCAGCCATTCTGAGTCTCTCTTCTGCTCGCATATGCATAAGCCCACGCCTTTCCTAATCCAGCAGGGACTCTGCGTGGGGCTGGCGGCCGTGGCTGCCAAGCCCATGTGGCAGCTCCTGGGGCTCTGTGAGGAGCGGGAGCCTCAGCACGGCCGGAGAGCCTCGCCAGCATCCGAGACTTCGTGCGATCAGCCTGGACAGCGGCTGCCTGGACAGGGCTGGGGACAGCGGGGGACCAGGATGGTGTTGGGGCGCTCCGCGGCTCATGAGAGCCGAGCAGGTGCTGGGCGCCCCCTGACCTTGCGTTCCGGATTTGGGCGGGCTGCAGGTGAGTCCCACCCCAGGCACAGAGAAGGCAGTGTCACTCCGGACACTGCACGGCGGCCGACGTAGACGTCCAGTGGTGACATTTTACTGTGGTGGGAAAATGTTGACAAAAGATCATAGTGTGAGGACATTGGGTTTAAGAACAAACGGGACAGGAGAGGAAGGGCAAGATGGCGGACTAGAAGCATCTTTGTTTTGACTAAATGAGGACAGACCGGTAACAAAGGAGAGACTGTATTCTGAAGAGAGAGAGAGAGGATGAAGGGAAGAAATGATTCAGGACATGCAAGAGGAGTCCAATATAAATGTAGAAGTTCTGAGACCATCAAATTGAAATTCTGGAAATGAAACATTCAAAAACTCAAATAAAAGACTAAGTTGAAAGCTTCTCCAGTAGCCTAGATGGAACTGTGCATAGAACATCAGGGCTTGAAGGAAATGTAAATGTGCCAGAACACTCAGATGAAGATAAAGAAAAAATAAGGAAGGGAAAGCATGACTGGCAGGACTTTTGGGATGCCATTAAAAGACCAAACCTAAGAATCATGGGGATTGCAAAACAGAAGATTCAAGCTAAAAAGCTAAAGGCCTCATAAGCATTCCACAAATAGTGGGAAGCTTCTCATGTCTGGAGGAAGAGATAGTTATTGGGAATGGGGGAGTTTCAGAACTCTGAAATAGAGGAAACCAGAAGAATGCTTTTCCAAGGCATTAGATACACAGAAGAAGGAAAGGATATCGTCAGCTGCAAGAGAAGAGTGCAGCCACATACACAGGCAAACCCAGGAGAAAAGCAGATTTCCCTCCAGAAACTTGAAAACCAACAAGGGCATGGAATCGTGTATTTCCAACCCTGAAAGAAAACAACCACCAACTAGATTACTGTACCCCAGAAACCTGTACTTCTCAATCGAAGTAGACGCCTTCCATGAGGAATGAAAAGCAGAGGAAATTATTACCACTAAGCCAGAGACTTCAAAAGAGCCCACATTCCAAAGAGGAAGACAAAGGCCACCAGGACAGGCGTGAAAGCCCAGACCTCCTGGGGTAGCGCAGTATGCCCCTGCAGAGGAGCGTCATCAGACCAGCCTGACACCCAACAGCGGCCGCCTAGCTCCCCCTGCCCAGGGCACAGGGTCCCCTGGGCCTAAGCCAGGGCTCAGTCACCCTTGGACTGAGGCCCAGGGGAGCGCTGCAGCGCCCAAAGACACCGCCTGATGCATGCCGCTGTCTCCTGCCACCCTCGGGGCTGCCAGACCCCAAAAGGACAAAGCTGCCAAGCCCTGGAGTGACGTGGGCTGGAAAGGCTTCTCTTTGCTGCCCACAGTTGCCCTCTGGTTGAGCCAAAGGCCTCCCACCGGTGAGCTGTAGAGCTGGGCCGGAGGTCAGCCTTGCACAGGGGGTCAGTCGGGGCTCGGCCTGGACCAGACCTCGAGGCCCGCCCCCTCGGCTGTGTGGGAGTCCAGTTTAGTGGTGTCTTCTCCTCACCTGGGGTGGGGAGGCTTCTGTCCCACCGCGCGGAGGAGCAGGGCGTCCACCGGGCAGCCCGGTCTGCAGTCAGCCGTGCGCACGGGCACCACAGAGCGCGGACGGCTAGCCTTTGAACAACGCCAGAGCGATTCATAACATCTTACACTGAGTAATTCTGAAACACTCAGAGACAAATTATCGGTGAGCAGAATGTATTTCAAAGCAACTTTCTATTTATTTAATTTCTTGGCTCTTATAACCTGAAGCTTCTCCCCAGGGCTCCAAGCGGGCTCTTTATGACAGTATTGCTGCTCATTCTCCAGAGACTCAGCTCATCATCTATGGCAAAGTGGCCTGTGCCGCATGTCTTCCCAACTAGACGGATCTCCATGGTGAATTATAGCTCCTTACCAACCGGGTCCTCCCTGTTAGACAATTTCAAGTTCTAAGTGCGTAATTAGGGTGCTTTTACTGAGAACACAGTCAGGAGAGTTGATTACTTCACTGAAATGGTATTTTGCCCCCTCTGCCACAACTTCTTGGGGGCCATGGTTTCCCTCCAGGCCGGGGTGGGGTGGGGGCAGAGGGGATCCCGGATCCCGCTGCACTTGTCTTACTTATCGAACCCCTGTACCCCACTCACCCTGGCACGAGACATTTTCGGGGTTTGCATCAGATATGCTGTTCCTGCGTTAGTAACTGAGGACTAATGTAACTGCCGGAGTGATCAGTTAGGTACCTAACCTTCCTCTGCCTGGCGATGTGGTCTCCGGGCTGCCGCATCTTCTAGCAGGAGCTTTTCCAGCAGGCTCCAACCTCTCCGGGTCCCCGAGGGGCCGGGGATGGAGGAGGACGGAAGAGCCCCCTCACGTAGGAGCCCTGCAGCCGAGGGACCCCAGCCCACAACCTTCTCACCCATGCAGAACTGCGTTCGGCTTCTCCCCAGTGACCTCTCATCACTCCCTCCGTCCACCTGTCTCTAGAGGAAGGTGGTTGGTTAAATGACACTGAGCGGTGGAGTCTGAGCCATGGGTGGACGGTGGGGGCGGGGGCGGAGATGCTGAGAACGGGAGGCGCTGTGTCTCCTCCCTCCGCCTTCCCCTCCAGGATTTCAGATCTCCCAGGAGCTGTCCTAAAGCCCCCAGCAGCCCTACCCAACACTCCAGCGATTTCAGAAGGAAACCAGGCTTCAGAAGTTTCAAAGTAATGACCATGGGCTTGAACTAGTTTCCCCCTTTCTGAACACACTGGAAATGTAATTGCACGGAGCAGCTGTCTGCGCTACGGCGGGAGGGCCGCGCGTTTGTCTTTTGCTTGTCGCGTACGTTGCAGGCGTCGAGTTCTGTCTCCGCAGTCACAACACAGCAGAGGTGCCGTGGATACAAAGGGAGAACTCTGCCCTCCAGGCCACAGCACGGACTCTGCTCCCTCCGGGCCCGTGGACCCCACCCCGGGCAGGTGGGGGGGTCCCCGAGGTGGTGGTGGAGTACCCCCAACAGCTGTGTGGTTAACGGGCACGCAGACACAGAGGCCACGGATTCCCAGAGTCCTGGTGGTGACAGAACACGGAAATGGACGAGGGATTTCCCCCAGCCTGGCCTGGGCCTGGTGCTGGTGGGCCACGTGGTCACCCCTTAGGTGCTGTGCCTCTGCTAGTGGCTCCTGCTCCATTCTGACTGTGGTGCTTTCTGGGGCCTGAGAAGCGGGCGCGCGCTCTCTGCCTGGGGTGCGGCTCTCAGTTCCTCTGGGGCTGCCCGGCCTGTGTCCCCCTGCTCCCCACCCTGTCCTCTGTGCTCCCCCACTTCCTCCACTGTGTGATCGAGGGCCTGACTCTTCCCACGTCCACCCATGTCAGAGTCTGTGAGATGCAACACTAAACATGCGATCAATTTACTCTGAAGACATACACCAATTATTACATAAGCCATCTGGGACTATTTGCCGCAGCCTAGTTTGCTCCTGACACCTTTGCTACCAGGAAAGGTGAATGCGGCCTGAGAGTCTGTGTGCAGACGCGCTGCCACGCTGTGCCACCGGGTGACCGGGCGGGTTCCCGTGGTCTCTGCTTGGGGGCTCGGCCGCCCCCCAGGCCCCGCAGTGCTGAGAGCCGGTGTGCACGCACACCCCAAACGCAGGAGGACCGGCCTGGGCACAGAGCCGGGCGCTAAAGCTTTCTGTCTGCTTAATTGTAGAAGCAATGAGCGGGGGAGGCGCGGGCCGGGGCGCAGGGACACGAAGCACCGCCGCCTTCATTTCACTCCCTCTGAACAGAGGCTCATGCGTAACACGTGCTGTTTTAACACGCACAGGCCATATCGCGAGCAGCAAACGCCACAGGTCTAGCAGACAGATCTGCACGCGCCAGGTGGTCTTGGGGTGTCACCCTGACCCGGGGGGGTGCGTCTCAGGGTGTTGTGTCGACAGTTCCGTGCTTGCTGGAGGCTTCCTACAGCTTTGGCGTTGGGGCTGTGATGCGCGCAGTGCTCCTGCAGTGCCCGCGGGGATGCCGGGATGCGCGCAGTGCTCCGGCTCCCACAGTGCCCGCGGGGATGCGCGCAGTGCTCCCGCAGTGCTCCCGCAGTGCCCGCGGGGATGTGGGGATGCGCGCAGTGCTCCCGCAGTGCCCGCGGGGATGTGGGGATGCGCGCAGTGCTCCCGCAGTGCTCCCGCAGTGCCCGCGGGGATGCGCGCAGTGCTCCCACAGTGCCCGTGGGGATGCGCGCAGTGCTCCCACAGTGCCCGCGGGGATGCGCGCAGTGCTCCCACAGTGCCCGTGGGGATGCGCGCAGTGCTCCCGCAGTGCTCCCGCAGTGCTCCCGCAGTGCCCGCGGGGATGCGGGGATGCGCGCAGTGCTCCCGCAGTGCTCCCGCAGTGCTCCCGCAGTGCTCCTGCAGTGCCCGCGGGGATGCGCGCAGTGCTCCCACAGTGCCCGCGGGGATGCGCGCAGTGCTCCCGCAGTGCCCGCGGGGATGCGCGCAGTGCTCCCGCAGTGCCCGCGGGGATGCGCGCAGTGCTCCCGCAGTGCTCCCGCAGTGCCCGCGGGGATGCGGGGATGCGCGCAGTGCTCCCGCAGTGCTCCCGCAGTGCCCGCGGGGATGCGCGCAGTGCTCCCGCAGTGCCCGCGGGGATGCGCGCAGTGCTCCCGCAGTGCCCGCGGGGATGCGCGCAGTGCTCCCGCAGTGCTCCCGCAGTGCCCGCGGGGATGCGGGGATGCGCGCAGTGCTCCCGCAGTGCTCCCGCAGTGCCCGCGGGGATGCGGGGATGCGCGCAGTGCTCCCGCAGTGCTCCCGCAGTGCCCGCGGGGATGTGGGGATGCGCGCAGTGCTCCCGCAGTGCCCGCGGGGATGTGGGGATGCGCGCAGTGCTCCCGCAGTGCCCGCGGGGATGTGGGGATGCGCGCAGTGCTCCCGCAGTGCTCCCGCAGTGCTCCCGCAGTGCCCGCGGGGATGTGGGGATGCGCGCAGTGCTCCCGCAGTGCTCCCGCAGTGCCCGCGGGGATGCGGGGATGCGCGCAGTGCTCCCGCAGTGCCCGCGGGGATGCGCGCAGTGCTCCCGCAGTGCTCCCGCAGTGCCCGCGGGGATGCGCGCAGTGCTCTCACAGTGCCCGCAGTGCCCGCGGGGATGCGCGCAGTGCTCTCACAGTGCCCGCAGTGCCCGCGGGGATGCGCGCAGTGCTCCCGCAGTGCTCCCGCAGTGCTCCCACAGTGCTCCCACAGTGCTCCCACAGTGCTCCCGCAGTGCTCACACCTCTGCACACGCCTCAGCCGTGGAAAAGCTCCCCGCCTGCTGACCCCGGACTGCTCTGCAGTGCCCTGCGCAGGCGGCAGGAGACGGGGCTGTTGTCCCGAAGCCTCCCCGCTTGTCAGCGCTGGCTGGGCCTCAGAGCAGGGGGAACGGCGCCCCGTGCCGGCCGGCCTCCGCGGCGCCCTCTCTCGGCTGGAACTCCTCCTTCGGGGACGGGAGCTCACCATTCCCAGACCCTCCACGCTCGCTCTCCAGGCTTCTCAGAATGAACACACTGCGTCCTCTGTGCAGCCCGGCTGGTGTCGGCCCAGCGCCCGGGCCGCAGCCGGTCAGGGGGGGTCAGCTTGGGGCCCTGGGGCGGCGCCAAGGCCTCCAGGCCCAGCCTGCGTCCCGGGGGAAAGGCAAGAGCCGCGGTGCTGCTGTGCACGGCCACGGTCGGGCGACGGGTCTGGGCAACAGGCCCGGGCGGCTGCTGGCAGCAGAGGGGCAGCTGGCATCCCGAAGTCGCGTGTCCACGGCGGGCGCTGGGCAGCGGAGGCAGGCCTGAGGGGAAGGGCCCTCGATGGACGGAGAGCCGAGTGCCCACCGCGGCTGCTCCTCCCCCCACGGCTGCTCCTCCCCCCCACGGCTGCTCCTCCCCCCCCCACGGCTGCTCCTCCCTCCCCCCGCGGCTGCTCCTCCCCCCGCGGCTGCTCCTCCCCCCAAGGCTGCTCCTCCCCCCCACGGCTGCTCCCCCCCCCACGGCTGCTCCCCCCCCCACGGCTGCTCCTCCCTCCCCCCGCGGCTGCTCCTCCCTCCCCCCACGGCTGCTCCTCCCTCCCCCCCCCAGCTGCTCCCCCCCCGCGGCTGCTCCTCCCCCCGCGGCTGCTCCTCCCCCCCACGGCTGCTCCTCCCTCCCCCAGCTGCTCCCCCCCCCCCGCGGCTGCTCCTCCCCCCCACGGCTGCTCCTCCCTCCCCCCCCAGCTGCTCCCCCCCCGCGGCTGCTCCTCCCCCCGCGGCTGCTCCTCCCCCCCACGGCTGCTCCCCCCCCCACGGCTGCTCCCCCCCCCACGGCTGCTCCTCCCCCCCACGGCTGCTCCTCCCCCCCACGGCTGCTCCTCCCCCCACGGCTGCTCCTCCCCCCACAGCTGCTCCTCCCCCCCACGGCTGCTCCTCCCCCCACGGCTGCTCCCCCCCCCACGGCTGCTCCTCCCCCCGCGGCTGCTCCCCCCCCCGCGGCTGCTCCTCCCCCCCACGGCTGCTCCTCCCCCCCATGGCTGCTCCTCCCTCCCCCAGCTGCTCCCAGCAGGTCAGGTGGGACCTAGGGAGGAGGGACAAGGCCTCCTCAGCATGTCCCCACAGGGCCACCCCCACCCATCCCCCACCCCCCCCACAGGGCCACTCCCCCCCATCCCCCACCCCCCCCACAGGGCCACCCCCACCCATCCCCCACCCCCCCCACAGGGCCACCCCCACCCATCCCCCACCCCCCCACAGGGCCACCCCAACCCATCCCCCACCCCCCCCACAGGGCCACCCCCACCCATCCCCCACCCCCCCACAGGGCCACCCCAACCCATCCCCCACCCCGCGCCTCCTCTGCGCAGACGCTGGACTCCATCTGTCTCCCTGGCTGCCCAGGGCAGAGCTGTCACGGTGCCCAGCGCCCCACCGCAGCCCCCACTGCGAAGAGAGCAGCAGGCCCTGCACCGGGCGCGGGGTGACAGCGTGATTTATAGCTCGGTTAATTTGCATAGACAGTGGAACCTCGGAGCAGCCCACGGAGCCGCTCACACCACCAGCTCTGAGACCGAAGGCTGAGTCAACGGCACCAGCCCCCAGCCCTCCCACGTCAGCCACCCAGCACCCAGCACCCAGCACCCAGCCCTCCCACGTCAGCCACCCAGCACCCAGCACCCAGCCCCGCCCTCCCACGTCAGCCACCCAGCACCCAGCACCCAGCACCCAGCACCCAGCCCTCCCACGTCAGCCACCCAGCACCCAGCACCCAGCACCCAGCACCCAGCCCTCCCACGTCAGCCACCCAGCACCCAGCACCCAGCACCCAGCCCTCCCCAGACCCACCCTCCAGCCACCCAGCCCCCAGCACCCAGCCCAGGTCAGGGCAGCCCACCCTCCAGCCACCCAGCACCCAGCACCCAGCACCCAGCACCCAGCCCTCCCACGTCAGCCACCCAGCACCCAGCACCCAGCCCTCCCCAGACCCACCCTCCAGCCACCCAGCCCCCAGTACCCAGCCCAGGCCAGGGCAGCCCACCCTCCAGCCACCCAGCACGCAGCACCCAGCCCAGGTCAGGGCAGCCCACCCTCCAGCCACCCAGCACGCAGCACCCAGCCCCGCCCTCCCCGGCCCCGCCCTTCAGCCACCCAGCACCCAGCACCCAGCCCAGGTCAGGGCAGCCCACCTTCCAGCCACCCAGCCCCCAGCCCCCAGCCCCGCCCTCCCCGGCCCCGCCCTCCCCAGCCACCCAGCCCCCAGCACCCAGCCCCGCCCTCCCCAGACCCACCCTCCAGCCACCCAGCACCCAGCACCCAGCCCCGCCCTCCCTGGCCCCGCCCTCCCCAGCCACCCGGCCCCGCCCTCCCCAGCCCCGCCCTCCCCGGCCCCGCCCTCCCAGGCCCCGCCCTCCAGCCACCCGGCCCCGCCTTCCCCAGCCCCGCCCTCCAGCCACCTGGCCCCGCCCTCCCAGGCCCCGCCCTCCCAGGCCCCGCCCTCCAGCCACCAGGCCCCGCCCTCCAGCCACCAGGCCCCGCCCTCCAGCACTGGCAGGGACCAGAGCAGCAGGTCCCAGTGGCTGGGGACCCCAGGCTCATCCCACTGTCTCTGTGCCCCCAGTTGACAATACAGTCAGTGACCACAGAGGGCAGCATCGAGCCATGTGGAAGAGAACAGGACCAGACTGCAGCCTGCGCTCCGGGCAGGGCCCAGGACCACTCCTGAGCTCAGGTGTGGACCAGGGCACGGAGGCCCTGGGGTGGGGCAGTGGGCAGCGGGCAGTGGGCAGCAGGACACCGGAGAGCCCGGCTCCAGGCCTGGCTGCTCACCTCAAATGGCGTCCCACTGGTCCTCCTCCCGCACTGAGTACTTGCAGGATGAGCTCTTCCAGGGGAGGCCGCAGTGTCCTGTCCAGTGCTGTCTGGACCAAGGGACAGAGCACTGGACCCCAAATGTCCTCAGGACAGGAACGGCCCGCTTGGGGGGAGGGGCGGGAAGGCCTGGTGCACCTGAGCTTCCTGTCCCGGAAGGAAGAAAGGCCAATCTGGGTTCCACTTCCAAGGAGCGGTGGCTGGCCAGGGGTGGAGGGGTCAGTGGTCACAGTGGGGGACGCAGGGCACGGAGGAGGCTGCTCCCTCACAGCAGCTAGGAAGCAGAGAGACACAAGGATGAGACGCTCCCTTCAAAGCACCCCGGTGACCTGCCACCTCCACGGATCCTGCCTTGGAGCTCCACCTCCTCCCAATGCCACCCAGTGCTGAACCGAGCAAGGGAGGAATGCACTGAGCAGGCCAGGGACTCCCATCCCATCATTCCACGCACTGATGCACAGACAGAGCCAGCCTAATCCACAGAGCCTCGCGGGGAGCCTCGGTGTCAGAACACCAACCCCCCCACACCCCACAGAGGGGCCCACGGACGCCAGACAGGACAGCTGTCCCCAAAGAGAGGGACGGGGCAGACATCCCCGAAGAGAGCGAGGGGCGGGCATCCCTGCACAAAGGGGCAGGGAAGGCTTGGAGTGGGAGGGGGTTCAACGGCGATGACGGAGAAACACCTCCAGACAGTCCTGGTCACAGGCACCCCTGGGGTCTCTGGACAATTGTGCATGATGACAAATCCCTGGACGGAGCTGGGGCCCTGAACAGGCCGAGTTTTCTGCTTCACACCCTGCTCCGCGCCCACAGGCCCATGAGGACCAGCCCCTCCCCGAAGGCCGCCAGCCTCTTCCTGAGGTGGGGGAGGTGCAGCTGGCCACGTCGGGCCGCTGAGGCTCAGGACACCCCGGGACAGGGTCCTCCCCCACGGAGCACTCACAGCCTCACATGGGACAGGGGTGGCTGCAGGATGGGGGCTGCTCTGCAGAGGCCGGGGTGGGATTGCAGCCGTTCCGAAGTGAGCAGGTGCTGAGCCACAGCCCTGGCCTTTCTGGCTGGGGAACACTCTGGAAGGCTGTGCACACACGCTCCTGAGCGTGGAGGAAAACGGAACCTGAACAGCTGGCAAAGACATTTTTCTCCTATGCCGCCGCAGGCAGCTTGGCTCTCCAGCTATCTCCTCCAGGACGCGCATCACGCCCGGCCCAGCAGCCTGAGCGTATCGATCCACACCAGACTCATTTCACGCGGAGCGTGAGCGGAGCTGGCTGGCCTTGGCCAGCTGCTGGCTCCCCGTGAGTGCCAGGGTGGAGGAAGCCGGCCAGGCTACTGCAGGCTTCGTCTCCAGGGCCAGGCACAGACAGAAGGTGGCCAGTCAAGGGGCCCGCTGAGCACGTGGACACCCCCCTGCTGACCCCCGCCTCCTGCTGACCGCCGCATGTCCCGACAAGCCACAGTGTCGCTCACCAGCTAGGGTGCTGGGCCTTGGTTTTGCCAGCTGTCACACTGGGAACTGGACCAAGAGGCACAAGGTCTCTGAGCAACTTCCTCCCATACTGCAGGTACCCAACTTTCTGCTCGGATCTAATACGAGTGCGGTCTTCCTTGTACCCAGGCTCCCTGGATCTAATATGTGTGCAGAAGGAAACGCCGGGGTACTGCCCGCAGAAGGGAACGCTGGGGTGCTTGCTGAAACGCTCAGATGGTGGGGGGGGGCTCAGGCCCAGCAGCCTCTCGTGTCCTGAGCTGGGACTCCACGGAGGAGGCCACGTGGAGGCTCAGCTACTGCAGAGGGCCCCGCAGAGAGGCCCGGGTGCCGCCGCTCCCCTCCCCACAGACGACACCGGGGCCTCAGAGCCACGGCCGCGCAGCCAGCCTGGGCTCGGCCTGCGGGCAGGGGAAGAGGTACCTACGTGTCCTCCTTCCTGCCCAACCGGCCGGCACCGCGGTCCCCAGAGGAAGCTCCAGGCTCACGGGCTGCCGGACGCTGCCCGGCCGTCCTCCTAGGACCACAGAGCGTGCTGAGGGTCCACCTCAGGACATTTGCGCAGGAAGGTCACATGCAGAGGGGCTGGGGACCGTCATCACCCGTTTTCCATGTACACTGGTCTTACAAAAAGGAATCCATTGTATCTCCTACTGAGCAGAAAGTAAAACCAAATAATCACAGTCTTGTTCTAATGGGGAACAAGTTGTGTCCTCGGCAGACGTGACTTTCAACTTAAAACCTGTGTGGTGTGTGGCCCCCTGGGTGTCACTGCCTCACGGTGCCCGGCCATGTGCCGAGGGCCCTGCAGGGGGTGGGGGGGTCCTGCCCAAGGCCCTGCGGGGGGCTGGGGGGGTCCTGCCGAGGGCCCTGCGGGGGCTGGGGGGGTCCTGCCGAGGGCCCTGCGGGGGCTGGGGGGGTCCTGCCGAGGGCCCTGCGGGGGCTGGGGGGGTCCTGCCGAGGGCCCTGCGGGGGCTGGGGGGGTCCTGCCGAGGGCCCTGCGGGGGCTGGGGGGGTCCTGCCGAGGGCCCTGCGGGGGGCTGAGGGGGTCCTGCCCAGGGCCCTGCGGGGGGCTGGGGGGGTCCTGCCGAGGGCCCTGCGGGGGCTGGGGGGGTCCTGCCGAGGGCCCTGCGGGGGCTGGGGGGGTCCTGCCGAGGGCCCTGCGGGGGCTGGGGGGGTCCTGCCGAGGGCCCTGCGGGGGCTGGGGGGGTCCTGCCGAGGGCCCTGCGGGGGCTGGGGGGGTCCTGCCGAGGGCCCTGCGGGGGGTGGGGGGGTCCTGCCCAGGGCCCTGCGGGGGGCTGGGGGGGTCCTGCCGAGGGCCCTGCGGGGGGCTGGGGGGGTCCTGCCGAGGGCCCTGCGGGGGGTTAGGGGGGTCCTGCCGAGGGCCCTGCGGGGGGCTGGGGGGGTCCTGCCCAGGGCCGGGACCTGTGTGTGTCTCTGCTTCCTCCCAGGGGAGTGTGACCCTTCCCCCTGGGCAAGGGCTGAGGAAGGAGGCGTCCTAGCACAGGGCCGCCACACGGTGACAGGCTGGGAGTCCTGTGGCCACACCGCACGGGCTCCCAGAGGGCAGGGGTGACTTTCTGATCTGCACCACGCCATGCAAGGCATTTATGGATGGAGCATTGTAGTCAAGGGCTTTTATCAAATACTTCCCATTTTTCTCATTAATCGGACCCTGGACTGCAATATTTCTTCATGTTCGATATACATTTTTATCTCCCTCTGGGCCGCATCCACCTGTATTTCTTATCTCCTCTGTCCTAATGCTTAAACCCAGAACCCAGAAGAATAACTCAGCCTGGAGCTGCTTCTGTATTATTTTTCCTGTTAGATGAAAATTGATTTTCTGATTTCATGCGATCTTGCCTTTCTCACGTGCCAGTGGTTATTAAGGTTCAGGCACAGCGTCTGCTTGCTTTCTCCCCGTCCCCCACCCCCGCCGGAGGGAAGGAGGCCCTGGCATACATCGGCTCCCCGCAGACACGCTTTAATTTGTACCTGAAGGATGGCTCAAAGTGTTCCCCAGGGGCCACGCCAGCCACTACCAGCTTCTGCTGCTGCTCCTTCCTCTCCCCACACCCCAGCACTCAAAGCCGGCCGGCTCCCATGCAAGGGAGCGGCCTCTGCAGGTCACAGTCACCGACATCTTCACTCCTCCACCGCAGGTGTCTGTGCTGCTAGGACAGGAAGCCACGGGCTGGGCACTTTGTAAACACAGAGGTTTGCTCCTCACAGAGCTAGAGGGTCAAGGTCATGTCGGGCGGGGCTGGGCCTCTAGAGAGGAAGGCCATCTTCTCCTGGGCACCAGAGAGGCTGCAGCTGCTCCCGATCATCGCTGGCTCAGAGGGCGATGTCAGGTGATGCTGGCTCAGAGGGCGATGTCAGGCACAACTGAAGTTTGTCACTTGTGTTCACTTAGGAATTTTTCGAGAATCCAGCCTCCTTCGGAGTCCTCTAACAAAATGCCATAGACGGAAACCAGAGAAACACACTGGCTCTGGAGGTCGAAGTCCAAGGTCAGGGCCAGCCAGGTAGAGAAGGGATGAAGACAGCCGGCTCTTCCGTGTCTTCTCCTGATGAAGGGCACCAGCCCACGTGGAGGCCCCACCGTGACCCTTCACGCCCCAGAGCCACGGCTTGGAGGGGCCTGAGGAAGAGAGCGGGTCTGGTCAGGTACCCCGACCTCAACACAGAGTCTAGTCCATGTAGACGCCAATCCGTAACATCGAGGCAGAGTAAAACCCATCTCTCCACAGAGGAGAGACTGTCGCTCCGCCATCTCCTTGTGTCTGCTTCCTTCATCTCTGATCCGGAGGGAGCTGACTAAAGAACTTAACCTCCCCTTTTCTGTCCACCCCAGCGCTGTCAACAGAGACCAGCTGTGCCGTGAACGTCAGGGGCGGAGGGGAGGTCCAGGGCGCGGCCAGCCCCGGCCTCGCTGTGGACTCAGATGTGGGCATGGGCCAGCATCGTCACAGAATTCAGCGTGGGCTGCACAGAGGAAGCGGGGCCTCCACAGGCCACGGCCGATGCTCCAGGACTCCTGCCTGAGCTAGCGTGCTGGCGACGGCAGCGAGGAGTTCTCCACCCACTCCATAAATAGTGGTGTGTGGCTCAGACCGGCCAGCCAGGGGGAGGGACCCCACCGAGCCCGGGGCAGCGTGAAGAGCTCAGACAGGAAGAGCAGTTTTCCCAATGAAACCCATCTCTACATGTGTCATTTTCACAGTCAGGCACAAAAAGCACAAACGTGACGGTCTTCACGGACGCTGGGAACTCCGCAGCTCCCTCTCCCCAGTGCCAGGAGGTCCTGGCCGGCCCTCTGCCCCGTGAGCTGGGTGGAGGGCAGCGCCGCCCCCGGGGGTGAGCGTGAGCTTGCAGGGCTGAGGTCTCTGCTGGGGTCCTGGGCCGCCCACCTGCTCCCCTGCCCAGACACTCGACCTGTGCCACTCCCCACCTCTGCCTCCGTTCCGCCCGAGATCAGACAACGCCAGCGCCTGTCCTCGCGGTCCTGCGGCTCAGGGGTGGCCCGGTGTCCTGGCTGACGTCGCCCGGCCGGTGACGGCAGGCCGTGCTCCCGACTGCGAGGCTCAGGGCGGGCCCCGCGTTCCCACTGGCCGTCAGCTGGGGCCTTTCCACCTTCCAGGGACCACGTGCACGCCCCGTCTGCGCCGCTCCTCTGTTCTCAAGGCCCGTGAGAGAGCTGTTCCTCTCAAAGGCCCGCGTCCTTCTGCCGGCTCATCTCTCTGGAGCTGGGACTGGCTCTCATACCGGAAGGACTTGTGTGATGACACTGGGCGCTGAGCCCGCTCTCCCTCTGTAAGCCCACGGCACTGAGCACAAAGCCCCCACCTCAGGAGAGGTGACGTGGTCACGGGTTCCAGGAATAGGAGTCTGTGGTAGACACCTGTAGAAACCGTTATTCTACTGACCACGCTCCATTTCCCCACCCATTTCCCCACATGAGACTAACTCAGGAGCTCCATTACAAACAGCAAGAGAGTCCGGCACGGCTGGCTCAGGTCTACAAGCCTAGCAATTCAGGGAGCTGAGATCTAGAGAATCAAGGCTTGAATCCAGATAGGATAGAAAAGTCCAAAAAACCCATCTCTAAATAACCAGCAAAAAGACAAACTGGAAGCATGGCTTAATGGAAGAACATCAGCGAAGCAAACAAGACAGGCAAAGGCAAGGCCTTAAGTTCAGACATTGTGACCAGCAGAGACCGACAGAGAGAAAAAGAGAATGAATTAAGTTCCCAGAAAAAAAAATACTTTATAGAGAATTGAAAATGTTAATCACTATGATCCATTCACTATCCAGTGTTTACATGTATCACATTACCACACTAGCCCATAAATACGTGCAATTTTATACAATTTAAGCGGTTGGATAAAAGCACTCACGGTTCCATACCAGTGTCTGCAACGGCTGTGCGGGCCCGTGGAGCGCGGGCGCTGTGGTTCCACTTGCAGCAGGAGCACAAGCCTGGTGCAGCACAGTTTCTCACAACATGCTGACGGTTTGTGGTAACAATGGAAAGACTATTTTAAAATATTGCTCCTCTGCAAAACAAAGCAAGCAAAAACCTGACGGGATGAGCAGCGGTCTGCATAGGGAGACATGTGGTCCATCAGTGCTGTGTTAGCAAGAAAGTCAAGCTGGATGCTGATGGCTCACGCCTGTAGTCCTAACTACTCATGAGGCCGAGCTCTGAGGATCAAGGTTTGAAGCCAGCCTAGGCAGAAACCTCTCCAGGAGATTCTTATCTCCAGTTAACCACTCAAAAACCAGAAGTGGCGCTATGGCTTGAAGTGGTAGAGCGCTAGCCTTGAGCAAAGAGCTGAGGGACAGCACCGAGGCGGGTTCAAGCCACTCGAGCAACAACAAAAAGGAAATGAAAAAGGTCTGTCATAAGCAACTGTACACTCCAAATAATGAGCTTGTTAGACAGGAACCCAAACTGACCAGCTTTTGCCAAACCCAGCCCACTCCCTCCTGTAGTGTGCACATTTAGGAAGAAAAGGTCAGTTACCAACAGAATACTCTTCATAATCCCCAGGTGCGCACAAAAGTAAAGTTGAAGAAATCCATTTGCTGGTTAGCAATGCACACACTATTAACTCACAGAGCACTGCAATAAATTTAAGTAAATTCTGCAGTGAATTCCCCATCAGGTGGAAACCAAGCATGAAAAATTTAATTCCTAAGAGGAAGCTTTTAATAAAGTCATGTACAGCTGAAAATGAAGTCGCTAATGAAATTATTTGAAAGTATTATGTCTGGAAAGTTCACACAACCAGGAAAACTGTGTTCTCCGGAAGTGAGGTGAATAACTAACCACCAAGAGCTGGAGAGACACACCACCTGAAAGACCTGGGGACACCAGCCCCACCAGTCCCACGCACCAGCCCCCCAACACACATGCACACCTACACGCTGTTCACACCCGTGAACACACACATGCACACCTACACGCTGTTCACACCTGTGAACCACCCGGCGACCATTTGAAGCGACCCAGAGAGAGCAACGGTGTGCAAGCCCCAAGCTCCTACGGGCAATGCTGGAAGGTTCTCCCCGCCCTGCAGCGCTCATCCCCCCTGCAGCGCTCATGTCCCCTGCAGCGCTCATGTCCACGCTGAGCCAGTTACACACGGAGTAGTATGCAGACACCGCACAACACAGGTAAGCCCCAGCACGACACGGGAGGTTGTGACCCGGGGACAAGGCAGCGTGAACCTTGCCGCTAGGGGTGACTGCAGCCGCACGGGAGCAGCCCGCCACCACCCAAGCGAGCGTGCACAGGCTGCAGGATGCTGTGTGATCAGAGGGCATGGCTAACAGCAGGACCTGAAATAAGTGCAGCTAGGGGTGCACACGGAAATGCCCCACAAGACATGTCCTCGGGTGACATGCACAACGCCACCTAGGGGAGGTGAATCCAGCAGCAGTGTTTGACCAACAGCCAGGAAGGCCATCCTCACTGTGAGCACACACAGTGCCAAGGACACGGGACAGCACACAGGTGACACAGGTGGCCTCACGGATGGCACACACTGCCCGCGTGGCCTGTCACAGACCGTTCACGTGGCCAGGCTGCTCACCGGTGCCCCAGACTGCCCACAGGAGGCCACTCCGGGTTCTGGACACAGGCTGCGTGGGCACCATTGCCCAGCTCACTGTGGCCCCAGACACAGACCCGGGGCTAGAAAGAAAGCAGCTCTGAGCTGAACTTCCCTTTTGTTAAATTCCAGACACTCAGAAATGCAGCAGTTTTGGAAACCAGAGCAGTGGGTTCAGCTGGGCATGTGTGCCCAGGAGATAGGGGTCTCTGTTGAGCTAACCACCCTTCGACCTTCCAGAGAACACGGAGAAGCTTTTAGTCAAAACAACCTTCCTGAGTCCATGTCTTCTCCAGCTATTCTGGTGCCATGCGTGTTTTGCAGCGAGGCCTTTATCTCTTGGATAGAGAGCGCTTACAGGGATGCTCCAAACCATCCCCCTTCATCTGTCTCCCCAGGTTGCAGCCAGCTGACCAGGCCGCCCCAAAATCTCCCTCATCACAAGTGGTGCTCGATTGGGACGCCATAGTTCCCAAGCTGGTGGTGGGCGGCCAAGGTTCAGGAGGCTCGGGCATCCCCAGGGATTGAGATGGAGCTGGCATCAGGCAAGGGAGCACCCGCCCAGAGCTCAGGAGGAAGGCTAGGCCAAGGTCCCTCTCCCAGGGCTGTTCACTAGGTGGACAGGGAAGCTGGGCCTGGCTTCCTTCCTTGAGTGTGCCTGCTCTTCATCTGTAACTTGACTGTCCTGCTGAAGGTCAGCCTCCGTGAAGCTGCTGTGCTTTACCAGAGGGGGCCAGTGGAAGATGTCATCCTGGCGCTCAGATTGCCCACTCGGAATGGAATGAGAAGGTAGAGAATGAGGACTGCATCCCAAGTCCCCTCCTCCCCCTTCTTCCTCCTCCTCCCCCTCCCCCTCCTCTTCCCACTGCATGCCAGCATGTCAGCAGCAGGGGAGACTCAAAAGCCAGTGAAAATCCCTCACAGGTGCTTCAAAGTTGCCTGATTGACATTAGCTGGAGTCCGGGGCTGCAGCCTGGGCCCCAGGAACCAGGACTCACTCGTCCCTGGCACAGCTGGCGGCCTGCGGCTCAGCACAGCCCGGGTCTCGGCCACGCTGTACACCCGCTGCCCAGCTCCGCCCCGACAGGACTGCCCCTGACTCTGCACGTGGGCTCCCAACACTCCACTGCTGCTGCCCACGGGGGGGGGGAGGGGCATCCCATTGCTGCCCACGGGGGAGGGGGCGTCCCACTGCTGCTGCCCACGGGGGAGGGGGCGTCCACTGCTGCTGCCCACGGGGGAGCGGGCGTCCCACTGCTGCCCACGGGGGAGCGGGCGTCCCACTGCTGCCCACAGGGGAGGGGGCGTCCACTGCTGCTGCCCACGGGGGAGGGGGCGTCCCAGTGCTGCCCACGGGGGAGGGGGCATCCCACTGCTGCCCACAGGGGAGGGGGCGTCCACTGCTGCTGCCCACGGGGGAGGGGGCGTCCCAGTGCTGCCCACGGGGGAGGGGGTGTCCCAGTGCTGCCCACGGGAGAGGGGGCGTCCCACTGCTGCCCATAGGGGAGGGGGCGTCCCACTGCTGCTGCCCACGGGGGAGGGGGTGTCCCAGTGCTGCCCACGGGGGAGGGGCGTCCCACTGCTGCTGCCCACGGGGAGGGGCGTCCCACTGCTGCTGCCCACGGGGGAGGGGGCGTCCCACTGCTGCTGCCCACGGGGAGGGGGCGTCCCACTGCTGCTGCCCACGGGGAGGGGGCGTCCCACTGCTGCCCACGGGGGAGGGGGTGTCCCACTGCTGCCCACGGGGGAGGGGGCATCCCACTGCTGCCCACGGGGGAGGGGGCGTCCCACTGCTGCCCACGGGGGAGGGGGTGTCCCACTGCTGCCCACGGGGGAGGGGCGTCCCACTGCTGCCCACGGGGGAGGGGCGTCCCACTGCTGCCCACGGGGGAGGGGGCATCCCACTGCTGCCCACGGGGGAGGGGGCGTCCCACTGCTGCCCACGGGGGAGGGGCGTCCCACTGCTGCCCACGGGGGAGGGGGCGTCCACTGCTGCCCACGGGGGAGGGGGCATCCCACTGCTGCCCACGGGGGAGGGGAGGGGCGTCCCACTGCTGCCCACGGGGGAGGGGCGTCCCACTGCTGCCCACGGGGGAGGGGGCGTCCACTGCTGCCCACGGGGGAGGGGGCGTCCACTGCTGCCCACGGGGGAGGGGGCATCCCACTGCTGCTGCCCACGGGGGAGGGGAGGGGCGTCCCACTGCTGCCCACGGGGGAGGGGGCGTCCCACTGCTGCAGTTTCCCTCCCAGCATGCCACCTGCTCATAAAGCCTTCAAGGAGCACAGGAAATGGAGATGGGGTGGGGAATTAACATGCATTGAGGTCTTCAGAAGACTTTCAAGTCCGCTTCCATTGAGGAGAACACAGCAGGTGCATTGGGCAGCACTCAGTTACCTCAAGGCCCAGACACCCAGCCCCTCAGCCTGGCTGCAGCCCTCATTCTGCATGCATGATCTTGTGCCGAGTGATGCCACCTCAGTTTTAATTACAGGCTCATAATGCACAAATGTATTTAGAAAGAAAAGGACACAGATCACCTTTGAGGATAATTGTGTGCTGTTACAGCTCATTTACCGCAGGCCAGTGGCGTGATGTGGGGCCTGCCCGGAGCTCTGCCAGTGGGTGCAGGATGGACGTGCCAACCACCAGCACTCAAGCGGTGATCAAGTACAGGCGGGCACACCTCAGGATGACTCGGGTGAAGAATATCTCGGGACTCCTGACCTCGGTGGGAGGATGCAGACTCCTTCGATGCATATGTTACTGCTGGGCCTGGCAGGAAGTTCCCTGCGCCCAGGCCTCTCTCTCTCTGCCTTGCACCCTCTCATTTAACCCTCAGCCTGGCCTCAAGAGTGAAGATGACCTAGTAAACGCACTGGCCTGAGGATACCGAGGCACTGACACAGGTAAGGAGCTGCCTCGGCCTCCAGCTCCAGAGTGCAGGACTGCCTGGCTCCCCTGCTGTGCATCTCCAGGGTCGCAGGGACCCCACTCAGGAGGATGTGGAGCGTGATGTGCAGAGAGGCCTGGCGTGGGGAAGGCCTCGGCCAGCTCACGGGGTCTGGACCTGCGGGAGTCAGACCAGGCACCTGCGGGAAGCCTTTCTGTGGTGAGCAGCAGCAAACTCAAATCGAACCAGCCTAAGCCAGAAGAGCCACTGAGATATCCTGGAGACTTGCTTTGATGTAGGGGCTCAAGTGCTGTCACCGGCACACAGACCGCCTTCTCTGCACTGGCTTCCTTCATACGGCAGCCCTTCCCGCAATGCCACGCTTGTCCCCAGATCACGGCTCAGAGCCGGCGAGAACAGTCTGCCACCTCTTCCTGGAGATCAGGGAGACCAGCATTTCCTGGTTGGGCTCTGAGTCCCAGCTTGACTCATTCTCATCCTTGGCTAGTCGCACTGCTGGCCGGGAGCTCCCACCAGCCCAGCCAGTGTGGGAGACGCGGCTCCCAGAGCCCAGTCAAAGTCACATTGAGTGCTGGGCTTGAGGATCTGCTCAAGGATGGGAATAGAGACCCAGCTATGGAAGGCGTGCAGGCTGAAGGGCTCGTGGGCAGCTGCCACACTCCAGGCTCATCCCAAGCTTTGGCCAAAGAGAAGGACTTGGCCCCAGAAAAAGCTACCCTCAGGGCCCGCTTAGCAATGCCCACGCCCTGGGGAGAGGGGGAAGGGGAAGGAGCCCAGTTGGTGTCGAAGTCCTGCAGCCTGGAGGGAGCCTCCAGTTTCCAACCAGGTCCAGAAGAAATGGGCATACCCCCTTCTCCCAGGCTAGCACCCGCCTGGCCTGCACAGAGGGGTGGGAGCAGAAGGTCACCGCACCCACTGGTACCTCCTGGCATCACCCCTGCTCTGACTGCTGTGGAAGAAGTTCCCAGCCTCCGGGTGAGAACAGAGCACTAGCTGTTCTCATCCTACACGGACTGCCCTGCGGACCGCCAGCCTTCCCCACGCTCGGGGACCAGCCTCACACAGAGCCATGCCCCCGTGGCCTGGGCCCCGGGATGAGCCCCAGGAAAGGGCCAGGCCTGAGGGGGTGCTGGGTGCCACCCCTCTGGAGAAGCCTGGCTGGCGGGCACCCACAGTCAGGAGAGCGGCACACCCGCCCGCAGCAGAGCGAGAGGAGCTGCGTGCCACACACGGACGCGCTCCGCCTGTTAACCCAATAGCAGCAGAGGAGGCTCCAGAGCGGCCAATTATGGTAGCAGCCACGGGCCCGTTCCCTGGACAGACTCCATGAGGCCTACCCTCCTTCCCGATCACACCTCCTCTAGCGCACTGTCCCAGGGAAGAGGAATCCCACGCTGTGGGCGGGGGGCGGGAGACAGTAATCCCCCTTCCTCATCATGTCCTCTTGGCCCTCCGAGCCTCCCCTTCCCATTCCCCAGACTGATTGTGTCGATGCTGGCATGTGGGGTGTACACGCACCCTCCCCTCAGCGTTCTCAGGGCTGAGAACACCCCACAGGGCCAGAGCCATTTGACAGGTTAATTTACAGTGCTTGGAATTCGTTACAGAATAATTATCTCATCGATTTGCTGCTGGCTTGTTTATTGCTTTTGCTTTCAGATCAAAAGAGATAGAGAGAAACTAAAGCAACTTTATGTCGGTGCCTGGGAAATTTGAAATTTGCTGGCACTTTAAATATTTTTCATTTAAATTCTGCAAAATGAGCCTGACAATCCACAGCAAAATGCCCGTGCGGCGGCACGCTCACCGCTCTGTGCATGGCCTTGGGGGGGGGGGGGGTGGCCTCTCGGCAGGAAGCACAAGGCCCCATCCAGGCGCACGCTCCTTTGAGAGAAGTGACCAGCGCTCAGAGAGCTCAATTCCTTCCATCACTGCTGTAATGAATTAAGTGGACTGGGGATGAAAACGTAAATGCCATTTTTAAAAACCGATGCTTACAATGCCCTCACACCAGACCAGCATCTGCCTGACAGACACAAGAACCAGATGAACCCAGCTTTATACAAACAGTCAAGAAGTCAGAACCGAAGGGAGCCATGAGTGAGGATTACTGAACTTGGACCTGCTCCTGGCGTCTCCCTCCCCAGTCTGCCTGGGCTCTTCCCCGCTAGGCAGGCCCTGGCGTCTGCCCTTCAGAGCTGGTTCTGCGCTGTGGGGACAGGGCCGGGCCTGCACCCACTGCCCGCCTTGCCCTCACATGTTGGGGATGACAGGCTCAGGTGCATCCTCAGGTGGCAGCAGGAACCTAGAATGTTCCAGACTGTACTCCAGAATGCTCCAACACATGCAACTTGGTTTGGGGACTTGAATCTCAGGGCCTTGGTGCACCATCCTCAGTGTCTCCTCTGGCCTCTGTGTGAATATTGTGTCAGGGCAAATTCACTCCGACTCTACAAGCCTGTAGGAAAACAGAGTGAGTATTTAGCTAATGAGGAAATGTGCTGTCGAATGGCTAAAAGGTTAAGCTGGTCTGACACGAAGCACTGGGAGCTGCAGGTATGGAGCTCCACAGCCGGTTCCTTCGAGATGCCTCTTCCAGGAAACAGCAGGTGCCCAAGGGGACAGCCAGGGAGAATCTGAGAGTCCTGGGGAGGGAGGGGCCACAGCCGCCCTCACCAGGCTGGAGAGGGGAAAAGGAGCACAGGCCCACCTGATGGATCCTCGTGAGGAGGGGAGGTGACAGGGACACAGGCTGGCCACACCCCAAAGCAAGGTCTTGTGGAGAAATCAGAATGTTCTCATCTACACCAGCGCGGTGGCGAGAAGCCTCTGTGCTAGTGACAGTCCACGCAGCAGCTCTGGGTGGCAGGGGGCGGGGACACTGCCATTGGAGGAGCGGACGTCTGGATGGGACAGGGTAGCCATGGCCTCACCCCTCAGCTCCGGAGAGTAGTGCGGAGCCCCCAGGGGGGCAGACAGAGATCTGCGCATCTCAACATGGCGGCCTGGCCCCCACTCAGTCCCTGCCCCCTTCCTGTCACAGAAGTCCTGCTCCCAACAAGTCATGTGATAAACAAGACAAACGTGCCCAAGCAGAGTAAAGACCGGACTTAGATATAGCATTATGCCTACAGGCAGGAAATTAAAATTTCAGAAATAATGTGATAAAGGTTCTAATGGAAAAGATAATCAATGCACTATTTGGTGGGCAATTTCAGCAGAAGGAAACGACAAGAAAGAGCAAAATAGTAATGTGAGAAGTCAGAGTCACAGAGACAGAGAGGAAAAGGTCATTCAGAGGGATCCCAGATAACCTCAGCGGTTAGAGAAAGGAAGGCTGGGTGCTGAGAGCCTGGAGGAAAGTTCCCATGCTGAGACCCAAGCCAGAGGTGGAAAAATGCAAGACCACGTGTAGATGAGAGCTGTCAAGCTCTCTCTACCTATAGTCTTGTTAAGTGCCACTTCACATGCCAAGCCATCAGCGAAAAGTAAGTGCATGCTGACTAAGAAACCCATGCTGACTAAGTTAACATAAAACATGGGTCTGTGAAGAGCTATATCAGGAAAACACAAGCTGTAGCTCAAGGGGAGTAAATGCATTGATTTTGGCAAAGTAGATGAGAGCAGGAAAAATGTTCAGGGGTAAAATGGGGCCATTACCCAATGATAAAAGGTTCCCTCCTCCAAGCAGACGTAGTGATCCTAAATATCTATGCACCCAACAACAAAACTCCACACCACATGAAGGGAGAGCTGATAGACCTGAGGAGGGAAATTGACAAATCCACCCTGCACACTCAGTAATTGATAAAACAAAGAGACAGAAAATCGATGAGGATATTGATGACCTAGCAGCTTTATCTACCAGCTTGACCTAAGAGATATTCCACAGTGCCCTCCGCCACGGCAGCCAAATGCACATCACACTAAGCTACAGATCATATTCTGGGCCATAAAAACAAGAATAGAAACCTTACAAGTGTGTTCTTAAGCCATATCAGAACTAAAGCAAAAATCGATATCAGAAAGACATCTGGAAAATCCCCAAATATTTGGGAATTGAGCAACATGTTTCTAAATAACCTATGAGTCAAAAGGGCAGTCTTAAAAATTAAATACCTTTGAGTATTCATCCTGCCCTCCCCTTTTTTTTGTCAGTGTGGGCCTGAACTCTGGGCCTGGGCGCTGTCCCTCAGCTCTTCAGCTCAAGGCTAGCACTCTACCACTTGAGTCACGGTGCTACTTCTGGCTTTTTCTGCTTATGTGGTGCTGAGGAATTGAACACAGGGCCTCGTGCGTGCAAGGCAAGCACTCTACCCCGAGCCACCTTCCCAGCCCCACATCCTGCCCTTTCCTGTGGCCTCCTGGCTCCTCTGTCAGGGTTGACTCTGGTGGTAAAGGGGCCTCAAGCTCACCCCTGCCCACTGCACAGAATATCTGAGGCTACGCAGGCCACACCTGAGCACAGCTGTGCTTACAACCCCAGCACACCTGAGCAAGGCTGTGCCCACAACCCCAGCACACCTGAGCAAGGCTGTGCTCACAACCCCAGCCACACCTGAGCAAGGCTGTGCTCACAACCCCAGCACACCTGCTGAGCAAGGCTGTGCTCACAACCCCAGCACACCTGAGCAAGGCTGTGCTCACAACCCCAGCACACCTGCTGAGCAAGGCTGTGCTCACAACCCCAGCACACCTGAGCAAGGCTGTGCTCACAACCCCAGCACACCTGAGCAAGGCTGTGCTCACAACCCCAGCACACCTGAGCAAGGCTGTGCTCACAACCCCAGCACACCTGAGCAAGGCTGTGCTCACAACCCCAGCCACACCTGAGCAAGGCTGTGCTCACAACCCCAGCACACCTGAGCAAGGCTGTGCTCACAACCCCAGCACACCTGCTGAGCAAGGCTGTGCTCACAACCCCAGCACACCTGAGCAAGGCTGTGCTCACAACCCCAGCACACCTGAGCAAGGCTGTGCTCACAACCCCAGCACACCTGAGCAAGGCTGTGCTCACAACCCCAGCACACCTGAGCAAGGCTGTGCTCACAACCCCAGCCACACCTGAGCAAGGCTGTGCTCACAACCCCAGCACACCTGAGCAAGGCTGTGCTCACAACCCCAGCACACCTGAGCAAGGCTGTGCTTACAACCCCAGCACACCTGCTGAGCAAGGCTGTGCTTACAACCCCAGCCACACCTGCTGAGCAAGGCTGTGCTCACAACCCCAGCACACCTGAGCAAGGCTGTGCTCACAACCCCAGCACACCTGAGCAAGGCTGTGCTCACAACCCCAGCACACCTGAGCAAGGCTGTGCTCACAACCCCAGCACACCTGCTGAGCAAGGCTGTGCTCACAACCCCAGCACACCTGAGCAAGGCTGTGCTCACAACCCCAGCACACCTGAGCAAGGCTGTGCTCACAACTCCAGAAGCCAAGCAATGCGGCCTCAAGCCTCTAATCCTAGGTCTTCGGGAAGCTGAGATGAGGATTGTCATGTGACCCATCTCAACCAATGAAAAGCTGGGTGTGGTGGTGTGCACCCGGCACCCCAGCCAAAGGGGAAGTGTAAACAGGAGCACATGATCCAAGCTGGCCTTCGCAAAAAGCGAGACTCCGGTCAAAAATAACCAAAGAGAAAGGGCTGAAAGTATGGCTCATGGTAGAGTGCCCATCTAGCAAGTGCAAGGAACGAAGTTCCAACACCAGCACATCTTCCCTCGGGGGGAATGGCGAGAAGGCTGGGGGAACAGTTCTTCATCTTTGAAGGAGGAATTGCCCATCTTGGGAGAGAGTTGTCATCTTTCTGTCAAGAACTAAGACGCCTGTCTCCACTCAGGAGGGAGCAGCCTCCAGCCCCGCCGCTCTCCATGTCTTTGGACGGCCTTCACAGTATTGCTTTTTTCTTTTTTGAGGTTGTGCCAACTTTTAAGAATTGGATTTCACATTAAAATCTGACTTTCTGGCTTGACTTGAAAATTTAAATGCGTGGCCGTGCTGAGCTGCAGGGAACATGGAGCAGTGACTGTGGAATCTTCTGGGGCCCGGGGGCTTGGCTCCTCCCTAGAGGCAGGCAGAGCCCCCTGTCACTGTCCCATGACTCTCCGGCCTGGTGGCCACTGGCCATGTGTGCAGAGCGGCCTCTCCCCTCCACTCCCATGATCTGGGCAGGGGCCTGCAGACTTCACACAGCACAGAACTCCCCAAAACCTGGAGCAGTCACATAGACCTGTGATGCCTTTCCAGAATGATTGGTGATGGTGCTCACTGTCTGGAACCCAGGCCCGCAGAGCTCCCGCGGCCTTGGCCGGGACCCATGCCAGCCGAGCTCCCACGGGCTCAGCCGGTGAGGTCAGATGTGTGGCCGGGCCTGGAGGACAGGCCCCAGCCACTATCAGTGTAAGGACTGAGACACGGGCATGAGGAAGCCATGACCTGGGCAGTGTGAAGCCCTTTGGCACCCTTCAGGCATGCGTGGGTGGCAGCAGGCCAGGACAAGGAGAAGCTGTTTCCTGGGCTTACAGGAGAATCAAGTGCAGCCGTGCCGCTTGGTGTGTTGAGTGCTCCGCGTCCGTGTGGCCGGTGGACCTGGCCCCATGGTGCTCTCCTGATGACCACCAGGACATGCAGGTGGGGCCCCGCCTTCCTCCCTCTCTGCTTTCTTTTCCCCTGTGGCTGGCTCCCTCCCCTCTTTTTACAGCCTCAACTCTACCGGGCACCAGAGCAACAGCCTCTTCCTTTGTAAGGAAAGCAAATCCCGTTACTAGCACCTGAACTCCAGGGTCTTGGGCTCCATCCCACCCACTCCTGGGCAGTGGCATGATAGCAGCGTGGGTCTCGAATACATATCCCCTCCCTCCCGAGCAAGCAAGGGACCCTAACCCATCCGTGAGGGGCACATCGGCCACATTACTTCTACATTTGTGTTCACTCAGCTGTGGTTTATTGGACACTTCCTGAATACTGTGGATTTGATGACCCCTGGGAAGGCCTCAGGGCTACAATGCAGGCTGACAGGATGGCCAGACCGTGGGCCTGGGAAGAGCGGAACAATCTGTTTCTCTGTCCTTCTGGCCTAACTATGCAGAGCCTGGGAAAACCAGACAGTCCCCAGACAGCGACACAGAAGCAACGTCCTGGACTGAGATAATGAACTCTCAGACCCTGGTGTGCAGCGTCGTGACTAGCAGGAGGGAGGGCCATCAGAAGACAAGTTCTCCTGCCTTTCTTCATTTCCTACCTGTAGGCGCCAGAGGGACAGGATGCCGAAATGATACAGATCAAACGAAAGAGCTTGCAACAACGCCGAACAGGAAATAATGATTTCTTTCAAGCTTCCTGCCAGTCATTGTAACTTTTTTTTCTCTCTGTGAGCATGAAGTTAACGGTAGAAAGATGCAGCCACTATGTGCTAAGAGCCAGGTCACAGAGAAAATGTGAGATAAGACACAGCCCTCCCGGAAGCTTTGCATTGGATCTGACAGACACAAGCATACCCCCGCAGACAAGGTGACGAGGGGCCATGCCGGGGGCGCGGGAGACGGATGGCCGGGGAGGCTCTGCAGGAGATGGCAGAGCTGTGAGGATGGCCGCAGAGCCGAGCCATGGCTGACGTGCACATGAACGTCAAGGCAGAAGCCTCACAGATGTGGTCTGGTCCTGCAGACAGCAGGCCCTGGCTGCTCAGGAAGCAAAGCATCCTACATAGAGACAGGGCCGGTGCCATTGGCGCCTTCCTCGGTAGCCTCTGTTCCCTGCCCCTTCTGCAGGGAACAAGGTAGACAGAAGCCAAGGACCAACCCTTGGATGTTTAGAATACTCGGGAGCCTGCATTCCCCAGCTCCTGGGGATATTGACCAAGATGCATTCCACTCATAAACGGATATGTTGAATTGAAACCCCTTTGTACAACTACTTAAAGCTGATAAAAACTTTTGAATTTAGAAATTTGTGAGACCCCCATCTCAGACACAAAACACTACAAAAGGGAGGCTGGGGCGCAGTTTCAGTGGTAGAGCACTTGCTTCATGTGTGGGAGATCTTGGGTGTAAAATAGATGAGGTTGGGGCTGGGAAGGTGGCTCAGTGGTAGAGTGCTTGCCTTATATGCCTGAGGCCCTGGGTTTGATTCCTCAGCACCACATAAGCAAAAAGAAAAAAGCCAGAAGTGGCGCTGTGGCTCAAGTGGTAGAGCGCTAGCCTTGAGCTGAAGAGCTGAGGGACAGCGCCCAGACCCAAAGTTCTGGCCCCACAACTGGACCCAAAAATAAATAAATAAATAAATAAATAAATAAATAAATAAAATAGATGAGGTTTCCAGACAAGTTTAACTGGGGCACTATAAACATTACCTGGAAATGTGAGAGTCACAACTCACCATATATAAACATCACAGGTAACTGGGCAAATGAGTATTCTATAGATCCAAGTTGAAATTGTGGGGTTGGCTTGTAGAGACCCCATCTCAACCAATACCTGTGTGGGTGCCATGTACCACACATCGCGATGTCAGAAATAGGAGGATCACAGCCCAGGCCACCCAAGCAGAAATATAAGGAGACCCTAATTCAAAAAAAACTAAATAAAAGCAAAAAGGTAAGGGTATGCCTAACAAGCAAGTACCCAAGTCCACAGTCCAAGTCCCAGTCCTATAAGAGGAGGAGAGAAGAGGAATAATAAGGAAATTAGAAAATACTATATATGAACAAAAATGAAAATACAATATACCAAAACTTTTGTGACACAGCTAATGCTTTGCCAGCAGCATGATTTACAACGGTGAATGTTTATGTGAACAAAGAAAAGTGATTTGAAATCTATAACATGTCATTACACCTTAAGAAACTAGAAAAATATTAGCACAATAAAACAAAAGTAAGCAGAGAGAAGGAAGAAAGGTTCAGACATAATAGATGACTCAAGAGACCATAAAGGCAGTAGAGGGAAAAAAATCAATGAAACAAAGTTGGTTTTTAAAAAGATCAACAAAAATGACATTTAGCTAGACTAAGAAAAATGAACAAAGATTTGAGTTACGAAAATCAAAGCTAAAAGAAGGGCTGTCACCAATTTCCCCAAAATAACAGCAAAAGTATGATAAGGTGATGCTTACAAATTACTATATGCTAAGAAATTAAGTAACCTCGATAAAACGGTCAGATTCCAAGAACCAAATCTGTTGGAACTGACTCACGAGGTCGAGTGCATGGACAGACCTCTATAACAAACAGACTGAATTCATCATGGAAGACACCAGGCCCAGAGGTCTTTGCTAGCCAAATATATAGAGAATTACCACCGATCCTTCACAAACTCTTTCAACAAACAAAAGGGGAGGGGGTGAATCACAAGAATCAACAACTCAATACCCTTGGTGAATTATAGACTCCACGATAACTAAATCCAGCAGTGATAAGACTTCACAAGGAGGGACTTCCGCGTGGTTTTCAATCCCTGTGTTACACTGTATCGATAGAATAAAGCACAAAAAACAACAGCCACATGAGTTTGTCCCAAAGGCGACAGCGAAAGCACTGGACAAGAGCCACCAGCCTCCTTCTGAAAATGCGAAGTCGGGGTAGAAAAGAACTTCCTGGGCTGACGGGAGGGGGTGTCCTGAGAAGAACCTGAAACAGCACACTTTGGAGAAGACGGTTTTACCTCTAAAGCCAAGGACGTGGCGGGGCTGGACCCTTGCCACACACGCTTGACACGTTCTGAGGTTCCCCTCAGAGCAAGGAGGCCCACAGGGATTAAACGTCCTCCAGTGTGTTCATGGGTAATCCTGCACGCAGAAATCCCCTAGGCAGTCCACCAGGAGACTTGTCTTGGTTGTCTTGGTGCCTGCTTCCCGGCCCAGTGCTCGGCTGGCCTCGGGTGCCACATGCACTCTCCCGGTCCCGTGGCCGGTTCCCCTCGAAGAGTCCCAGGTTCTAAGAGCAATTCCAGAGCCTCAGCCACGCGGCTCAGAGGCACCAACCCACATCTAACCACCTAAGAAGGGGGCAGGCCCCCGCTGGGCAGACACGGAGGCCTGGCACCCAGTGTGGCACTCCGCTCTTCCTGCACTCTGCCCACGCGTGCCGCAGGACGCCCCTCTCCTTCTTTTGCCAGGCAGTGGGTGCCACCTTCCCCCGACGCCTGCTCAGCCCAGGGCCCGGCCGAGCGCGGGCAGCTGGCGTCTCACAGCCCTGGGGCCAGGCCCGGCCCCAGCCTCTCCTCCAGCTTCCTCGACTCCAGCCGCTGTGTCTGCTCCCCGGTGCATCCTGAGGCGCCTGCCTCTGTCCTACTCATGGCCTGGTCCTCCACAGAGAGGCAGCTGCCACACAGGGACGCCCCGTCCAGCACAAGGCCTCAGCAGCTGCCGGGACCAGCCCTGGACTTTACCTTCCTGGCCTGCTCAGGGCCCGTGAGCGGGTGGGCTATAAATCACCTGCCACAGGCTGGTTTGATCTGCAGGCTACTTTTGACATACAGGAAGAAAGGGGCTGCTCTGGATGCCTTGTAAAGCCATCCTCCCTGAGCCCTCCACCCCAAGCCGGCACCAGGAGGAGCCTCAGGGTAACAGCCATGTTCCTCTGGGGTGCGGGGGGTGGGGAGCCGGGCCTGGTTCACCACCTAATTGGCCCCACTGCCCTGCCACATCTCAGAACCTGTGGCTTTTCCACCTCCAGAAAAACAACAACATCCTGTCTCGTTTGTTAAACTGTTATAGGCTCTGACCTGACCAAAGGAGTTTATGATCAATACCAGTAAATTAGAATCTCTCCCTCCCTCTTCCTCTATCAATCTTCCTCTGTTTCTCAGCCTCAAATGGCCTTCAAACAGGGAAAACATCGCTTTAATAACAAACTAAGAATCACATCCCGAGGCTAGGGCCTGCCAGTAGCCAGGCTCCA
The DNA here is from genome assembly GCF_024711535.1 of Dipodomys merriami. NCBI lineage: Eukaryota > Metazoa > Chordata > Mammalia > Rodentia > Heteromyidae > Dipodomys > Dipodomys merriami. The sequence continues at coordinate 357,823 of NW_027206241.1, read as the reverse complement.
GAAGGGCAGCCCCCACCCAGCCCTGCCCCGAGGTTGGGGGAGAGCGGGCAGGGTGCTGGGGCGGGAGGAGGGAAGAGATTGGCATTGTAACCCCCCCTCCCAAAGCAGCTTGTTTGTATTTCTGAACCGCTTCCCCTGCTGTCCGTGGAGAATAAAGTTTAAAACCCTACCTCATGGGGTCAGAGCTATGGCTCAGTTGGTAGAGCGCTAGCCAATGAGCAGAAGTTTCAGATACTGAGTTCAAGTCCTGGCATCGGACAAAAAAGAGAAAGAGAAAGAAACCCCCATGTTCACGCAGCCGGTGGTGAATGTGGCCTCCTGGCCATGGGGAATCACACAGGATGTGTGTGGTCCGTGGGCTCAGGGCCCAGCCCGTGTGGGCACTGAGATGACCCCCCTGCAGTGGGAGGGGGCAGGGAGAGGGGCAGGGCTTCTCTTCCTGATCAGGAAAACCAGGACCTCCTGGGGAGAAGAATGTCTGCCTAGCCTAGCCCGGGCCCCCTCCCCCCCCCCCCAGTCTTTACAGGCTCATGGGAGCCACCTGAGGGAAGAGAAGCCCGGAGAAGCGGGCCTGGGCGGGTGAGGCCCCACAGGCATGCAGTTGCGGGAGGAGACGCGGTGGGAACCCCAGCAGGCCCACGGATGTCTGCAAAGCTCTGCCCAGCCGTCCTCCGCGCCAAAGGGAGATTATTACAAAACAGCAAAGAAGGGCACTCAGCGGGAAGCCCGGCTCCCGGCGTGAGAGTCAAGTCCAAATGATGGCGTCAGCAGTGCTTTTTGGATGAAATTTTCAGTTCTTTATTTCCATTTACACTTTGGTTCTAGCATCCTTAAGGGAGAGTAGGAGAGCAGACAGACAATTCCGGCCACAGTAACAGACTGTCCAGCTGAGGCTCAGCTGGCCAGCCAGCCCTGGTCTCCCAACAGAAAGACACCTGAGCACCGTGACCTCATCCCTACCCCGGGCAGCGGCCTCACCTGATTATGACATTACGGAGCCTGAGCATCCCCGAGAAGGTAAGCGGTAGCAAGGGGTCACATAGTCCCCATGACAACCATCCTGAGACGCTGCTGTGCAGGGGTGCCGGCCGGGTGCCCGTGGGAGACCACAGCACACCGTTGGAAGCACACTGGGTCTCTTGGAGGTGAAGGAAGACTCCAGACTCCAGTGTAGAGGAGGAATACTGGTCCATAGTGGTCAGTTAGAGCCCCTGCATCCTGGGCTGCTGTCCGTGCCGCCTAGTCCACCAGTGACCTCTGATCTCTCACTAGCAGGGATTTTTTTTTTTTTTTTTTTGGTCAGTCGTGGGGCTTGAACTCTTCAGCTCAAGGCTAGCGCTCTACCACTTGAGCCACAGCGCCACTTCTGGCTTTCTGGTGGTTAATTGGAGATGAATCTCACGAGCTTTTCTGCCTGGGCTGGCTTTGAACCGCGATCCTCAGATCTCAGCTTCCTGAGTAGCCAGGATGACAGGCGTGAGCCACCGGAGCTGGCTTACCTTGCTTTTTTAAAGCCATGCTTTGGACATTGCTTACAGTTTCCAAGTCCCTCCTTGCTCCTGTTTTTACCCACCTAGGAGGAGCAGGTGGGAGAACAATTATTACGGGAGAGCCGCATGATCAAGCAGTAAGGTTTTCACTTTTGGAATGTCAGGGTCTTGAGGCGAACAAGCAGGATGTCCTAGGCTCCTCTGGCACCTGGCTTCTGAAAACAACAGCACAGGTCAGTGGCCATTCTCTGCGAGAGAGAGAGCAGGCCACCCAGCTCACCTGAGCTTGGCTCTCACAAACACCCTGACGGAGACCGGCTGCAGTCAGGGGGCTCTGGGGGGAAGAGGAGCACGCCGTTACCCGCTTTGTGCAGGGCTGGGGCAGCTCATCGATACCTCTGAAACCTGTCATCTGTGCTCCGTGGTTCAGAAAGCAGAGGCAGGGGTCCGCCCTCGGCCGACCCAGTGCAAATCCTCTCGCAGGCCAGGACCCCGAGGAAGCCTTAGCTGTGTCTGCTGCCTCCCCTCTGCTACCCGAGTCTGGAGAGTCAGGTGTTGTCGGTATTGCCCTGGGAAGCTTCTGGAAACTCGGGAACAAAATATAATTGCATGGGCTATAAATCCACATGACGTTACACAAAGGTCGCAGCTGACAAGACATGTCAACTGTCCATACACAAGGGCCTGTGCTGTCCAGCTTCTGCGGGGAAGCCCGTGCTGTTTGTCCTGCGTGGAAATGCCCCCCTCCTTCCCAGGCCTGGGACAACCCAGGGAGCCTCACAGTGGGCTGAAGGAGCTGCATGCTCCCCGAAGCCAAGAGCCACCTGGTGGTTTCTGATCCATCAGCCATCCCAGAATTCCCTTCTGATCCACAACCCCAGTCTGGGCCTTTGCTAACTCTTCACCCCAACAGGCTCCAGCAGAGTCCAGCAGCGGCCTTTGTGACCTCTCATCCCAGTGGGGTCTTTTCTGACCCTGAGGACATATGTTAATTAGGAGGGTGGCTCCTGGGGAGATATGCTAATTAGAAGGGTGGCTTCATGGGGCTTATGCTAATCAGGAGAGTGGTTGGCTCATCCACAGACCTGCAGCCCAGTTCCTTCCCCCAGTGAGGTGGGCCAGGACTGGGTAACTCAGCAGAAAAACAGGGAGATGTGTGTGCTGGGGGCGGCTGCGTCCCCAGGCACACAGCGCACACTGTGCAGATCCCCACACCAGGCATCTCTCTGCTGGGAGCAGAGCCCCGGGCAGGGCAGGGCAGGCACAGCAGGAGGTCCAGTCAGGGAGCTGCGGAGGGGCTGTCCCCAGCTCTGCTGTGGGCCTCGGGGAGGTGGACGCAGGGATCTTTTTGCTCAGGGAGGAGGAGGAAATGCCCCGAGGGGGGCAGCGCCGGCCTCCCTGCCAGGCAGGGTCCCGCACACTTCCTGTCCACCACCAGGGGAGCCCAGCGCAACCCCTGTGCAGCCCAGGCCTGGCCCTGGTCCTGAGGAGGCACACCCGCGGCCCAGCATGCGGGAGGACCCCTGCCCGGTGCGACCGCCTGCCCTCCCGCCCTGTGCGGTCACCAGCGGTTTCCAGGAGCGGGACAGGCTGAGCACCGCAGCTGTGTATGTGGACACTATGAGTAAACACACACACATACACACACACACGTGTGAGCATGCATGTGTGCATTCACAGGGACACACACATGTCCTAAATCCACACACGTGGCATATGCCCAGAGCTGTGCACACGCATACAACACCACACACAGCACAGGTCTGCAGTCACGGACAGTGTGCGCTCCTCGGACTTAACGCTCCGGGGCAGGACCGCTCTGCCCACCCCCACCCCCAGTTCCTGGGGGCAGCTGAGGAGACGCCACCTACCCCCAGGCTTCCCTCTGGGAGGGGGAAGAAGGGCTGGGAGGCACCCGAACCCCCAGCCCCCCAGCCAGGGCGGAGACAGGGACCAGGGGTCAGGGCAGGAGGACCTGCAGCTGCGCGGTCTGGGCGGGGCGGGCGGCGTGAAAGGCTCTCACAGAGCCACACAAGGAGGACTTGTTGGGGGACGGCCTCCACACTTGGGGTTCCCTCCCACCGAGCAGACACAGTGGCCTGCAGGGGTCACAGCTGGGTGGGGCGGGGGGCACACCAGTCTATTTCTAGACAGGGGCACTGAAGAATGCCTCTCTTTCAGCGTGCGGCATGCGCCCCTGCAGCTGTGACCCCACTACACGCCCAGGTCACGTTCTCGGGGGGAGGGTCCGGCTGTGAGGGGCACGGCTGAGACCTCACTGCGGCCACCAGCTCCGCTGAGGCTCCCCGGGGCAGCACCAAAGACCAGAGCTCTCCAGCTGGCCCTGAGCGCCAGCCCTCCCCACCCCCCTGCCCGCCTTCCCACCTCAGCCTCCTGAGAGCTGGGACTACAGGTGTGAACCACCAAGCTCAGCGCACTCATTCCTTAGGTAAAACCTGTGAACCATTGATCCGTGTTGCGTCGACTGGGTTTAGAGGTGTTTTGAACATGCTGGGTCGGGCTCATTGTCTGGTAGAAGGACGGCAGGTTTCTGCCCGATGCGGCTGGTCTTAGCTTTCTCTTCAGCGTGTCTTCTGCAGAGTGGAATATTTTAACTTTGATGAATTTCTCATTTTTGCCCCTGTGGATTGTGTTTTCCCCAACGCCTACCCCAAGGTCACACGTTTTTCTCTCCTTTATTTCTCCAAAAGCTTGTGATTTCACAGTTTCCATTCTGTCCTTGGAAACACAGGCTGAGGCCATTTTGCATGTGTCCGAGGTGTTCGTGGAGGGGTGGTCTGTGAAGGTGAGCTGCTCCGGTGCTGTTTGGCTCCTTCCACCACCCAGGCAGGCCGCCCATCTTAGATTATGAGAGGTCGTACAGAGAGTGTCTCCATTCCATCCACGCTGTTTGTGCTGTGGATGGGAACGCTCACAGGCTCACGTGTGACATGGTCCCAGCTAGTAGGCCCCATATGGAACTGAAGGTCACCGGGAGTCCCTGAGAAAGTCACACCTGGTCGCTGGTCCTCTCTCTGCCTTCTTGCTCCCTTGCCACCCAGAATAAAGCACAGCCTGGTCAGAACAGGACTGTAGTGTGTGGAATGACACACTAGGAAAGGGGTATGCTCTAGTTCCATGGATCCGGGACAATTGCAATGGAGAACAGACCAATGGGCCAATCAGAACGGAACACGGAACACAGAGGATGGAGCATGGCCAGTCTCACTGGACTAGAAAGGCCCGGCACAAGGGGAGCCTGCATGGAGCTCGGTTCACCCTGCTGCCACAGTCCTCAGACATCTGGTCCCTGGACCACAGATAATGGGTCCAGAGACACGGATACCTGGAGGAGACCAGCCCACACTTGTTTACAGGGCCTTACCTGAGACAGGACTGTGGTGGGAAGAGGGGAAGAAGCCCTGGGCTGTGCTGGGTCTCTCTGTCTGTCTGTCTGTCTGTCTGTGGCAGAGCCTAGGGGCCTCTGGCAGTCCCCAGCAGCAAAGCCACCCTCTGTCCTCTGCGGACCCTCTGCTGGAGTTCAGCGCCAGCTGAGCCTCACAGACTCTGTTGAATTACACACACACGTCCCCGGGACCTGACGGTATACTTGAGGCGAATTAATTTTTAATGGTCAGATGACACTTACTGTAAGAGGTGATGCCCTCGCTGGCCTCCAATCCTCGTCCTTGAGACCGGGAGGGGACATGGCTTTCATTGCAAGGACGTGTCTTCCTGGAGACGTCGCGGCTCTGGGCTTCACGTTATCTTCTGGGACGCGTTTATGGCACCGTGTGCTGCTCCCTAGCTGTGCGCGGCCGTGGGCCAGGCTCTGGGGAGAAAGGGGCGTCCATGGGGAGCGTCCTCCGTCCCAGGCTTGTCCGAGGCTGACCTGCAGCTCAGGGCCTGAGCTGTGTGGAGGACCGTCCAGCCAGTGGTCAGGGGCCTGGCCTGACAGGGGTCCACATCCTAGTGCTACCTCCAAGAGCAGTGTGGCTGGGAAGCCGTCCACTGCGGGGCTGGGGGACCCCGATTGCCACTGAGGGGCTGGGGGACCCCGATTGCCACTGCTGGGTTGGGGGACCCCGATTGCCACTGCTGGGCTGGGGAGCCCACTGTGCCACTGCTGGGCTGAGGGACCCCGATTGCCCTGCTGGGCTGGGGGACCCCGATTGCCACTGCTGGGCTGGGGGACCCTGATTGCCCTGCTGGCCTGGGGGACCCCGATTGCCCTGCTGGGCTGGGGGACCCCGATTTGCCACTGCTGGGCTGGGAGACCCCGCCGCGTCCACCGCTGGGTGGATGTGACCCCGCTGCGTCCACCGCTGGGTGGAGGTGACCCTGGCGTGTCCACTGCGTGGCGCGGCGGCCCCGGCTGCACACTGGAGAGCTGGCCCTGTGTCAGGACCGCACTCAGCAGCCCCTGGGCATCATCGCAGTCCTGGCTCCACAGGTCACAAGGCCAGCCCCTAGCCAACCAGCACACTGCTCTCGGCTCGGGCAGAGGGCGGGGCCGCGGCAGGCCAAGGGGAGGCACGGGTGGGACTCCAGCCGGCCCTGCTGGCGCCCGGGGGTGGACAAACACAGGGTCCTCCCCGCTGACTTCCGCGCCCTCCCGCACCCCCTGGTCAGGCGCCTGCCGCTGTCCGTCCCCGTGCCCACGCTCGCGCTGCCAGGGAAGGCATCCAGAGGACAGGGCGGGAGCTCTGGACGAGGCACCGCGTGCAGGTGGGGGGGGGGCATCTCACGCGCCCTCTGTTGGACCTGGGACAGCTGGCCACTGAAGATGCCTTTCCCAGCAGCTCTGCCAGCCAGTGATGGAAACGAGTGCAGCTCACCCGCGGGAAGCAGCCAGGCCCCGTGAGCCGCCATTCGCCTATGGTTTGCGTGCGCCTCAGTGCTCCTCCCTCGCCGGAGGCTGAGGAGGTCGTGGTCGGCGCACAGGGCGGGTCCCCGAGGCAGAGCCACCCTCCGGGGCTGCCTGCTGGCCCGGGGCTCCTGGGCTGTGCCAGCCAGCAGGTCCAGCACACCCGGCCCTGGGCTGTGCCCACAAGCAGGTCTAGCACCACTGGCCCGCGGGGTCTGTGGCTGTCGTTGGCCCGGCTCTGTGCTGGTGAGCCACTGGCATGCCCCGTGGGCGCCGAGAGGAGGCACGCAGAGGAACTCACCCATCAGGGCCACCAGGGCCCCGGGAGCTCAGCATGCCCAGAGCCCAACTGTCCAGACACCTTCCATCCGGTCGGGGGCTGGACCGAGGCCCCTGAGCTCCAGGGTCCCCGGGGCAGCCGAGTAGAGGTGCGCTCTGGCCCTCTGCCCAGAGCCGGGCAGAGGGAGCTTGTTGGGAGCAGGGCCTCTCCTGACCCCTGAGCCTGCGTGTCAGCAGGGGATCCCCACGGATGGTGCCGGGCGCTGCCCACAGAGCCTGGGGCAGGCAGCAGCCAGGGGGACCCTGCAGAGATCCTGACGGGACTCCCAGGCTGGGCAGCAGTGGGGAGGCCGAGGAGCTCAGACTGGACCTCCAGACCTTCCTGTAAGGCAGCACGGAGGTGTGGGTTGGGCTCAATTCGCTGGAGGAAAGGAGACATCCCCTTGGTTTCAGTGCCGTGGATGTTAGGTGCTGTGTGGTGGGGACGCAGCAGACCTGTGTCTGCAGGGAGCTGGGAAGGACGGGACAAGGTCTGCCAGTGGATGCCAGGCCATTCCTCCCTGGAGGGAAATGGCAGGGAAGTGAGCCGATACTGGGGACAGACTCGAGGCTCAGTCAGGATGAGCGTGAGCAGCCTGAGGTGAGGTGGTTACTGTTTGTTTAATTGAGTATAATCAAATCTAATGCTGTGCTTCAGTGTAGTGCACTGGGGTGAAGTCCTAATCCATGAGCCTTCTGTTCTCCAGTAAACCCACCGATGCAGAAGTCCCTGCTGCCCCTGAGGGCGTGGCACGTGTCCTGCAGCGATGGGGAGAGGGGGCATCTGCTGCAGCCTCTTGACCCCCTGGACCGTTGAGTACTGGGGCCACAGCTCAGACCCGGCAGAGAGACCGGGCCCTCCCTGGGCTCAGCACCTGTCATCTCAGGTGGGAAATGAGTGAAGCACAGAGGGCTGGGACAGGAGGCCAGCAGGCCCTCAGTCCAGCCCTGGGCCTGCGACCGGCCAGGTCCTCTGCTTTCTCTTGAGGGAAGCTGTGTTCTGCTCAAAGCTAAGCCCACAGGGAGCCTGGTTCTCTCCTCCCTGCTGCTGAGCCGCAGGACCATTGGGGGATTTCCCTGCTCTGCCATGAAACCACTCCTGGCAGCCATGAGGACTTTAGGTGGTTTTGTTTTCAAAAAAACAGAAGGAGGTCTCATTATGGTTGGGCCCAGTTTAGAGAGAGGCAGGTGGGTGGCCACACAGATGCAAATGAATAGACGGATAAATAAGTGTGGGGCATATGCTCGTGAGGGAAAGCCAGGGAGGAGGGGGAGCAGAACGTGATGGCTGGGCGGAGCTGGGAGGATGCAGGGCGGGACTCGGCTGACAGCACTGCTGCAGCAGAGAAGGGACGAGGTCCCCAAGCTGGGGCCGGGTGGGAGAGGATCTGTGCTCAGGGTCCTTCCCGGTCTCTGATTTGGACCCAATGTTCTCTTCTTTGTCCTCCTTCCTCTAATTCAGAGTCTGGGCTTCACTGGAGCAAACACAAGGCTCCTTGGCTCCTGAGGTCCGGCGTCCCTGGCTCCCAAGGACACCTCTCTGAGATGACTGTCAGGGCGGGGCTTGGGCCGCCTGTGGGATGTGGACGGATCTCCGCCTGGTTGTGCTGAGAACCACAGCCCCCAGTGCCTCTGCCCACCTTACTCCTTCCACAGCTATGGAAAGAGTCTGAACAAACCATCCTAGGAAAACCACGCAGAGGGGCTGGCCGAAGCCCACACAGGAGCTGGACGTCTCTCTCCGGGCCAGGAGGACCAAAGTCTCAACATGGCCTGGAGAGACACTGACAGGTAGATGATGAAATTCTCCGTGAAGACAAAGTGTGAGAATAGTGTGAGAATAGGAGCCTGGAGGAGGAAGGGGAGGAAGAATGGGAGGAAGAGGAGGAGGAGAACGTGGTGGTCTCCAGGTTTGACACACCGCAGATAAATAGCTCATACATGGGATGGAACTGGCTCAGGCAGAGCAAACACATCCACAGAACAGAATGGAATTGCCAGGAGCAGCCATTTGCAAATGGGACGTCAGAAACCATGAAGACACAACCTCCAATCTGTAGGATGGGTGAGCGCACCACGGTGACACACGGTCAGTTCTTGCAGAAGACATAAAGCGAAGTCAGCCTCACACCAATCTCCCAAAGTACTTTCACAAAGTACAAGATAAAACCTGTGGATTCAAATGTCCAAAAATTTAACCTGGACATACGAAATGCTTTAACAAAAGACAAAAATGCAGAATGGTGAAATAAAGAACACACCAGCTCAGCCAGGACGGGGGCACACCTGAGCCAGGCCCGGGGGCACACCTGAGCCAGACCCAGGACACACCTGAGCCAGGCCAGGGCACACCTGAGCCAGGCCCGGGGCACACCTGAGCCAGACCCGGGACACACCTGAGCCAGGCCAGGGCACACCTGAGCCAGACCCGGGACACACCTGAGCCAGGACAGGGCACACCTGAGCCAGGCCAGGGCACACCTGAGCCAGGACAGGGCACACCTGAGCCAGGCCCGGGACACACCTGAGCCAGGCCTGGGCACACCTGAGCCAGGCCAGGGCACACCTGAGCCAGACCCGGGGGCACACCTGAGCCAGACCCAGGACACACCTGAGCCAGGCCAGGGCACACCTGAGCCAGGACAGGGCACACCTGAGCCAGACCCGGGACACACCTGAGCCAGGCCAGGGCACACCTGAGCCAGGCCCGGGACACACCTGAGCCAGGCCAGGGCACACCTGAGCCAGGCCAGGGCACACCTGAGCCAGGCCCGGGCACACCTGAGCCAGGCCAGGGCACACCTGAGCCAGGCCAGGGCACACCTGAGCCAGACCCGGGACACACCTGAGCCAGGCCAGGGCACACCTGAGCCAGGACAGGGCACACCTGAGCCAGACCCGGGGGCACACCTGAGCCAGACCCAGGACACACCTGAGCCAGACCCAGGGCACACCTGAGCCAGACCCGGGACACACCTGAGCCAGGCCAGGGGCACACCTGAGCCAGACCCGGGACACACCTGAGCCAGGACAGGGCACACCTGAGCCAGGCCCGGGACACACCTGAGCCAGGCCCGGGACACACCTGAGCCAGACCAGGGCACACCTGAGCCAGGCCAAGGCACACCTGAGCCAGGACAGGGCACACCTGAGCCAGGCCCGGGGACACACCTGAGCCAGACCCGGGGGCACACCTGAGCCAGACCCAGGACACACCTGAGCCAGGCCCGGGACACACCTGAGCCAGGCCCGGGACACACCTGAGCCAGGCCAGGGCACACCTGAGCCAGGACAGGGCACACCTGAGCCAGACCCGGGGGCACACCTGAGCCAGACCCAGGACACACCTGAGCCAGGCCAGGGCACACCTGAGCCAGGACAGGGCACACCTGAGCCAGACCCGGGACACACCTGAGCCAGGCCAGGGCACACCTGAGCCAGGCCCGGGACACACCTGAGCCAGGCCAGGGCACACCTGAGCCAGGCCCGGGACACACCTGAGCCAGGCCAGGGCACACCTGAGCCAGACCCAGGACACACCTGAGCCAGGCCAGGGCACACCTGAGCCAGGACAGGGCACACCTGAGCCAGACCCGGGACACACCTGAGCCAGGCCAGGGCACACCTGAGCCAGGCCCGGGGCACACCTGAGCCAGGCCCGGGGGCACACCTGAGCCAGGCCCGGGGGCACACCTGAGCCAGGCCCGGGCACACCTGAGCCAGACCCGGGACACACCTGAGCCAGGCCAGGGCACACCTGAGCCAGGCCCGGGACACACCTGAGCCAGGCCCGGGGGCACACCTGAGCCAGGCCAGGGCACACCTGAGCCAGGCCAGGGCACACCTGAGCCAGGCCTGGGCACACCTGAGCCAGGACAGGGCACACCATTCCTGCCGAGGGGCACATTTCTTAGACACTTGGTGGCCATTTGTAACCACTCCCCTTTGAATTCTTGTTAAGGACATCTGTGGTGAAGGTGGTGACAATGATGATGGTGGAGTGATGGGGATGAGGGCTCCATCATGAGGGGCGGATGGTAATGATTGTGCTGCTAATGGTGTTGGTGACAATGGCGATGATGATGGTGGTGGTGGTGATGGAGATGGTCATGAGGTGATCACGAAGATGGTAAGGCCTGTGAGGACAGAGGATCCTCTTTTCAGCCTTGGGTGCCTCCCGGCAGGGAGACAGAAGGTAGGTGGAAGGGTGGATTCCTGGTGACTTCAGGTGGAGCAGCAGCAGAGTGGAGGTCAGCATCAACACTACCAGGAACTTCCCACCATGCACCCAGTACAAGGATGTCACACCGCTCCCACAAGGCAGCCGGGAAACTGACACCGTCTCTGCTTCAGGAAGGTGAACTACACGTGGGCTGCATGGCTCAGGCCTGTGCCCCAGCAAGCCTGCGTCCTTCCCCTCCCTGCCCTGAAACACTGACATGCAGACGACACAGCGTGCCCATCCCCATGCACCCAGCCCGCATGTCTCCCCAGACTCAGGCCCTGACCCCGGACAGCAGCTGTGGTGCTGGGAGCAAGGCCTCACAGACAATGTTGTGCACACCTCCCCCTTGCCTCCCTTAAATCACAGAAGGAAAACAGCACCCACATCCATCCTGGGCAACAAATTGCAGCACACACTCTGCAGGTGAAATAAGGGGTGGTCACATCTGAGACTGCAGGGACTCGGGCCCTGAGTGATGGGCCGAGCTGGGAGCTTTATCAGGAGTGCTGCCACTGCCCGAGTCATTACTCCACGACTGGTGTCCCCATGACCACAGGCCCCCATCCATCACTCAGGTGGAAACAGCCCAGGACTCCCAATCTCTTGCACTGCATGTGTCTGACGGATGGTACACAGGAGGCAGCAGGCAGCGTCTCTGGAACCTGACAGCCTGGGGCCTTGCAAAGGGAAAGGACAGACAGGAAGGCTCCTGCCCTCTGCCCATGCTGTGACCAGATCACACCAGCCAGGCCAGGAAGGGCCCATGATTGGGTACCTACAAATCTCACTCGCACACATATGCATTCATTTATACTTTACATGATTCTTCCACGTGGGTACCTACATAGCATCCTCATTATTTTTAATGGCTGCAGTGTCCCATTGAATTGGTGCCCTATAATTTACGTAAGTAATTTCCATCTGCAGATATTTATCTCTGCCTTTTATTACAAACAGCACCATGATGAATATCCTTGTTTAGATGTGTTCCAATTCCTTGGGCACATTACCGCACTGTTTTAACGCCTGTTTGGTATGCTACAAGGGTGAGATCTAATAATTCATAAATGCATCCCCAATTTTCCATACTCAGAGTGTCTCTACAATTTTCTTTTTTTTTTTATTGTGAAAATACTGTACAGAGGGGTTACAATTACATGGGCAAGATAATGAGCATATTTCTTATCAAGCATTGTAGCCTCCTTTGTTTCCCCCTCCCATCCCATCCTCCCCCACCAACCCTCCCCCCCCCACCAAAGTTGTAAAGTTCGTTTTTGACATAAGGACTTGTACATCTCATTGTTGCAATGGGTCCACCTGTATCCCTATTTAAACGATTTCACAATTTCTTTACAAAGGATGCTGTTATGATAGAAATCCTTGTACTGTTACTTTTTGAGGATAAATGTTAAAGACATGTTAACTTTTTTTTTTTTTTTTTTTTTTGCAGTACTGGGGATTCAACTAAGTCACTTGAGCCACTTGATCCCAGGCCGAGTCTTTTAGTTTGTTTTGTCCCACTACCCTGGACCCGTGTCACCAGGCAGGATTTTTCTGAGACTAAGAAACCCAGGCCTGCACATAATCTAAGAAGGTAGGAACGCTGCCAGCCTGCACGGACAAAGAGGTGCACCAACTGCATGTAAGCTAGGGACAGAACTGTCAATTCTGCACTTCGGTTCTGGGCGCTGCCAGCCAGCCATGGCATTTTCCCCCTCAGTGGTGCTTTGGGCCTCAGGCATTCCCTTTCTCCCCTTGTGCTGACTGGCCATCACGATGCATTCCCGAAGTGGCTAGTAAACTCTTCTGCTTGTTTAATATTCCATATGGCCTGCTCTTCCAATTTGCTTTATTCTTTTGGGGTTGTTTTTTGGTGTTACTAGAGCTTGAACTCAGTGCACTCTACCATTTGAACCACAATCCCAGTTGAGAATCCATTTCTTGCCTTGTTCAACATCCAGGAGCACACACACCTTGCAAACTTCAGTTTCCAAATTCGGGTGACCTTCTCTCTTGAGTCTCTTACTCCCTTGGTAAAAACGGTGATGGCCTTGAGCCCTTGGATAAGTCAGGACTATCTCCCCAGCTTAAAACCCTCAATGAGCCAGCTATAAGTCCCCTTTACCACACAAGGTTAACTCGAGGTAGATGTGTGCAGAGATCCACCACAGAGTCTAACAACGAGAGGCAGTGAGGCCCAAGAGGTGGAGATGGAAGGCAGTCCGTGGTCCTTGTCAGTGGACATACAGAGACGGCCAGCAGGGATGTCTAATCCCAAACACATCACAATGTCTCTACTGAGACTAAACAGTTCCCACTCCATTCCAGCTGGAGCAAGAAATGACATCCGGTCAGTTTGGAGAGGAATGAAATGTGACTGGTGATGCCTTGACACGGCATCTGTACAGCTGGCAAAGGGAGAAGAAAGAACAGAGCTCTGGGCTGACCTAGCTGGTTTATCCATGGAGACTCATCTACCAGGGTGCAGCAGAAGAGCCACCCATCACATCGAGTCAAATCCTGGCCCTGGCGGTAAGAACACAAGTCCAATTCCAAAAGGCTACAGCATGACATTCTTAATCCCTAGTGAACAGAGAGGCCCTCCAGGGTTCCCACCAGCCTGGGGAAACACTTGCTGTGGGTTGGTCTCTCAGCTGGTAAACTGTTGCACAAAATGGAGTTATTTTTTAATACAGCTTGTTCAGATCCATAGACTCTTTTGTGTGGCAATATAGTAATTACATGTTTACATGTTGCTAGTTGGCAATTTCTCGTCTTTGTTCTTCTGATAGTAAAAGAATACTCTGCTTATGGAGAGAACAATGCAGGAACCAAAACCAAGCTCAACACCCACCTTGTGCTAAGGGGTCCCCATGTCTTCTGCCACTGAATGAAATGGCCAATGATGGACATGAAGCCACAATGACCAAGGGAAGACTGAGTTAAACCTTGATGAGGAACCTGTCCAACGAAGACAGGTTAAACCAGAAGTGCAACGTTTGATAGGAGCTGATTATTGCTCAATTTTCTAAAACCTGCTAACATCTGTCTTAATAGTGAAACTGAAGTCTCAGATGCCCCCAGGTCCAAACTCCAGGAGTTCCGTATGTCAGGGCCAGCCACTTACCCTGTATGCCAATAAAGAGGCAAGGTGAGGGGCAGTGTCCTGGAAAGACAAAAAGACAGCACTTCAATCCTGGGCTGTCGGCAGGGGTACAGCCATTTGTCTTAGGGGGCAGTGGGTGAGAAGGTGTGTATAATTAAGACTGTTGTGTTTGGGGTGGTAGAGTGTTTCAGTAATTTTTTTTTTTTTTTTTGGATCCAGTCATGGGGCCTGAACTCTGGGCCTGGGCACTGTCCCTCAGCTCTTCAGCTCAAGGCTAGCGCTCTACCACCTGAGCCATAGCACCACTTCCGGCTTTTTTCTTTTTGCTTATGTGGTGCTGAGGAATCGAACCCAGGGCCTCTGGCATACAAGGCAAGCACTCTACCACTGAGCCACCTTCCCAGCCCCTGTTTTAGTAATGTGTGTAATGGCTGGGGGTGGGGAGGGGGAGCTCTAGCCCTTCCTGGATGCTAGGGGCGGCATCCAGGTAACTGAAGCAGCTAAGGCATTTTTATGGCTCTAGACAAAGACATAAATACAGCAGGTACCGGTGGCTCATACCTGCAACCTGCTGCTCAGGAGGCTGAGATCTGAGGATTGCAGCTCGAGACTTTTATTTAATCACCATGCAATTGAAGTGGGGCTGTGGCTCAATGGTAGAGTACCAGCCTTGGGGAAGAGAGCTCAGGAACAGCACCGAGGCCCTCAGTTCAAGCCCCACAACCCACGACAACAAAAAGCAAACACAAAGATGGAAAGTCTGGAGGCCTAGTTCTAACCTTGCTCCTGGTGATTCACGGGCCCAGCAACGGCAGCTTTGAGACACAAGAGCCCCGAGAGCTGGTTATTTATAAGGTTTATTTACTTCGGTTCTAGAGGTGGCAAGTCCAGGAGCCTTCTTGCTGCTTCCTGCCTCGGGGGCCATCACAGCAGGTCCGAGGGCCGGCCGGCCACGCAGGGTTCCCTCCGTCCACGGCCCGGCCACGCGCACAGCCCGGGGACCCCGAGAATGCGGCGACGCGGCTGCGCGGGCGACCGCGTCCTCGTCCACAGGCCTTACCTCCAGACGCCATCCACGAACGCCCCTGGGCCTAAGCTCTGACACCACGCCGAGGCCGGGCCGGACGCTCGCGTGCGCACCGGGGCCGGGCCGGCCGAGGCGGGAGGCCGCATCAGCGTCCGCACCCCGGAAAGCGGCGGGCGCACCCACGACCGGCCAGGCGGGAAGCCACATCAGCGTCCGCACCCCGGAAAGCGGCGTGCGCACCCACGACCGGCCGAGGCGGGAAGCCACATCAGCGTCCGCACCCCGGAAAGCGGCGTGCGCACCCACGACCGGCCGAGGCGGGAAGCCGCGTGCGCACCCCGGGCCGGGCAGGCGGGAAGCCGCGTGCGCACCCCGGGCCGGCCAGGCGGGAAGCCGCGTGCGCACCCCGGGCCGGCCAGGCGGGAAGCCGCGTGCGCACCCCGCCGCCCTGGGCCTCTGACCCGGAGTCACTGGAACAAGCGCAGCCCGCGGAGACGTGGAGCGGCCGGGCCGGGAGCCGGGCCCCGGCCGCCCTGCGAGGGCCCGCGGCCGCCGCCGGCGCTGCCACCGCCCGCCAGTGCGCGCGGCTCAGGGCCCCGGACGGCCGCCTCGAGAGCCGAGGCGCCATCCGGGGGCCGGGCCCCCGCCCGCGGCCGCCTCGGAGCTGGGTCCGCGGCGCGGCCTCCCGCGGCCCCCCGCCCCCTTCGCGCCCGCGCGCGCCGCACTTTCGCCACGTTCTCGGCGGCCCCGAAACCCGCAGCCCTGCCGACCAGGCCGCGTGCCCGCCCGCCCGTCCGTCCGTCCGTCCGTCCGCCGGGACGCGCGCGGCCGCGGGCGGGGGCCTGCGGCCTCTCGCACCGGCCCGAACGGCCCCGACGCGCGGCGAATCTGCCGCCGCGGCCGCCGGAAGTGAGGCCGCCCTGGCGGAAGTCGCGCCGCCCCCATTTTGTGGCCCGCCATGGCGGCCGTGTCGAGGCTGCGGCCGGGACGCGGCGTCTGGGACTGAGGGGCCAGGCCCGGGAGGCTTCGGGACGTCGCGCGGCGCAGCGGAGGACCTGCCCGGACGCCGGGGCCGCCGCCATGTACGGCGCGGGCGCGGGCCGCGCCAAGCCCGAGAGAAAAGGCGGCGCGAAGGAGGAGGCCGGGCCCGGCGGCGCCGGCGGGGCGGGCGGCCGGGTGGAGCTGCTGGTCTTCGGCTACGCCTGCAAGCTGTTCCGGGACGACGAGCGGGCCCTGGCCCAGGAGCAGGGACAGCACCTCATCCCCTGGATGGGGGACCCCAAGATCCTCATCGACAGGTCGGTGCCTCCCCCCCCGCCGACCCTCCCCTCCCTCGCCCGCTCGCTCCGCCTGACGTTGACTCGATGCCGGGGGCCGAAGGGGCCCGGGGGCCCGGGGGCCTCCCGCCCCGGCGGGAGGGGGGACGGTGAGACCCGCCCCGCGGCCGCGGCCGGAGCTGGCGCCGCGCCTGCCGCCGGAGGAAGCCGCCGGGGCCGCGCGCCCCGCCCGCGGGCGGCCGGGAGCCGGGAGCCGGGAGCGCGCGCGGCCTCCGGAACGCCGCTTTCGGACCCCGCGAGCCGGCCGCGCCCCGGGCCGGCCCCGCCGCCGGGCAGAAGCCGGACAGCGCGGCCGAGGCCCTCCGCGCGGACCCGGGCCCGCCGAGGGGCCGTCCCGGGGCGCGGGCGCGGCGGGCCGGCCCGGGCGCGGACTCGGGGGGCGCCGCAGGGTGTAGGGTGGCTCCCCGCCCTCCTCCCCGGGTCTGGGAATCCCTTTCGGCCTCCGAGCCGGACTGCAAAGCTAACTGCACCGACCTCCTGCCACTAAGCTCCAAGGTGAAGGAAGCCCACCGTTGGAGAGGCCCAAGACTGCGTCTGCAAAGCCTTGGAACGCGACTGTAGGGAGGACCTCTGAGCTGGGCCAGGATGGACTCACGCTGACCGGGAGGCCTTTTGCCATCCCTGACAGTCCCCTGTGGAGCTAGAGCTAGGAAGCAAGGACTTTGTGAGGGGGCTGCTGCAGATGGGGTGCGCTCTCTGCCCAGGCGTGCCGGGCCTTGAACCGCTGTCTAGCCAGTGACGTTGTGGCCTGAGTTACCAGGCCTGCTTTCCAAAGTGTTACTCCTGACATGTATTCAAATTAAAGTTTGGGGAGCACTGACGCCCAGCTCTCCGCGCTCTCTGTATCATTCTGTACGTGGCTTGAGTTAGGCCTCCCAGAGCTGGTGGGGAGCAAACGCTACACTTGTACCGCCTGTACGGTTTTTAAATATAATCTACATTTGTAAGTTAAGGAGGTTTACATCAAAGCAAAACTGACTTCAAAAATTAATGAGTGCAATGCCTGAAGTTCCCTGGAACTTTTGGACTTTTTTCCCCTATCAATTTGGTCTCTGTTGCAAAATTCGACTTTAGTATGTGAGGCAGACTTTTGTCTGAGGTTGCATCGTTATTGCAACCTCAAATCTGAGTGTTTTGTCTAAAGTCTACTAGCTCACTCATTTATTCTCAGATAGCTGTACTTTGACAGCACCATCACCGAATCTTTGTGTTATAAGCATGACAGCAAGTGCTTTCCTAATTCCCCAAATAGTAACTATTGGTCCATGTGAGATATGTCTTCATTTATGCTATTTCCTGGGACAGGAAGTTTAGAAGGAAATGCTGTACTGCCTCCTCTACTGGTTTTGCCCTGTTTCCTAGTGAACCTCCTTAAACTGCATGTATATGTCACTGTTCCTATGTATGTGTGTCTCTCTACCACATAACCCAGCACTTATTTCCTCAGCCAAGTGGCTAGGGGGCCAGCCTAGCCAAGATTTTATCTCCAATGGACGCAAGTTTCTTTGATGAAGATCTCTCCTGAGAGTTCGGGACTAGCAGAAAGAAGCGAGGAAATTTCGACCGTTTGGTTCTTACGGATAGGTATTTATGTATTCGGTTTGTGTGAATGTAAGCTATGATAGTTAACTTTTCAGAAAAAAAAAAATATTATTTTTTTTGCAAGTGGCATTGAATGGTTGACCAAATCATACACGGTAAGAACTGCTAGAGAGGTGGATGTCATTTATGTTTTAAAGGAATATCTTCCTTTAATTAAATTTTACTGTGCTGTAGAAAGGAGTATAGACTTTGTTAAGTTAATTTGAGTTTAAAAGTAGGTGAGATATGACTAGCCACGTTAAATATAAATCTGAAAAGCCTTACGTTTGCTTTAATACTTGTATTTTATTATTTTAATTGGTAAGTATGTACGTAGAGTGTCACACACAATCAGCCCAGACAGTGACTTCTGTCTGCTGACCTGCGCGTTCACATTACAGATATGATGGGCGTGGTCACCTGCATGACCTCTCTGCGTATGATGCTGAGTATGCCACCTGGAACCGAGACTACCAACTCTCTGAAGAGGAGGCGCGAGTAGAGGCGCTGTGTGATGAAGAGAGGTATTTAGCCTTGCATACGGACTTGCTTGAGGAGGAGGCCAGGCAAGGTACTGCTCAAGAAAGACTTACTTCTGCCACAACTTTTAAATTTTTAAGTATTTAAAAATTTGCTCCCATTCATTTTACTCACTCTTTCTGATATTATCTTGACAGTACCCAGTGGATTGGAAAAACGAGTCTTTGCGTTCTGAGAGGACCTCAGGATAGTTTATATGTAGAGCCACAAAGAATTTTCCCAGCTTTTGAGGGCAGACTGGGATTTGAAAAAAAAAAAACAAAACAAAACAAAAAACAAAAAACCAATCTCTTTAACTGTTCTTCTTTAACAGTATTGTATGAATTAAATTGATGTTCTTGTCTTTGCCTTAACAATCAATCTTTAATGCAGTTCTTAATCCCAAAGTTTTCTCAGCAGGAAGAAATTTTCCTTAAGAGACATGTATTCTTCTATTTGTGGTAAATGTGTACTGGCAGAAATACATTTTGATAGCTAAAAAGTATGCGTTTTCAGAAACATTTTCACCTTGAAAAGAATTTGAAAAAAGTGTCGTATACTTTTGTTGTTAGCTACAACTTTAGAAATGGTAAACTTCTAGTTTTATTAATAAAGTTCTCATTTTTATTCAAAGAGGAAGAATACAAGCGATTGAGTGAGGCGCTAGCCGAGGACGGGAATTACAGTGCTGTGGGTTTTACGTATGGCAGTGACTACTATGACCCATCTGAGCCGACCGAGGAGGAGGAACCTTCCAAACTGAGAGGTGCGCTGGCTGTTGACATCATCACGATTATAGTAGGATACCTTCCTTTGGTGAAATAAAGCGAGAAACTAAAAAGTAAATTGTTCATGGAGGTGAAAAATGGATTCAGACTTTTTCTATACTGGATTCAAGTAGGGTTGTTTCTTTTTTTTTTAATTATTCCTCTTTCTTAGTGATTTTGTGTTCGTGCTTTCCTGCGCTAACTCTGAAAGCTTTAATTTTTTAAAGAGTGCTGCCTAAAGTTGAAGCTCATTTACTACAAAGAGAACCCCATTGTCTTAGCCTCCCTGCTTTGATCACTTGTCAGTAGCGGTGATGGGAGCCTGGGACACTTAAGAGGGGTCACTTATGTGTACATGTTCCATTTGACAAAGAGAACTTGAGAAGTTCTCACACCCTGTGGAGAAGTCATTCACACCCTGTGGACTTAAGACTGGGGAACCCTGTGACCCTTAGTCCTGCCAGTTGTACAAGGGTCCTTCCTGCCCGTGGCTAGACCCTTCCCCCTCAAGAGTTGTGTGGCAACAGAGCAGCATGTTGGGCAAGCAAAAGAGTCCTAGGCAGTCTGCTTTGTGAGCCTGTAGACTTTCCTAGTAGACTTTCAAAGTTCATTAAGGAACATAAAACTTTCTGCATGGACTTTTTTTTTTTTTTTTTTAATTGTTATGCTGTTTCTTGCGCTTGAACTCAGGGCTTGAATTCAGGTTCTGAGCATTGTCTTGAGCTTTTTTGCTCAAGTCTAGCACTGACACCTGAACCATAGCTCCACTTCTGGATTTTTAGTTGTTCTTGATAAGAATTTCATGGACTTGCCAGGCGCTGGTGGCTCATGCCTGTAATCCTAGCTACTCAGGAGGCTGAGATCTGAGGATCGCGGTTCAAAGCCAGCCCAGGCAGTAAAGACCGTGAGACTCCTATCTCCAATAAACCACTAGAAAACCGGAAGTGGCGCTGTAGCTCAAATGGTAGAGCGCTCGCCTTGAGCTGAAGAGCTGAGGGACAGCACCAAGGCCCAGAGTTCAAGCCCCACGACCGACAAAAAAAAAAAGAATTTCATGGACTTCCCTGCCTGGGCTGTTTTAAACCTGTGAAAGAGTCTCATGGACTTTCCTGCCTGGACTGGCTTTGAACTGTGATCCTCAGAGCTCAGCCCCCTGAGTAGCTAGGATTATAGGCGTGAGACACCTGTGCCTGGCATTCCAGAATAAATTACCCTGTCCTAGTAGTCTGGGTTAGGTGAGCAACCCTTAACCACAAGTGCAGTTTCATAGATAGTTTTATTGGTGAATAAATGTGCTGCTTCATGCTGTCTGCTGCAGGTCTGCCTTGGCAGCAGGGTTGAGTGTCCCAGAGCTGACCGTATCTCTGTCTAGCATTTCAGTTTGTCTGCTCTGTTCTAGATGTTGGATTGCTGCCTAGGTATAATTATCAGCGAAGTGATAATGAATAGTTACAGTTCTGATTTTCAAGACTATTAGTATAACTGTTTCTCTTCAAGTATACTTCCTCTTCACAAAGTTCTCTTTAGCAAATTTGGTTACTTTCTTTATAAAAATCATGCTCTCAAAACTTTCCCTGTATCTTTTTCTTGTGTATGTGTAAGTGTATGTATGATTGTGGTCATTGGGACTTCAGCTCAGGGACTGGGTGAACTCAGGCCTACGTGATGCCCCTTAGCTTTTTTCAGTCACTTGAACTTTTTGCTGGTTAATTAGCGATAAGAGTCTCACAAACTTTTCTGTCTGAGCTGGCTTCAAATTACATACAATCCTCAGATCTCCCCCTTCTGAGTGGGTAGAATTATAGGCATGAGCCACTGGTGCCTGGCCCATGCTAAGTTTTTACAAAAATTGGGCTTTTTGTGTGTAACTATTTTAACTTGCACTAATGGTTTTCTGACCCAGCATCATATCTGTGTATTCCTTGATTCTCAGGCTCACAGTATTCTTGACATTTCTTAATTAAATCCGTTACTCTAGTCAGCAAGGCCTTCGTGGCCTGGTTTTGCCCATCAGTACCTGACTTCCCTCTCCCTTCTGGCAGCACACTGTTTTCAGTTGGTCTTGTCTTTTATATTCTATAACTTTCCACCATCGTGTATACTTTTTTGTTCAACAAGAAAGGGCTGTTTGAATTTAGTTTGCGTTAAGTGTGTATCGCAATGGCAGGTTTTTATTCTGTGCTACTAAGCCTGTTTTTCTGTAAGAATAGATAGAAGCTGGGTGCCAGGTGGCTCACACCTGTAAACCTAGCTACTCAGGAGTCTGAGATACAAGGATCACAGGATCACTATTGTGAATAGTGGGGCAGTGAACACGAATGTGCGGGTGTCTTTATCATATCCCGGCTCATGATGCTCAGGGTAGATGCCCAGGAGTGGTATGGCTGGTTGTAGGGAAGGTCTGTGTTTAGTGTTTTGAGGAACCTCCATACGTGGAACCTCCAGCGTGGTTGTGCTAGTTTACATTCCCACCAGCAATGCAGTAGGGTTCCTTCTTCCTCACACCCCCACCAACATTTGTTATCCGAATTCACAATGTTGGCCAATCGAGCTGCGGTGAGATGGAATCTCAGAATTGTTTTGATTTGCATTTCCTTTATGGCCAGCCAGGATGAGCATTTCCTCGTGTGTTTGCCATTCTTACCTCCTCTTCTGAGAAGTCTTCCCTCAACCATTTAGTGATTGATTTATTAGGTTTGGGAGAGGTTAATTTCTTGAACTCCCTGTATATATTGGCTAGTAGGCTAAGGTACATTTTCCTATACCATACTGGCATTGTAATCAACTTGTGTAGCACACAGACAAATGTTGTTCAGTGGCTGTAATGAATGAACAGAAATGGAAAAATACATCTGATTGTTTATGAAAAAAGAAAGAAAAAAACAGTGATAATGTTGCTTATGCGATATCTTGACATTTTTTTTAAATGCTCAAGTGTTTTACAATTTGATTATTAAAATTGATTATACCACCAGGATCACATCTGTAATCCTCTATCTTTAGGAAATGAGATCTGATGATTGTAGTTTTAAGCCAGCCTATGCAGGGAAAGCCATGAGATCTTTGTCCCCAATTATCACCAAAAAGCCATATAGCTCAAGTAGTAGAGCGCTAGCCTTGAGCATAAAAGTTCAGGGACAGTGCCCAGACCTACCCTGAATTCAGGCCCCAGGACTGGCACATGCTCACACACACAGGCCCGTGTACATGCACGTGTGTGCGCCTACATACACACATAGACACACAGTGATACCTACTGGAAGGAGGTCTTGAAAAGCCAGTTAGTTAAATGCAGAAGTAAAAGCAACAGAGGGAAAAGCAGAACATCCATGTCCTGGCTAAGTGTCGAGCACCCTGCTCTGATGGCCGTGTCAGTGTCGAGCATCCTGCTCTGATGGTGATCTCCGTGGGGGCGGGCTTTCTCACTTGCACCTTGTTGGCATATATGTACCGTAGAGCTAGCACTGCATTGAGGGAGACACAGGAACTGCAGAGGTGCCAGGATCACAGATACATGCCCAGACTCTACAGCTGGGAACAGCAGGACTGGAGCTCAGACTTCTGCCATGCTGCCCTTGTCTCTGGGAGGGTGAAATGAGTATTAGACATAGGGAGGTAGAGCAGGAAGTTGTGTTGGTGAACATTGCTCAGAAGTTTTATTTGTTTGCTTTAACAGAAAAGTCTGAGGCTGAAAATTTGGAAGAAAACGAAGAACCTTTCATTGCCCCTTTAGGATTGAATGTCCCGTCTGACGTGGAACTGGTATGTGTATTTCTTCTCAATTCTCTGTCGGCGTTGCTCTGTCTTCACCTTGGGTGCTGCACGTGCAAGAGGACTGTGTTCATCCAGCTGCTGTCCAGGCACTCCACGCTGTAGAGATAGCTGGGGGAAGCATCACATTTCACATGCTTTAAGGATGATGGAATAAGCCGGGCGCCGTGGCTCACGCCTGTCATCCCGGCTACTCAGGAGGCTGAGCTCTGAGGATTGCGGTTCAAAGCCAGCCCGGGCAGGAAAGCCCAATAAACTACTCAGAAAAAGCTGTAAGTGGTGCTGTGACTCGAGGGTAGAGCACTAGCCTTGAGCACAAAGAGGCTCAGGGACAGTGCCCAGGCCCTGAGTGTAAGCCCCAGAACCAACCGGGAAAAAGAAAAGAAAAGAAATATAGCAAAATAACTAACACATTGGGCCTGTTTGGGGGTGGTCTGGAGGGCACGTGACTTGCCCAGCATGAACCACCATGTCAGAATCAGGTGCATGTATTGTCATCCACATGTAGACATGAAAACGGCCATGCTCGAGGCAGCTTTGCTCATGACCCATGTGCCTTGTTTCTCTCTGGTATGATTTTTGGGGGGAGATGCTATATCTTTGCCTAACATTTTTTGGGCAGTTTTTCTGTCATGATTTGTCCCTGTACATGTCTAGTCCGCTCTTCTGCCCGTGAGAAAAGCCAACGTGGGAGTTCTTGGTTAGGCTGCTTTGCAGCTGGTTACCCTCGGGACTGAGTCTCCAGTTCAGCCCTGATTTCTTCAGTTTCGTCTTGTTAAATTGCAGTCGGTGTTAAAGCCAATGCTGAGCTTTTTCTTTGTTTTTCGGAGTATTTATTGTGGGAATTCTGTATTCTAGGTTGTGTGCCAAGCTGCTTTTGGTGTATTTTGTATTTTCAAGGGGTGTTCACATGTGGGCGTTGCAGGGGTACACATGGATATGGATGTCAAGTGCTTGTGCTCAGCAGCAAAGGGTTTTTTCTTTGAGTTTGTTGTACCTGGGTTGCAAGTGCTGTCAGTGGAAACGTTTCAAGTGCGTGTTGATATCCATCGTACCAGTCACTGGGTAGACAGCACTTCACAGACCCAGGGTCTGACCCTCCCTCTGCTGCCCACTGCCACCCTGGGTTCAGCCTTTTTTCCTTCCCTGCAGTATGTGATGAGAGATACCAAAAATAGCCCTTTCAATCCTTCCTCACTTTACTCATTTACATATTCTCACCCCCTGGGATTGACCTCAGTGCCTTGCACTTGAAAGGCAAGTATTGTACCACTTGAGCTAAACCTCCAGCTCCCTTTACTGTGGCCGTTTTCAAGTTAGGGTCTCATTTACATTTGCTGGCCTGTGCCACAGCCCTCCGGCATCCCTGGGGGCGGCAGACTCATGCCCTTAAACCAGCTTCTTTCTCTGTTTCTTTTTTTAAAACAAATATACTTAACTCTTTGGGTTTTTGTAATTACTACCTATGTTTGATTCTTTAGTTCCAACTTTTGGTCATTTTCTGTGGTTAAAGCTTCAAATATTATCTGGAGCCAGGTGCTGGTGGCTCACACCTGCAATCCTAGGAACTCAGGAGGCTGACATCAGTTCAAAGCCAGCCTGGGCAGGAACATCCATGAGACTCTTATCTCCAGTTAACCACCAGAAAGCTGGAAGTGGTGCTGTGGCTCAAGTGGTAGAGTGCTAGCCTTGAGCTGAAGAGCTTAGGGACAGCGCCCAGGCCCAGAGTTTAAGACCCACAACCAACAAAAAAATATTATCTGGAGATCAATGAGCCTTATATCGATATCTGTTCCGTGTATTATCGTACATGGTCTTCTTGTGTGTTCTGACCCGTTGAAATGAAGCCTTAAATATTGTACCTGCTTCATTGTATTTCATGCCAAAGCTTCACAGAGTTTAATTTCTGTGCAAATATAAATGGAAAGGTACAATAGAATTTTGTTGGTATAATTCCTATTACAGCATTTAATGGTTATCTTCAGCCAAAGTATAAATTGTTTAATAAACAGTATGCCTGAGGTAAAAATACCTGTCACACAGTGGAGAGCACAGGCCTAGGTGTCCATTCCTTCCACTGGCGGTTTTGGAGGTATCCTTGAGTAAAGAGGCAAATGTGGAAGCCTACTTGAGAATTCGGTGAGTCTGGCTTGCCTCTTCCATTTCCTTCCTGGCAGTGTCAGAAATGCATCATATAAATCACATCCTGTTGTCTCAAGTCACCAATGTTGAGTATTTTTAAGGGGACATAGAATGGCTGAACTGGCCACACGGGCTGGTACCGCTGCAGTGGAGAGGGCCCGCTCCTGCGGTTAGTTAGGCAGACACTGTAAGGAGCCCTTGGTTTAATCTGGCTTTGGGTTGGGGCCCTCCTTGTACCACCACGACAGACCCCACACAGCTTCTCCAGCAGTCTATTGAGCCTCTAGGTTCAGGCATTGTCAGGTGATCAGATGCCTCTTATTATTGATTCATCGTCTCCATGATCATATGTTTCTCTTCCATGGGAAGTAGAGACCTATTCTTCCTCTAAGCATGTCATGTGTCTGACATGTACGTGCAGTTGGCTACCCATTTCCCAGGGTCTCAGAGCCCTTCTGTGGCCAGTCCTGAGTTCCCCACACAAAGCCAACTCCCCTGTTCCACCTGGGTGGGTGTGCCATGCTGGAGCCATCTGGTACTTGCAAGCAGTTAGTACTACTCACTCAAGTGGCAGAGGTGAGCAGTATCTGCCAGGTGCCCGTGGTAACTTGGACCCCTGTTTGTCTAGTGCTGTTTCACTTGCCTCCCAGAGCACAAGCCCCTGGGGCACCAACCTTAGAATACGGAAGAAAGGAGAGAACTGCGGCTCCTTAGGAACTGCTGTTAGTTCACATTTCAGACTTCAAATAAAGTAAAGGGCTCCGGAAGCTCTCACTAAGCATACACCCTCTCTCCCAGGCATTGTACGGCCACTCTGTGCTCATCTTTCCGTTGATATTTAGCAATTATGACAGATGGGTTCCATAATTACCTGCCTTCCAGAGGAGAGCACACTGAGCTCTGAGCTGCCGTCGGGCCTGTAGGGTCAGGTCCGCGTCCTAGCCAGCGACTGACTGGAGCGCTGAGACCCTCTGGTTCAGTGTTGCTGAGCGTTGTCCAAGTTTGCTTGCACTCTGGCTTTCAGGCTGTTGCCCTGTGTGGACAGAAAAGAAAAGAAGCTAATATGCGCTGCCCTCTTGCAGAGGTGTCCTTTCTTGTGGTGTCAGGACTCATGTCTGATGGGGGAGCCTTTGGCTACTTTGGTCTTGCAAAAGCCTTTCTAAGAGCTTTGTCATTTTACTGTGTATGCCATTCCCCTTGAGGCTGCAGAGTTGTAAGCATAATACTTGGAAGACCTTTCCTGTTCTGAAGAGGTGGGAAAAAATTTCCTAGTATTCCTGCTAATGTGTCTATAGTTTCGCTTGCACACTTGAGTTGTGACAGAATCTGGTGCTTGTTGGGCCTACGGAAAAAAAGCAATTAGTTCATCTCTCCCCTTTGGAGGACCAGAGGCCCGTAGACTGCCCTGGGGCTTCTTCCTCATTTCTCATCTTCCCCTCTCGTTCCTTGTTCACCCTGCTAGATGTGAGTCCAGAGCTTCCCAGAGCTCTCCTTTTGTCTAGTGCTCTTCCTTGAGCTTGAAGCCATGGTGATGGAGTTTGCAGGTGTGAGGAGATAGTGGTACTTGGCTTAATAGACTTCCCTTAGCTCACAGGGCTTCTGCGTGGGATTAGACTAGAAAGACATTTACCAGACAGTCTTTATAATAACTTGGGCATGCTTACCTGTGGACTGACTTGGTTTGGTTTGGTTTGGGTGCTGGGTTGTGTGTGTGTGTGTGTGTGTGTGTGTGTGTGTGTGTGTGTGTGTGTGTGTGTGTGTGTGTGTGTGTGTGTGTGTGTGTGTGTGTGTGTGTGTGTGTGCATTCTGCCACTGAGCTACAGTCTTGTGTGTGTGTGTGTGCATTCTGTCACTGAGCTGCGGTCTAGTGTGTGTGTACGTATATTCTGTCACTGAGCTGCACCCCACACTTCCTAACCCAGGGTCTCTCGTGTGTGTGTGTGTGTGTGTGTGTGTGTGTGTGTGTGTGTGTGTGTGCATGTGTGTGCTCTGTAACTGAGCTGCGGTCTCCTGTGTGTGTGTGTGCATTCTGCCACTGTGCTGCAGTCTTGTGTGTGCGTGCATTCTGCCACTGAGCTGCACCCCCATACTTCCAAACTGCGTCTTAAAATGTCATTGTATAATAGGGATATTCATGTCATTAAATGAAGAGAAATTGTCTAAGATCTGCATAACAAAGAATGGCTTTTTCCAAGCCGGATTTTTTTTCCCCTGTGCTGGTACTAGAACTTGAACTCCAGGCCTTGAGCTCATGCTGGGTTTTTTTGCTCGTAGCTGGTGCTTTCTCATGTAAGCCATGTCTCAACTTCCATCAAGCCAGATACTTTAATCTCACGTTTCCTGGTAGCAGATCTTGGAACGTATTCATAGATGCTTTGCTTTTGTGCAGTCGTTTCTTTGTAAAATTACCTACATGTGGCATTATAACGATTGTAGTCATATTAGATGATTAATAGGCCTACTCTTAAGGCCTTTAAGACCTAAAAGTTGATTGGTTCACAAAAAGCATGCACTGTGTGGGATTGTGTTTTCCCTTGAGTGTAATTATTCTGAATTAATTGTTAATCATTGATGTGTTTATGGAATGTGCTGCTTAGAAATGAACCATCTATGTAGCCAAAGCCAATGAAATTCTACATCAGGGTCCATATTTCAGGACTCAGTGGGCCTTTAACATAGAACTTAATTTGTTTGGGAGTCTAAATACGTTTAATAGTACATGTTTACCCATTTCAGTGTGAAGGACATTATTTATTCAGAAATTAAGTTTGAGAATTAAGCCATTTGTAATTTCAGGATGAGACACTGAAATTACAATAAGCATCTTCAGTGTTTAACTGCCCATTTTTAATGAGAGCAATTTTCAGTTTCATTCCCATATAATTTCCTAGTATTACTCTCTTTGTTGTTACTAAAAGTATTTTCAGACATGTGGCTTGTAGTTTTGGCCTAACAGGTTCTGTTTGTGACCACATGATGTGGTGGAAATAGCTCTGGAGCCAAAGTAAAAGGAAGAAGCACGGGTTTGTGGCTGTAGTCAGAAGCCTCACTACCTGTAGTGCCTTCCCACCTGCTCCGGCCAGGCCACACCTGGACTGCCTTTGGTTTAGCACACGGTTTTAACCAGGACTGGCAGTGAGATGGAGCCCTAAACTGTGTTTTATAGGAAGCAGACACAAGGAAGGGGGTGAGTGCTGAGGAGGAGGAGTGAGCTCCTGGACTTGTTTGGATGTTCAAAGTGCTGTTTAGTGGAAGGGAGCCTTCCATGTTTTGGAGAAGTGTTGAAATATACTCTACCCATAGAAAAATACATATGTGTTTATAAACTTCAGGAACCCACTGAAGTCCATTCTTGTGTCTGAGTTAGTAGGAAGATGCGAACTCCATGCACTGAAAGGCCAGCTTCTCCGCACTCTTTAAGATGCAGTGCCTGCCCTCGTGGACGTGAGGCCTGGACAGGATGGTGTACTACAGGAGAGTTCTAGAACTAGACCTGGGCAGGCTGGTGTTCTACAGGGATGGTTCTAGACCTGGGCAGGCTGGTGTTCTACAGGGATGGTACTAGACCTGGACAGGATGGTGTTCTACAGGGATGGTACTAGACCTGGACAGGATGGTGTTCTACAGGACAGTACTAGACCTGGACAGGATGATGTACTACAGGACAGTACTAGGCCTGGACAGGATGATGTACTACAGAACAGTACTAGGCCTGAACAGGATGATGTACTACAGGGATGGTACTAGACCTGGACAGGATGGTGTACTACAGGACAGTACTAGACCTGGACAGGATGGTGTTCTACAGGACAGTACTAGACCTGGACAGGATGGTGTTCTACAGGACAGTACTAGACCTGGACAGGATGGTGTTCTACAGGGATGGTACTAGGCCTGGACAGGATGATGTACTACAGGACAGTACTAGGCCTGGACAGGATGGTGTTCTACAGGACAGTACTAGACCTGGACAGGATGGTGTTCTACAGGACAGTACTAGACCTGGACAGGATGGTGTTCTACAGGGATGGTACTAGGCCTGGACAGGATGATGTACTACAGGACAGTACTAGGCCTGGACAGGATGATGTACTACAGGACAGTACTAGACCTGGACAGGATGGTGTACTACAGGACAGTACTAGACCTGGACAGGATGGTGTTCTACAGGACAGTACTAGACCTGGACGGGATGATGTACTACAGGACAGTACTAGGCCTGGACAGGATGGTGTTCTACAGGACAGTACTAGACCTGGACAGGATGATGTACTACAGGACAGTACTAGGCCTGGACAGGATGGTGTACTACAGGACAGTACTAGACCTGGACAGGATGGTGCTCTACAGGACAGTACTAGGCCTGGACAGGATGGTGTTCTACAGGACAGTACTAGGCCTGGACAGGATGATGTACTACAGGACAGTACTAGACCTGGACAGGATGGTGTTCTACAGGACAGTACTAGACCTGGACGGGATGATGTACTACAGGGATGGTACTAGTCTTCGTCAGCATGATGTACTACAGGGATATAGTACTAGATAGATCTGGACAGGATGATATACTGCAAGGATAGTACTAAACTGGGCTCCTTAGCAGAAATGTCATTTATGTCTTAAAATGGACCATAAAACCAGGACTGTTTCTGACTTTCAAGTAAGTCATGTGACCAGCGGGAAAGAAGACAAACTGACCACACACCTGTGTGTTCTCTCGTAGCCACCAACAGCCAGGATGCACGCCATCATCGAGCGCACAGCCAGCTTTGTGTGCAAACAGGGGGCGCAGTTTGAAATAATGCTGAAGGCCAAGCAGGCACGAAACTCGCAGTTCGACTTCCTACGCTTCGACCACTACCTCAACCCATACTACAAATTCATCCAGAAAGCTATGAAAGAAGGACGGTACACAGTGCTGGCAGAAAACAAGAACGAAGAGAAAAAAAGTACACGAACCTGTTCTATCCCGTTCAGACTTTGGGCCAGGGGCCGGGTGAGGGGAGTATGGGAAAATATGAAAAACTTCCTTTTCAGAGATAGAGAATTGAAATCTAGATTAGAATTCTCAGTGTTTGTGAAATCCTGTGACAAGGCTTGATAATTAACCCTGCTGGTGTACCATATTGAATTCTCAGTTAATATTTCACAGATGGGTGAAATATAATTAAATATCGATGCCATCCTAACATAATTAGCTAGGCTGGGCATTTTCCCTCTCGTTTCGGCTGCTTAACATTTAATAAAGAAAGCAGGGAGTGTTATTCTTTGGCAGAGTATTCTACAAGTGTGTGTGCTTGCATCATTGTTAAGGGGCCATAAAGTTAAATTATACATGTCCACAGAAATGAAAATGGTTCGTTGTACTTGGTCAAGCCTCTTTCTGTGTGTATGTTACCTTGAATCTTGTTCTCTTCAGCTGAAGTCAGATGTTTCACTTCAGTTGTGTACATTCATACACATACACCAGTGCTAGGGATAGAATCCAGGGTCTGACATGCTAAGCAAGCACTCTACCACCGAGCTGTGCCCAGCCCATTTGTATAAATCTTAATGCTGGTTTTATTTTCTCCAGCTTCCCTATAGGGTATCTGTCCCCTCGGGTTAATATTACTTTATATGAGTATGTAAGGTTTTTGCCCTTTAAGTTTTTTCCTGGTTTCAACTCGGACGCACTTGCGCGGCTAGCTTAGTTCGCTAAGCTAATTTTCTGCCATTTGAGTCATTCCTCTATCCCAGTTTTTTTGCTGACTATTTTGGAGATGGAGTCTCACAGATCCTCCACACCCACCCCTCCTTCCCCGGGCTAGCTTCAAACCCTGATCCTCAGATTGCAGCCTCCTGAGCAGCTAGGATTCTCTGCATGCTCCACCGGCACCCAGATGCCTATTTTAGTGCCTCTAGGCTAGGGACTCCCTAAAGGGAGTCTGTGAAGTGGTTGAGGGTCACACTTCATTTCCTCTTGGTCTTTTTTCTGAACAACTTCAAGGAATAAGTAATATTATCCACAGGTTTTGTGGACAGATTTCTTGGTTAAGAAATAATAACATGATGCAGTAGCCTGCCCTTGTCTGTTTCTGGGGTTTTTGCAGCATATATTCTTTTTTCACTACCAAAATTTTTAGTATGATTTTAATGGTACATATTTTTATTTCAGAGTCAGGTCCAAACTCTGACAATGAGGATGAGGATGATGAGGAAGATGGGAGTTATCTGCACCCCTCTCTCTTCGCTTCCAAAAAGAGCAGCCGCCTTGAAGAGCTGATGAAGGTCTTTGTTTCATTGTTATCTGTATGTTTTTATGGCATAACAAATTTGCTGCCAGTTTAAGTTTGGAAAATACTGAGCATGGTGTTTCTTGTGTGTTTCAGCTGTAATTTGATTGTTTTTGAGATGTCTTGTACATTTTTGTGTTGGGCTTGGTGACAGAGCATTTGTTTTCTGCACATACACATTAATAAATTTCACAAGCAGATTATTTTTCTATCTAGGATACTTAGAATAAGTAGAAATTTAGTGAAGACTTGGAACTGGTTTTGCCATGTAGACTTCATTGCAGAATTTACGCTTTTTTGAGTGTTCAGAACATCTGCTCAGTCATTTGTTACCTTCGGAAACAGTTTTAAAAGTACGGTTTGATGTGTGTGTTTTTTTCTATTATAGTGGTACTGGGGGTATAACTTGGGGCCCTTTGCCTCCTAAGCAGGTGCTCTACCACTTGAGCCATGTCTCCAGCCCCTTCCCTAGATGTATTTACTTCTGACTCTCCCCTCATCCTTAGGAAGAAATCCACCATTCGTAATATGAAAAGCAGAAGTCTGTGAGGTTTAAACAAACTTTCAGCAACCATAAAGTTTGTCTGGCCTGTATAGGGAATGCCTGATGGGTGGATAAAATCTGTTTACTAGAAATCAGAAATTCCTTGGAGGAAGGACAAAGTTTCAAGTTGGCTTGAACAATCTTCTCCTTCCTGTGATTATCTGCACTTTGAAGTTGAGTCTTTTGCAACGAGAGGGTTGTATGTGATTCAGAACCCGTCTTCTCTGTCCCTAGCCCTTAAAGGTGGTGGACCCAGATCACCCCCTGGCAGCCCTTGTCCGAAAAGCACAAGCTGACAGCTCTGCCTCCACGCCACACCCCCCAGATGGGGCATCCACGCAGCCCTCACAGGTGGAATACACGGCCGACTGTGAGTACCCACGGGGTGTGTCTGATTGTGAGCACCCACGGGGTGTGTCCTGACGTGGGAGGACCCTTGAGTGTGTTCTGATTGGGAGGACCCTTGAGTGTGTCTGATTGTGAGCACCCACTGAGTGTGTCCTGACTTGGGAGGACCCTTGAGTGTGTCCTGACTTGGGAGGACCCACTGAGTGTGTTCTGATTGGGAGGACCCTTGAGTGTGTCTGATTGTGAGCACCCACTGAGTGTGTTCTGATTGGGAGGACCCTTGAGTGTGTTCTGATTGGGAGGACCCTTGAGTGTGTTCTGATTGGGAGGACCCTTGAGTGTGTCCTGACTTGGGAGGACCCTTGAGTGTGTCCTGACTTGGGAGGACCCACTGAGTGTGTTCTGATTGCATCCAGATCTCAGATCCAGGGTATACTCCCTTGACTCTGGAGCTAACTGGCCAGATCTTAACTTGAAAGAGATGACCAGGTCATCTCTTTGGCTGGACCTGTGGCCAGAGAGCTGCTCTGTCCCAATGTCAACTAGGCAGGAAGAGTAGGGTCAAAGGTAGACAGGTTGTGCCAGCCAAAGATGCCCCTCTGTGTCCCCTTCCCGCAGCTTCTTCTAGCCCATCGTTGGCTAATATCTCAAGGTCTTCCTTGCCTGTGGTGGAGGCAGCGAGAGGGTCTGCGGTTGAACACATTGCTGCCCTAAACAAAGACAGAGCCCTGTGAAGAAGAGGGGGGAGCACAGATTCTGGAGAGATGGTCTTGTCTGTGCTAGACACAATTTTGTGGTAATGTGAGACTATTAGAATGGACATGTAAGATTGAGTGGACATGGTTCTGTTAACAACAGAGAGAGCCAGGCACCAGGGCCTCACACCTGTAACCCAAGTTACTCAGGAGGCTGAGACGAGACTCTTGTCTCCAGTTAGCCGTCAGGAAGTCAGAACTAGAAGCATGGCTCAAGTAGTAGACTCCAGTTGGGAACACAAAAAGCTGAACAAGAGCTCAGGCCTGAATTAACCCTAATGCTGGAAGGGTGGTGGATAAGAACTGAGAAGGCAGGTTCTGGCTAGACACATGATTGCTGTCACTAAAGACATAAGAACAAGATACTCAGGGTATCTGCAGGACTTGATTCCAGGACCCCTGACAGATACCAAAACCATGGGTGCTCAACTCTCCTCCCATGGATTTAAGTCATCTCTGGATGACTTAGGGCAACTAATGCAATGTGAATGCCTGGTGAGCAGCTGTTATATTGTACTGTTAATACTGTTAAAGCAATAATGATGGAAGTTTGCACGGTACAAATGAAACTTTTCCCATGAATATTTTCAACCCAAGGTGGGTAGAATTGTGGGTATCGAGCTGGAGGAGACACAGAGCCAACTTTAATATGCACTGCAGAATTACGTTTATTTCGATTCTCTTATCTTTTTAATGACTTGAAGTTATTAACTGACTGTAAACCTTGATGTATGTGTTCAAGCAGTCACTTGAAGTGAGGGAAGAGCCTTTAGCATACCAGTGTGGTCTTCCGTGCTCCCCTGGAGGGGAGGTGCTCTTTCCACCAGGCAGGTAGTTGGCTGGGGCATGGTGGCCAAAGAGGAAGCAGCCCAACTTCTGCTTACCTGCATCTTTCTTTGGCACCAGCCCAGTGGCTATAGGGAGCTAGTGGGTGTGAATGGACAGTGCCTCTGACTAGAACGTGTCCAAGACAGGTTTTGACAGAAGGAAACAGGAAGCGTGCGGGTGCAGCAGGTGGAGCTGTCTTCTCTGTGGCAGACAGCCAGATGGAGTGTAGGCTGCGTGACAGAGTTTGCCTGTTGGCAGTGTTTGTTCAGTGCCGCAGTGTACGCTTAGACCCTGCAGGACGACCCTGGACGGAACAGGCTGAGTGTGGCCACTCTGTGATGCAGCCACGGCCTGGTGGAGACAGTGACTGGAGCCAAACCATGATAGTATGAACATCCCAGGGCCGTGTGTTTGAGAGTGCGTGGTAGGGCTCCCTGGCCCAGATAAGCTGCAGAGCCTCGGTCCGAACCAGGGGCACACAAGCCAGCCCTGAATCCTCCTCCTCCCCTTCTTCCTCCTCTCCCCCCTCCCCTTTTTTTATACACTGAGGGAAGGACATGTGGAAAAAGGGCTTTTTGTAGCCAAAAAATGTTCACCCTGTTTTCAGCAGGCATGCTTGACATGAGGTTTGTGAAGTTCAGATACTCACTCCTGCACCACCAGCTCCTGAACCACTCCAAGATGAACAGCATTATAGTTCATTGTTCCCAGTGTACTATTCTTCATTTTCTAGAGCTTTCCAAATGTATGTTGCTTATACCGTGTGTGTGTGTGTGTGTGTGTGTGTGTGCGCACGCGCCAATCCTTGGACTTGCACTCAGGGCCTGCTGCTGCCCCTGAGCTTTTGTGCTCAAGGCTAGCACTCTACCACTTGAGCCACAGCTCCATGTCTGGCTTTTTGGTGGTTAATTGAAGAGTCTCATGGAGCCAGGTGCCAGTGGCTCACCCCTGTAATTCTAGCTACTCAGGAAGCTGAGATCTGAGAATCATGGTTTGAAGCCAACCCATAAGACTTACCTGCAATTAATCACAGAAAAAGCTATAAGTAGTGTTTTGTTCAAGTAGTAGAGTGTTAGCCTTGAGCAAAAAGGAGCTTAGGGACATCACCCCCAGGTCCAGGGTTCAAGGCCCAGGACTGGCCAAAAAAAAAGGCTCACAGACATTTCCTGCTGGGATCTGTCTTCAAACCATGATCCTCAGATCTCAGCCTCCTGAGTAGCTAAGATTACAGGTAAGAGCCACCAGCCACATTAGCCTGTGGGTTTTTTGGTGGTGGTGGTGGTGGTGGTGGTGTTTTTGCCAGTCCTGGGGCTTAAACTCAAAGAGGCCTGGGCGCTGTCCCTGAGCTTCTTTTGCTCAAGGCTAGTACTCTACCACTTGAACCACAGTAACACTTCCAGCTTTTTCTGTTTATATGGTACTGAAGAATGGAACCCAGGGCTTCATGCATGCTAGGCAAGTACTCACCACTAAGCCCCATTCCCAGCCCCTGGACTGTGGTTTTAATGTGTTGTTTCAGGAGTACTTTCTTTTTTTTTTTTTTTTCCAAATTTTTTATTGTTATTAAGTGGTTACGTAATTTCCCAAATTTCACAGTACTGTGGGATAGTGATGCTCAGTTAAAGTCACAAACACATTCTAACTTTCCTGGAGCAAATTGTCTATCACGGTCTATAACATTTATGAGTTCTAAGAGCTTTGCGCTACAGTTATTTCTTCCACATTGGGTGGTATGTACATTTCTTTGGTTTTGCATAGCATCAGCTGTTCCCTCTTTCCCACTTGTTCCCTCCCTCCATTGCTGCCATTGAGTTGCTTAGTTCATTTTGGTCAATGTCCAATGCAGCTGATGGGTCCCACTGCTGTATGTTTTTCCCTGATTCCCTCTAGTTCTGTGTCATCCTCCTGGTTCCCCTCCAGTGTACACATATATATCATACATGTGATCAGCAGCATGGGGTTATTTAGTAGTGTTTCGACCAGATGAGTGGGAGTCCTTTGTTTCTTAAGTCCTGTTAATTTTGTCGTATCACCTAACATTTTGGATTTAACATCCACTTATCAGGGAGACCATGTATGTTTGTCTCTTTGCTCTTGGCTTATCTCGCTCAACATGATTTCTTCTAGCCCCATCCATTTCCCTGCAAATGCCATTATTTTGTCATTTCTAATGGCTGAATAATATTCCTTGGTGTATAGATACCACAATTTTTGGATCCATTCATCTGTGGTGGGGCATCTGGGTTGTTTCCATATCCTAGCAATAAACATGGAGGTGCATGTTTATTGCACCTGGTTTATTGTATACTGGTTCCTGTTGTTCAGGATAGATGCCTAAAAGTGGTATGACTGGGTCATAAGGGAGGTCAATATTTAGCTTTCTGAGGACCCTCCAGACTGCTTTCCAAAGTGGTTGTGTAAGTGTACATTCCCACCAGCAATGTAATAAATAGGGTTCCTCTTTCTCCACATCCCCTCCAGCATTTGTCGTTGGCTGACTTGAGGATGTGGGACATTCTGACTGGGGTAAGGTGGTATCTCAGGGTTGTCTTTATTTGCATTTCCTTCACAACCAGGGATGGTGAACATTTCCTCATGTGTTTCTTTGCTATTTTTATCTCTTCTTCTGAGAAGTCCCTCTTTAGTTCCCTTGCCCATTTAGTAATTGGTTTGTTAGGTTTGGGAGGGATTAGTTTCTTGAGTTCCCTGTATATACTGGATATCAACCCCTTGTCTGGTATATTGCTGGTATCAGGAGTACTTTCTCGGCCTATTTCTGTAGAGCTCGCACACAGCCTGGCCCTGCCGCATCTGCGTTCCCTCTGCTGCAGTCCCACTGGAGTTTACTAGTCCCAGGGCATCCTCCGACACTCCTTGTGCTTTACTTTCTACTAATATGGCAGGCTGGGAAGACCCATCTATTTTTATTTTAAGGGATTTTTTTCTTAACCAGATGCCCATGGCTTATACCAGTAATTGTATCTACTCAGGAAGCTGAGATCTGAGGATCACGGTTGGAAACCAGCTCTCAGCAGGAAAGGCCATGAGATGCTAACCACCAAAGAGCCAGAAATAGAGCTGCAGCTCAAATGGTAAAAACTCTCAGGGACAGTACCTGGTCCTTGAATTCAAGCCCAGGATCAGCCAGCTCATGCATGTGCACACATACATGCACACATGTGCACACAAAAGTGTCTTCTAGAAGCTCTTTAGATATAGATAAGTAAAATTAGCAATTTCCATTTTTTAGCCTTACAGTAAGCTATCTCGAAGCTTTTTACTTTTTATTATTTGTCTTCTGCTGTTCAGCAATAAATTCTTGCAGAAAAGGATAATAAGATCATCTTGGAGGCAGCAATGGTAACGTGCTGCCCATTGTACAGCTCACAGTGGTTTTGTAATGGTACAGTGCTTTATTCTAAAAAGGATAGAAGTGAAAATTAAATCATTTCTTGTGGCTAGATTAGACTTTTTTTTTTCTTGTTTTGCAAGTGTGCCTTTTCTGTTGGTTATGGCATTTTCTTTTTAAAAATAACTTCATTGTAAGTCAGGAAGGGAGGAGAAGGGAGGGCAGGCCAGGAATTAAATGCACTGGCATCCTTGGCGTGTTAGGAAGGTAGAAATGAAGTGGCCCTTGTTACCAGAAAGAAGGGAGAGCCCGGGCCAGGGACTGAAAGGCCTTCTTTATAAGACTGCCCCTGAGAGACTCATGCCTGAGACAGGAATCAGCAATAGTCTGACGTCACAGTGACGTAATGCCTGAGCTGCAAGTAAAAATTTGTTTCATAATTCAAGAATTCAGCCCTGAAAGACCTCTTTGTGGAAGAATAAAAGATTTGGAGCACATTAAGAGGTTATAATTGTTTTTTAGTTACTTTTTTTTTTTTTGGTCGGTCCTGGGGCTTGAACTCTGGGCCTGGGCGCTGCGCTGTCCCTCAGCTCTTCAGCTCAAGGCAAGTGCTCTACCGCCTGAGCCATAGCGCCAATTCCAGTTTTCTAGTGGATAATTTGAGAAAAGAGTCACAGACTTTCCTGCCCGGGTTGGCTTTAACTGTGATCCTCAGATCTCAGCCTCCTGAGTAGCTAGGATGACAAGTGTAAGCCACCGGCGCCCGGCTTGAGTTTTATACTCAGCACTGTTGACTGTGAAACTAGAGGAGATTGGTCCTTGTAAAGTATCTTACCTGAATGTTAACTTCCTTAGCCATAAAGGAAATGCAAGCTGGACAGCGCTCAGGCCCAGAGTTCAAGCCACATGACCGACCAAAAAAAAAAAAGGAAATGCAGATAGCGATCCAATTCAGATGGCTCCCATCAGCCGAAGGTGTGGCTGCCCAGCAAGTCCAGGCACTATACCAGCATACACTGTACCCTGGGAAGGAGGACCCTGATATACTGCACAAAAAGACATGTAAATTGTGTCTCCAGTATGGAGATTTATCGGAGGTTCCTCATATTAAGAGTAGAACTTGTTCAAGATCTTTCCGTACCACTCTGGGCATAAATGGAGGAATGAGCACCCAACAGAGACCTGACAGCCCTGTGGTGTCGCAGCACACCTTGCACAGTAGCCAGCCTGTGCCAGCCATCAGCCTAGATGCTCATCTGTAGATGAGTGAGCAGAGAAAACACAACGTAGACATGCATACCCACATTATGTAGTATTGTTCAGCCATTAAATTACGCCATTTGTAGCAAAAATAGATGGAGGCAAGCCAGACTTGGACAGATAGTACGCTGCCTCGTATGTGAGAACTAGACCTGGAGGCGTGATAACTACAGGGCAGTAGGGGGTGAGTGGTCACATGACATTATATGCATGTATAGAAATAGCGCAGACCCCACACACACATTGCTAACAAAAACTTGGAAAAATAAGATAACTTGGGGATGGCTCAGTGCATTGGGTACTGTATTTCATTCCCAGACCCCA
Organism: Dipodomys merriami; assembly: GCF_024711535.1. NCBI lineage: Eukaryota > Metazoa > Chordata > Mammalia > Rodentia > Heteromyidae > Dipodomys > Dipodomys merriami. The sequence goes on along the minus strand of NW_027206241.1, from coordinate 318,990 downwards.
TGGAAAACAAACCTTACCTTCCTTTCTCCCCTTGAAACCAGCAGTTTGGGGCCCTTGGCCCAATCTGTAGAATGTCAGATCCACATCACTTATATACACCAAATAAACAGAGTGCAGTAAACCTTCAGCTCTCTCCAAGGTACAGACATGAGTGATAATTAGAGAGGGAACTGGGCAGGAAGAGGCCGTGACAAACACAGGTCCCGGGTCTGGATGTGGTCTGCTTGGCCAGGATTTCAGTCTTTGTCTCTGGGGTTTCAGAGGTTGAGGCCAGCAGGACAGCGCCCCGTCCCCGCTCCTGGCAGGTGTCTATCCCGGCCTTTGGCTGTTCTCTTCCTTTGGGGCAGTTTCCTCTCTTGTCTCAAGATGGTAAGCAGCCCCAGTCTGGGGAGAAGCTCTGAGCGTCCCTCCCACTTCCCGTAACTTCATTGTCTATGTACCACTGTACTTTTAGAAAACATCTCTCTCTGGTTCACTGGAGTCAGGTTTTGCTTGCTCAGTAAGTACGTGTATCAGAATAATATATTGATCTGTCTTCAAACCTTACCCCAGTCAGGAATGGTGGTGTGCACCTGTGGTCCCAGCCTCTCAGAAGACTTGTGTGCACTGGGTATCGGAGTGGCTGGGGATGCAGAGGAGACGCCATGTTTGATTCTTGTGTGTCTTACAGCGACTGTGGCTGCCATGTACTACAGCTACTACATGTTACCAGATGGCACCTATTGCCTGGCGCCGCCGCCTCCAGGAATTGATGTGGCCACCTACTACAGCACCCTTCCTGCTGGAGTGACCGTGTCCAGCTCCCCCGGAGTGACCACCACCGCCCCGCCGCCTCCTGGAACCACGCCTCCTCCCCCGCCCACCACAGCTGAAGCAGGCAGTGAGGTGACCACCACGACCACGACCACCACAAGGTGTGTGTGCTGTGTGCTGTCCTGCCACAGTGCCCCGTGTCCACGACCACCACGGCTGTGTGTGCTGTGTGCTGTCCCTACCACAGTGCCCTGTGTCCATGACCACCACGGCTGTGTGTGCTGTGTGCTGTCCCTACCACAGTGCCCTGTGTCCACGACCACCATGGCTGTGTGTGCTGTGTGCTGTCCCTACCACAGAGTGCCCCGTGTCCACGACCACCACGGCTGTGTGTGCTGTGTGCTGTCCCTACCACAGTGCCCCGTGTCCACGACCACCACGGCTGTGTGTGCTGTGTGCTGTCCCTACCACAGTGCCCTGTGTCCACGACCACCACGGCTGTGTGTGCTGTGGTACCCGTCACCCCAGGGTGCATAGGGAGCGTTTACCGCCCCTGTGTTGTGGGTGTGGAGACCTTGTTGTTGCCGTTGTTTACGTAGTTATTGCTCAGATCCCCAAGTTACACACCTGAGACCCTTATAAAAGTCCATATAAAAGCTGAGCGTGATGATGTGCTCCTGGAATCCCAGCCTTTGGGAACTGATGCAGGGAGGGTTACACAGCCCAGGCCAGCCTGGGCTGGGTTTGAGTTTTCTCAAAAAAGTAAATCTTTTTTAACTTGGTAGTGCTTGGGTTTGGCCTCAAGACCTAGCATTTCCTGGGCAAGCACTCTTATCACTGAGTCACACCTCCAGACCTGTTTTTCACAAGTTACTGTCAAGATAGGGTCTTGTTCCTCGCTGGAGGTTGCCTGGACCCTTGAACTTGGTGCTGTAGGCTTTCTGTTGTTGCTAGGATGACTGGCACCTACCACCACGTCCATCTCTGTTGAGCTGGAGTCTCACTGGCCGTGCTGCCCAGACTGATGGACCCTCCAGGATGTCCGCCCCTGAGCCCAGCTGAGTTGAGGAGGGGTCTCACGCTGTTCTTGCCAGGCTGGCTGTGAATCACCATCCTCTCATTCTCAGCCTCCCAAGTAGCTAGGGTTACAGGCGTGAGTTGCCTCTCCCAAGCTAAGAAAAGACTTTTAGAAATGCAGTGTAGCCTTTTGTAAACATGACTCCCATGCAACATCCCACTCATGCACATTCATGGTGGGCCTCTCCTTGTGCGGTGCCCCAGGACCTCAGCTGATCACACAGTGCCCCAGCACCTCGGCTGATCACACAGTGCCCCAGCACCTCGGCTGATCACACAGTGCCCCAGCACCTCGGCTGATCACACAGTGCCCCAGCACCTCGGCTGATCACACGGTGCCCCAGCACCTCGGCTGATCACACGGTGCCCCAGCACCTCGGCTGATCACACGGTGCCCCAGCACCTCGGCTGATCACACAGTGCCCCAGCACCTCGGCTGATCACACAGTGCCCCAGCACCTCGGCTGATCACACGGTGCCCCAGCACCTCGGCTGATCACACGGTGCCCCAGCACCTCGGCTGATCACACAGTGCCCCAGCACCTCGGCTGATCACACAGTGCCCCAGCACCTCGGCTGATCACACAGTGCCCCAGCACCTCGGCTGATCACACGGTGCCCCAGCACCTCGGCTGATCACACGGTGCCCCAGCACCTCGGCTGATCACACGGTGCCCCAGCACCTCGGCTGATCACACGGTGCCCCAGCACCTCGGCTGATCACACAGTGCCCCAGCACCTCGGCTGATCACACAGTGCCCCAGCACCTCGGCTGATCACACAGTGCCCCAGCACCTCGGCTGATCACACGGTGCCCCAGCACCTCGGCTGATCACACGGTGCCCCAGCACCTCGGCTGATCACACGGTGCCCCAGCACCTCGGCTGATCACACGGTGCCCCAGCACCTCGGCTGATCACACAGTGCCCCAGCACCTCGGCTGAGTAACTCTTGGCTGACTGCTGTGAGGTGGACAGAGCCATTCAGGTAGGATCAGGTGAGGGATGACCGGAGTTCTCGGTTCCCACAGGGAAGCCCCAGGCAGGCATCTTGACATCCAGCAAGGGGTGCTGGGAAAATCTGGCAGATATTCAGATCTCCCTGCATAAATAATCCTCTTTCTGATCATGCTCAGAAAGCACCCCAGACTAGGTATATAGCTCAATGGTAGAGCATTTGCCTAGCTCCACAGAAGACACCCCCCTCACCCCCCAAAAAAAACCCTGAAAGTTAACCAGGCTGACTCTTGTCCTTAGTTGTTTTAACTCAGGGTTAGAGGGAAATAACGGAAGATTTCTTTCTCTGACTTGTTCAATAAGCCCTACTATCACTCTGGACCCTCCTTCCTTAAGTGATTGGCTGTATTAGTATTTGGGAACCTACATCCTCAGGTCAGGTACCTCCCTCTTGTATCATCTTTCCCTCCTGTGTTGATGTGGCTTCTGAGTCCAGGAAGACCCTTCAGTAGCCAGTGTGAGGCCTGATGCCGTTGCTGAGTACAAGGCTGCTCCCCAGCTTCTCCCCTGCCGTGCACCATCATCCCCACCCCACCCCACCCCTCGAGCTGTCTGGCACACACCCACTCACCTGCTTCTCCCCCACAGTGCGCTTGCCCCCGTGGCCGCCATCATCCCCCCGCCTCCTGACGTCCAGCCTGTGATTGATAAGCTGGCAGAATACGTTGCAAGGAATGGCCTTAAATTTGAGACCAGCGTACGTGCCAAGAACGATCAGAGGTGAGAGGAAGAGCTGGAAGTATTGGGCTGGGCTATGGCTTGGTTGCAGAGTGCTTGCTTCTAAAATGTGAGACTCCCTGGGTTTCCTCCCTGATGCTGCAACAAAACAATAATAATAGGCATTTTAAGTGTATGGGATTAAAGACATTAGCTTAGGTTTTTTTTTAGTTTAGCCATGTAATCCCTTTCTTACGGTTTTATCCTTTTCTTCCTAAAGTGTCTTTATAAGTGTGTGTGTGTGTGTGTGTGTGTGCGCGCGCGCGCGTGAGTGTGTGCGCGCGCGTGAGTGTGCGCGCGCACGCGCAAGTGTGTGTGCGTTTGCTGGTTCTGGGGCTTGAACTCAGCCTGGGCATTGTCCCTGAGCTTTTGTGCTCAAGGCTAGTACTCTGCCACTTGGAGCCACAGTGCCATTTCCAGCTTTTTGGTAGTTAATTGGAGATAAGAGTCTCAAAGACTTTCTTGTCTGAGCTAGCTTTGAACTGCTGTCCTCGCTACTCGGCCTCCTGAGTAGCTAGGATTATAGGCCTGGGACACTGACTCCTGGCTAAACATGTTTTTTGTTCCTCTTGTTAAATTAGAGTTGGAGAGGTTATTTTACTGTGCAATAAAAAGAGTAATGCTATCTTAGAGAAAAGTGCCTAGATAATTCATGTTGCTTGGGGTCCACTGGAAAGGAAATATAACAACACCTTTTTAAAATCCAGTTGTGCCCTGTGCCTCTGGTGGTCAACATAAAGCATGAGGCTTTACTTGCTACTATGGAAAGGGCTCTGGACAGGAGCCTCACCCTGGTCTCTGCTGTGGGTGGGTGGATGGGATATGGGTGCGGAGTCAGCTTCCAGGGTGGGTACAGCTCACAGGAAACCCCTGCTGGCTTCATGCCTTGCTGCGTAGCACACCTGTCATGTTGAGTGACCTGTTTCCTTCCTGTGTCCACAGATTTGAGTTCCTACAGCCATGGCACCAGTATAATGCTTATTATGAGTTTAAGAAGCAGTTCTTCTTGCAGAAGGAAGGAGGTGATAGGACACAGGTATGGTCTTGAGGGTGCAGGGCTCTGATCTCAGGTGCAGAAGTAACTTTCTGTTCTCCACGTATGAGCCCACCACACTAATACCTGTTGTGTGTCTGACATGTGCTGTCTCTGACTTTCCTTACCTCTCAGGTGAATGTTGGTTTAGATCTGTGGAAATAATTCATTCACTCATAGTATCTTCATAGCCATTTGTCCAACATGTTACAAACCAACAAAAGCAATAATAGCCTTTTTCTTTTCTTTTCTTTTTTTGTACTGGTCCTGGGGCTTAAAATCAGGGCCTAGGCACTGTCCCTGAGATTTTACTCAAGGCTAGTGACCTACCACTTGAGCAGTAATGCCACTTCCTTTTTCTGAGTATTTTTTTATTGGAGATATAAGAGTCTCACAAGCCAGGCACTAGTGGCTCACACCTTTAATCCTAGCTACTCAGGAGGCTGAGATCTGAGGATCACAGTTCAAAGCCAGCCCGGGTAGGAAAGTTGGCAGGAAAGTCCATGAGACTCTTAACTCCAATAAACTACTCCGAAAACCAGAAGTGGCACTGTGGCTCAAGTGGTAGCGCGCTAGCCTTGAGCTGAAGAGCTGAGGGACAGCACCCAGGCCCAGAGTTCAAGTCCCACGACTGACAAAAAAGAAAAAAGTCTCACAGACTTTCCTGCCTGGGCTGGCTTCAAACCATGATTCTCAGGTCTCAGCCTCCTAAGTAGCTAGGATTACAAGTGTGAGACACTGGGGCACCTGGCTCAATAACCCCGTTTGTTCATACATTGAGTTCTACTTTTATCTACTTGGGATGAGATCTGTGTTCTGTATCTGCTAACATGGAAGGAATCTCATAAAGATGGAAACTTGTGCCTCATGCTTCACATCCTAGAGCTTAAATCGTGTCCATGGAGCTATGTTTGGGGCAGTGGTGGCCCTGCCTCTCTTCTCTGCCCTCTCTGTGGTTTTCTTGTACTTGAAGCTTTTCATCTCATTCCTGTCATCAGCTCCTGCCTTTACATTGCCTTATAACATTGACACCTGACTTCCCTTGTATTTTTCTCTCTCCCATTTTTGCTTCAATTTTGGTTTCTTGCTTTTTTGCTGTATTAGCTAGTCTGGTCTCTTCTGGTCCTCTTGCCTCTGCTTTCCAAATGCTTTGATTACAGACATGCACCACCACACCTGACTGAGCAGAGGGGCCTCCCACCACCACCTATGCGGGTGAAGCAGGTGCACCACCCTGGGCCATATTCCCAGCCCTGGAATTCTTTAAGTTACTTGTGGGGAGCAGTAATGGAGGCCCTGCCTATTAGTAGATTTTTTTGAGACTTTATCTCATGTTGCTCAGACTGAAGGAATTTCACCTGTAGGTGATGGGAATTATTTCTTATCCATGTAGACGTGCTGCTGCTGTCGATGAGCTGCTCTTTTGACAAGTCCCCGCGATTCCTCGTGTGATATGTGTGTAATGTCTGTCTCTCCAGGTGGCATCAGTATCAGAGGAGGCCCCTGCAGAATCTGCCGGCGAGAAGCCAGGGGACTCTGGGGACGACGGCACTCCTGAGGACACAGCTGAGGCAGGAGGCAGAGGTGGCTCTGGCGGGAAGAAGGAGGCCACGTCCAGTAAGAGTGCGGCGGATGGGAAGCTGGTGAAAGGTGCGCCGTCCGGTGAGGCCAGATAGCCTGAAGTAGCGAGAGAGTTTCAGTCTCAGGGACAGGTTCCTGAGCCGTAGGTCAGGCTGGGACCAGCTCCTCTTTTAAGTGGCTCCACTAAAACTTGTTCGCTTCGTTGTATGTTTTGAGCCTGGCCTTCAGAGTCTTGTGGATGTAAGTTAGATCTAGGGATCTGTTTGTTTACTGGCCTGCACAGACCCCTGTAGCGGGCAGGTTTGTTGATAGTGCTGGGGATCACACCTAGAAGTGCTCCACCGTGGAGCCACATCCCGGCCTGTGAAGTTGTGCACATTAAAGGTCATTTTCTTTCTTTGCTAAGCAAGCTTCCTTTTAGTCACTTCGCTCTGTCCCTGAAAGGAAGGTTGAGTCTGATAGGACAGGTTATGTACAGATGGCTAAAGCAATAGAGTGCAGCATATCTGGCTTCTGCTCTGAGAGCTCATGGGGTAGAGTGTGAGGAGGGAGGGAAGAGGGAGGCTTTGTGCAGAAAAGGATGTTGAGGTAGGTAGTGGTAGGAGAAAGGGGTCCCCAGAGGCCCAGGGCCACAGCTGTGGGGTGGGGCGTGCCGGCATGTCGCTGCCCTGAAATGGTAGTCTGACTGACTCTGGGTGGTAGATGGGTCATGATGTGCAGAGGCTCTGACCAGCTCCGGGAGCTCTGCTTCCCCTGGGGTCCTAGGCTCACAGGATAGCTTTACCCGTCCAGTAGATTGGCGGAGTCATTCAGCCAGAAGGGCTGTGTCAGAAGTTTTTGGTGGCACAGTGGCCTGGAAGGAAGCTTTTACGAAAGTGGGGGTGGGTCCTGACAGGGAGAAAAGGCAGTGGTGGGCAGTGCTTTGCAGCAAGAGTGCCTGTCCTTCTCAAAGGGGCCTTTGTGATGGGAACGGTGGTCTTTGAGAGTGACCCAGTCATCAGCTCAGAAAGTCACCTGAGCATGGTTTTCACTCCCACTGAGATGAACAGAGACAGACTACAACAGCTTCTGCTGTCCTCATGTGGGAAGAAGATGAAAAGGATGTCTGCAGATGGAGACAGTGGCTAGGGGATCCACTGTTGACATGGGGTGATGGGAGCATCTGGGAAGCAGCAACACCCTGGAAGCTCCCTACAGACCGGCTCCTCTCAGCTCATCCGGCCAGCCTAGTGACGTGGGAGCCGTGGCTCCTAGCTAGCTGCTGCCTGCCTGCCACTTGGCCACTCACTCCCCAGCTACGTTGGTCGGGGCCGGTGAAGCCACACATGCAGATTTCCCTTCTGTATCCCTGTTAGCCTGAGATGTTCAAACAGACATGTGAGCAGACCTACAGATGTGAGCACTCTGAAACTGTGTGTCCAAGCAAGCAAGGACAGTGGATCCGTTCAGACCTGCACTCATGAGCATTCAGAAACTGTGTCCAAGAAAGACAAGGCAGCGGATCCACTCAGCACAGGTGCTTCTCTAACATGGGGAAAGCTCTGGGTTCCATCCTCAGCACTGCCAAAAAGGAAAAAAAAAAGAAAAAGAAAATATTATTCAGAGAAAAACATACAACCCTATGTGTTTTTGATGACATGTAAAGTGAAAACAAAACGAGCATTGAAGTCAACCTAGGAAGTGGGCTAGGATACAGCTCAGTATGTATTTAGCATGTACAAAGACCTAGTTCAGTCTCTAGCACTCTTCTCTAAAAAGAGAGAAGAGAAGAGGACCTAGGACAGGATGTCATGGTTTGTTCCTGTAAAGCCATCCCAGGCAGAAATGTCCATGCCTCCGTCTACCCGTCTACAAAATAACCAGCAAAAATGCTGAGTTGCAGACAAACCCAGCCAAGCAACCAAGACAAATGAGCACGGTGCCCCAAGTTTAAACATTATAGTGGGTGTGTGCGTGTGCACGCACATGTGCGCGCGCACACACACACGCACACACACACACAGGAACCTAGGAAGAAAACCAGACATGGTAGCAGTGACTGTGACCCTAGCATTCAGGAAGTTAAGTCTCTATGAGAATTCAATACCAGTCTGGTCTGTACCTCAAAAATCAAAACAGGGCACACAGCTCACACCTCTAATTCTAAGAGGCTGAGATCTGAGAATCCAGATTCAGAGCCAGCCTGGGTAGAGAAATCATCGAGAATCACCCCTCCAAATAACCAGCAAAAGCCTGGAGTGGAAGTATGGCTGAAGTAGTAGAGTGCTAAGTCGCAGCCTCTAGTATGGTAAATAAAAATAAAGGAAAAATGAAAAAAGCAAGGGGAGAAAAGGCCAGGAAATTGCATGTTCCGTACTGAAATACAGATACACACAGCATGACCAAATGAAAATGTAAAGATGTCTTTATACAAAGATAGCATATACCTTTAAATTCAGAGGAATTTGGAAAGTGACTGAAAAATAGTATTTTGAAATAAATATGTTAAGATTGTCTCAAGAAGAGCTAAGGAACTGGCAAAGATGTATAGGCCTGGAAGAATTGTTGAAATACTGTAGTTGACCTGGCTCTGGAGCCAGGCAGGAGGCCAAGACAAATTGAAGTTGGCTTAACTCACCCCAAGAAACGGCTCCAGAGCGCTGAACACCGGAGTCCGCAGTCCCTGGACCACAGCCACCTGAGAAGCACAAGTGTTGGAGTCGTGAGTGCATCCCACTGTGGAGAGGGGCAGGAGTGAGCGGCACTGCCCAGCTCAGCTCGGTCTCCCATGCCAGGGATGCATTAGCAGGGCAGAAAGAGAGCCAGAGTGCCCGCCATTCCTGGTGGGACTTGTTCAGTATTGAAGATAACTGATGCTGGAAAAACAGGCTCTTCCCTTGGAAAAGTAAAATAAGGGAGGTGTATGTAAGCTCCAGTAGATATGTTTCTACTTAGCAGGCACAAGGCCCTGAGTTCAAACACCAGTACTGAAAAAAAAACAAAGCTAAGTAAGACTTAGATCACGTTTGACAGCATTAATTCCAGAATTGAATATTTAAGTGTGAAAAGTAAAACCAGGAAAATGAAAGTAAATTCTTTAATCTTGGAGTTGAAAAGGCCTTGTAAGTATTGAAGTGGGGGGTGAGGGGAAGTTAATCGTTCTTTTAGAAGCAGGACCTCAATAAGGTCAAAACAAAGATGTCAAAATGATGGTAACACTGCTAACATATAAGATAAAAGTGTTGCTGTTCTTGCTGAAGAAAGAGCTCTTAGAAATCAGTAAGATGATGTCTATAGCAAAAGATGGACTGAGGACAGGAAAAGGAGGGAAACAGATGCCAGGAAGGAATTTTTAGGTATGATCATTAGTAACATAGTGTCTACCTGTAATTGCAGCCCTGGGGAGGTTGAGGCAGGATTGCAAGTTTGAGGCCATCTGGGCTATATAGTAAAATCTTATATATCAAAAGTACCCCAAAAGCAAGGTGCTGATGGCTGACGCCTGTAATCCTAGTACTTACAAGGCTGAGATCTGAGAATCCCAGTTCAAAGCCAGCCCGGAGTCCAGGAGACTCTTATCTCCAATAAATTACAGAAAAGGCCAGAGGTAGCACAGTGGTTCAAATGGTAGAGCACTAGCCTTGGAAAAAAAGAGCCCAGGGACAGCACCAGGCCCAGAGTTCAAGCCCCATGATTGGAAAAAAAAAAGAAAGAAAAAAAGTTTTGCCTTTCATATTAACAAATAATTGCTCATCCAGTTATGGTGGTGTGAACTTGCTTTCTGGAGGCTGAGGCAGAAAGGATCCCTTGAACTCAGGAATATGAGACTAGCATAGGCAGTGTAGCAAGACCTCTCAAAACGTGTGTGTGTGTCTGTGTCTGTCTGTCTGGGGTATGTGACTTGGTAGTGGAGGAGCCTTGATGTGGTGGCATGTTACGTTAGGAAGTGGAAGGCTCAGTCCACATTTTAAGAGCAAATGTCCTTCCACTCCTAGAAATGTGGCCTGGCAAGCTCTCTGCACAGGACATTTCGCATGGGGCTTGGGTTTTTTATTATTATTTTGGAGTTGGCTCTTTTGTTGTTGTTCGGAGGTACTGGGTTTGAACTTAGGACTTTGCACATGCTAGCCTATTGGTGTACTACTTGAGCTATGCTCCCAGCCCTCTTTTGGCTTTGGTTATTTTTCCAGTAGGATCTCATTTTTGCCTAGGCCCAGCCTCAGACCATGATCCTCCTGTCTACTTCTCAGCCAGTAGGTGAGATTACAAGTATGCTCCACCATTGCCTGGCTTACTGATTGATTGAAATGTGCCAACTTTTTGCTCCTGTTGGTCTCAGACCATAGTCCTCTGATCTCTACTTCCCAAGTAGCTAGGTTTCCAGCATGAGGCACCATGCCCAGACTTATTTTGAAGGAGTATGAAATTTTAAACAGCCAAGTACTGGTGGCTCATGCCTATAATCCTATAATCCTATCTACTTCTGTGGCTTAAGATCTGAGAATCACCATTTAAAGCTAGCCAGGGCAGGAAAGCCTGTGAAATTCTTAGGTGTAGTTAATCACCAAAGGCAAGAAGTAGATCCATAGTTCAAGTAGGTATCTAACCTGAGAGAGAGAGAGAGAGAGAGAGAGAGAGCGCACACAAGCTTAAGAACAGCACCCAGGCCCTGAGTTCAAGTCCCAGAACTCATATAGAAAGAAGGAGGAAGTAGACATGGAAACTATAATAAGGCATATTGGAATGCTATATTGAACATAGAGAAGACTGTCTAGACCAGTTACCTGGAACGGGACTGAGTATGAAGTTAGGAAGGTCAGGTGTGGTCCACCATCCCTCTGCTAGTGTGCATGTGTGCAGGCTATGCACAGATGTTTTCCTCCTTTCTGAGCTGCAGTCGACCTTTCACAATTTCCCACAGAGAATGTATTGCTGGAAGGAGCTGTTTGAGGCGGAAGGAAGGAGTCACTCAGAGCTACCGCTCTGGGCTGCGACTCAGGTCCATCTGTGCCCATGCCACTCTTCCTAGGCTGGGAGCTGGCTCCGTACGTGATTCCACCAATGTTGTGTACGAAACTCTCTCTCTTTTTAAGTGTTCCTTAGTCCTGTTTGTTAAAGAGACTGCTACTACAGACAAGCAGGCTACAAGTAAGTAGCCTCACCCTCACCCTGACCAGCTGGGTACCTTCAGCCCAGGCTGGCCTTGTTTTATGCAGCTCTGTCTCTGACTTGGGTTCTACTCCCAGATTTTTATTTTATTTTATTTTATTTGTTGGTCGTGGGGCTTGAACTCTGGGCCTGGGCGCTGTCCCTCTGCTCTTCAGCTCAAGGCGTGTGCTCTACCACTTGAGCTACAGCGCCACTTCTGGTTTTCTGGTGGTTTATTAGAGATAGGAGCCTCATGGTCTTTCCTGCCCAGACTGGCTTTGAACCGCGATCCTCAGATCTCAGCCTCCTGAGTAGGTAGGATTACAGGCATGAGCCACCGGCACCCGGCTAAAATGAATTAATTTTTAAAGATTCCATTTTGTAGTGGAGTCATATCATATGCTTTCTTAGCAAATTCAGTTATATAACAAGTGCTGGAAAATGAAAAAGTAGAAGAAAAATGAAAATACTGCAGGTGATCCTCTGGCTCTCTGCCCGTGTCCTACTGTGGCTCCGTGGTGGCCTGCCCTGCAGGCCCCATTGCTTAGCCGGCCTGTGGTGAGCTGCCCACACTGCAATGGCTCAGGGGCACCTCTCAGCTGTGTGCCATGCAGGGGACATGTAAACAGGGCCCCTTGACAGGGCAGACGTCCCTGCGGGCTGTAGAGAGTAAGACAGGGCTCCACAGCTGTGCACCTCCCACCCACCGGCGCCCATGTAGATGGTAAGGCCGTGGTGTCTGCTCTGCATCTGTTCCCTAAAAGCACTTTTCGCCTCTTCCCAATAGCTTCATTTGCTCCAATAAGCTTTGCAATCAAGGCCAAAGAAAATGACCTCCTTCCCCTGGAAAAAAATCGAGTTAAGCTAGATGATGACAGTGAAGACGATGAAGAAAGCAAAGAGTGCCAGGAGAGCTGTAGCAGCGCAGCCACCACCAGCCCTGCCACAGCCGCACCCTGTGTGGTTGTCGAGGAGAAGAAGCCCCAGCTTACCCAGGAGGAGCTAGAAGCAAAGCAAGGTTTGTTAATAGCTCTTAACATTCTCAAAAGAAAGACAAGACGTTAATATAAGATTTATCTGCTAAGCCTGAAATTCTAAGACTGCAGACTAGAACCTGGAGCCAAGTAGGAGTTTCTCAGAGTGCCGAGCCCCACTGCTCGCTAGCTCAGACGCAGTGCTCTTGGCAGTTTGTTCTCAGAGCAGCATAATGCACTGTGGACAGCTCTAATGGAGGTGCGCTTTGGGTTTTGATGACAGCCGGGGGTGAGCCACCCCGTCTGGACTCCCAGCCTGCGTTAATGCACCACACTGGGAGATGCCTTTTTGTGAGGCTGTCTCTCAGCAGAATCACCAGCCCTTGAAGATGATGCGTGCCCGGGCTGATTCTCGGCCCTGGCTCATCGTCATGCGTGTCCCTGATACATTGCCAGCAGCATGGGGGTGTTGGCTTACTAAGTTATACTCTGTATTAAAGTAGTGAATTAATGAATACATTTGTGCTCTTTTCTGTTCTCACTGGGTTTCTTAGATGTTTTTTCTGTGTATACACAAACAGATCAAGCTATACTTAGCAGTGTGATAAAAGGTAACTTTACCAGTATGCCTTCTTGTCAGTGATTTTGGCTGGGATTGCAGTTATTCTCTCCAAGTGTGCGTGTGCACAAGCACTTGTCCAGACCTGCGCTTCCTGTGTGTGTGGCACAGCAGCTTGTCAGGTCACTTGGAATAAGACACTTTTCGCAGGGAATTTGGTCTAGACCCTGGCCAGACTTGTGGCCGTCTAACCATACCTGCTAGGAGTAGTGCAGATGTACTATGTATTTGCTCTATCCTGAGGTTCCCAGTCGTCTCTGCAGCTTGCAACAGTATGGGGGCCTCCAGTCTGACTGGGACTGAAGTACTCTCCCTGACGAGTGTTCTGAACTAATTCTCTCAATATATGGTCTGGCCATGTGTCTGCCTATTCTGAAGTTTGTATCTTACTAAGGTTTTCTTAAGTAATAGTGTTGTTTGGCCCTGTTGGTGCCTGTAAAACTTAAGATAAAAATGATGCTCGCTCTAGACTCCACATTCTCTGTCCCTTTAGCAAAGCAAAAGCTGGAGGACCGCCTCGCAGCTGCGGCTCGAGAGAAGCTGGCCCAGGCATCCAAGGAGTCAAAGGAGAAGCAGCTTCAGGCTGAACGTAAAAGGAAGGCGGCTCTATTCTTACAGACCTTAAAAAATCCTCTGCCAGAGACAGAAGTGGGAAAGCTTGAGGAGAGTCCCTTTGGAATTGAGGTATGTAGAAGAAAGTCTTTCGCAGGCATGATGACAGTTGGTGCCAGCACTGGCATAAGTCTCCCATGGTAAAAGACCCCCTTTCTGTATTGGCTCCTACCCACCCACAGCCACACGTCACCCCGTGTCCCTGAATGTCTTCAGAGCTGGGCTGTCCCTAGCATAGCAGAGGCCCTTTGCTCTTTTTACTTTAAGTACCTTGGTGTTTCTTAAGAGCTCCAGGCCAATATTCCGTACTCGTTCTCTGCCAGTGTCACTTGGCTGATGGATTGGGCTGTGGAGAGCAGCACACTGCGTTCAGAGTTGAGCATCCTGCTGAAGGCCAAGGCGGCTTTCTGGGTCAGGAGTCCATCTGCCATCTCTCAGAAAGCAGAGCTGAGCCCCGCTGCAGAAGCTGTGAGAATCAGCTGATCGAGTCCAGGATGCCCTGTGGTGGCCAGATCACTGCTCCCTGGTTCCTGTCCTTAGAGCCATCCTCAGTGGTGTCCTTTAAAAGGAGCTCTCAAGGGGAGGGGGCTGCAGCCACCACCACCTGACCCAACCCCCAAGGCTCTCCACAGACAGGTTTCTGTGGGCCCCTGGCTCCAGTCATTCTACAGACTCAGAAAGGACCACATAAGTGGTGCTCCTAACTCTGAGATGGCTTCTGTGGGGATGGAGCAGCGTGAGCAGTAGCCAGGAAAGGCCACAAGGGCAGCTGTGGCCTCAGAAGGGATGTTTTCTTGGAGTAGGAGAGAAGCATAATTATCTGTGCTTTGTGGTAGCAGCTGTAAAACGTGTGCATACAGTAAAGGGGCTGAGGCGGGTGGGGGGAGGACTTGAGAAAGCAGGGAGCTGCCAGGTGCCGTGGCCCACACCTGTAATCCTAGCTGCTTGGGAGACTAAGATCTGAGGATTGTGATTCAAAGCCAGCTTGGGCAGATAAATCCAAGAGACTCTTGTTTCCAGTTACCCAGCAGAAGAGCTAGAGGCATAGCTCAAATGGTTGGCTGCTAGCCGTAGTGAAAACGCTGAGTGAGAGCTCAAATTCAGGGGATTCAAGCTGGTACTGGTACAAAAACAAAAGCAAGAAATGGAGGCCAAGGGATAATTTAATGCCCTTTATTGTTTTGCTGTCATTTGTGCACTGGATAAAGGGGTTCCTTAAGAGACATCTGCAGACCAGCAGCATTGCACGGTTGCATCTGCGTGTTGTGCTCCTCATGGTGAGCTCAGATGCAGCTTGTCATCAGCTCACTGTCCCCAGCTGCCGGAGTCCTCATCACAGTGGCCATCATCACTCCCGTCCGCGTGTGCCCAGGGCCAGCCCAGCCTGAGCCTCTGTTTCCAGGAGGGAGATAAGTCTAGTCTAATCCATGGATATGAGTGTTTTGTCTCTGGAGTAACCTCCCTGAATATCTGTGTGTACACACAGATGATAGCTGCTAGGCTATTTCATCAGAAATGTAATGGTCGTAGCAGATGGTGATAAATGTCGCTAATTGCTTTGAAACAGAAACTCTTGCAATTAAATTGGCTATTGTCATAAGTAAGAGTCAAACTCAAAAATATTTATTTAGTCTTAAGGAACATTAGGGGACAGGCTGTCCTTGACTTATCAAGTATGGTACTGGCACCTTTGACCCAACTAGCCACCTAGATGTAGAGCTCTTAGAGGGTGTGGGACTTAGCAGAGTGGAGTTGGTGCCTCAGATCCGTCGGAGCCCAGGTGAGCCCGCCCACCTGGCTTTGGGACGAGCAGGTGCCCACACGCAGAGCTAGCGCAGAGCTCGGCGGGAACTGGACTGCCGTCTGCCTTGAGCAGCCACAGGCTTGCCATTCGCCCTGAGGGCTGGCATTTTCCTATGTTTACTTTCCCTTTATAAAAGCACCAGGCATATAATTTGGAAGGTTCCAAGGCTAGAGAAAGGTATACAGTGAAGATTAAAGGTCTTGTCCTTCTTTTTTAATACCTACAAATAACTTATTTTGTTTTTCATGCAGTAAAATATTGATAACTTGAGGTTTATCACTTGCACCCTTTTTCTTGTATGCAGTTTAGTGCATTAAGCATGTCTGTCTAGCCGGGCACTGGTGGCTCATGCCTGTAATCCTAGCTGCTCAGAAGGCTGAGATCTGAGGCCAGCCCAAGGAGGAAAGTCTGTGAGACTCTTATCTCCAATAAACCACTCAGAAAACTGGAAGTGGCGCTGTGACTCAAGTGGTAGAGTCCTTGCCTTGAGCTGAAGAGCTGAGGGACAGTGCCTAGGCCCAGAGTTCAAGCCCCATGACGGACCGCCTCCCAAACAAAAGCATGTCTGTCTGTGCCAGCCACCACACCCAGAATCATTTTCTCTCCATACGCTAACCCTCCATCCACATGAAGCACCAACTGCTCTTTACAAGTTTAAGCACTATAAATGGGGCCCTCCCTAGGCACTATGCAGCATCTTGCTCTCTTCGTGCACAGAGCAAGTCTTTCCACACCAGAGCTTGAATTCGTGCTTGATGTGTTGCTGACATTGAAATAGTCAGTGGGCTGAGTGGCTGCCTGTGAGTCCCTGCCTCCGGCGGCCTGTTAGCCCCGCCCGCTGGTGGGAGTGCTGGGGCTCCGGGTCTCTCTGCTGTGAGTGTCCTCTGCCGGCTGCCCCCCCAGTGCGCCCCCAGCTGTGGGGTACCTTCTTCATGTGGAACACTGCAGAGGAGCTTCCGAGGGGTCCTGGCCGTTTGTCTGTGCCGTGTGGTGTTAGCTGTTGGTTCTCAGCGCTGCTTTTTCCCTTCTTTCAATACTGGAGATTGAGCCTAGCACCTCAGGCAATGTGGGCAAATGCTTTACCACTGAGCTACGTCCACAACTCTACTTTTTTTCCGTTTAAGGAGCATAGAATTCAATAAATTACAAATCCTACCCCTACTGGTGTCAGGAGTCTCCTCTGTTCTGTGCTGGGTTCTTGTGCGTACTTGATCTATTTCTCCGCACTAATCTGTTTGATTTCATTGGTCTTAAAGAGATAATTTGACATCTGCAGGCGTAATTTTAAAGATACCCTTCAATATACTTGTTGACATGGAAAGATAATGATGGATAGTATGCTAAATTACCAGACATTGTATAAAGTAAAGATGTGTACAGGTAGCACTGATAAAAGCGGGCATGGCTGGGTATGTGCTACCTGCTTGTCGTGGTAGCACTGAGGAGCTTGAGGCAGGAAGATCACAAGCCTAAGGCCATCTTGAGCTACATGGTGAGTACTTGTTTCAGAACGATGTGTGTGTGCTAGGTGCGTTCTCGTCCAGTCAAGCTGACAGTGTGCGCCATCGTGGCTGTGTGATGGCTGCTTTGTGGGAGCGCGCTCCGGTTCCCGGCACTCAGTGTTTCACTGGCGAAAGCACTATTGCGAGTTCATATGCTGATTTGTTGCTATCTATCATGGTAAAAGAATTTTCCAGGGTCAGCTGGGTGCCCGTAGCTCACACCTCTAATCCTAGCTGCTCAGGAGGCTGAGGCTGGGATCCGAGGATTGTGATTCAAAGCCAGCCCAGGCAGGAAAGTCCGTGGGACTCTTATGATCACTTGACCTTAGGTTGTTGCCTGTCCCAGAGAGTACAGCTCACTTCTCTCCTGAGCAGCGGAGGAAGCGCACCTCTGGAGGCCCTGTTAGGTGAGAGGCAGGAAGGGAAGCCCACCCACTGCCCCGGATGTACAGACGCAAGCGCACACCACGTCTGTCCCCGTCCCATTTCCTGGGGCTCAGGCAGCGGGAGCAGACCAGGCTAGCCCACCCAGGTGTTGCCTTGAATTTTTCCATAAACCTTACACCTAAATCTTCCAGGCAGAAAAGAGGAAATTGTGTTTCATGATTGTGAGTTGAGGACTGCCCTCTGGTAGAGGTTCGGCAGAAAGCAGGCGGCTGGCTGCCTGCGGGTTGGGTGCCTGGGCCCCTGGGTGAAAGTTGCTCTCAGTGACGTGCATTGAGACCAGTGCGGGCTTCAGTGTGCATGTGACATACCCAAGAGTCCTAAATTCAGAGACCAATCTCTTAGGCCTCCTCTAAAAATATTTCAGATTCATGAAAAACCTGGTGTTAGAGGTTGTGGCATCCCTGGATGGAAAGTTGTTAAAGGGCGAATATGGGTTTTCCTAACGCAGTGTCTTTGATAAGGTGCCCCCTTCATTGCTGGCCACAGACAGCCTAACCAACACTGCTCAACGTCTCTAGAGTTGTCCTTCGCCCCATAGAGGCCAGCCCCCAGAGAGAAGGCTCTCCTTCCTCACCCTCACGCCATCCAGCGGGTAGACGTGTTGCTGCAATAAAGTAGAAATTGGAGCTGTGCTGTAGAATGCCTGTTAAGGCTACTCCTTGGCTTTTCATTCTCAGGAAGCCAGTCCTGTGCCCTGTCCTCTGCTGGCTGGAGGCAGACCTCTGCCCACTGTGGATGCAAAACCACCGGAAAGGCCTTCAAGCAAAAGCAGAGATCCACCCCGAGAAGAAGAGAGAGAGAAGAAAAAGAAAAAGCACAAAAAACGGTCTCGGACTCGCTCTCGCTCTCCCAAATACCGCCCGTCCTCCAAGTCCAGGTCCAGGCCCCACTCGAAAGCGAGGCACTCCCTGCCCAGTGCCTACCGGACGGTGCGGCGCTCAAGGTGGGTGTGGCGCCCCGGGCCTCGCTGTGTACGTTAGGCCCCTCAGCCAGCAGCACGTGTGGCCGAGCGAAGGCCTGGAAGGGCAGGTGGGTGGAGGCAGGAGTGGGAGTGCTCCATGTCCACAGGAGAGCTACTTTTCAAGTCATGCCAACTACTGCCAGGTTTTCAGACATCGCTTAATTTTGCCTGTGATTCCAGCACTCGGGATGGGGCAGGAGAGCCTTAAGGTCAGGTCAGCCTGGGAAATACAGCCAGACTGTCTCCAAAAACAAGAGAAAGGTAATGGTGTACTTAAGTGCTAACAGTCGTGTGAGCAAGCCCAGCCTGTGTGTGCCAAGAGAGGCCAGGTGTGAGTATGCGAAGAGCAAGCCTAGCACATATGGGCAGAGTCCTTCCATTAGGACCCTGGTCCTGTTAGTGTGGATGAATTTCTCCTGCAAAACAAGAATACCTGGTCTGGTTCAGATGCCCTGCACCCCCAAGTGTGAGTCAGAGTGAGACCACAGAGGCCAGGGATAATCCCCGCTACTTGGGAGGTTGGGATAGAAACTTGTAGCAAGGTCAGCCAGGGGGAAAATGTTAGTAAGACCGCCTCTCAACCAGTACAACTGGGTGTCACAGTGTACATCTGTCAACCCAGCTATGCAGAAAGGGTTAAGTAGGTTTGTGGTCCAAGCTCGTGCAGACAAAAAACGAGACCCTAGCCCAAAAACAAGAGACAACAGTACGGATCTGTTTTAACCGTGTACCTCTTTAGGCTCCCAAAGTCCTCTTCATGATGAGCCAGTGTTTGAGAATGTGAACTCAGTCAGAGATCACAGAATTCGCTCCTTAGGTAAACAAAACACAGCAGTGGTCACCTTGCCAGAGGTTCAGAAAGGCTGCTCTACCATCAGCTGTCCCCAGGTCCCCTGAGCTCTTCCTATTGCCTCACACGGCCTGACTCTGGGCCTCCCTGTTTCTTCCGGAAGCCATGTTGGCTCTGTGGGAAAATGAAGATGTCCTGTGCTCTTCGTGTTGTCAGGGGCGTACTACACGCTCACCTTACTGGACACGGCCACAAAAGCCATACGCTGTGTTTTCCTGTTTCAAAGCTTACAGGGTTTATCAAGTAGTTAATGAAACTATAGATTTGCCTTTGTTGTTCTTCGTTGGCTAGTTCTTGAGAAATTCAGTCACTTCCTACCATTACACACACACACACACACACACAAATCTCATGTCTACAACTGTGTGACATACCTTTTTTCTTTTTTTTTTTCTGTCAGTTGTGGGGCTTGAACTCGGGGTCTGGGTGCTGTCCCTGAGCTTTTTTGCTCAAGGCTAGCACTCTACCACTTTGAAGTACAGTGCCACTGCTGGTTTTCTGGTGGTTTATTGGAGATAAAAGTCTCACAGATGTTCTTGCCCAGGCTGGCTTTGAACCACAATCCTCAGATCTAGGATTACAGGCATGAGCCACTGGTACCCGCTGATTTTTATATATGTAGCTCCTATGATTTGTATTGTGGGTCAAATTCTCTTTTTCAAAATTTTCTCATTTGGAAAACTTTGGTATTGCAATTATATAGCTGAAAACAAACAGCATAGGCCTGAGTGAGGCTCCCCAGCATACTAGCCCCAGTGGTGTGTCCCCAGCCAGTCCTGGGGCTTGAACTCAGAGCGTGGGCACTGTCCCTGAGCTTCTCTTGCTCAAGGCTAGCACTCTACCACTTTTTTTTTAGTTAACACCGAAGTATGTATGTGTCAGACTTCTTTACCTGCTGTTCCTGTTTTCATTTGTTTTAATATCAATCACATCAAGCATTCTAAGTGGAATGAAGTACTGTACAGTTTACTTATGCCTAAAGTTTATGACTTAGATATTGTTTTTGTTTGCTTGCTTGTTTTTGTTGGTCGTGGGGCTTGAACTCTGGGCCTGGGCACTATCCTCAGCTCTTCAGCTCAAGGCTAGCCCTCTACCACTTGAGTCACAGTGCCATCCAGTTTTCTGGTGGTTTATTGGAGGTAAGAATCTCACAGACTGGGGCTGGGAAGGTGGTAGAGCACTTGCCTTGCATACATGAGGCCCTGGGTTCAGTTCCTCAGCACCACATAAGCACAAAGAAAAAAGCCAGAAATGGCTCTGTGGCTCAAGTGGTAGAGCGCTAGCCTTGAGCTGAAGAGCTGAGGGACAGCACCCAGGCCCAGAGTTCAGGCCCCAGGATTGAACCCAAAATTAAAAATAAAAGAGTCTCACAGACTTTCCTGCCCGGGCTGGCTTGGAACCTTGATCCTCAGCTCTCAGCCTCCTGAGTAGCTAGATTACAGGGTGAGCCACTGACGACCGCATTAGGTATTGTTAAACTATATAAGACTAAAACTTGAAAGTGCATTTCTTTTTTAAAACCTTTAAGTGAGATTACTTGGTATTAATGTAAGTGTCCGAATGCCTCTTCAGATTGCCCCCAGTCTTTGGGGGCTTATGGGCAGATATCTATATGGTAATGATATATTGCTTCCTTTCTACAAGTTAGCTCCATAAGTACTTTCAGAGGACAGATTGAGGAAGTGGCGCTGTGGCTCAAGCGGTAGAGCACTCTCCTTGAGCTGAAGAACGCAGGGACAGCGCCCAAGCCCAGAGTTCAAGCCCCACAACCTACCAAAAAAAAAAAAAAGATAATATATGCCAGGCGCTGGTGGCTCATGCCTGTAATCCTAGCTACTCAGGAACAAAAAACAGAGGACAGATTGAGAGCATTTTTTTGGTGTGTCTTTTTTGTCTTGTCAGTCATGGGGCTTGAACTCGGCCTGGGCGCTGTCCCTTAGCTCTTCAGCTCAAAGCTAGCTCTCTACCACTGGAGCCACAGCACCACTTCCCATTTTCTGGTGGTTTACTAGAGATAAGAGTCTCATGGACTTTCCTGCCTGGGCTGGCTTTGAACCTTGATTCTTAGATCTCAGCCTCCCCAGTAGCTAGGATTACAGGCGTGAGCCACCAGCGCTGGGCTAGGACTTATTATTCAGTCTGAAAGAACTCAGGCAAAATGAAGTCATAATTTGGTTTGAAATTTGTGAAGTTTTATTGTCCATTTTCTTTGCACAGTAATGAATAAAAGGCAATTTGATTTCCTAATCCTGTTTCTTAGAGACACGGGATATGCATGATAATGCTTGACATGATAATGGATGATAATGCTTGTTGTGGACAGGGGTGTGCTGTGCAGTGAACCCTGACCGGGTCTGGTGAAGGCCAGGCAGGCAGCCCCAGCCCGCAGGATAGCTGTATGGTCAGGTGAAACCTGGTCTGGTGAGCACTGGCTGCCAGGCCACCGTCCCTTCTGAAGGGCCTGACAGAGGAGGGTGAGTGCACAGACAAGGTAGGTTAGGCAGACAGCTTGCATCGATGGAAAGAAGCTCCTTACAAATGTGGGCAGTTGGGGCTGGGTGTTAGCTCAGCCGAAGAGCACCTGCCTGGAGAGCACAGGCCCTGAGTGCAGTCCTCAGCTCGGGGGGGGGGGGGGGGGGAAGCTACAAAAGACCAAATGCGGTCAGTTACTCAGAGTTGCTGTGGTTTTTATGGGCTCATCACGCCTTTCTTTGAGAGCAGACCATTGTAATTACACAAGAAGAGCTATCTGCGTTGCCTTTTACTTGAAACCCTTTAATTGAGACCACTTGTCATCTTTAAGAAGCCCTCAAATGACGCTGCACAGAGTTACTTGTAAGATGGAATTCTGGGTTCCCACACTGAGCCTGATGAACAGAATAGAAACTAAAGCTTCTCTCCTTCAAAGTGAGACCCAGAGCATTATCCATTGCTATTTCCTGTGCCTTTTCTGAGGTGGCTTCCTTCCCTGAGGACAGCCACACCTCCTTGTAAGGAGTCTGACTGATGATAGCCACGGTGAAACAGTGTTGTGCATTGTTAGCATTGTGAGCTGCGGGCCTTGGGAATTAACTTGCTCTTCCTGACTGTTGGGTTTACTGTGGAGTTCTTTGTTAAGAATTGGTAGGTGCCGGGCGCCGGTGGTTCACACCTGTCATCCTAGCTACTCAGGAGGCTGAGATCTGAGGATCACGGATCAAAGCCAGCCTGGGCAGGAAAGTCCATGAGACTCTTATCTCCAATAAACTACTCCGGAAGTGGCACTGTGGCTCAAGCAGTAGAGCGCTCACCTTGAGCTGAAGAGCTGAGGGACAGCGCCCAGGCCCAGAGTTCAAGCCCCATGACCAAACAAAAAAAAAAAAAGAATTGATAGGTGCCAGGCACCAGTGGCTCACACCTATAATCCTAGCTACTAAGGAGACTGAGATCTGAGGATCGAGGTTCAAAGCCGGAAAGTCTGAGACTCTTACCTCCAGAAAACCGGAAGTGGCGCTGTGGCTCAAGTGGTAGAGCGCTAGCCTTGGGCTGAAAAGCTGAGGGACAGCGCCTAGGCCCAGAGACAACAAAGAGAAGTTTTTCCTCACAGTTTTGGTAGCACCCAACCTGGCACACTTGATTCTGCATGTGAGGTCTCCCCAGGGACCAGTGCACAGAGCCTGGGGCAGCACAGCAGGGGAGCTGTCAGATGTCAAGGTGTCTGCCTGCCCTGGCCTCCATGCTCCATCCTCGGGTCTTCAGGAAGGTCTGGGGAGCAGGTAGGGCTGTACAAGGAGTCCACACACCACCGGGTGGGAGAAGAGCCTGCGTCAGGCACCTTACTCTCAAGTGGGCTCTGGGCCAGGTGTAGCTCAGGAGTGATGTCTCTCCACACAAGGCAGTCAAGGGTAACTACAGGTTGATTCTTGAAACAACAGTGCTTGTGCATTTGGAGGTTTTATTGTAATTAAAATGATTCAGTGGAAAACTTTTTCAAATGGCACAATCAAGCTATTCTTTATATTGTTTCTCAGTGCGTTGTCATGGAAACAGAACAGAAATATGAGGGTTTTTCCCCCCAGATTTCTGCTTATTACAGGCTTTTCTGAAACAGTAATTTCACTGAATGAACAAAGAACTAAAGGAGAAGTCCCGGGCCACTGTCCAGGGACCTGTATCAGGGACCTCGGCCACCCATCGGGTGGGGCCCCTGGGGTCCTTCTTGCTATGGATGGATTGTGTCCCATCAGTAACAGAATGAGGCTCTTTAGGCCCAGTGAACAGAAGAGTAAGTTTTAGTGGATGCTTTTCCATCCGTGTAACCTCGTATTATCTGAATTGCTCAGCCCAAGCTGTTGTGAGAGTGGCATGCTGAGTTGAGTTTGGGGCTTTATGCCAGTGAGCCCGCAGCACCACCCAGCTTGAGGCCATGTGAGTAGGAGGCCAGCTGCGGCCCACAGACCTGCAGACCCTCAGGGGCCTTCCCTTGCCTGCATCTGACAGCATCGGCCAGCTGAAAGTTTCAGGCAGATGGACGGACAGAGGCTAGGAAGGGCAGAGAGAGTGTGACCTTGTGGGCAGTGGCCATACCAGTGCAGCCTCCCAAACCGACAGCCTGGGCGATGGGTCAGGAGTGAGCAGAGCAGGCATCTGAAGGGCCCTGGGCCCTGTCTGTGCCTGAGTGCAGACCCTGCCTTGCTTGCGGCAGCGGGGGAGTGTGCTGCACGGACCACACTCTAGAGCCGGCTGTCCCACCACTTCTGTCCAGGTCACGGTCCCGGTCCCCTCGGAGGAGAGCACACTCCCCCGAGAGACGGCGGGAAGAGAGGAGCGTCCCCACTGCGTACCGAGTGAGCAGCAGCCCGGGGGCCAGCAGGAAACGAACTCGCTCCAGGTAGGTGGCCGTGTACCCACAGGTGCACACTTGAGGGTTCCCTGGGCAGAAAGGGTCTGAAGACTGTGTGCGTGTCTGTGTGTGTGCATGTCTGCACACGCGTGCGTGTGTGTGTGTGTGTGTGCGCGTGTGTGTGTGCGCACGTGCGCATGCATGCTCATTATCACTGTAGGTGATGAATGAGGTGCGCTCCTGGAGCTCAGGCTGGCCCAGCCGGGTGGCCTGCTGCCTGTTGGAGTTAGAGGCTCACCAGGGCATTGCACCCCAACCTTACTGCTTCCTGGACCAGCGCTCATGTCCCCCTCTTGCCTCTTGGCAAGGCACAGGAAGGAGGACAGGAGCTTGTGACTTCCGCCTTAGTGTCCTCCCCAGTCTCCCCATCAGGCCTCGGCCCGCCGGGGCCATCCCAACGCTGCACCACGCTCACTCAGTGCCCTGGGTTCCCTTCTGTGAGCCCTCCCCGCCCCCCCCCCCATGGGGTGGTAGCCAACCCTGTGTGTGTGGCCTGTGGCGGCTTAGCAGAGGGGAGTACACACTAGCAACCAGTCACTGCAAGGGCATGAAGCAGGGGGCCCATCCCAGTGAGCTCAGCAGAACACATCGCCCTGGGACCTGGCGTGTGCTCCTCTGAGCAACACCAAGGTCCAGGCTTGCGCAGCCCTGAGGGGGTGGGCAGCACTTCCAGGGCAGCGCACTCGCGGCCACTGGGGACACCTGAGAGCAGCCTCTTGGCTGTTCTCATGGCCAGTGTCACTGACAGACTCCCAGTGTCTCCAGAGGGACGGGAGCCTTAGGATCCAGGAAGTAGGGCTGAGCAGTGGGCCAAGTAGACAGAGTAAGGCCAGGCCCTGGGGGGACAGCAGATGGCAGTCAGCCCTTGCCCACAGCGCCCTCGAAGGGCCCTGGGGAGACCAAGGTAATCATGGAAGCCACCGGAAGACAGAACTCCTCCTGGAAATGGAACAGAAAAGCTGGCTGCTGCTAGTGAACGGTTCTTGTTCAGACGCTGGGTCTGTGCCTTGGCAGTCCCGCACTCAGTATGCCCAGCTACCAGTGTGTGCATTTTATTCCTTAAGCAAGTAGCTTAACATTTGAAAGTCAGCACCACCTTTGAAATGCATAAAGGGCATAGTCTAAAATTAATCCCTTGTAGCCAAAGATCTCTCTTCACACAACAGTTCTCTCTTTGCTCCCAAATTAGCCTTTCTTTAAAGGCAGTCCTGGGAGGAGGTGTTAGCGATAGGGGGCCCAGCTGTGGCTGCCCTGTGTGGCTTGCCCACAGGAGCTCTGGGTAAAGAAGGGAGGGTGGTCAGCTCTCTGCCCACCAGCAAGGAGGGCAGAGACGCCACTACAGATCAGTTTTCTTTTTTCATTTTTTTTCTTTATTTTCTTTTTGGCTCAAGGCTAGCACTCTAATCACAGTGTCACTTCTGGCTTTTTGTTTATGTGGTACTGAGAAATCGAACGCAGCGCTTCATGCATGCTAGGCAAGTATTTCTGCCCCTAAGCCACAGTCCCAGCCCAAACAGGCCAGTTTTCTACTGAGTTCTAAGTCCAGCTGTGCGGTTCATCTGCGGGTCTCTCCATTGCATGAAACAAATTCACTTCACACTAATCCTGTGGCATCATCCACCCAAGGCTACTTCTACAGACACTACTGCCTACTTCTTTTGCTGACTTGTTTTTAAAATGATTTCACTTAAGGTGAAGTGGTTTTGGGGGATTAGACAGGGGCTTCTTATGTAGCCCAGACTGGCTTTGAACCCAAAAGCCTGCTGTCTCAGCCTCCTGAGTGCTGGGATGGCTAGGTGAGGCCTGCTGGGAAGGGTTTCATAGAGCGTCACCCACACACCACACGCTCCTCTGCGCCTCCGTAGCGCAGTGCTCACACGCGTGAACACCACACACATTCCTCCCGTGACCCCCAATGCAGCGCTCACACGCGTGAACACCACACACATTCCACCCGTGACCCCCTAATGCAGTGCTCACACGCGTGAACACCACACACATTCCACCCGTGACCCCCTAATGCAGTGCTCACACGCGTGAACACACACATTCCACCCGTGACCCCCTAATGCAGTGCTCACACGCGTGAACACACATTCCACCCGTGACCCCCTAATGCAGTGCTCACACGCGTGAACACACACATTCCACCCGTGACCCCCAATGCAGTGCTCACACACGTGAACACACACATTCCACCCGTGACCCCCTAATGCAGTGCTCACACGCGTGAACACATACATTCCACCCGTGACCCCCTAATGCAGTGCTCACACGCGTGAACACACACATTCCACCCGTGACCCCCTAATGCAGTGCTCACACGCGTGAACACACACATTCCACCCGTGACCCCCTAATGCAGTGCTCACACACGTGAACACACATTCCACCCGTGACCCCCTAATGCAGTGCTCACACGCGTGAACACACACATTCCACCCGTGACCCCCTAATGCAGTGCTCACACGCGTGAACACACATTCCACCCGTGACCCCCTAATGCAGTGCTCACACGCATGAACACACATTCCACCCGTGACCCCCTAATGCAGTGCTCACACGCGTGAACACACACATTCCACCCGTGACCCCCTAATGCAGTGCTCACACGCGTGAACACCACACACATTCCACCCGTGACCCCCAATGCAGTGCTCACACGCGTGAACACACATTCCACCCGTGACCCCCTAATGCAGTGCTCACACGCATGAACACACACATTCCACCCGTGACCCCCTAATGCAGTGCT
Organism: Dipodomys merriami; assembly: GCF_024711535.1. NCBI lineage: Eukaryota > Metazoa > Chordata > Mammalia > Rodentia > Heteromyidae > Dipodomys > Dipodomys merriami. The sequence continues at coordinate 292,280 of NW_027206241.1, read as the reverse complement.
CACATGCGTGAGCACACACATTCCACCCGTGACCCCCTAATGCAGCGCTCACACGCGTGAACACACACATTCCACCCGTGACCCCCTAATGCAGTGCTCACACGCGTGAACACCACACACATTCCACCCGTGACCCCCTAATGCAGTGCTCACGAATGAACACACACATTCCACCCGTGACTCCCTAATGCAGTGCTCACACGCATGAACACATATTCCACCCGTGACTCCCTACATTTTGCCACATTTGCTCCTTTGGGCATTCTGCTCCTTTTCCCTCCTGCCTATGTGCTCTGAACCCAGGCTGGCCGGCCGGCTGCTGCAGGGCCCGTTGGACTGCTCCCTGTTTTCAGGAAGGTGTGCATTATTTTGGCAGGAACAATTTGTAAACCAGTTTGTGTAGCATCAGGAGACAGCAATGTCTGTCTGCACCAGTGTCTGTTGCCGAGGCAGTGGCCTGGTGAGGATGTTCTGCGTCTTCCTCTGAGCAGGCAGGGGTCTGTGAGGGCCCTGTGGGCCTGTGTGAACCGTGTTCTGGCGGCTCTGCCCGCTGGCACACCAGCTGTCCCTGGCGGGATAGTGGCTTTCTGGCCCTCTTGCTGTGAGCTTGTTAGCCGCCTCCTCTGGAAGGAAGAGCCCTCCATTTTCATGGCACCTTAGGCTCGAAGCCTGGGGCTAGTTCGATGGGCTCCATACAGTCTCTCACCTCACCACTCCGTTCATGGTAACATTGCCTCATATCTGACCAGGGGAGTCCTTGTAAGCTGGTCTGATTTTTTTTTTTTTTTTTTTTTTTTTTTTTTTGTCGGTCGTGGGGCTTGAACTCTGGGCCTGGGCGCTGTCCCTCAGCTCTTCAGCTCAAGGCGAGCGCTCTACCACTTGAGCTACAGCGCCACTTCCGGTTTTCTGGTGGTTTATTGGAGATAGGAGTCTCACGGTTTCTCCTGCCCGGGCTAGCTTTGAACCGCGATCCTGAGATCTCAGCCTCCTGAGTAGCTAGGATTACAGGCGTGAGCCACCAGCGCCCGGCCTGATTTTTTTTTTTTTTTTTTTTTATACATCCCAGTGCTCTTTGATCCTCTGAGCATAAAGGTCAATGCAGTGTGGTAACAGATAACCCACACTGTTCACAAGAGGCACTTTGAGTCCATTATAAAAGCATGTTTCACGAGTACGTTCACAAGCATTCATAACACATAGTGATGCGTAACAAAAGCGTCCTAGCTCCTTAAGGGGCTGGAGAGCTGGAGGATCACAGTTCACAGCCAGCCTGAGCAGAAAAGTCCATAGGATTCCATCTCCAACTAGCCAGCAACATGTCAGACTGGAGGCCTGGCTCAAGTGAGAGAGCATCAGTGTGAGCAAGAAAGCTAAAAGTCCAGCAGAAGCACAAAGCCCAAGGATTAGCACAAGAAGAAGGGGGTAGGGGGAGGAGAAGGAAAGAAGAAAAATAAATGAATGGCCCAGTAGTTTTTGTTGGTGGTGGTAGTGCCATTGAGCACCTAGTGCGTGCCACGTGGCGCTCGGGAGCAACTGGCAAGCACTGTTGGTGGGCGGCTCCCGTGTCGCTCCTCAAGGCTCTGATAGTGAAGAGATACAGACTGTAACCCCCACCGTGCATGTGGCTCAAGGGCTGCTGGAAGATACGCAACACTTACGATGCTTTATTAGATTCTAAAGGAAGCAGAAAAGGGCAGAAAGAGAAAGCGAAAAAGCAAGTGGAGCGAGTTAGACAGTAAAATGTTCGTGTAAAGAATGGCGATTGGGTAAACAGACAAAAAGGCAGAGGTTGGGGTGGGCGGCTTACAGAGAAGTACTACATTGTGTTTTTCAGTGCTAGGGTTGAACTAGGGCTCATACATGCTGAAGCCAGCACTCTTACCACTGAGTTATACCCCCACTTTAACTATTAGCACACAGGGTTGGGAATGTGGCTTAATGATAGCGTACTTGCCTAGTATGTCTGAAACCCTCGGTACCACCTTAACAAAAGGCAGAAATGGCGCTGTGGCTCAAGTGGTAGAATAATGTAACCTTGAGCAAAAGAAGCTCAGGGACAGTGGCCCTGAGTTTAAGCCCTGGGACTGGCAAAAAAGCTGGATGGATGGATAGATAAGTAGATCGATCAAATAGGTTAGAACTATAAAGGTGGAAATAAACCATCACCACCACAACCCCTTCTCCATGCTGGTGGCAAGATACAGCTATGTTGTTATGAAGCCAGCAATGGGCTCCGGGGCATCTCCTGGAGGACAGAGGGGTAACCCCGGGAGAAAGCTAGTTCAGAGCTGTGCCCCATGACCTTGGGAGGCAGCACTGTGCCCCGTGACCTTACCTTAGACAGGGCCCTGTGCCCCATGACCTTGAGAAGCAGTCAGCACTGAGGCATGTGTCCCATGGAGAGGCAGCTGGGCTGTGTTAGCCAAGGTGTAGAGGCCATGAGCTAGCTGCCGGGAAGTGTCCAGAACACCTCAGTGTTTTCCTGGTATCCATCAGTAACCCAGGAGGGAGAGAAGAAGGGACAGTAACAGCCTGAGACTCTGCCTCAAAGCTAGTGTGCTACTCCTGAGCCTGGCCTTTTGGTGGTTAATTAGAGATGTAAGTCTCGGGCTTTCCTGCTGAGGCTATCTTTGAAGCGTACTGAATAGGATAACAGCGCTAGCCACTCGTGCCGGCTTCCTGGTGCTTCTTAAAGATTAGGAAGTCGGGGCTGGGAAGGTGGCTCAGTGGTAGAGCGCTTGCCTTGCATGCTCGAGGCCCTGGGTTCGATTCCTCAGCACCACATAAGCAAAAAGAAAAACTGGAAGTGGCGCTGTGGCTCAAGTGGTAGAGCGCTAGCCTTGAGCTGAAGAGCTGAGGGACAGCGCCCAGGCCCAGAGTTCAGGCCCCATGACCGGACCCAAAAAAAAAAAAAAAAAAAAGATGAGCAAGTCTGAGGGAGGTGTGACAGGGGCTGCGGGCTCGGGGGTCCTATCCTGAGTGAGATGGAAGTAGGCTTACAGCATCTCAGGACTGGACAGACCTGGACACCGAGTGTGACAGTGGACGGACCTGGACACCGAGTGTGACAGTGGACGGACCTGGACACCGAGTGTGACAGTGGACGGACCTGGACACCGAGTGTGACAGTGGACGGACCTGGACACCGAGTGTGACAGTGGACGGACCTGGACACCGAGTGTGACAGTGGACGGACCTGGACACTTGAGTGTGACAGTGGATGGACCTGGACACCGAGTGTGACAGTGGACGGACCAGGACACCGAGTGTGACAGTGGACGGACCTGGACACCGAGTGTGACAGTGGACGGACCTGGACACCGAGTGTGGCAGTGGACGGACCTGGACACCGAGTGTGACAGTGGACGGACCAGGATGCTGAGCATGGTAGTGGCCCCAGAGCAGGACTTGGTCTGTGCCCAGCTGGGACTCGTAGTCAGAGGCAGGTATGCAGCCATCATCCCCCACAGCGCTGGGCGGGACAGTGCTGAGCTTTCGTGTGTGCGGTGTTTGACTTGAGAACCTTGCTGAACCAGTGTAAGTGTAAAACCATGTAAAATGGGTAGAGTGCAATGAAAGCCAGCACATGACCCAGAGCCAAGCTTCTTCCTGCAGGGTGGCTGCCGTGGGTGGTTGTGTGAACCTTGGTGCGCTGTGGGTGGACTTGAGGGCCACAGCTTTCACAGACATGCGTGGGTGGAGGCCACAGGTTTCACGGGCATGCGTGGAGAGGTGAATTCATGAGCATGTGTGGGTGGAGGGCCACAGGTTTCACAGACATGTGTGGGTGGAGGGCCACAGGTTTCACAGACGTGGGTGGAGGGCCACAGGTTTCACAGACGTGGGTGGGTGGAGGGCCACAGGTTTCACAGACGTGGGTGGGTGGGGGGCCACAGGTTTCACAGACGTGGGTGGGGGGGCCACAGGTTTCACAGACGTGGGTGGGGACCACAGGTTTCACAGGCATGTGTGGAGAGGTGAATTCATGAGCATGCGTGGAGAGGTGAATTCATGAGCATGCGTGGAGAGGTGAATTCATGAGCATGCGTGGAGAGGTGAATTCATGAGCATGCGTGGAGAGGTGAATTCATGAGCATGCGTGGAGAGGTGAATTCATGAGCATGCGTGGAGAGGTGAATTCATGAGCATGCGTGGAGAGGTGGAGGGCCACAGCTTTCACAGACACGTGGAGAGAGATACAGCTGCAGAGAGAGGTCTCACTGTGAAGATGCCTCCAGAAGGAAGCTCGGGGCACACCCCATGCCTGTGCACTCCTCACCAAGATGTTTTCCTTACAGAAGTCCCCATGAGAAGAAGAAGAAGCGGCGGTCGAGGTCTCGGACCAAGGCCAAGGCCCGGTCCCAGTCCTCCTCCCCCAGCAAGCAGGCAGCCCACCGTCCAGCGGCCCATGCCGCCCACTCGGCCAGCATCTCTCCTGTGGAGAGCCGGAGCTCCAGCCAGGAGCGTTCCAGGTGACCGTGACCTGGGCAGGTCTCAATGGGAACAGCAGAGAGTGGCAGGGGGTGCCGGTCTCTGGGGCATACCTTGGGCGGGGATGTCAGCTGGCCTGGCCTCCCATGGGAGTGAGTTGGGACAGCTCCTCAGAACCTGTTCGTAGCCACGCTATAGCTGAAGGGCCCCCCCTCCGCCCCGAGATCCCAGAGGTCCTGCAGTAGCCTGTTTGGATCCAGGGGTAAGCAGCCTTGCAGACCGGCCATGCCCCGTCCTGCTCCACAGGGTCTTTCTGACATCTGCCCTCAGGAGTGGGCCGTGGAAAGCCCAGGGGAACCAGCACTCCTCTGCCACAAAGGCCAGGGGCTAGCTAACTTCCAGCCAGATGAGAGTCCAGAGGGGACTGCAGTCAGGTGCCCATGGCAGGGACCCGGGAGCACCGAGGCCCAGTTTGAAGCTGTCTGGGCCCAGGCTGTGGGGAAGCGCCTCCTCCCAGGGGCTCTGGCCCCTCCCCACCAGGAGGGTCCCATGAGGGGTAAGAGGCCCACCTGATCTGGGTGCTGAGCTTTCATAGGAGTGAATGGACATGATGGGGGCTGGAGGCGCAGAGAGCAGCTCACACGAGCCAGTCAGCATCTGAGATGCTTCTCCCGGCTTAGAGGGGGTGAGCACCTCCAGGCCTCGGCCGGGAGCCTGAATGTGAGGCACAAGTGCCTCCTTCCCGCCGTCTTCCAGAGAATCAGGGACATGAGCTGGGCTCCGGTGCCTCACACCTGTCATCCCAACTACCCAGGAGACCCAGGGTGGAGAGTTGCAGTTCAAAGCCAGCCCAGGCAGGAAAGGTCAGGAGAACCTTTATCTCCAGTGAACCACCAGAAATGGTGCAGTGGTTCAAGTGGTAGAGCACTAGCATTGAGCAAAAAGAGCTCAGGAACAGTTCGTAGGTCCTGAGTTTAAGCCCCACAACTGACCAAAAAGGAAAAAGGAAAAAAAAAAAATGATATGAAGACAGATTTTGAGCTAGAGTCATCTTAGAAAATAGCTTGAAGTGGGTATAACATAAAATACATGTTTGTGATGCTTGTAATTTTTAGTTTCTGGAAACAAATGCAGTGTTTCCGGCTGGGGGAGGCTGGGGCGTGGACGCTCTCGATCACTGACCAGATGGTGTGTGCTTAAGCTTCTGTTCTTCTGTATTAGGGGAGTTTCTCAGGAAAAAGATGGCCAGATCTCTTCAGCAATCGTTTCTTCTGTGCAGAGCAAAATCACTCAGGTACAGTCCGCGTCGTGTCTGCCCCTTCCAGTCTGTGGTGGGCAGGGCCCTGTGCCTGTGGCCACGGAGGCCATCAGTGGGAGGTTTAGAACGAGGCCGAGGCTGTGACTTTGGCCCCGTGAGAGCCGGCGTCAGCCTGGGCTGCAGCTCACAGACCCTCCTCCCTGTCTTACTGCGTAGGATCTCATGGCCAAAGTAAGAGCGATGCTCGCAGCTTCCAAAAACCTGCAAACGAGCGCGTCCTGAGGCACAGCCGCCACGGGAGCCAGTCCCGCGCGCACGCGCATCACTCGCCTGCTGGTGGGGCCACAGCTCCAGGACTCTGGCACCGAAGCGGGGGCGGGGCAGCTCCCGCCTGCAGACCCCCACGGCCATCGGGTTCTTCTCCAGACTCCCTGGGACCGTCGGTGGCTTTTGTAAATTTTTGATGACATTTTCAGCTTAAGATTTTTGACCAGCAATCTCTTACCTGTATATTTGTAAATAATATCATGTTTCTGTGGAGATGTATTATCGAATAAAATGGGAAGAAAGCTCTTTTCTAGCTCACAGCCTTGAGGTGGCTTCCTTCTTTGGGCTGTGGCTCTGTTTATTGCATGTCACCTGCAGTTGGACTGTGGGTCAGGACGCTCCAGGGGTGGCCTCTGGCCTGGCGTGGTCCAGCCCCGCCTGTGGCTCCTGTGCCTCTGTCCTGGCGTGATCCAGTCCCGCCTGTGGCTCCCGTGCCTCTGTCCCGCCTGTGGCTCCCATGCCTCTGTCCTGGTGTGGTCCAGCCCCACCTGTGGCTCCCATGCCTCTGTCCTGGCGTGGTCCAGCCCCGCCTGTGGCTCCTGTGCCTCTGGCCTGGCGTGGTCCAACCCCGCCTGTGGCTCCCGTGCCTCTGTCCCGCCTGTGGCTCCCGTGCCTCTGTCCCACCTGTGGCTCCCGTGCCTCTGGCCTGGCGTGGTCCAACCCCGCCTGTGGCTCCCGTGCCTCTGTCCTGGCGTGGTCCAACCCCGCCTGTGGCTCCCGTGCCTCTGGCCTGGCGTGGTCCAACCCCGCCTGTGGCTCCCGTGCCTCTGTCCTGGCGTGATCCAGTCCCGCCTGTGGCTCCCGTGCCTCTGTCCCGCCTGTGGCTCCCATGCCTCTGTCCCGCCTGTGGCTCCCATGCCTCTGTCCTGGTGTGGTCCAGCCCCGCCTGTGGCTCCCATGCCTCTGTCCTGGTATGGTCCAGCCCCGCCTGTGGCTCCCGTGCCTCTGTCCCGCCTGTGGCTCCCGTGCCTCTGTCCTGGCGTGGTCCAACCCCGCCTGTGGCTCCCGTGCCTCTGGCCTGGCCCACCGCAGGCCACCCGCGGCCCTTTGTCTTGCAGGCTGGCGCCGTGCAGTGGTGACAAGGCCCTGCGCCAGGCTGCCATTGGCTCTGCAGGCGCTGCGGGTCCACTCCTGCCTGGAGGTTGTCCTGGCATTCAGGTGCCTGGGACACTGACAGGCCCTGCGGGGTTCTGGCTGTCAAAGCCTCTGACCCCACAGTGCCCCGTCATTCACGCCTGACTCCCCAGCCAGGCTGGCCTCCAGGATCAGGTTTCACCTTCGGGTCAGCCCATGTGGCAGACCCTGTGCTGGTTGTGGGCTAGTGCGGGTGGGCAGGCAGAGTGGGGACCCTGGAGAAGGGGTTGAAGAGGGGCTCACGGGAGCAAGCAGCCCGCAGGTCCCTTCACCAGGTGGTTCCTAAGAGGTGCTGCGCCGTGTTCTCCCCCAGCTCTTCCTGAGGTGCTTCGCCAGGGCCCAGGCCCCTCCCCAGTGGCCAGGCCACAGCTGCCACCCAGTAAATGCGGCGTGCACCCTCCTCATGCCTGAATGCCAGTAGCTGTACACATGCCCCTGGCTGAGACCACAGTGGGCAACAGAGAGCCCAGGACCCAGGTCACCGGCCGCCAGCCTGGGAGTCTGGGCGGCACAGAGCCCTGGTTCCCTGAAGGATAACCTACAGAGCAAATGAGCTGAATGGAGTGAGGTGAAGACTTGCTTTAATTACAAGTTCATTAACTATTCAGCAGGGGCAGCTTGGGGAAGCAGGAGCGCCAGGCATCTGAGTGGATGGCCGAGAAGGTGCATGCGGCAGCCTCTGTCTTAGCCTGGACGTGTCCTGCAGGACATGCGTGGGATTTGAGACGGGTAGAAGTGATGCCCAGGTAACCACCTCACCAACTTGAAGTTACCAGCAGTAAATGGTGCCAAAGCAGAAACAGATTGGCAGTAGCCAGACTACCGCGGGACCCCGCTGGTTCTGCCACAACGCTGTGCAGCCATGGGCTCACGGCTTCCAGAGAAGGCCTCTGCCACCAGCGCAGCCTCAGCAGGGCTCGGGCCCAGCCTCAGAGCTGTGTGCGCTCAGCAAGCCCACACCACTCGGACCAGGCCGGGGGGGGGGGGGGGGGCAGTTAGAGCCAGAGACAGCAGGCTGGTCCCAGAGAGATGGAGTGGCCGCCAGAACCAGCGAGCAAGGGAGCAGGTAAGAACGCACACACAGTCAAGGAGATGTCAGAGCTGTGCTCAGCCAGGCACAGCGCAGCTGGCTACGATACCGTGGGAACAGCTCATACCATTAGAGTGTGCACGTGTGTTCAAGATGAGACACTGACCCCACGTGGACCATCCCTGGCACCAGATTCAGAGACAGCAGGGAGGGTCCCAGGACCCTCGCACTTGGTGTTTAACAGACACAGATTCCATTTGGGGAGTTGAAGGGTACCTGTGGCCTCAGGCCCATCTAGCTTGGGTTTTCTGATAGCTCAAACTGTCTGTGGTGCACCGTCAGAGTGATTCACAAGTGGACCACCTGGGATTGCCATGTTCTAGGGCTGGGCTGTGGTCTCCCCGGACCCTTCATGTTCGAGAACCTTCTGATCCCTGAGCCCCCAGCCCCCAGCTACTGTCCTCTGTCATGTCAGCAAACCGTGAGACAAATAGGGGACGGCCGTTCAATACTGGTCAATCACAGCATTAAAGACAGACTTTATTGTGAGCACACCTTGTTAATGTTGGTCCTTTAAGCTTGACTCCCTGTGAGGCCTTGCTTGGTGTGTGCTGGCAGCCACCTGCTCTGAACTCTTGGTGGCTGCCTTGAGGGATCTGGACAACCACAGTTGCCTGCTGCTGGAGCACAAGACTGTTCCAGCCACAACTGTCAGCCAACAGCCGGCCCAGATGTCACAAGCCTCAGGGAGCTCGAGGTCCTGCAGCGGCTTCCACCCAGGCCAGGGGCGGAGCCCTCCGCCCCCCCCCCCCCCCCCCCCCCCCCCCGTGCCTCAGCAGGCCTGAGATTGGTGCAGGTCCAATCTTCATTTGTGTGGTCTCCTGTGATTGGTAGAAACAGCTTTGGCCTGCCCCCTTTCTAGTATATAGGCCCCACGCGGAGGGTAGTCTAGGTGATGCCTTCCTGCGTTGCCCCTGCATTTGTAACATTTGATCCAAAAAAACATTCTCTCCATGGGGCTGAGAAGGTAGCTCAGTGGTAGAGCGCTTGCCTTGTATGCCTGAGGCCCTGGGTTCGATTCCTCAGCACCACAAAAGCAAAAACAAAAAAAAGCCGGAAGTGGCGCTGTGGCTCAGGTGGTAGAGCGCTAGCCTTGAGCTGAAGAGGTGAGGGACAGCGCCCAGGCCCAGAGTTCAGGTCCCACGACTGGACCCAAAAAAAGAAAAAAGAAAAAGAAAAACCATTCTCTCCAGTGGTCTCTGAGCTTCCTCACTCATAGAGGGGCTGCCGTGATGACATCAGTAGTAGTGAACTTCCGGAGCCTGGCCAGGGCATTGAATGACAGCAACAGGGTAGAGTACCAAGACTGGAAAAAAAGCTAGAGGAAGCAAGCTGCAGACTCTGGCTACTGGAAGAGGTCCAGAGAGCTGCCCAGCCTTCAGAGTCCCAGACACCCTGGACATAAGGGCAATCACACTGCCTGCAGCCGGGCTGAGGCTCCATCAGCAGAAGCCTTGAGATGCAACCCTACCGAGCGCTGCTGCTGCTGCTGCTGCTGCTGCTGCTGCAGGCCCAGGATCGAAACAGGTGCCATGTGGGAGCCGCTGTGTATCTGCAGCCGTAACTCTGCCTGCGAAAGCTGGGGCGATGCCCCCAAGAGCCTCAGTTCTGCCAGTCCAGCCCCTAGGCTTTGAACACTCAGAGTCTTGGAAGAAGAGCTGTTCCTGCCTGAGTGCCGGTCCCGACATGACACAGGCCTAGCTGTGGCTCTCTTTCCGTGGCACAGCTCGGGCCCCAAGGAGACCAGCAGGCACTGGGTGGCCCAGGACCAGACTGCCGTGCAAGTGGCCAGTGGGTGAGCCTGGCCCAGCTGGCAGCTGCCAGGACCCGTCACCTGAGCAGCTGTGCAGGAATTGGTCATCGCCAGCCTGCGGTCCCCAGGTTCCAGCCCACATGGGCCCAAGCGGGTAAACAAAGGGGGCCGCTCTCCACAAGCTACGCGCACTGGTGGCTGACGGTGACTTGGCCCCTTGTTGCTGTGGGGCTGGTCCTGGCGCCGGCCTGCTGTGTGGGCAGGACAGCAGTGGTTGCGGCCCGGTGAGGGAGGCAGCAGATAGGACAGCAGAGTAGATGGAGGGTTACGGGAGTGCGGGGTGTGTCGAGGATGGAGGAGCTCCTACAGAAGGAGCACGGTGACAGTGAGTAAGACCACCGTGAGGGCGGCGTGACGGTCCTGCGCACCCCTGAGTCCTGCGTTCTTGAATGAAGCGTGTCTGGAACCCCGATGCCCGGGCTTTCTTCGCCCCGAGCCTCCTGTGCCTGCAGCCACCGTCCCAGTTTCCCCACTTGACCTGCTCACCTCTGAGGACCCGGTTGCTGCTCCCCACCGGCCACGGGGGAGGAAAAGCCCCTAGTCCTGCTAGCCAGAGCATGAGTCTTTCACAGGAACTATTTGCCCTCTTTTTAAAAAAGAAAAAGAACTACTCTTAGATCTCATTAGCACACGGTTTTTGTTTTTTGTTGTTGTTGTTGTTGTTTTTACATACAGATCTTTGAACTCAGGGCTGGCTTGCTCGTTTAGCTGACAATCTACCACTTGATTCATTCCTCCAACCTGACTTTTAAAACCATTATTTTAGAGATGGAGTCTCATGGTTTTTTCCTGCCCAGGCTGGCTTCAAAGTCGGCTCTGAGGGTTCTTTGGTGTGTTGGGTGGGTATGCATATGCATGTGCATGCGTGTGCTCACGTGCATGTGTTGTGTGTGTCAGTACTGGGGCCTGAACTTGGGACCTTAAGCTCCTGCTCAGCTTTTTCTGTCAAAGTTGGCACTCTACCCCTTGAGCCATGGCTCCACCTCCAGTTTTTGCTGGCTAAATGCAGCTGAGACCGATGCCCAGGCTGCTTCAAGTTCATCTTCCAGACCTCATCCTTGTACGTGCTAGGGTTATATAGGTATGAGCCGCTGGCACCGGGCTCATTTTCTTTTCTTCTTTTTTAAAATTATAGCAAGGACTTATTTTAGTAGAACAGGGAGGAAAGAGAAACACCTGTTCCCCAGTCAGTAAATGGAGTTAAAGGCTTGTCTTGTTTAGGTTTAATGTGACTTCTGGCCCATCTCTGCAACAGCTGTTGTGAGGAGAGGGGAGAGGCTCGGCAGGGGACCAGGTGTGCCTGGAGAGGTGGCTTTGCTGGCTGGAGAGCTAAGGTACAAAGTCAAAGGGGACCCTAGGCCGCCAGGACTGGTGTCCTCAGGAGACCAGTGGGCTTCTGCGGACTATGGGAGTCGGCGGAAGGTGCCGTCTGTGTGCCAGGCATGAGGCAGTGCCCTACTGACCTCAATCCAGGACTCCAGAATCCAGAATCCACAACAGTAAGTTTCTAGCTGGGCACCGGGGCCCTGCTGCCATCCTAGCTACTCAGGAGGCTGAGGTCTGAGGATCACAGGACAAAGCCAGCCCCACAGGAAAGCCCACGAATTCTTACCTCCAATGAACTACTCAAAAAAGCCGGAAGTGGTGCTGTGTCTCGACTGGTAGAGTGCTCACCCTGAGCAAAAGAACCTCGGAATGGTGCCGGGGCCCCAGGCCCTGAAAATAAATGACTAAATTCTCCACTCAGCCCACAGACCAAGCCCTGAGCCCCCAGTCCTCACTCAGGGTCAGGGTCCACACTGCTGGGGCTTTGATTAACCCTCTCTGCAGCCCACTCCCCCCCTCCCCCAGAGCCAGCGTGCACGGGCCTGGCCGAGCCCCCTTGTCCCTGATGTCCCCGGTGCCAAGCCAGGAGGACAGACCTCAGGACACTGGGTGGAAGGCCACCCTTTGCGTCCGATGATCCTGGGCTGCTCTTTTCCTCCTTTCGCTGGCTTTGAACTGGTTCTGGTGGAGGGAACAGTTGTCTCCAAGGAGGCCAAAAGCGCTTCCCGGCCCCTCACGGCTGCTGCCCATCCTCCTTGCCTGGTCTCCCTTTCCTGGGCTGGAGCAGGTATGCAACGGGAGCCCGCGCCTCACTATCCCAACAGAAAGTCAGGGCGTGCCTGGGAGAGGTGACGCGGGGAGCCTGGCCCCAGGCGGGGAGCCTGGCCCCAGGCAGGTGCAGCGGCCTTGTCTTTGAAGGAAGGGCAGCGAGGACAGCACGCACGCACGGGCACTGTCTTGAGAGTGGAATCCTCGCTGGCCAGCTGCTGGAGCTCTGCACCGCGCCTGCCCCCGCACATTGGGATTTATCACGGCTTCCACGGCGGAAAAGTTGCAAGAAGGAAATGGGTACCGGTAAGCACACGGCAGCCAGCAGGCACCAAACCCATTCTCTGCTCCCAACAACTGCCTGCTGGCCATGTGTCCCTTCCAGGGCCAGGCTCAGCTCTGACTGACTGGGGGAGTGGACGGGGTGGGGGGCGGACGGGGTGGGGAGGAGTGGATGGGGGGTGGATGGGGTGAGGACAGTGGGGGGAGGTGGGATTGGGGGTAGACGGGATGGGGAGGGTAGATGGACGGGGGTGGGGAGGAGTGGATGGGGGTGGGGAGGAGTGGATGGGGGGAGGGGGCGGACGGGGTGGGGAAAGAGGGGGAGAGGGGAGGGGGTGGATCGGGTAAGGGGTGGATGGACAGGGGTGGGGAGGAGTGGACGGGGTGCGCCCACACCTTCACCCCTGCATCCAGGACCAAGCCCCCCTTCCCACAAGCAGACCCCAGACCAGGTGATTCCAAACCATTCCACAGGCTGGGTTGCTCTCCCCCTCCCGCCCTCCCCGGCCGGCCCGCGCCCCCCTCCCGCCCTCCCGCCCTCCCCGGCCCGCGCCCCCCTCCCGCCCTCCCCGGCCCGCGCCCCCCTCCCGCCTTCCGGGTCCCGGGCTCCCCCTTCCTCCCGCGCGCCCGTCGCGCAGGCTGCGTGAGAACCCGGCCGGGCCCTCTCCCCGGGGACGGCCGAGCCTCGGCGCCCGGGGCCGTCCCCGCACGACGCCGCGCGGCGCGGGCCCTTTAAGGCGGCGGGCGGGGCGGGCTCATTAGCCAGGCGCTCGGCCCCGCCCCGGCGGCGCGCGGCGGTCGGCGGCGCGGGGCGCGGGGCGCGGGGCGGGCGCGGAGCGAGCGGCGCGGAGAGCGGGCGCGGGCCGGGATGGGACGCCGCGCCGCCCGGGGCCCCGGCCCGCCGCCGCTGCTGCTGTGGCTGCTGGCGCTCGCGGCCCGCGGGGGCTGCGCCGCGCCCGCGCCCCGCGCCGAGGACCTCAGCCTGGGGGTGGTGAGTGCGGGCGGCGCGGGGCGCGGGGCGCGGGGCGCGGGCGGCGCGGGGCGCGGGGCGCGGGCGGCGCGGGGCGCGGGGCGGGCGCGGGGCGCGGGGCGGGCGGGTGGCGCGGGGCGCGGGGCGCGGGGCGCGGGGCGGGCGGGTGGCGCGGGGCGCGGGGCGGGCGCGGGGCGCGGGCGGCGCGGGGCGCGGGGCGCGGGCGGCGCGGGGCGCGGGCGGCGCGGGGCGCGGGGCGGGCGGGTGGCGCGGGGCGCTGGGCGCGGGGCGCGGGGCGCGCGGGTGGCGCGGGGCGCGGGGCGGGCGCGGGGCGCGGGCGGCGCGGGGCGCGGGCGGCGCGGGCTCCAGCGCCCGACGCGCGGCGGGGAGACCGAGGCCGGGCCGGGCAGGCTCCGCGGGGCTTCGGCCCCTCGCGCGGCCGAGTTGCGGGAGCGGCGCGGGGAGTTGGGAAGTTTGCGCGGCCGGAGCGGGGTCGCCGCCCGTCCCGCCGGCGGGGCGAGGCCGGGCGCGGCCGGCGCGGAGCCGGCGTCCACCGCGGTGAAGAACGCGGGAGCCCCGGGCCCGGCCCGGCCGCCGCCCCGGCGCGGGGCCACCGGGTGCGGGAGCCGCGTCCTGCCCGCGCTGCGCCCGCGGCCCGCGGCGCCCTCTGGCGGTCCCCTCCGCGGTGACGCCCGCGCCGGGGCCGGGCCTGGGGTCCCCGAGCCCCCGCTGCGCCCTCCCAGCTGGCCCCGCCGCGGAGCGGGGTCCGGAGCGGCTCCGCGGTCTGGGAGCAGAGGCCCAGCCCCGCCCTGGCGCGCAGGGTGGCGCCCGCGGGAGGCCGAGGCCGCGCGCCCGGGAGTCAGCGCCCTGAGGTGTCCCTGGATTCCTTGAGTCAGCGCCCGGGCCGGCCTGGGGGGAGGGAGGGCGGGCGGCCTGGGGGGTGGGGGCTGGGGGGCCCTGGGGGAGGCGGGGGCAGGCCAGGGGCGGCTGGGCTCCGGGCAGGAGGCAGGCCTGAGGGGGAGGTCGGGGAGGGGGGGAGGTAAGGCCTGTGGGAGGGGGCAAGCCTGGGGGAGAGGGCCAGGCCCCGGGGAGGGGGCAGGCCGGTGGGGGGCCAGGCCCCGGGGAGGGGGCAGGCCGGTGGGGGGCCAGGCCCCGGGGAGGGGGCAGGCCGGTGGGGGGCCAGGCCCGGGAGGGGGCAGGCCGGTGGGGGGCCAGGCCCCGGGGAGGGGGCAGGCCGGTGGGGGGCCAGGCCCCGGGGAGGGGGCAGGCCGGTGGGGGGCCAGGCCCCGGGGAGGGGGCAGGCCGGTGGGGGGCCAGGCCCGGGAGGGGGCAGGCCGGTGGGGGGCCAGGCCCCGGGGAGGGGGCAGGCCGGTGGGGGGCCAGGCCCCGGGGAGGGGGCAGGCCGGTGGGGGGCCAGGCCCGGGGAGGGGGCAGGCCGGTGGGGGGCCAGGCCCCGGGGAGGGGCAGGCTCGGGGCGGCCCGGCCCGGGGCAGGCTGCAGGGAGCGCTGCCTCCAGAAGCCAGCCGGCAGCGTGGGCACGCACACCCGCGTGGCGCTGGCTCTGCCACCCCTGGAACCTCATCCCACAGATGTCATCTCTTTAGCGAGGGCTGTGCAGGCGTGAGGCCCATTTCTGGTGCCAGGATCCTGGTTGCCACTGGGTGAGCGTCCGAGGGGTCTGGGCAGCCGCTGGGAGGGCAGACCCGGGTCCGCTTGCCGTGGTGCCGTCCAGCCTGCGGCCCTCCACCTTCCTATGGAACAAGGCAGCTTCAGCCCTAGACAGCCTCCTGCCAGGGTGAGTTCAGCCTCTGCAGATGACCGGGGCAGCCACAGCCGGAACTGTGGCCTAGGCACAAGCCCATGTGTCCCCTGCCTGGGGCCCCAGCCATCCACCCAGCTGGCCACTGCCAGTGGCTTCTGTGTCCCTCCCCCTGCTCTCCATCCTCCCCTGAGCTCCCATCCCCGGCTCCTGAGCTCCCGTTCCCGGCTCCTGACCGCCCCCCCCCCCCCGTCCCCGGCTCCTGAGCTCCCGTTCCCGGCTCCTGACACCCCCTGTCCCCAGCTCCTGACCCCCCCCATCCCCGGCTCCTGAGCTTCCGTCCCCAGCTCCTGACCCCCCCCATCCCCGGCTCCTGAGCTCCCGTCCCCAGCTCCTGAGCTCCCGTCCCCAGCTCCTGACCCCCCCGTCCCCAGCTCCTGACCCCCCCCGTCCCCAGCTCCTGACCCCCCATCCCCGGCTCCTGAGCTCCCGTCCCCGGCTCCTGACCACCCCCCCCCCCCCGTCCCCAGCTCCTGACCCACCTGCTCTCCATCCTCTCCAGAGCGCCCCCCCCCCCCTGGCTCCTTTCTACTCCAGGATGTCTGGGTCCAGGGCTTCCCTCAGCGCTCTACACTTGCCATTTCCTTGCCAGTCTCCAGCCGTCCTGTTACCCCAGGCCGGCTGTCCTGTGTGCCGCCCGCCGCGCCCCACGCCCCTCCTTCACTCGAGCGCAGAGGCTGCTGGGCAGGCCCCAGGGCCACAGCCAGGCTTCCACCCCAGCCACACGCGTGGGGCCGCTCCCACCAACACCCGCCCAGAGGAGGCCAAGGCCAGCTCCTGGCCTTCCCGTGGTCCAGTCATGTCACGCGTGGACCCGGAGCGGACGGGGCTTCATTGTTCACCGTGTGCTGTGTGAGGAGGACGCATTTCCCGTCCCCTCTGGGCGTCCGTCCCCTTGTGCACCGGGTGGCCGCTGTCACAGCCTCCGGCCTGTTAGCTCGCTTGCAATGCGGGGCTGCTGCCCAGAGACGCCCACACCCCGGGCAGCAGATGGGGGGGTCTGCGGGGGGGGGCTCTGCAGGCCGCGGGCCGCCATGCCCTGCTGCGGGGTGCAGCCAAGGGGTGCGCAGCCCCGGGGCGCTATCTGTGTCCCTGTAAATTTGCTGAAATGACCAGAGGGGGTTTATGCTATGCACATTACGCCTCGTTAGAGCTGTAAAAAGAACATTGTGTCACATTGTGACGGGTGACACCGCACGGGGGTGCACAGACATGGTGGGGGGTCCTGGCCCCCTCGTGCCGTGGCCCCAGTACCCCTGAGTCACCACCCAGCCCAGGCTAGGGCCCCTCCTCGCCCCTCCCAATGGCCTTCTGGAAGGTTCACCCTGCCTCTGGATGCTCGGCCCTGCCGGCTGCAGCCTCTGTTGCCCTGGAGACCGCGTCTGGGTCTGTGGACCCCGGAGGGAGGGCCGCACAGGAGGCAGTAGCCAGGGGAGGGGCAGGGGCCAGGGTGGGGCCTCGTGGCCTCAGACGGGACGGGGGGGGGGCAGAGCCTGCCGCCGTGGCTTCCTGTGAGGCACTGGCTAGGCGGGGCTGTTGCGGGACCCCAGCTTCTGGGCAGCTCTCCCGGGCTGCTGCCCAGGGCCCTCGGCTCACAGGCACCTCGCTGGCCCATTAGCCTCACTCAACATTTCCGATGTGTTAGCCACGGGGCTGTGTGGTGGTAAAAGTCAGCCCGGGCAGCTGTGGAGCCTGTGCCCTAGGAGATTGCTGGGGGGTCTGCTTCCCCTCCCCCACTGGGGTGCAGGGCGCCCTCTGTCTGCAGGTGTGCTTGGCTGAAGCCCACTGCAGGTCAGCCTCCACAGGGTGCTGGCCCTTGACCGGGAGCAGCCTGGGGCCTGTGGGAGGTTCCTGTGGCACAGGAGAGGTCTGCCCCAGGGGGCAGGACATCATTGCTGAGCAGCTGCCCAGCCCGCGCGCTCCCCTCCGCAAAGCCCCGCTTGGGGAGGGCGGGAGGAGGGGGACCTCCTGGGACCTCCTCCCTCCTCCCCGGTGGTCAGCGGCCTCTGTGCCCGCGCTCCCTGCAGCTGGAGGAAGCCCAGAGGGTGTCTGAGCCGGCGGCGGGGTGGCTCTGCCCCGGCCACCTGTGGACTTGAGCACAGGCATGAGCATGCCCACATGCTCTCACACCTGAGAGGAAAAGGCAGGAGCCCGGGACGTCCACGCCAGCCTCCCACTCAGGCTGGACCGGGCCCCAGCGAGTGTTGATTCGGAAGGGAAACGTTCAACGATCAGAGAAGTAGATCTCCTCCTTGGGCCTCTGGCAGGCCAACGCAGGCTTGCCTCGGTGAGGAGTGGGCTCAGGACCCCCGAACCCCAACCAACACCTCCAGACCCTCCTAGCCAGCAAGTGGGAAAGCCAGCAGGAAAAGTGGCCTTGCAGCCTCCTCCGCGGTGGGCGTGCGCGGAGCGCCACCTGGTGGCTGGAGTGCGTGAGCACAGTCCCCACCGCGCGGGGCCTCCAGCCCCCGGGCGCTGGGCCTGCCTCTTATGTGCTGGCTCTCCCGGAAGGCTCCCACGCGGCACTCTGCGTGCGCCTCCTGTCAGCCCTTCACCGCAGGCCAGTCCCACGGGGTCACAACCCCATTCGGCCCCACATCCCTGGGCACGGCCAGATGGAGGCAGAAGAGACACCCCAAGGACCTCCCTTCTCCAGGGAGCAGCCTGGGGTGGGGGCCACAGTGAAGAACCTTTCAGTTTTACTCTAGAACTTTCACTTGTGCTTTCTAGGCAAGTACTTTACCACTTGAACCAGGCCCCAGGCCTTTTTGCTTGCTTTTTTTGTTGTGGGGCTTGAACTCTGGGCCTGGGCGCTGTCCCTCAGCTCTTCAGCTCAAAGCTCATGCTCTACCCCTTGAGCCACTGCGCCACTTCCAGCATTTTCTGCTTATGTGGTGCTGAGGAATCGAACCCAGGGCCTCATGCATGCAAGGCGAGCGCTCTACCACTGAGCCACCTTCCCAGCCCCATTGAAACTCTTATCTCCAATAAGCCACCAGAAAAACTGAAGTGGAGCTGAGACTCCACTAGACTTAAGCAAAATAGCCCAGGTTCAAGCCCCACAACCAACAACAAAAATTCTAGCTACTTGGGACTGAAATCTGAGGATTTGGATTGAGGTTCAAAGCCAGGCTAGGCAGGAAAGTCTGTGCAACTCTTACCTCCAGTTAACCAGCAGAAAGCCAGAAGTGGAGTTATGGCTCATGGGAGCACCAGCCTTGGGCAAAAAATAAAGCTAAGGGACTGTGCCCAGGCCCTGCGTTCAAGCTCTAGCACTGGTGCGCACAGGTTTCGGGCGTGGCGTGGCTTCCTTGGCGGGAGGGAGGGGTGGCATCGGCCTGGGCACCACAGCAGCGCAGGCTCCTCAGAGGCGGGGCCGCACCTCCACACCCCTCACTCTGCTTTCCACCCCCAGGAGTGGCTGAGCAGATTTGGCTACCTGCCCCCAGCCGACCCCGCCACGGGACAGCTGCAGACGCAGGAGGAGCTGTCCAGAGCCATTGCCACCATGCAGCAGTTCGGGGGCCTGCAGGCCACAGGCACGCTGGGTCAGTGCTGTGGGCGGGGGGGGGGGGGGTCCTGGCCCTGCCGCTGGCCTCCGCTGGCTGGGCAGAGAGGAAGGGCAGCACACCCTCGGATGCCCGTGGGCCCCTGGCTGGGGAGGGGGCTGAGGCCCGGCTGCTGACCTCTGTCCACCCCACAGATGAGGCCACGCTGGCCCTTATGAAGACCCCACGCTGCTCCCTCCCGGACCTGCCCACCGCAGCCCGGACGCGCAGGAGGCGCCAGACCGCGCCACCCACCAAGTGGAACAAGAGGAACCTGTCCTGGAGGTAGGTGTGGGCAGGCCTGAGCCCACCGTGAGCGCCCCGGGACTCAGCCTGGGGCCCTGAGGCGGGATGTGGGCGGGACAGGACCCCGGCAGCCCTGCCTCCCCGTGCTTTTGTCCACGTGTGACCCGCTCCTTCCCGGAGCTCCGGCTGCTCCCTCCCCTGAGGACGCACAGCCTGGACCAGTGTGAGCACCTGCAGCACAGCTGGCTGGACCGTCTGCTGTCCCCGGGGCCGCTGCCAGCTCAGGGCAGCCCCTGGGTGAGGCTGTCCCCGGGGCCGCTGCCAGCTCAGGGCAGCCCCTGGGTGAGGCTGTCCCCGGGGCCGCTGCCAGCTCAGGGCAGCCCCTGGGTGAGGCTGGGCCTGGGGCTAATGGACTGGTACCTCCAGAACGCTGACGCTTCCTACCCCGGCGTCCCAGCCCCGGGACACCCCCGCCCCTCCCCCCCGTATGTGGGGGCCATGTCCCTGGTCCTTGCCAGGCGCTGGGCCTGGCACCTGGGGACCGGAGGAAAAGACAGTTGGGTGCATGTCCACATGTACACCCCGACGCAGCGCAGGCGCTGGTCCCAGAGAGGTCGGGGCGGCCCGCTTGACCTCTTCCCTGACCCCCACCCTAGAGTCCGGACTTTCCCCCGGGACTCCCCGCTGGGCCGGGACACCGTGCGTGCACTCATGTACTACGCCCTCAAAGTCTGGAGCGACATCACTCCCTTGAACTTCCACGAGGTGGCCGGCAACGCTGCCGACATCCAAATCGACTTCTCCAGGGCTGAGCACGAGGACCGCTACCCCTTCGACGGCCCGGGAGGCACCGTGGCCCACGCCTTCTTCCCCGGAGACCACCGCGCCGCGGGAGACACACACTTCGACGATGACGAGACCTGGACCTTTCGCTCCTCGGGTAGGTGTGTGCGTGGGACTGACGCGCCCCTGCCCGCCCACAGCCGGGTGCCACGCAGGCAGGATGCCACAGCTCTGCGGGAGGAGAGGCAGCCGGGGCCCGGCACAGGCTGCGGCGTAGGCAGTGCGGGTCTGGGGGTCCTGAGACCTGCTGTGCCCCGTTTCGTTCTGGTGGCGCCTGGGCCACGGGCCTCACCCGTCCGTGGATGGCACTGCTCCACACTGCCTGCCCAGCTCACCTTTGACCCGGGGCCCCAGTGTCGGCCCCGGCCGCCTCCCCGACACGAGAGTACAGGCCCCCAGGGGGACGGCGCGGGAGAGCCCACGGGACACGGACTGTGACCAGGGGAGGCGCTGGCCGCTGCCTCACGGCCACTGTCCCCAGACTCCCACGGGATGGACCTGTTTGCGGTGGCCGTCCACGAGTTCGGCCACGCCATCGGGCTGAGCCACGTGGCCGCCTCAAGCTCCATCATGCAGCCGTACTACCGAGGTCCCGTGGGGGACCCCCTGCGCTACGGGCTGCCCTATGAGGACCGCGTGCGCGTCTGGCAGCTGTACGGTGAGCCTGGCGCCCGCGGGGGACGCGCCCCCGGTGGCCGCACACGGTGGGCGCGCAGCCTGGGCCTCTCCGCATGCAGGGCTGTCTTGCTCCCTGCCCTGGCCCAGGAGGGGGGAAGGGGGGGCCGCGGCCGGCCTGGCGTGTACCCCTAGCTCCCGGGGCCTCTGCTTGCTGGGTGTGCTGGCCGGGCTACCCCACTGAGCGCCGGGGCCGGGGCCCGAGCCAGGCTTGGTTCTGCGGAGTCCCCGGGGCGGGCGGGCGGGCGGGCGGGCGGGGGGCCTTTCCACCTTTGTCTCCTGGTCCCCACAGGTGTGCGTGAGTCCGTGTCCCCCACGGCACAGCTTGACACCCCAGAGCCTGAGGAGCCCCCCTTGCTGCCAGAGCCCCCTGAAAACCGCTCCAGCACCCCGTAAGCCAGAGCCCCACAGCCGGGCCCAGCCGCACAAAGCCTCACTGGGTGCCAACTGGACCCGCACATGCCCTGTTCCCTCCACCGCACCCCTGCACGCCCCCTCCTCCTCCCCAGAACACACCCTCTCCTCCTCCCCGGTGCACTCACCATTCTGAAGACCCGCACGTGCCCTGATCCCGCCCCACCTTCCCTCCCCCCCCCACACCCCTGCACGCCCCCTCCTCCTCCCCAGAACACACTCACCATCCTGAAGACCCGCACGTGCCCTGCTCCTTCCCTTCCCCCCCACACGCACCCCTGCATGCCCCTTCCCCCACAGCGTTGCTACCATTCCTTTTCTGGGGCTGTGTTGGGAAACTGGAGTTGGGTCCCAGACTCCCATTCAGCACCACCGTGGTGTACAGAACCCAGACTGCCCCTGGGGGTCTCCAGCTGTGGTCCACTGCTGTGTGATGAGGTTAGACCTGCCCGTGGTGTGCATGCTGTGCTGTGTGCCAAGATTAGACCTGCCCATGGTGCGCCAAGGTTAGACCTGCCCGGGGTGCACCGAGGTTAGACCTGCCCGGGGTGCACCGAGGTTAGACCTGCCCGGGGTGTGCCGAGGTTAGACCTGCGCTGTGTGCCGAGGTTAGACCTGCCCGTGGTGTGCATGCTGCGCTGTGTGCCAAGATTAGACCTGCCCGCGGTGCTCCAAGGTTAGACCTGCCCGCGGTGCTCCAAGGTTAGACCTGCCCGCAGTGTGCCGAGGTTAGACCTGCCTGGGGTGCACCGAGGTTAGACCTGCCCGTGGTGCGCCGAGGTTAGACCTGCGCTGTGTGCCGAGGTTAGACCTGCCCGGGGTGCACCGAGGTTAGACCTGCCCGGGGTGCGCCGAGGTTAGACCTGCGCTGTGTGCTGAGGTTAGACCTGCGCTGTGTGCCGAGGTTAGACCTGCGCTGTGTGCTGAGGTTAAACCTGCCCACGGTGTGCATGCTGCACTGTGTGCAGAGGTTGGACCTCTATTGCTTGGGAAGTGGCAGGAGGCTCTGGTTCTGGCCAGAACAGATGAGCCAGAACAGTCTGCTGTCTGGCCAAGCCCATGAGAGTTATCCACACCTGAGGTTCTGGGTTCGGGACCCCTGACCCCTGACCCCAGCGCTGGCTCTGTGCCCACAGGCTGAGGACGGACGTGCCTCACAGGTGCACTGCGCACTTCGACGCTGTGGCCCAGATCCGCGGGGAAGCCTTCTTCTTCAAAGGTAATGCAGGGCCCAGGGGCAGAGGGGCAGGCCTCAGAGGGACGGAGGGGGGGGGGAGGGGGAGTGAAAGGGGGACCAGGGCAGACCTCGGAGGGATGGGGGCTACCAGGGTCAGACCTTGGAGGACAGCCCACCCCCAGCCACTTCCTGTCTGCCCCTCAGGCCTCGGAGGGATGGGGGATGGGGGGACAGCCCTCCCCCAGCCACTTCCCGTCTGCCCCTCAGGCAAGTACTTCTGGCGCCTGACAAGGGACCGGCACCTGGTGTCCCTGCGGCCAGCTCAGATGCACCGCTTCTGGCGAGGCCTGCCGCTGCACCTGGACAGCGTGGACGCCGTGTACGAGCGCACCAGCGACCACAAGATCGTGTTCTTCAAAGGTGGGTGCCCCAGGCCTCGCCCTCCACCAGCTGTGCCCGCCGTGGCTCTCGCCGGCCCACAGACCTGCCCCCATCCCCCAGCCCTGCACGGCACAGACCTGCCCCCATCCCCCAGCCCTGCACGGCACAGACCTGCCCCCATCCCCCAGCCCTGCACGGCACAGACCTGCCCCCATCCCCCAGCCCTGCACGGCACAGACCTGTCCCCATCCCCCAGCCCTGCACGGCACAGACCTGCCCCCATCCCCCAGCCCTGCACGGCACAGACCTGCCCCCATCCCCCAGCCCTGCACGGCACAGACCTGCCCCCATCCCCCAGCCCTGCACGGCACAGACCTGCCCCATCCCCCAGCCCTGCACGGCACAGACCTGCCCCCATCCTCCAGCCCTGCACGGGACAGCGCAGCGCCGCGCCAGCCTGAGCTCTTGGCTCGTGTGTGTTGGGCACCGACTGTGGGCACAGTGCGCACAGACGGAATCTGTCCTTGGGGCAGAGTCCCGACGCGCCTCCAGGGCCAGGAGGAGGAGCAGTGAGGGGCTGCCACGCAGATCTAGGAGCTCAGGCACACACAGGCACGTGCAGCCACACCGAGCCAGCCTCTTCCTTTTTAAGGCTAACTAACATTTATGTGGTCAGGCACTGCTGGCTCGCACCTGTCATCCTGGCTACTCAGGAGGCTGAGATCCGAGGATTACGGTTCAAAGCCAGCCCGGGCAGGAAAGGCCGTGAGACTCTTTATCTCCAATTAACCACTCAAAAACCGGAAGTGGCGCTGTGGCTCAAGTGGTAGAGTGCTCACCTTCAGCTAAAGAGCTGAGGGACAGCGCCCAGGCCCAGAGTTCAAGCCCCACAACCGACCAAAAAAAAAATTTATTTGTTTGTTTTGTCAGTCTTGGAGCTTGAACTCAGGAATTGCACAATGTCCCTGAGTTTCTTTTTCTCAAGGCTAGTGCTCTACCACTTGAGTTACAGCTCCAAATTTTTGGTGGTCATTGGAGATAAGAGTCTCATGGACTTTCCTGCCTGGGCTGGCTTTGAACCATGATCCTCAGATCTCAGTTTCCTGAGCAGCTGGGATGACAGGCGTGAGCCAGCGGTACCTGGCTGATTGCAGGCATGAGCAGCCACCAACACTCAGCTGTTTAATGTTTTGAGAAACCGTGGTGCTCCTCTCCACGATGGCTGTGCCTTCCTCATTCGCAGCCAGCGCAGGCTCCTCTCCACATCCTGGCCAGCCTGCGCTTCACACTCATCTGCATGCACTCTGTGCCACTCCCCGTTGCGTCTCCCCACAGATGAGCCGTACTGGCTGCTTGTTGCGTGCGGTGTTTGTGTCATTTTGGCTTTTGGCTAGCCGTTTTCTGTGTTTTGCTTTTTGCTTTGTAGTCAGGGCCTGTCTGTGTAGCCCAGGCCAGCCTTGAACTCTGATTCCTCCTGGCTCAGCTTCCCAAGTGCTGGACTGCGATTCCAGCACCAGCTGCTTAGGAATGAATCTTTATGGGATACGTGTGCAAACCCGGTCCAGGCCGAGGGCATTAGTAGCTCACTCCTCATGAAGTCCACAGGGCTGTGAGGTTGGGCCTCTGACTCTGTGTCTTTGCCTGTGAATCTGTCCCCACCCTGTGTGTGGAACACTGATAGGGAAGGCAAGAAAGCTTTGTGGGGCCACTGGTGCTTCTCAGATCTCCGTCCCCGGCAGTAAGTGGATGCCCGCACACACAGGTGGCTGGTAACCTGGTGACCAACGCCAGGCGCAGAGTCGGTGCTCAGTGAATGCTCATGAGGACGCAGGCCCTGTGGGGGGGGGGGGGTGAGCACCTTGTGCCCCCTGCCTGGGTGAGGGTGACAGACACAGGAGAGCCCAGCTGGAGCTCCCCACCCCGGGCTGAGCTGAGCTGAGCCCTGCCGCTGGCTCTTTCTCTCGCCCCCAGGAGACAGATACTGGGTGTTTAAGGACAATAACGTAGAGGAAGGATACCCGCGGCCCATCTCCGACTTCAGCCTTCCGCCGGGCGGCGTGGACGCCGCCTTCTCCCAGGAGCACAATGACAGGACTTATTTCTTTAAGGACCAGCTGTACTGGCGCTATGATGACCACACCCGGCGCATGGACCCCGGCTACCCTGTCCAGGGGCCCCTGTGGAGGGGCGTCCCCAGCCCCCCGGACGACGCCATGCGCTGGTCTGATGGTGAGCGCTGGGCGCGGGCAGAGCTGCCCGCCCTCCGTTCCCTCCTCTGTGTGGAACATGAGTCGCAGTGGTCTTTCTGGGAGGAGCGACCCCCCCCACATGTGCAACGGTGTGGTCAGCCACTGACCCCATGACGTTTGAGAGGC
Organism: Dipodomys merriami; assembly: GCF_024711535.1. Lineage (NCBI taxonomy): Eukaryota > Metazoa > Chordata > Mammalia > Rodentia > Heteromyidae > Dipodomys > Dipodomys merriami. The sequence continues at coordinate 267,403 of NW_027206241.1, read as the reverse complement.
CCTGGCCTTCCTGGATCTGTAACCACCACACCCCCTCATCTGCCCCAGCCCGCCCAGCGAGCCAGGTCCACCCACACCCAAACACTCTGCCTCAGGCCTCTGCACCTGCCACGATGGACACACACACACACACACACACATACACTCTCTCTCTCTCTCTCTCTTTCTCTCTCTCTCTCTCTTTCTCTCTCTCTCTTTCTCTTTCTCTCTCTCTCTCTCTCTTTCTCTTTCTCTCTCTCTTTCTTTCTCTCTTTCTCTTTCTCTCTCTCTCTCTTTCTCTCTCTCTTTCTCTCTCTCTCTTTCTCTCTCTCTTTCTCTCTCTCTTTCTCTTTCTCTCTCTTTCTCTCTCTCTCTCTCCCTTTCTCTCTCTCTCTCTCTCTCTCCCTCTCTCTCCGGCCTTGGCCCAGTGCCCACACAGGCCTTTCCTGAGCGTCACCTGCTCACTATGCCAGCCCTGGGGCTCTACCTAGAACTCCCTGAAGCACTGGTCCTGGTTCCCCCCCTTTGTGCTGTGTCCCCAGCAACTAGAGCCGCTTGCACGGAGCAGATCCTAGATCAAAACCATGTACGGGGAGGAAGCTAGAGGTGGCAGCCCATTCCCACTCCAGCCAGGCCTGCTCAGGGCCGGTCTGAGGCCCCCTGAGACGCAGGGCTGCCCCACCACCGTCCGCATCCTCTCTGCAGGTGCGTCCTACTTCTTCCGCGGCCAGGAGTACTGGAAGGTGCTGGATGGCGAGCTCGAGGTGGCCCCCGGATACCCACAGTCCACGGCCCGGGACTGGCTGGTGTGCGGAGAGCCTCCTGCCGAGGACGGCGGCCATGCGGGGCCGGCACAGGGCCGCAGCGGAGCCCAGGACAGCCCGGCCACCTGCTCCTGCACCTCTGCCGCACATCGGCTCTCACCCCCGGGGCCCCCAAAGCTGCTGCTGCTGCTGCTGCCGCTGCTGCCGCTGCCGCCACTGCCCTGGGCACTGGGTTCTATGGCCCCTGCCCGGGCACCCTGAGGAGACGCTGGCCACAAGGGAAGAGGGAACCCCAGAGGGCAAGACCACACGTGCTGTGGGCCGCCCGCAGGCCCAGCCACGGGCCCCACATCAGACATCTCCCACCTCACCTGGCAGGGACCCCGGAGGGCAGCGGGGAGGACGCCACCCCTGCTCTGGGTCACAGCGGCTCTGATGTCCTGCGCTTTGGTGGTCCTCTTGACCTCTCTGTCCCCTGAGCCGGCCCTGTGCTCGGCCACCAATAGGGAGTCGAGGCCCAGTGGAGAAACTTCCAAGTGCAGACATGGACACACTGACCCAGAGCCCTGCTAGGAGCCAAAGCCGGCTGCCAGCAGGGTCCCCGCTTGCTCCGCTCCGGGCCCACCCCACCGGCCGCCCGCAGCCAGGCCCCTGCTCTGACAAGTTCGGAGTCCTGGGCTCAGCCACAGGCAGAGGACGTTCCTGTGCCGCCGACTCCCGTTCCCTCTGTGCTGGGACGGGCCCGGGGGGCATTCGCACCCCTGAGCTAGCCTGCCAGCACCCATGGCTGCGGCAAGGTGTCCTGCGGGCTGCGCGGGAGACCCACCCGGGTCCAGGCTTCAGGAGCAAGTGGGGTGAGCCCTGGGCCCCAGGCAGGAAAGCAGGAGAGCAATGGTGGGCATGGGGGCTTCCAGGAGTGGCCAGGCAGGCCACAGCATTGTCTCCTGGAGTTGGATGTGAGAGGGAGGGAGGCCGAGCCCCTGGCTCTGATCTGAGGGGAGGGCAGCACAGCAGAGGACAGTAGAGACAGGTGTGTGCCCTAGACACCACTGTTACTCCCTCAGACCCCATCAGCTACACCCCCAGACTCCACCATCCACACTCCTCAGACCCCATCAGCCACACCCCCAGACTCCACCATCCACACTCCTCAGACCCCATCAGCCACACCCCCAGACTCCACCATCCACACTCCTCAGACCCCATCAGCTACACCCCCAGACTCTACCATCCACACCCCTCAGACCCCATCAGCCACACCCCCAGATCCTATCATCCAGACTCCATCATCTACAATCCCCAGATCCTATCATCCAGACCCCATCAGCCACACCCCTCAGACCCCATCAGCTATACCCCCAGATCCTATCATCCAGACTCCATCAGCCACACCCCTCAGACTCCATCATCTACAATCCCCAGATCTTATCATCCAGACTCCATCATCCACACCCCTCAGACCCCATCAGCCACACCTCTCAGACTCCATCATCTACAATCCCCAGATCCTATCATCCAGATTCCATCAGCCACACCCCTCAGTCTCCATCATCTACTATCCCCAGATCCTATCATCCAGACCCTACCATCCACACCCCCAGACTCCACCATCCACACTCCTCAGACCCCATCATCCACACCCCCCAGGCCCTATCATCCAGACTCCATCAGCCACACCCCCAGACGCCATCTACAATCCCCAGATCCTATCATCCAGACCCTACCATCCACACCCCCAGGCTCCACCATCCATACCCTTCAGACGGAATCATCCTCACCCCAGACTCCATCATCCAGCCCCTCAGATCCCATCATCCAAACCCCCCCAGGTACCACCATCCCCAGATCCTATCATCCAGACCTTACCATCCACACCCCCAGACTCCATCATCTACAATCCCCAGATCCTGTCATCCAGACCCTACCATCCACACCCCCAGACCCCTCCATCCACACCCCTGGACCACTCCATCCACACCCCCAGACTCCCCCATTCAGACCCCTCCATCCACACCCCTGGACCAGACTCCCCCATCCAGACCCCTCCACACCCCTGGACCCCTCCATCCCCGCCTCTGGCACCTGGTGCAGAGAGCCTAGAGCCTGCTCTGCTGACCCTTGGACCGGGAGCCGGCCCGGGAGAGGGCCGTGTGCGGGCAGAGGCCTGTGCTCCCCCGCCAGCCTGCCGTCTGCCACCCACTCCCAGAAGTGATGGGCCGCCCCAGCCCTGGTCCACAGGGCTGTGCTGCTGCGCCGCCCCTGGCGGGTCCCGGTGTCCTGCAGCCTGTGGGGGGACCCTGTACAGTTGGGGGACCCGCAAGGGTGCTGAGCTCAGGGCCCTCTCGCAGAAGTCTCACTGTCATTTCAAAATCCAAACTAATAAAGTTTTTCTACACCAGCTGGGGGCGGCTCCGTGGGAGAGCTCTTGCCTAGCATGTCCCCAGCACCCGGTAAAAGCTCTGTGCCCTTTGGGACGAAGAGGTAAACAGGAGGCTCCCTGAGGCCCCCCCAGCCCGTCCGCATGGGGTGGGCGGCCAGCTTCCAAAGCTGCAGGCATGCTCCCCTCTCTGCTCTCCGCAGGCCTGCACAGGGGAGCAGCTCCGGACAAGATCCTTCCCTGGGTCACTTGTCACCCTGTGACCTGGGGGGTGACTTGGGAATGCCTGGCCACAAGACCTCCACCCCCCCCATCCCCAGCTTGTTTCTCGATGCCCTCTGCGGGGAAAGCCCAGCCGGCGGCTCTGTGCTGCCCACCCGGCTTGCTCCCAGCCCAGCAGCTCCGTGATGCCCAGCTTGCTCTCAGCCAGGCCTGTCGCTTGGCTGGAGGTAGAGCGCTAGCTTTGAGCCAAAGAGCTCAGGGACAGCACCCAGACCCCGAGTGCAAGCCCCAGGGCCTGCGCAGAGAAGGCAGTGGGCTCCCCAGGGAGCCCCACGGAGTCCCTGTCCCACAGGACTGCGGTGCTGACAGGTCCTTCCCCGACTGGCAGCGGGGAGCCAGGAGGGCTGAGTGAGCAGCTCCCCAGCTCTTCTGGGGAGTTGGAACTGGAAAGGCTCTGTGAACTGGGCCGGGCAGCACAAAGCTTCAGGAGATGGGTTGTGCCTGGGTTCAGGTAATAGCAAGTAAACAACTACCCCCTAATTAACTCGGCGGGGAAGAGGGCTGCCTCGGTTTGCAGGGAGAACCGGTAATCTGGCTGCCTCCCCCTGCACGCACACAGACAGCCTGGGAGATCCACCTGGCTGGAGGGACAGAGATTGGGCAAAGGCCCCGGGGCCTGCACCAGGATGTTGGACCTACATTGCGTCACCTGGGAATTCCCACCCCCAGCTTGGCCCTGATGCAATCCGCTCCCGCCTCACAGCATGGCCTGCCCGGCTGGACTCTGGCCCACAGGCCAGGCACAGATGGCCTCCGACCTTCCACCCCTGCCCTGTCCAGGCCGGCAACAGCTCCAGCTGCTTTCTGCCCTGAACTGGCCAGGTGATCCTCGCTGAGCCAGCTCATCTCCAGGCCTCTCTTCCACATTTGTCAACCAGATTGTGGGCTTGGAAAAGCAGAGTGTGTCCTTGCTAAAAGCAGGTGCCCAGGCTGGCCAGCCCCTTCTGACTTGGACTGCTTGAGTGTATGGTTTTATTTTGTATTTTATTTGGCAAGGTCTTGCTATATTGATCCTCCTGCCTCAGACTCCAGAGTTCTGGGACTTGGGGGAGGGGGGGGCGGGGAGGTGGAAAGTGTTGTGTTTTCTTTTTAGTTCTGTGCCAATACCAGGGATTGAACTCAAGGTCTCCCACTCTTGGTCAGCTTTTGGCTCACAGCTGGTGCTCGACCACTTGAGCCATGCCTCCACTTTGGCAGTTTGCTACTTCACTGGAGGTAAGAAACTCGAGAACTTGCTGACTTTGAATGGAAGCCTTCAGATCTCTGCCTCCTGAGTAGCAGGGTGACAGGGGAAAGCTGCCCTACACCACTTCTTCATCCGTCAGCCCTGTCTTCATTACTGCAGGGAGGGGAACCAGCCCACCGGCCTGGCCCCCACGCCCCACCCAGCCCTCTGAGCAATCAGCCACTTCACCCCAGCCTGCTGGACAGGTTTGTTGCTGAAAAACCTAAATGCCCGAAACCGTCCTGCCAGGGGCTGCGCGTCCCCCTGGCTCTCCTCCCTGGGAGGCATTTGGGTTGGGGCCAGGCCTGGAGCTCCCTGAGGCCCCCAGAGGAGAAAGGGGCTCCCCAGGCCCACAGCACCTGAGGAAGGGTTCAAACCCTCGGGAGATGAGAGTGGGAAGGCAGGAAGCGGCCTGGTCCAGGAAGGAGAGGCCTGTGTGTCTGCGCCCTCACTGCCAGCATGGGTGTGTGTCAGGCACGGGTGGAGAGAGCTTTATAGCTTCCCAAAATGGATGGCTTCCACCAGTCTGTCCGGACCAGAACCAGCAGTTGTTTGAGGGGATTCCTCATGGTGTATGCTTTTGTGGAAATGAGAGTTCGAGACTCGAAACCCTGATTCCCAGCGGTAGCCTTTACACTTTCTCATCTGGGGAAATACAGTCCTGTGGTCCAGCGGCCCCTCCAACCGGTAGACCACAGTTCTGGTGGCCAAGATAAGAGTGGTTTATGATTCTGAAATTTGCAGCTGTTTCTACACCCACCTAGGGCACACAGATGGTGGTCTGAGCCTCCTTTCCCAGATGTTTCTGATTTGGGGGGTCTCAACCATACAAAGAAATTTCCCACATTTTGATGCCGGGCGCTGGTGGCTCACGCCTACAGTCCCAGCTACTCAGGAGGCTGAGATCTGAGGATCGCCATGCAAAGCCAGAATGGCCAGAAAGCCCAGGAGGTTCTTATCTCCAATAAACTATTTAGGAAAAGCTAGAAGTGGTGCTGTGGCTCAAGTGATAGAGTGCTAGTCTTTAGCAAAAAAGCTCAGGGACAGTGTCCAGGCCCTGAGTTCAAGCCCCAGGACTGGCAAAAAAGAAAAACGTGAGAGCCGGTCACCCTGAGTTAAACTGCCCACATGCGCGCATGCACACACAATAATAATAATAACAATAACAATAATAATATAATAAAGAAATTAGTCCTTCAATCAAATCTGCGGATCAGTTGGTGTTGGGTGGGCCAGGAAAACACTCAGGTTCTGTAAAGGGTGGGTACTAAAGGGAGAGGCTGAGTTAACAGGAAGCCTGAGAGGTTGAAATTCCTCAAAGTAGATCTTCAGCTGCTTAGGACACATTGAAACCTTGTTGAAATTGTTCTGGGAAGGAAGCAATGGGGGGGAGGGGGAGTGATTGGAATATACTGTAATACTGTAAATGTGTGGAAATGTTGCAACAAAATGAAGGGGAAGGGAAGGGAGGGGGCAGAGAGGGAGGGTTAGTGGTAGAGTGCTTGCCTGGCAAGCATGAAGCCCTGAGTTCAATTCCTCAGTACCACATAAACAGAAAAATCCAGAAGTGGAGCTGTGGTTCAAGTGATAGAGTGCTAGCCTTGAGCAAAAGAAGCTCAACCCAAACTGTGAGTTCAAGCCCCAGGACTGGCCAAAAAAAAAAAAGCCAAAGGAGCTGAACACTGGTGGCTCACCCCTATAATCCTAGCTACTCAGGAGGCTGAGATCTGAGGATCTTGGTTCAAAGCCAGCCCAGGCAAGAAAGTCCGTGAGACTCTCATCTCTAATAAACCACCAGAAAACCAGAAGTGGCGCTGTGGCTCAAGTGGTAGAGCGCTAGCCTTGAGCTGAAGAGCTGAGGGACAGCGCCCAGGCCCAGGGTTCAAGCCCCATGACCGACTTCCTGCCCGGGCTGGCTTTGAACCACGATCCTCAGATCTCAGTCTCCTGAGTTGACAGGCGTGAGCCACTGGCGCCCGGCAGCACCTGTATTTTTTTCTTTTCTTTTTTTTTTGTTGTTGGTTGTGGGGCCTGAACCCTGGGCCTGGGCACTGTCCCTCAGCTCTTCAGCTCAAGGCTAGCGCTCTACCACTTGAGCCACAGCGCCACTTCCGGCTTTTTTCTTTTTGCTTATGTGGTGCTGAGGAATCAAACCCAGGGCCTCATGCATGCAAGGCAAGCGCTCTACCACTGAGCCATCTTCCCAGCCCACACAGGAAAAATTATAAGCATTTAAGATTTAAAAATTTCAAGCCGGGCGCTGGTGGCTCACGCCTGTAATCCTAGCTACTCAGGAGGCTGAGATCTGAGGATCTTGGTTCAAAGCCAGCCCAGGCAAGAAAGTCCGTGAGACTCTCATCTCTAATAAACCACCAGAAAACCGGAAGTGGCGCTGTGGCTCAAGTGGTAGAGCACTAGCCTTGAGCTGAAGAGCTGAGGGACAGCGCCCAGGCCCAGAGTTCAAGCCCCACAACCACCACCAACAACAACAAAAGCCAAAGGAGGGCACAAAGCCCTGAGTTCGAGCCCAAGTACCTGGACATGTGCACGCTTGAGTGTACATGCACACACGCGCACACGCACACGCGCGCACACACACACACACAAAGTTGCTGAGTTGTAACAGGTACTTAAGCTTAAGCCCACACATAAACTAAAAGAGGAAGACACGCTTGGGAGCCATTCCTGCCTCCATTTTTTTTTTTTTTTTGTTGGCTGTGGGGCCTGAACTCTGGGCCTGAGCGCTGTCCCTCAGCTCTTCAGCTCAAGGTGAGTGTTCTACCACTGGAGCCACAGCGCCACTTCCGGCTTTCTGGTAGTTAATTGGAGATAAGAGTCTCATGGACTTTCCTGCCCGGGCTGGCTTTGAACCAGGATCCTCAGATCTCAGCCTCCTGAGTAGCTAGGATGACAGGCGTGAGCCACCGGTGCCCAGCTTCCTGCCTCTGTTTTTATCAGCCGCTGTTCCCAGGCCCCCAAGAACCCTTGGAGGACAGGGCTGAGCTCGCGTCTGGATGTAAGTGTTTAGAACGAGCACCGGCAGAGCTTGTAGGCAAGCCGCCTCCCCCAGGGAAGGACTTTTGCCGTCTCTTGGTCATGCAGGGGCAAGTGCCTGGAGCTGGGCATGTAGAACCAGGGTTCTGGGCTGGAGCCTAAAACTCTAGCTTCAGGATGAGCAATCATACACGTGCCTGGATGCAATCATTGTTTGTATACAGCCATGTGGATTCATTTATTTTTATTTTTGCTGCAATAATTTTAAAGCATAACAAACACATCATAACGTGTTGCTCCAGCACTTTGCATCTCTCTTGAAGAATGAGGTATTTTCCTATGCAACAATATCATGAGCGGTTGATTTTGGTTTGCTGAAAAACCCTGCTTGTTTACCTGGGCCCGCAGGTGAAGGCCAGGCACCCCAACCATTCCTCCCAGAGCAAGTAGGGGAGGCACTGAGTTCCAGCCCCAGCACCAGCGCACGCGCACACACAGAGCCACAGACAGATCCAGACCAGAGAGAGCATTCAGAAAGAGCACCCCAACATGTTTTGCTGCCCCTTTAAGCTAATGCGGGGGCAATTATCCTGTGATAGGTACCAATAGCTGGAAAAAAGAATAAGAAACCCTGGGCTTGGGGCTGTGGCTCAGGTGGTAGAGCACCAGCCCGTGAGTGAAAGCATCAGAAACCACGTTGAGTCCCAGTCTGTCACTTACAAACACAAAAGAAGACAGACAGCAAGCTGGGCAGGTAGGCACCCAAGCCTCCCGGGGACCAACTGGGCCGAATCCTCACAGGCTCAGAACACCAGCCATGGCAGGTTCAAAGGGCAGCACGTGCCCAGCAGGGGTGTGGCACAGGAGGCGCCCAGGGCCAGCACGGGTGGAGCTGGTGAGCAAATGAAGTTGAATCAGACTCCAGAGGGGCCGATCCCCAGTGAGCTGAGTGGATGACAGCCAGTGCTTGGGGCGGCGTGAGTGCAGCCACTGAGTCAGCCCTGGCAGCAGCTCCCTCCACCCCCGGGACGCCCTGCTGCGTGTCCCGTCCAGGTATGTACACGTCACGGCCACCACAGCTCCCAGCTCCAGAAGTCTCAGCAGCACAGAACCGCGCAGGTGTCCCCAGCGCCTCTGGCCAGTCCCCGTGTATGTCCTCGTCACCAGTAGCTCAGTGATAGCGGGCATCTCAGGACTGCCCTCCTGAGCGACCAGCGGACCCAAGGCCGGGGCCTGGACAGGGACCAGGAGCACCAGGTCACAGCCAGAAGTTATTCCTGAAGCGGCACTGGCCACAGACCAACCAGAACCCGCACACGTGGCCTCCAACCTCAGGGACAGGAATTCCACCCCCCAGGGGCAGCTGGGAAAGGTGGGAGACCTCAGCACCGGGAAGATGGGGCCCAAGTAACTGCCCTTTGAGTAGAAAAGCCACAGCCCCACAGTCCCACGTGTGTGTCCCACACGTGTGTGCGGGTGTGGTGTCCGCGATGCACGGCTGAGGACTGGCTGCTCCGCCTCAGAGCCCTGGGGCCTCCACCTGAATTCTGGCTCTGGCTGGCGCCAGGTAACCCAGGCAGCACCTGGTGTGGCGTCCGTGGGCAGGGGGTAGGGTGGTGTCTGCAGCCATGTCATGAGGCTTGCGCCAGGGCCAGGCATCTGCCGTACCCACGGGCCTCCTTTCCTCCCAGGAAACAGACACCTTTCCGTTCTCGGAGCCCCACACCCAGCCGGGACAAATCCCTCTACAAGCCTCGGCCCATGTCCTGGGACCTTTCTCAGCCCCCACCCTACCCCAGCCCCCACTCCTCACGACTTGTGGAGTCTTTGCTTTTTGGGTTTTGGTTTTGGAGGTTGGAGGAGAGTCTGGTTTAACTTTTTTCTTTCTTTCTTTTTTTTTGGTGCCAGTCCTGGGGCTTGAACTCACAGCCGGGGCACTGTTCCTGAGCTTCTTTTGAAGGCTAGCACTCTACTACTTAAACCACAGCACCACTTCTGGCTTTTTCTGTTCATGTGGTACTGGGGAATCAAACCCAGGGCTTCACGCATGGCAGGCAAGCACTCTACCACAGAGCCACATTCCCACCCCTTATTATTATTTTTATTTAAGTAAGCCAAGACGTAGGGTTTGGGGTGATTTGACTCCATAATTGACAGCCACTAGGTCATGGCTTAGTGTCATCAACCAAACAGACAGATCACGGTGGGCAGCCCAGCTGCTCAGAACTCTCCATGGATGTCCAAAGGGAACTAGACAACAACTATCTGCTGGCGCACAGCTGTCTCCACTCACAAGCCTCAGTGAGCTGAAGACGGTCCCGCAGCCCTTCCGCCCAGGCCAGAGGCAGAGCCTTGCCCTGGTAGCCCAGCAGAAGGCCTGTGATTGGTGCAAACATAGTCCTTCATTTGCATGCTCTGAGCTGAGGGCCTGTGACTCACGCCTGTAATCCTAGCTACTCAGGAGGCTGAGATCTGAGGAATGCAGTTTCAAGCCAGTCCCCCAACAAGAAAGTCTATGAGACTCTTACCTCCAATTATCTGCCAAAAGGCTAGAAGTGGAGTTGTGACCCAAGTGGTAGAGCAGTAGCCTTAAGTGAGAAAGCTGAGGGACAGCCTCCAGGCCCTGAGTTCAAGCCCCAGGAGCAGCGCGTGCGCGCGCGCACACACACACACACACCACATCCATCCCCACCCCCCTCCCCCCCACATACACAGTCATATGGTCTACTATAGCTGGAGCAAGCAGCCTGGCCAAGTCCCCTTCATGCTAATATAAACAGGCCTTGAGTTCCGTCCAGTTCTGACAACCAAAAAGCAAAGAACTAAAGCAGCTGAGTCCGACCTCACAAGGCTTGGTGGCTTGTACAGCCTCGGACCCGGGACTCCCTGGCTGCTCTCTGCCCTGCAGCTCCTCCCATGCTCTAGATGAAGCGGGGTCCAGGGTGTCTATGTGTATTTCTTCAGGATCATACGCTCTGCACTTAAGTCACGCCTCGGCCCTTGCCCTGATAGAATCTCAGCGGGTTTTCGGAGACTGGGACTGAGCCTGTGGATTTCTGCTTCTTAAATGTTACAATGAAGAAAACAGAAAATCAACCTTTTTTGGGCCACATTGCTGTGGCGTGAAGCACACCACAGGGGTGCTGCTGCCACCACCATCTACTCTGTCACCTTCCCAAGTGACGCAGTGACATCAAGGTGACAGGTGGCCATGACTCATACCAGCCCCCTGAGTGAACCAGGCTACAGATCAAAGCAGGGCACTGGTGGCTCATGCCTGTAATGCGTGTGATCCTAGCTAAGGGGGAGGCTGCGATCTGAGGATTGTAATTCAAAGTCAGCCTGGGCAGGAGTCTGTGAGACTTTTTTTTTTGAGGGTCAGTTATGAGGCTTGAACTGGGGGCCCGGGCACTGTCCCTGAGCTCTTTTGCTCAAGGCTAGTGTTCTACCATGTTAAGCAACAGCACCACTTCCCAACTTTGAGTGGTTAATTGGAGATGAGAGTCTCAGGGTACTTCTCTGCCAGGCTGGCTGTGAACCACAGTCTTCAGATCTCAGCCTCCAGAATAGCCACGAAGACTAGACTTACAGGTGAGAGCCACCATTGCTGACTCTCCTTCTCTCCTTTTTTTTCTCCTGGTCCTGAGGCTTGAACTCAGGGCCTGGGCGTTGTCCCTGTGTGTTTCTGCTCAAGGAGACTGAGAAGCCACTCGAGCTACAGTTTCACTTCCTTTTTTCCTCCCTGAGAACCTAATTGGAGATAAGAGTTTCTCAGACTTTTCTTCCTGGGCTGGCTTCAAACTGCAACACTCAGTTTTCAGCCTCCTAAGTAGCTAGGGTGACAGGTGTGAGCTATCCGAACCTTACTCTTCCTCCTTCTTTATTGAGAGGAGATTCACAGGACCACTGCAGAATGAATGATTCTGTGGCATTGCGCAATGTCTTGTAGCCACCACCTCTCTCCAGTCCCAAACAGCTAGCTCCTCACCCCAGGAAGACAAACGCTTTGGCCAGGTTTTACCCAAAACTGTCTTTTCCCTCCTGGAATTGTAAAGCAGTAATGAGACCCCATGCTAACTGGGCAGTGAAGAGGACTTTTACCGGCCAACAGTGGAAGAGCTGGGTGAAAAGTTCTCAAATCATTCTCACCTTCTAGGAGTAGGGGTGGGGTCTGGATTTGGGGGTAGAGAAGGGTGTGGCCAGGCCTGCACCCCTGCTCTGGGATTGCACAGAGATTTTTCCCAGCAGTTGGCCAGGCTTCTTTTCTGTTTTTGTTTTTCCTTTTGTGAAGTTGAAGCTGGAATTTTGGATGCCAAGACTCCACTCTAGGAATTTTACATTTCAGGTTCTGCCTCTAGCCCCACACTCCCGACTGGGGGAAAGAAAGGAGGCAGAGAAAGGAGGCTTAGAGAAAGGAGATTAAGAAGGTATTGTTTGTCTGAGGGGCAATTTGCCTTTTGTTTGGAGATGTTTATCTGTGCTTACTGGAATCAAAGGTGACAGTAAAGGGACTGCCTAAGGGAAGCGAACAGTCACTGACTAGAGCCCGGGGCCCTGGTGTTTTACCTGGCTTTGAATTAACTTAAACACCCCACCTGAATGAACAGTCAAGGATTCTAAGCAAAAAGTAGCTTGAGGCCCAGAGCTGGTGCTACTTGGGAGGCTGAGATCTGAGGATCTTGGTTCAAAGCCTACCTAGGCCAGGAAAGTCTGAGACTCTTATCTTCAATTAACTACTAGAAAGAAAGAAGTGGCTATGGCTCAAAGTGGTAGTTCGCTAGCCTTGGGCAAAAGAGCTCAGGGACAGGGCCCAGGCCCTGAGTTCAAGCCTCAAGACTGACAAGGGGAGGGGCGGGGGAGAAGGAGTAGCCTAAGCATCTATTACAATCCTTTCTGCTGGTCTTCTTGCCAGTTGACAGCACCAAAGCATGGGGCTGCCATTCAGCCTGCCGGTGAGACTAAAACGGAGCGGAGGTTCCCCTGGGAATCACTTGGGGGCGATCCTGGGCTAGCCCACCTACAGGGGTGTTGAGGTCACTCAGGTAACAGCCTCAGCCTGGAATGAGCACAGCTCTTTCTCCGCCCCTCGTTTCCCAGAACCACTTTCCAGGCCAGCACCTAGCCTGCCAGGGGCATTGCATATCAATGGGAATAACTTCTCTGCCTTTGGGAGGGGGTGGTGTGGGGCCAGGGCTCTGTGTGTGTGTGTGTGTGTGTGTGTGTGTGTGTGTGTGTGTGTGTGTGTGTGTGTGTGTGTGTGTGTGTGTGTGTGTACACACTAAGGCTTGAACTCAGGGCCTAAGCACTGATCCTGAGGATTTTTACACAAGGTTGGTTCTACTACTGGAGCCACAGCTCCACATTTGGCTTTTAGTGGTTAATTGGAGATGAGTCTTTTCTGCCCAGGCTGGCTTTGAACACAATCCCCAGATCTCCATGTCCCAAGTAGCTAGGCTTAAAAGTGCGAGCCACCATGCCTGGCATTGTGTTTGGCTTCTTGTATTCATATTATGGCACAACTGAAAACTTCTTTTTAAATTTATTTTTATTTTTTAGGTGCTCAGGGTCAAACCCAATTCCAGCCAACCTTACTCATTTAATTTCTGGCAGGACTTCCAAAAAAAGGGGGGGGGCGTTTCTTCTAGAATGTCACCAAGTACAGTCACAGTGCGGGGGAGGGGGGCGCTGCACAATGCAGGGGCACTGAGGGTGTGTCTAGATTGGGACTGTTAGGAAAATTGGGTGTGTACAGCAGGTTAGCCCAGAGTCCTGGAGTGAGGCTGGCACCCCCCAGCCCTCAGTGGGTCCCCCATCCAACTTGGGGGTGCTGGCACCCCCAGCCCTCAGTCCGTTCCCCCCTCCAACTTGGGGGGGGCTGGCATCACCCCCCAGCCCTCAGGCTGTCCCCACTGCAACCTGCGGGGGCGGTTCCCCTCCTCTCAGCCTCCGACTCAAGAGGCCATGTTCTCTGGGTAACAGAGAATGGGGGAACGGTGTCTGGACGACCCCTGCCTTCCCTGGGCAGGGCTCTGCTGGAATTCTCTGGGATGGGCTTGGGCCGTGAGGAGCATGTTCCCACATTCTCCCAGGGGCCTGGCCAGGGCTGCTGGTTCACAGCCCAGCCACTGGTGCCAGCGGAGATCCCACCGCCCTGGCGTGTTGACCCTTGGCTGACCTGCACCCTCACAGTGCCCCAGTGGGGAGGGGTCTGGCCCTGGCGTGTCCCAGTCCCCCAGGGTTGAGTGGAGGGGGAGGCAAAATGACCCCGAATCTGCGAGCAAACAGCAGCTGTCCTAAGCTGCCTTCCAAGGATTCCCCAATAGTCTAGGACAGAGGTTGCAGACTTCCTACAAGAGGTCAGGCAGCAAAGATTATCCGCTGCCTGACTCGGCCGGAAAGCTGGGGGTGTGGCCTGTAGATGGACCCTAGTGCCCCCCACATTAGGAAGCACTTGAATTGGTGCTTCCCTGAGCACAATGTACCAATGGCACGAGAGAAGATGTTCCAGACCCTTGGAGAAATGCAAATCAGAGGCAGAGTTACCACTTCACACCCCTGCTCCTGTTTAGGACATAGGAGCTCCCAGGTGGGTGCAGTCCTGGGTTCAAGCCTCAAGCGGAATGGAATCCTCTGGCCCAGGAAGGCCGCCCTGTACTCTGCTCTGCGGAACGGGAAACAGACGCAGCGCCGAGGTTTTCCTCACACCCGTATTCATGACCATCACTTATCATGTGGGCGGAAGCCACTCGAGGCTCTGCCTGCCAGAAGTGGAGCCTGTTCCCTCACACAGACGACCGTGATTCAGCCTGCGAAGGGAAAACATTCTGCCAGGTGTCGGCGGCTCAGCCCTAATCCGGGCAACTCGGGAGGCCGAGGCTGGACAGACCCTGATCTCCAGAACCACCCCCCGAGCAGGGCCGGGCGTGGCACGCCAAGGCCCGAGCTCGCAGCCGCCACACAGCGCCGGCCCCGCGACCCGCCCGCGCGGCGCAAGTTCGAGGCCGGCCTGAGCTCCCGCTCACCAGCCGAACGCGGGACGGGGCGGTGGCCCGGCTGAGCCCGGGCGGATCGGGGAGCGCCACGGACGACCGCACAGCCACCGACCCCAGGGGCCGCGCCGGGACGCGTCCCTCCGCGGCCCACGAGCGGGCCCCGCCCGCCAGGCTCCGCCCCCCGCCGGGGCTCCTCCACTGACGCTGCTCCGGCCTCTTCAGGCCCCGCCCCACGGGCGGGCGCCCGTCTCCCTCCGGCCCCCAGCCACACCCTCCTCCAGCCCCGCCAATGCGCGAGCTCCCGGTCCCGGGAGGCCCCGCCCCCTCGCAGTGCGGCTGCGCGGGTGCCTCAGGCTCGGAGGCCCGGCCGCCGCGGCTCTTTTGTTTCCCCCGCCGGGCCGGATCCGCGACGCCGCTGTTGGGCCCGAGCCGGCTCCGAGCCCGAGCCGGGTGGCGGCCGCCGTCGCCGTCGGAGTGGGTTCCGAGTGCCAGCGTCGCGAGGGCGCCGCGCCGGACGCCGAGGGAGCGCGCCCGGAGGCCCGCGGGCCCGCGGGGCTGGGACCCGGCCCGGGCCCGCCCGATGGGGCGCGCGGCCCCGGCGAGGCGCCCGCGCCCGGCCCCGCGCCCCCGGCCCCGCGCGCCCGGCCGGCCCGCCGCCCGCGCCTCCGCCTGAGCCCCGCCCGCGCCGGCCCGCCGCCCCGCGGCCCGCCGCCCCGGCCCGCGCGCGCCATGGAGCCCGGCCGCGGCGGCACCGAGACCGTGGGCCGGTTCGAGTTCTCCCGCAAGGACCTGATCGGGCACGGCGCCTTCGCCGTGGTCTTCAAGGGCCGCCACCGCGAGGTGGGTGAGGGGCCGGACGGGACAGCGGGCCCGAGGCTCCGGCGCCGGCCCCGGCCCCGCGTCCCAGACCCCGGCCCCGGCCCCGGCCCCGCGTCCCAGACCCCGGCCCCGCGTCCCAGACCCCGGCCCCGCGTCCCAGACCCCGGCCCGCGTCCCAGACCCCGGCCCCGGCCCCGGCCCCGCGTCCCAGACCCCGGCCCCGCGTCCCAGACCCCGGCCCGCGTCCCAGACCCCGGCCCCGGCCCCGGCCCGCGTCCCAGACCCCGGCCCCGCGTCCCAGACCCCGGCCCCGGCCCCGGCCCCGGCCCGCGTCCCAGACCCCGGCCCCGCGTCCCAGACCCCGGCCCCGGCCCCGGCCCGCGTCCCAGACCCCAGCCGCCGTCCCCGCCCCGCTCGGCCCGGGCCCCGCCCGAGAGCCCTGCGCCCCGCTGACCGCGGCCCCCGACCCCCGACCCCCGACCCCCGCTGGCCCGGCCTGAGCGCGACGCTTGGCTTTCAGAAGCACGACCTGGAGGTCGCGGTCAAATGCATCAACAAGAAGAACCTGGCCAAGTCGCAGACCCTGCTGGGAAAGGAGATCAAAATCCTCAAGGTGAGCCGGCGCCTGGCCGCGGGCAGAGGCCGGGCCGGCTCGGGCCTTGCTCACCAGAAACTCGGGTCTCTGTCCTAGGAATTAAAGCATGAAAACATCGTGGCCCTGTACGACTTCCAGGTAGGGCGGCCCGCGGCCGGCTGGGGGGGCTGACCCATGCACACCTTCAGGCCCCGGGCTGCCCAGTGTGGAGCCCCTGGGGGCCGAGACAGCTCCAGGCCGGCACCAGGCCAGCACCTGGTGTGGGCAGAAGGCTCGGGCACCCTTGCCCATCCAGCCCGAGGCCCGGTGGGCCCTGGGATCCCATCTCTGGTCCATGTCTGACTGCTTCCCCTGGGAGCCGGGGATCCCCCAGTGCTTTCGGCTGCCTGGACGGGGAGGGGGCTGTAGCAGCAGTGGCGGACCTTTGGCCGGCCGGCCTGGTCATGTAGGTGTGCTGAGTTCCCGGTGACCCGGCCAGGGCGACCCCCTCCCTCGTGCCTGACCTAGTGGCCCTGACTGAGTCTACTGGCCCAGGCAGGCCCACCTGTCTGGGCTGGCCGCTTGTTTGTTGACATTGCCCCAGTGGCTGGGCATTGGACGGTCTCTTCTGCGTCAGACGCTGGGAGGGGGAGGGGTTGCGGGAGATTCCTTCTGGCTGGCATTTGGGGCTGCGCCCGCTGGACTGGCTGCCCTGTGGCCAGAGGGGGCCACCTCAGGCCTGCACCCCAGCAAGCAAACTGGCCGACCAGTTAGCCTACACACTCCCCCCCGCCCGCCCCTGGTCCAGGGTAGGGGCTCTGGGCTTCCAGACCAGGAGCCCCAGGCAGGACTGCGGGACAAAGTGCTGACTAATGGTTTTGAAACCTGTTTACTGGGGCCACGGGGCCAGCCCTGGCTAAGGAAGTTCCCAACGGTGGCTGTGTTTTGGTGGCCTCCCTTCTCTGCGCTCCTCCCCTGTCTCCTCCTCTCCTGCCTCCTCTCCTCTCCCTCCTCCACTGTCCGATTGGCTGTGGCCTTGGGGGCTGTGACACTTCCATGAGGTGACCTGTGGGCAGGGCCTAGGTCCAGTGTGACCTAGAGTACCTGGAAACTGCTGGAGACATTGTGTTCTGTATTCGGAGGCTGCTGTCCTTTCTGCCTGCCTTCTTTCCCCTCCCCCTGCCCCTCTCTTTGCCGGAGCCTGCCCGAGTTGTCTCCCTCCTTTTCCTTATGCTCACCCACCCTTTCTCCCACCCACTCCCTCCAAGAAAGCCTCAGGCCCCCAGCCCACAAGCTTACCCTCACTCCCGGTGTCGCCGCTCTCAGCACTCTACGTTGCTGTCCTGCCTGGGCGTCAAGGGTGGGGCTGGACTGATGTGGGCTGGGCTCGTGTGGCCATCTCTGTTGCCACTTCAGCACATTCCTCGTGGCCCCGCTGCATTCATCCACACACCTGACCGACAGGGCAGCTGCCACTCCCTCCAGTGTTGACAACACTTCCTTTGTTTAGAGGAAATGCTGAGCATTGTCAGCCCTAGCTTTCGCCTTGCATTCCAGGGACTCCCAGGGCTTCTCAGCTGGGACTTTGCCACTCTTAGGTGTGTGTGATTGTTGCTTTAAATCCTCAAGACTTCTTCTTTTTCCTTTTTTTTTTTTTTTGGGGGGGGGGTCCGGTCGTGGGGCCTGAACTCTGGGCCTGGGCGCTGTCCCTCAGCTCTTCAGCTCAAGGCTAGCGCTCTACCACTTGAGCCACAGCGCCACTTCCGGCTTTTTTCTTTTTTCTTATGTGGTGCTGAGGAATCGAACCCAGGGCCTCAGGCATGCAAGACAATTGCTCTACCACTGAGCCACCTTCCCAGCCCTTCTTATTCCTTTTTTAATGTACTGGGGTTTGAACTCAGGGCCTTGTGCTCACTCAGCTTTCGTGCTCAGATGGCATGTTCTACCACTTGAATGCCAGCTTTTTCCTGGTTGTTTGGTTGTTGTTGTTAGCCTTAGGGCTTGAACTCTAGGCCTGGATGCTGTCCCTGAACTTTTGTACTCTAGGCTAGTGTTCTACCACTTTGAGCCACAGTGCCACCTCTGGCTTTCTGGTGGTTACGTGGAGATGGGTCTCACAGATTTTCTTGCCTGGGCTGGCTTGGAATGGTGATTATCAGATCTCAGCCTCTTGATTAGCTCGGATTACAGGCATGAGCCATAGGTGTTTGGCAAATGATTTGCTTTTTAAAAAATATATTTATTGGCTGGGAAGGTGGCTTAGTGATAGAGTGCTTGCCTTGAATGCATGAGGCCCTGGGTTCAGTTCCTCAGCACCACATAGCAGAAAAAGCTGAAAGTGGCGCTGTGGCTCAAGTGGTAGAGCGATAGCCTTGAGCTGAAGAGCTGAGGGACAGCACCCAGGCCCAGGGTTCAGGCCCCATGACTGACCAAAAACAAACAAACAAATTTATTTATTTATTTACTACTTACTGGGTACTGGTGGCTCAGACCTGTAATCCCAGCTACTGATGAGGCTGAGATCTTAGGATTACAGTTCAAAACCAGGCCGGGCAGGAAAGCCCATGAGACTCTTATCTCCTATAAACCACTGAAAAACTGGAAGTGGCGCTGTGCTCAAGCCATAGAGTGCTCGCCTTGAGCTGAAGAGCTGAGGGACAGTGCTCAGACCCAAAGTTCAAGCCCCACAACCCACCCAAAAAGATTATTTTTATTAAGTAGTTGTACAAAGAGGTTTCAACTTCAGAAGTCAGGTCATAAGTACAACACATCCTGTTCGGTATCACCCCTTCCATCTTTCTCCATCTCCCCTCCCATTCCTACACTCAGGTTATGTAGTTCAACTTTTACACAGTGTACACTAAATTAAATGTAATGACTGCATTTTCTCACATCTTCCTTTATTTGTACACCTCCCTTCTTGTCTCCCCCACAACATGTTTCAGCTTCCTGGTATTTTGTTAAATTGAGTTAAACAAAGGAGTTACATAATTGGACTTCTTCCCTAAGTCAACTTGTGTGTATATGCATCTATAAGGTTGTACATGTTATCATGTGTGTTTGTATATTAGATCTAACTTGCATATATAAGAGAAAATATTGCTGGGGGCCGGTGGCTCAAGCCTGTAATCTTAGCTACTTAGGAGGCTGAGATCTGAGAATCTCCGTTCAAAGCTAGCCCGGGCAGGAAAGACCATGAGACTCGTATCTCCAATAAACCACTAGAAAACCGGAAGTGGCGCTGTGGCTCAGGCGGTAGAGCGCTCTCCTTGAGCGGAAGAGCTGAGGGACAGCGCCCAGGCCCAAAGTTCAAACCCCACAACCCACCAAAAAAAAAAATAAATAAAGAGGGGCTGGGAAGGTGGCTCAGTGGTAGAGTGCTTGCCTTGCATGTATGAGGCCCTGGGTTCAATTCCTCAGCACCACATAAGCAAAAAGAAAAAAGCCGGAAGTGGTGCTGTGGCTCAAGTGGTAGAGCGCTAGCCTTGAGCTGAAGAGCTGAGTGACAGCGCCCAGGCCCAGAGTTCAGGCCCCATGACTGGACCCAAAAAATGAAAGAAAAAAAGAAAGGAAGGAAGGAAGGAAATACATGCTGTTTGTCTCTCTGGGCCTGACTTCACTTAGTTTTGTTTTTTGGTCAGTTGTGGGTTTTGAACTCTGGGCCTGGGCGCTGCCCTCAGCTCTTCAGCTCAAGGTGAGTGCTCTACCACTTGAAGCCACAGTGCCACTTCTGGTTTTCTGATGGCTAATTGGAGATGAGTCTCACAGGACTTTCCTGACCAGGTTGGCTTTGAACTGCAGTCCTCAGATCTCAGCCTCCTGAGTAGCTAGGCATGAGCCACTGGCACCCAGCTTTTTAGTTTTTTTTTTTTTTTTTTTTTTTTTTTTTAATTTTTTTTTTTTTGCCGGTCATGGGACCTGAACTCTGGGTCCGGGCGCTGTCCCTCAGCTCTTCAGCTCAAGGCTAGCGCTCTACCACTGGAGCCACAGCACCACTTCTGGCTTTTTCTGTTTATGTGGTGCTGAGGAATCGAACCCAGGGCCTCATGCTTGCAAGGCATGCACTCTACCGCTGAGCTACCTTCCCAGCCCCAGTTTTTTTTTTTTAATAGGTCTATTCAGTTCCTTGTAAACGACATATTTTAATAGATGACTGAAATTCCATTGTGTGTGTAGCACATTTTCTTGATCCACTCACCCATTGGGTGTGGTGATTAGTGCAGCAGTGAACATGGGTATGCAAGTGTCTTTATCCTGGCTTGTGAGGCTCTGGATGAGATGCCCAAGCTTGTTATCGCTGGGCCAGAGGGTAGCTCTATGTTTAGGGTTTTTGTTTTTCCTCTCCTTGTCCCGGGGCTTGAACTCAGGGCCTGTATACTGTCTCTAGGCTTTTGTGCTCAAGGCTAGCTTTCTTCCACTTGAGCCACAGCTCTACTTCTGGCTTTTTGTGGTTAATTGGAGATAAAAGTGTTACAGACTTTCCTGCTCAGGTTGGCAGGCTGGCTTTGAATTGTGATCCTCCGATCTTAGCCTCCTGAGTAGCTAGGATTACAGATGGGACTCATCAGGGCCTCTGGCTTTCTTTGTTGTTGTTGGTCGTGGGGCTTGAACTCTGGGCCTGAGCACTGTCTCTCAGCTCTTCAGCTCAAGGCTAGTGCTCTACCACTTGAGCCACAGCGCCACTTCTGGTTTTCTGGTGGTTTATTGGAGATAAGAGTTTTACGGACTTTCCTGCCTGGGCTGGCTTTGAACCGTGATCCTTAGATCTCAGCCTTGGCACCTGGCAGCATCTGGCTTTATGTTTAGGTTTTTTTGTTTGTTTGTTTTTGCCAGTCCTGGGGCACTGAGCACTGTCCCTGAGCTTCTTTTTACTCAAGGTGAGCACTCTACCACTTGAGCCACAGCACCACGTTCAGCTTTTTCCATTTATGTAGTACTGAGGAATCAAACCCAGGGCTTCATGCATGCTATGCAAGTACTCTACTACTAAGCCACATTCCCAGCCCTTTGCATTTCCTTTATTGCCAGGTATGTTGGGCATTTCCTCATGTGTTTCATGTCTATTCTTGTTCTGCTTCTGTGATGTCTCTATTTAGCTCCTTTGCCTATTAAGTTATTGATTTGGGGTGGATGTTCTTTTCCATTCCTGGGCCCTGAACTCAGGGCCTGGGCATTGTCCCTGGGCTTCTTTTGCTCAAGGCTAGCATTCTGCCACTTGAGCCATAGCACCACTTCTGGCTTTTTGATTATGTTGTACTGGGGAATCAAGCCCAGGGCTTCATGCATGTTAGACAAGCACTCTACCACAAAGCCACATTCCCAGCTGGATTTAGTTTCTTGAGCTCCTTGTATATTTGGGATATTAGGCCCTTGTCTAATGTGTAATTGGTAAAGATCTATTCTGTAGTCTGTCATTTTAGTTTCATAACTGTGTTCTTAGCTGTGTAGGAGCTTTTTATTTAGTTTGATGTATTCCAAGTTCTCCAATTTGCTGAGCCCCTGGAACTCTACTCAAAATTCCTGCCTATGCCAATATGTTCTAATGTTTCTTCTTCCTGTAGTTCAAGATTTCAAGTCTGGCGTTGAGGTCTTTGATCGATTTGATTTGGCATTAGTGCAAGGTGACAGGCAAGGATCTATTTTAGTTTTCTGCATGAGGATGTTCAGTTTTCCCAGCACCATTTGTTGAAAAGGCTGTCTTTCCCAACAAACGGCTTTAAGTATACAGGTTTGTTTCTGGACCTTCCATTCTATTTCATTGGTTTTTAGGCTGCTTTTGTGCCAGTGCTAAGCTATTTTTATTATAATACAGTTTGAGGGCCGGGCGCTGTTGGCTCACGTCTGTAATCCTAGCTACTCAGGAGGCTGAGGTCTAAGAATCATGGTTCAAATCCAGCCCGGGCAGAAAAGTCCATGAAACTCTTATCTCCAATTAACCACCAGAAAACCAGAAGTGGCCCTGTGGCTCAAGCGGTAGAGCTCTCGCCTTGAGCTGAAGAGCGCAGGGACAGCGCCCAAGCCCAGAGTTCAAGCCCCATGACCACCCCCCCCCCCAAAAAAAAAAATAAGGTTTGAGGTTCGGAACTGGGAACCGTAAGCATTTTTCCCCCCCAGTCCTGGAGCCTGGGCACTGTCTCTGGGCTTTTCTGTATTCAAGGCTAGGCCTCTACCACTTGAGCCACAGTGCCACTTTTGGCTTTTTGTTCATGTGGTACTGAGGAATTGAACCCAGGGCTTCAGATATGCTAGGCAAACACTCTACCACGAAGCCACATTCCCAGCCTGGCTTTTTTCTTTTTATTCTTCCAGATTTGCTTTGGCTATTTGAGGCCTTGTGATTTGCTTTTAAAACAGGTAATAAATGATTTGGCTAAGTAAGTCTCTAAACTGCAGGAGGCCATGGAGTTAAAGGCCATCCTCCCATTGCTCGGCAGGTAGAGTCCCACTGTGGCGTTGATCATAATTGACTGTGTCTTTGGCATGATCACTCCTTCCTTTGTACACCACACCTCCACTATGATTCCTTACATTTGAGAATGTCTTGGAGAAGGTGAGAGGCACTATGAATCTTGTTAAACCCAGCTGTCAGTCTAAGTCAGAAGGATGTATTTTGATTTCTTGTTTGGCGTGGGTACCTGCAGACTTACTTAGTGGTTGAGAGTCAGGGGCTGGACAGCAGGTTCTAGTTCTGGCTGTACTGTACATGCTGCTCCTTCATGGACTGACTTTTTTTTTTTTGGACCAGTACTGGGGCTTGATCTCAGGGCCTGGGTGCTGATCCAGATCTCAGCCTCTTAGAAGTAGCTAGGATTATAGGCATGAGCCATCAGCACCAGGCCGTCCATTAGCTTTTTAGCTCAAGACTGGTACTCTAGCATTTGAGATACGGCTCCATTTTTGCCTTTTTTTTGCTGGTTAATTGGAGATGAGAGTCTCACGGATTTTCCTGCCCAAGCTGGCTTCAAACCAGGATTCTCAGATCTCAGCCTTCTGAGCTAGGGTTACAAACGTGAGCACTGCGCCCAGCTCGGATTGAATGAAATTTTGACCTCCTCTTGCACTTCTTTGGCAAGTGGAGGCACAGCCCTGCGAGGCACAGACAGGGGCGAGTTCTCCGGCCGTCACGGTGGCCTTGGAGGCGCTTGTTGGTTATTTCCAGCCACATGGTACCCATGACTTGCAGGACACTGGGCAAGCAAGAGGGAAGCCTGGTGCAGTTTGGGTGGCTGTTCCTGAGTTATCCTCCAGTGGTGCCCCCCCCCCCAGCCCTGGTGGCTCCCTGTTCCCGCAGGGAGGTCAGCTCAGACTCTTCATCTTTATGGATAAAGGTGGACACAGCTTTTTGGTACAGTTGTGTTTCCATGGATTCGGAGTGAGGGTTGTTGTTGGATGCTGGTGTGAGCATTGACATTTACCCTGCTCTGGTAGATGTTCCGCAGGCTCTTCTCCCTTTTCTTCCCCAGGCCAGGTGTGACTGGTCAGTGCCCTGAGCCTGAGTCCTGGTGCTGCTCTAGGCCGGCCTGTGAGACATAGGCCTGTTGATGCTTGTTTTCTTTATTCATAGAGTAGTTGTGGGCTGGGAAGGTGGCTCAGTGGTAGAGCGCTTGCCTTGCATGCCTGAGGCCCTGGGTTTGATTCCTCAGCACCACATAAGCAAAAAGAAAAAAGCCTGAAGTGGCGCTGTGGCTCAAGTGGTAGAGTGCTAGCCTTGAGCTGAAGAGCTGAGGGACAGCGCCCAGGCCCAGAGTTCAGGCCCCAGGACCGGACCAAAAAAAAAAAAAAGTATTTGTGATGACAGCTTAGAACTGCCTGCCTCTGAATAAATGAATGTTATCAGTTGGTAAGAGTTCTTTATATATAAGAAAATCTGTTCATTTGTGATAGGCTCAGATAGATCCTTCCACTCTAAGTTATTTCTTACATGTTGAGGTTATTTTTCCCCCTTGTGGCACTAAGCATTGAACTCAGGGCCTTGTATGTAGGCAAGTGCTCTATCACAGAGTTAAACCCCAGTGCTGTGCTGTTTTCTTTTTTTTTTTTTTTTTTTTTGTCGGTCGTGGGGCTTGAACTCTGGGCCTGGGCGCTGTCCCTCAGCTCTTCAGCTCAAGGCGAGCGCTCTACCACTTGAGCCACAGCGCCACTTCCGGTTTTCTGGTGGTTTATTGGAGATAGGAGTCTCACGGTCTCTCCTGCCCGGGCTGGCTTTGAACCGCGATCCTCAGATCTCAGCCTCCTGAGTAGCTAGGATGACAGGCGTGAGCCACTGGCGCCCACCTCCAGGAGACTCCTATCTCCAATTAACCGCCAGAAAACCGGAAGCAGTGCTGCAGTGGTACTGCGGCTCAGGTGGTAAAGCACTTGCCTTACGCTTAAGAGCTCAGGACAGCACCTAAGCCCAGAGTTCAATCCCCACAGCAGACCAAATAAGTAAATAAATAAATATATATGTATACATATTGCACAAGAAGGTTTCACCATGGTGTTTTACAGTTAAGTCAGAACAATCCTCTGTTAGTGTATGTATATGTGTGTGCGTGTGCGCGTGCGCTTGTGCGCATGGTTACTGGGTCTTGAACTTGGGGCTGACACTCTTGCTTGGCTTTTTTGCTCAAGGCTGGCAGTCTCCTACTTGAGCCACAGCTCCACTTCTGGCTCTTGCTGGTAAGAGTGTGTGATCTGGCTGGCGCCAGTGGCTCACGCCTGTAATCTTAGCTACTAGGAAGCTGCACCCAGGCTCTTGAGTTCAAACCCCAGGACTGGCAAAGAAAAGACCAGCTTCCCAGATGGAGGGGCTGACCAGGGCCTGTCAGGGCCTGTGAGTGAGGGATTGTGATCTGCAGGAAGACAAGCCCAGCGTGGTCTTCCCTGGGACCTGACCCAACAGCTCCGCCCACGCCCAAGCTGAGACCCCACTGTCCACCCTCCTGCCACCAGTAAATAGAGGCCAGGCATTAGGGGCAGGGAATCTGAGTGGCTCCCACTTGAGCCCTGCCCCTAATGCCTGGCCTCTATTTACTGGTGGCAGGAGGGTGGACAGTGGGGTCTCAGCTTGGGCGTGGGCGGAGCTGTTGGGTCAGGTCCCAGGGAAGACCACGCTGGGCTTGTCTTCCTGCAGATCACAATCCCTCACTCACAGGCCCTGACAGGCCCTGGTCAGCCCCTCCATCTGGGAAGCTGGCGGGTAGCACGGAGCTTAGGGTCCTGTCAGGCCTGGCCACCAAACTTTCAGTGAGGTCAGCCTGGGTCTGTGGCCCTTCGGGCATGGCAGGCTTACTTCTCCCATGGGTCCGTCCCTCACCCAGCCAGCAACTTGGCACCATCTGCATCCCAGGAAGAGTTAAGTAGACCAGTGCTGCCAGCCTCTTTGCCAGATCCATCCCCTGTGGGCAGACCAGAGTCCCATGGGTGGAGGGTAGGAGCTTGTCACCTATTTGGAAAAAGCACCTTTGTGTCCAGGCGTGTGGCTACCCCATAGTGCCCGGATGGATGCCTGTGCGGCTGCCCGGTTGCTGGCTGCCTGGTCCAGCATGTGAGCAGGGCCTTTGCTTTTCTCAGCGCATCAGTTCTGTTCCCTTTTCCAGGGTTTTATTGTGTCTGAGCGCCCCTCCTCGGGAGAGCCCTCCGGCCAGCTGTGACTTGCAGAGCAGGTGCCCTCTCGGAGCCCGGCATGGTCACTCAGCTGCGCCTCCCACCTCTGCGTGTCTGTTTTAGGAGGTGGTTCCAAACCTACTTGCTCTTTATCAGTCGTGGCTTGAACTCTGGATGGGCACTGTCTTTGAAAGGCCAGTGCTCTACCATCGTGAGCCACAGCGCTGCTCCCAGAGCTTCCTTTGGGTGCCTACTGCTGCCATCCGCTGCCCCTCAGGCATCAGTCTACGGGCTGGCCAGGCCTGCCCTCCCCAAAGGAGCAACAACAGGCTGGACCAGGGCAGGGGCAGTGTGGCGCTTGAGTTGGGCTCCCTTGGCCTGGTGCCCCAGAGAAAGCCACTGTCTATGGGGAGCTCCCGGGAGCACGGTGAAGCACGAATGTTTCTAGGAAAGCTTCCCTGTAGGTGCCTAGAGGACCTCTCGCTTTGTGGCGTGGCCTCACCGCCTGCCCCTGCCAGGGCTAGAAGCCACGCAGTTGGGCCCTCCGGGAGGCTGTACAGCCTCAGACAGCTACTGGCTTGGCACTGGCACACTCTGACTGGGATCAGCCGGCGTGGGCTGGCTGGGCCATTTCCCAGCTCTGGGCAGTTTCCTGGCTCCTTGGGGTCTGGGTTTTCTCATCTGTGCCACGGGCTTCTAAGCCTCTCTGTTGTCTAGGTGGCTGTGGGGAGAATTTTGAGTGCTGGCTGTGGACCAGCTCATGCTAGGGGCTGAAGTCCAAGCCCAGAGGCCCATCTGGAGCCATCTCCTAGGGCAAGAGGGGAAGGCTGACCCGGGATCTGTGCTGAGTCTCTGGAGGCTCCCAGATGCTTTGTTAAGACTCCCCTCCCTGACCCCCAGCACTTTTGGGTACCTTGTGAGATCAGGCTTGGTGGTGTGGGTGTGACTGCCCAAGTTTGCTGCGTAGAGTAGAGTAAAGCTGGATTGCTGGGACCTGTGGCTGCCAGCAGTCTTGGAGAGCCCTGAGATGCTGGAGATGGCCCCGGGTCTCAGTAGGACTGGGTGCAGGCCGGCCTGCAGGGTGGTGTGCTGTGGTCACTGTGGAGGGCAGATGTCCCGGCCGTCCCAAGTGGCCTGGGGCCTTGGCAGTCTTGGAGCTGAGGGCCTGGCTGGGGTGGGGCCAGTACCCTGGTCAGGCTCTAGGTGGGGACTGCAGGAGGCAGAGCCTTTGCCAAGCCCCATGGCTTCAAAGGGGACTTGAGGCTCTCTTCAAGCCTTGCCTTTCTGGGGAGGAGTGGACTTGCCACTACCCTGCACACGCCTGTCCCCCCCTCCCCTGCACACGCCTGTTCCCCCCCCCGCCCTGCACACGCCTGTCCCCCCCGCCCTACACACGCCTGTCCCCCCTGCACACGCCTGTCCCCCCACCCTGCACATGCCTGTCCCCCACCCTGCACACGCCTGTCCCCCCTGCACATGCCTGTCCCCCCTGCACATGCCTGTCCCCCCTGCACACACCTGTCCCCCCACTCTGCACACGCCTGTCCCCCCTCCACACGCCTGTCCCCCCTGCACACGCCTATCCCCCACCCTGCACACGCCTGTCCCCCCTCCCCTGCACACGCCTGTCCCCCCCGCCCTACACATGCCTGTCCCCCCTGCACACACCTGTCCCCCCACCTTGCACATGCCTGTCCCCCCACCCTGCACACGCCTGTCCCCCCTACACACGCCTGTCCCCCTGCACACGCCTATCCCCCCCCCACCCTACACACGCCTGTCCCCCCTGCACACGCCTGTCCCCCCACCCTGCACACGCCTGTCCCCCCACCCTGCACAGCCTGTCCCCCCTGCACATGGCTGTCCCCCCTGCACAGCCTGTCCCCCCTGCACACGCCTGTCCCCCCACCCTGCACATGCCTGTCCCCCCACCCTGCACACGCCTGTCCCCCCTGCACACGCCTGTCCCCCCTGCACACGCCTGTCCTCCCTGCACACGGCTGTCCCCCCCTGCACACGCCTGTCCCCCCTGCACACGCCTGTCCCCCCTGCACACGCCTGTCCTCCCTGCACATGGCTGTCCCCCCCTGCACACGCCTGTCCCCCCCACCCTGCACACGCCTGTTCCTCCGCCCTGCTTCCACTAGTGTCGTTATTTCTTGGTTCCCTGGCTGGCTGGGTGGGATTGAGCCGCCTGAAGACTGGCCTGGGACCCACCCCGCCAACCCTGGCTGCCTTGTCCCAGGACAAGGGACCCAGAGGCCCTGGCCGTGGAGGCTCCTTGGAGAAACATCTCGGGCAGCGGGGAACCACGTGGTGCTGCTGTGCCCCGGCTGTTTTGGGGCTGTTATCTGTCACCTCCTGCCTGCCTGAGCTGTCTGCGGGCTCTGGCTCTGGTCCAGTCTCTGGCTGCCTCCCATCCTGTGGCTGAGACTCTTATCTCTCACCACAGCTGGCCTGGGGGGCAGAGGTGGTGGGCGGATCTAAGACCAGTGCGGTGCTTCTCACCTGGGGTGGGGCCCACCAGCCTTCCTTGCTGCTGGCCTGCAGGCCTCCCTGCCCCTCCTTGCCTGTCTGGATCCTGGGCACACTTGGGAACATGCTGGGTCTGGCCCTAGGCCTCTGCCTTCCCCACCCCTACCTTTTGCAGCTCAGGGGTAGAGGAATGGGCGGTGACACTGGGTGCCACTGGCAGGCAGAGCTTCCTGCCAGTCTTCTAGAAGTTTGATCACCTGTGGCTCTTCAGTCTTGGGTGTGGGAACTGAGTAGGGCAGGGCTCTGCGGGCCTGCCAGGCTGGCTGGGCATTGAGTACATTGCATGTCTAGGGTGTGCGGGGCACTGTGGCTGACAGGTGGAGCAGGGCAGCGGCTGGTCGGGGCCTGGCTCTAGTCCTGAGCTGTGCCTTGGCCCCTGTGTCTCTGAAAGCCTGTTTCAGAGCTTTGGACTTCTGAGTGCCCCTGCGTCCTGCTTCGCAGCAGGGAGTCCTGTGGCTGGGCAGCCTTGTGAATCTGGTCCAGGCTGCGGGAGGAGGGGTGAGGTGGCGAGGAGGACTCCTGGCTGACCGGTGGTACTGCCCCTAGCTAAGGAAGACCTAAGACCATCCTGCTTGCTCCGATTGACCCCTGGGCCTCAGTTTCTCCTCTGAAATGGCCAGGAGGATAGATAGCTCTCCCAGCTGCTTTGAGGAGTGGCTGTTCAGGGCCTAGCATGGGCACACACTGAGCCTGGTTGCCATCAGTGGGTGCTGTTCACGGGACACCAGGCAGGGCTGTTGATGAGCGCTTGTTCACAGAAGGGAGCGTGCTTCTAACACTCAGGTGTGGACATCTGGGTGGCAGGAAGGAAGCTGGCTGGCATTGCTGGCTGGACGTGGACAGAGGTGGCCAGGATGATCCCCTGTTGGAATCAAGGTCTGGGCACAGTGCAATGGGCCCACCGGTAGGGCCAGGCATTTGAGAGCAGCTGCTGACTCAGCCTGCCAGCACCAACCAGTAATCTGTTGGCGTCGTTGGTTTTGGAGCTGGAAGCTGGTAGCTCCTGGAGCTGGAGGTCAGGTTCCACCCATACCTGTTCTGAACCCTAGTAGGATGGCTCCTCGTGGACAGGCCTCCCAGGAGGCAGGCCTCAGGACCAGACCAGTGAGTCCAGGCCCCGCCTCCCTGACCTTCCTGTCACTCAGGCTGTATTTCTGCTGGTCCAGAAGGGCCATGGGGGCCTGGCTGTATCTACTCTGCCTGAGCTCTGTAGGCAGATGGCTGGTGGAGCTGTGGTCCTGAGTGCCCAGAGCAGCCACAAGCAGCGTCCCCGTGGGAGCAGGCCACTCTTCCCATCACTCATGGCCTTTGCTCTGTCTTGCAGGAAATGGCCAATTCTGTCTACCTGGTCATGGAGGTGAGTTCCTGCGGGTCTGAGATAGCGTGGAATGAAGGCGTCCCCCATTACTGGGTCAGGACAGGGCAGGGCTGGGGGTAGTGGACATTCACCATTGACATCTCCAGGAGGAGGGCGCATGAGGGAGGGGCGGGGGCGGTGAGGGTGGAGGTGGACAGGACCGGCCACTCCTTGACGCTGTCGCTGGTCTTTCTAGTACTGCAACGGCGGGGACCTCGCTGATTACCTGCACAGTGAGTGGACTTGCACGGCCAGGCGATGCTGCTGCTGGGCCTTTC
The DNA here is from genome assembly GCF_024711535.1 of Dipodomys merriami. Lineage (NCBI taxonomy): Eukaryota > Metazoa > Chordata > Mammalia > Rodentia > Heteromyidae > Dipodomys > Dipodomys merriami. The sequence goes on along the minus strand of NW_027206241.1, from coordinate 237,639 downwards.
TCAGCCCTGGTTCTGGCTGCCTGCCCTCTCCACAGCTACTCCTTGAGGCTTCTGCTGAGGGACGGCTGTGGCCAGAATGGTTTGCAGTGTGGATGTTCTCTGTGAGCAGAATGGTTAGGCTCTGCTTTGGCAGTGTGGATGTTCTGTGTGAGCCATGGGCACAGCGGGAAGGATCTGGGGAGCGGTGAGTGGGGGCGTGGCTCAGTAAGTGCTGCAGGGAGGAGACGGCTCCCCAGTTTGTTGGCTTGTTTTGGAAGAATGAGGGTTCAGCGTGAGGCCTTAAGCGTGCTGGGCTGGCACTCCACCACTTGAGTTGTATCTCCAGTCCTGCTTTTTGTTGGTTGTTTTTGAGATGGCATCTGCACGGGCTGGCCTTGAACTGTGGTCCTTCAGATCTGAGCCTCTTGAGTAGCTAGAATTACAGGCGGGAGCCATAGGTGCTGGCTTCCTCCTGCTCCATTCATAGTGTTGCCAGGGAGACATCTTTTTTTTTTTTTTTTTTAATTGTGAAAATACTATACAGAGGGGTTACAATTACATGGGCCAGATAATGAGTACATTTCTTATCAAGCATTGCAGCCTCCTCCTTTGTTTCCCCATCCCTTCCCAGCCTCCCCCCCCAGCCCTCCCCCTCACCCCTCCCAGCAGTTTTTGCTCAAGGCTAGCGCTCTACCACTTGAGCCACAGTGCCACTGTGAACATGTATTGTGTATGTGGTACTGAGGAACCGAACCCAGGGCCTTGTATGTGCTAGGCAAGCACTCTACCACTGAGCCCCATTCCCAGCCCCTGGAGGCATCTATTTGGTCTCAAGGAGTTGGCTGAGTGGTGTGTGGGGGAAGAGTTTGGCCAGAAGGACTGGAGGAGATGGGGGGTGGACAGGGGGTGCACAGCAGCAGGAGGGGCAATGCTGAGGGCAGGGATGGGTGGTGCAGAGCATGGGGGGGGGCGTCCACACGGCCCCAGCAGGTAGAGACCCGGGCCAGTCTTAGTGCTGGAGCCTGGCACCTGGGGGTTGATCACTCAGGGCCACAGGGGCTGTGGGGGGGCCTAGCAAGGCCTGGTGGCACACCGGACAGAGGGCTTCTTCAGATCTGGCCAGGTGGGAACCTGTGACCACACGCCCCTCAGACAGAGACACAGATGTTGAGACCTGACTCCATGTGGGTAGCTTTTCTGCTTTGGGGCTCATCCCTCTGCTGACAGGGGCCCTGGTGCCAACCCCCAGGGGTACAGAGAGACAGTGGCTTGTGGCTGAGCTGACAGGGCAGATGAGTCTAGGAGCACCCCGGGCCTGCAGGGTGGCTCGGAGGTGAGGGGTGGCTCAGACCTAGGCCTTGGTCCCTGGGCACCATTGTCTGTCTGCCCCGTGTTCTTGTTTCCTGTGGTGGCAGCTGCCTCCTGGACCCTGGATTTGGAACAGTTGGGTCTTTGCTGGTCAGTTCCCACGCTTCATGCGTGTTAGGCCAGATCTAGGCCAGGGCTCCAATGAAAGCAAGGAGTGAGAGGTGGGCACCTGGGGTGCACACCAGGGCTCAGTGCAGGTGTGCCCCATCATCTCCAAAAGAGCGGCTAAGCCTCTTTCTTTTGGGGGTCTGAGGAAGATGCTGGGTTTAGATGGGTACCCGCAAACAGAGGAAACAGTATAGTCAGGAGCCCAAAGAGCTGGCTGTTTTGGGGTGGTCTGGAGGGGGAACCAGGGGCTGTGGGAGGATGGCATGCAGAGCCAGCAGGGGGACAGGGGAGAGAAGGCCTGCGCTTTCCAAGCCTGTGGGCAGAGTTGGAGCTGGCCAGACGGTGGACGCTGCTCCCTGCAGGGGTGAGCCCCGCGTGTCTGGGCGAGGGGCCTGTGCCCTGAGTCTGCCTCACCTTACAGCCATGCGCACGCTGAGTGAGGACACCATCAGGCTCTTCCTGCAGCAGATTGCCGGTGCCATGCGGCTGCTGCACAGCAAGGGCATCATCCACCGGGACCTGAAGCCTCAGAACATCCTGCTGTCCAACCCTGGGGGACGCCGCGCCAACCCCAACAATATCCGTGTCAAGATTGGTGAGGCTGGGGGCCGGCCGCTGGGGTGGTCCCTGCGCGGCCCGACCCTGCTGACGCCTCCCCGTCCCTGTGTCTTCCGCAGCCGACTTCGGGTTTGCCCGGTACCTCCAGAGCAACATGATGGCAGCCACCCTCTGCGGCTCTCCAATGTACATGGTGCGTGACCTCTTTCCATCCCGACAGAGGGCCTGCTGAGTGGGGCCCTCCGTCCAGGGGGAGGCCGCAGGATGGCACTGCTCTGCCACACCTGGCCTCGGGCCCCGTGTAGGGCTCTGAAGTCCCTTCTGTGCTGACCAGTGCCGCCCCCCACAGGCCCCTGAAGTCATCATGTCCCAGCACTACGACGGGAAGGCGGACCTGTGGAGCATTGGCACCATTGTTTACCAGTGTCTGACCGGGAAGGCCCCTTTCCAGGTGAGACCCCACAGCTCTGGGGCGCAGGGTGAGAACCCACACAGTCCTGCAAGGCCAGGCATGGGCGTGGCAGGTGAGCTAGCCTGTGCTCCTGGCCGAGGGCCACTTGGGAGGGACGGGCTCGAGCAGGCCGCAGCGGGAGGCAGGGCTGCAGGGAGCTGTGCCCCACCTTGCCACCCCACAGGCCAGCAGCCCGCAGGACCTGCGCCTGTTCTACGAAAAGAACAAGACACTGACCCCTGCGTAAGTGTCCCTCCCCTGACCCTGGCGTGTCCTCCCCAGCTCCCCTCCCCTGACCCTGGTGTGTCCTCCCCAGCTCCCCTCCCCTGACCCTGGCGTGTCCTCCCAGCTCCCCTCCCCTGACCCTGGTGTGTCCTCCCAGCTCCTCTCCCCGGCACCCCTCTCCCTGACCCCAGGGCATCCCGCCAGATGCGGTCAGCTCGCTCTCTCTTGCCCTGCATAGCATCCCCCGGGAGACCTCCGCCCCCTTGCGGCAGCTGCTCCTGGCTCTGCTGCAGCGCAGCCACAGAGACCGCATGGACTTTGGTGAGCACCACAGGGCAGCCTCCCCCTGCCGCCCGCCTCTCCACACAGCCCCGCCTCCCCACACAGCCCCGCCTCCCCACACAGCCCCGCCTCCACACACAGCCCCGCCTCCCACAAGCCCCGCCTCTCCACACAGCCCCGCCTCCCCACACAGCCCCGCCTCCCACAAGCCCCGCCTCCCCACACAGCCCCGCCTCCCCACACAGCCCCGCCTCCACACACAGCCCCGCCTCCCCACACAGCCCCGCCTCCCCACACAGCCCCGCCTCCCTAGGCCAGCCAGGCCTCCCCACACAGCCCCGCCTCCCCACACAGCCCCGCCTCCCCACACAGCCCCGCCTCCACACACAGCCCCGCCTCCCCACACAGCCCCGCCTCCCCACACAGCCCCGCCTCCACACACAGCCCCGCCTCCCCACACAGCCCCGCCTCCCCACACAGCCCCGCCTCCACACACAGCCCCGCCTCCCCACACAGCCCCGCCTCCACACAGCCCCGCCTCCCCACACAGCCCCGCCTCCACACACAGCCCCACCTCCCTAGGCCAGCCAGGCCTCCCCACACAGCCCCGCCTCCCCACACAGCCCCGCCTCCCCACACAGCCCCGCCTCCCCACACAGCCCAGCCTCCCCACACAGCCCCGCCTCCCCACACAGCCCCGCCTCCCCACACAGCCCCGCCTCCACACACAGCCCCGCCTCCACACACAGCCCCGCCTCCCCACACAGCCCCGCCTCCACACACAGCCCCGCCTCCACACACAGCCCCGCCTCCCCACACAGCCCCGCCTCCACACACAGCCCCGCCTCCACACACAGCCCCGCCTCCACACACAGCCCCGCCTCCACACACAGCCCCGCCTCCCCACACAGCCCCGCCTCCACACACAGCCCCGCCTCCACACACAGCCCCGCCTCCACACACAGCCCCGCCTCCACACACAGCCCCGCCTCCCCACACAGCCCCGCCTCCACACACAGCCCCGCCTCCCCACACAGCCCCGCCTCCCCACACAGCCCCGCCTCCCCAGGCCAGCCAGGCCTCCCCACACAGCCCCGCCTCCCCACACAGCCCCGCCTCCCACACAGCCCCGCCTCCCCACACAGCCCCGCCTCCACACACAGCCCCGCCTCCACACACAGCCCCGCCTCCACACACAGCCCCGCCTCCCCACAGCCCCACCTCCCCACACAGCCCCGCCTCCACACACAGCCCCGCCTCCACACACAGCCCCGCCTCCACACACAGCCCCGCCTCCCCACACAGCCCCGCCTCCCCAGGCCAGCCAGGCCTCGCCTCTCCCCCTGGCTCAGGCCACTGGCCTGAGCCGCCCGGGGCCTTCAGGAGTGGGGCCGGGGTCTTCTTTCCACAGACGAGTTCTTCCAGCACCCGTTCTTAGACGCCAGCACCTCCATCCGGAAGTGTGAGTCCCGCGCGCGACACCCTGGGCCAGGCCCGAGCTGCGCCCCTCAAGCGGCCGAGCCGGCCGCGGGGTGGCTGTGATGCAGCGCGGGGGGGGGGCGCGGGGGGGGCTGGGAAAGACTACTGAGGGGGGTGGGAGGTAGTGGGGGGGCGGAGGGTGCTGGGAGGGGCGGTGAGGGGGAGGCTGGGAGGGTGGGGGACGGCTGAGCGGCTTGGGGGCAGCTGGGGGGCTATCTCTCCCCTCCCCTTCCTCCTCCCCCTCCCCTTTCCCCTCCCCTTCCTTCTCCCCCCTACCCCCCTCCAAAGCCGTGGGACGGGCATGCTTGCTCTCCGCCTCCCTGAGCTGGCCTGGCTTAGCGGCCTCCGCAGCTGTCCCCAGTGCAGGGAGGGCCCGCTGTCCGCTGACCCCCCCCTCTCCCCAGCCCCCCCTGTGCCCGTGCCCTCCTACCCCAGCTCGGGGTCCGGCAGCAGCTCCAGCAGCAGCTCCACATCCCACCTGGCCTCCCCGCCGGTGAGTTGCTTGGCAGAGGCAGCTGGGGCCCTGGGTGCCTGCGCCCTGGGCCGTTGTGGGTGGGGGTGAGAGGGCGGGCACGGGGTCATCGCACCGGTGCCTCAGGTCCCCCAGCTGCCTCGCTGACCCTTCCTCTGTCCTCCAGTCCCTGGGGGAAATGGCACAGCTTCAGAAGACCCTGACGTCCCCGGCCGACGCCGCCGGCTTCCTGCGGGGCTCCCGGGACTCTGGCGGCAGCAGCAAGGATTCGTGTGACACGGATGACTTTGTCATGGTCCCAGCCCAGTTCCCAGGTCTGTTGGCTGTGGAAGCCGAAGGCCTGCTGCGGTAGGGGTTGAGACTCAGTGTGGGGCGTGTCCCAGGGCGCAGGGACCGGCCAGCCTCTGCAGGGGGAGTTGCTGACCTCAGAGCCCTTTCCCGCCCGGCTGCTGCTGTGAAGGTTGCTTTGGCTTCCTTCCCACCAGCTTCTCATTCCGGGACCTGGCTGCACCTGTGTCTACCTGGAACCAATGACTTGTTTCTGCAGCTGGCTTTAGCAGAGTCCTCAGTAGCCACTAAGTTCTCAGTCCCCAAAGCCACCTTTCAAACCAGCCCCTCTCTGCCTGGGCATCCTCCTTACTCATAGAGAAAAGGGTCAGCTCGGCCCAGGAGAGCGGGGACCCCCGGCCAGATGTCTTCCCCTCCCCGCAGGTGACCTGGTGGCTGAGGTGGCCAGCGCCAAGCCCCCGCCGGACAGCCTGCTGTGCAGCGGGTAAGTCTCCAGCACCCAGTCGCGGAGCCGGGCCTTCAGAGCGGCCTGTGCTGTCCTGTTCTCCAACCCCCGCTCGGAGCCGGGGGTTGGAAAGGATCCAGCACTGCACCCCCCAAAAAAGCCCCAAACCCAAAACCCTGGGGTGAGGGAGGGCTGGGGTCTGCGCCACGTCAACCCAAGGGAGCCTGCCTGTCCCTTCTCCTACCAGGAGTTCGCTGGTGGCCTCTGCTGGCCTGGAGAGCCGCGGCCGCACTCCATCTCCCTCCCCGACCTGCAGCAGCTCCCCCAGCCCCTCAGGGTAAGCTGGTCTGGGCGTTGGCTGGGCTTCCCTGAGTCACTGCAGCCGGGACTGGGGAGACCGCCAGCTCCAGAGGCTAGATGGCTGCCCTGTCCCCTGGAGTGGCTGTTGGGGGATGGGGTGATCTGCCTCCTGCCTTTGTGTAGGAGCAGAATGGAGCCTGGGGCCTGCGGGGCCCTCTTGGAGCCTCTGCCCTGGGCTTCCTCCTGCCCCGCCTCCAGTGGTCCAATTTCTCTTCCCACAGCCGGGCTGGGCCCTTCTGCAGCGGCAGGTGTGGCGGCTCGGTCCCCATCCCAGTCCCCACTCAGGTGCACAACTACCAGCGCATCGAGCAGAACCTGCAGTCACCCACGCAGCTCCAGGCCCGGTGGGTGTCCCCCGGTCTGTGGCGGGCCCCACTGCGGGCCCTGGGAGAGGCCCACAGGGTCATGCATGCGCAGTCACGCAGACCCTAGAGTTATTTCTGTTGTTGTTCTCAGTCATGGGTTTTGTTGTGTTTTTTTTTTTTTTTTTTTTGCCAGACCTGGGGCTTGAACTCAGGGCCTGGACACTGTCCCTGAGCTGCTTTTTTTTGTGATTGTGGGGCTTGAATTCTGGGCCTGAGCGCTGTCCCTGGGTGCTTCACGAGGGCTCTACCACTTGAGCCACAGCACCACTTCCGGTTTTCAGGTGGTTCATTGGAGATAAGAGTCTCATGGACTTTCCTGCCTGGGCTGGCTTTGAACCATGATCCTCAGATCTCAGCCTCCTGAGCAGCTAGGTGTGAGCCCCCAGTGCCCTGCTTTCTAGAGTTCTTTTTTTTTTTTTTTTTTGTCGGTCTTGGGGCTTGAACTCAGGGTCTGGGCGCTATCCCTCAGCTCTTCAGCTCAAGGTTAGTGCTCTACCATTTGAGCCACAGCGCCACTTCCAGCTTTTTCTGTTTATGTGGTACTAAGGAATTGAACCCAGGCCCTCATGGACGCAAGGCAAGCAGTCTACCACTGAGCCACCTTTCCAGACCTCTTATTCTTTAGTGACATATGGAGGTGTCCTCAGTTCACAAAGTTGTATTAATTTTGACGGAAGGAAATGGCAGGGAGGGGCATTTTTCTCTGTCTCCATGGGCAGCTGGGGCTGGCATTTACAGGGATGGCTCTGGGCTTCAGCCAGGAGGCCCCAGGACCTCTTGAGAAGGCCATCCGTCATGCGGACGGCGTGGTGTTGGGTGTTCTCACCGCAGCCTTGCTGGCTGTGACGGGCAGGGCCCTGTCTGCAGGTCCTCTACCGTCCGCAGCTCCTTGAGCTTTGCCCGGGCCAGCCCGTCTCCCCCATCTCACGCTGACGGAGCCATCCAGGCCAGGAAGCTGTCTCTGGGCGGGGGCCGGCCCTACACACCGTCTCCCCAAGGTGAGTTGGGTGTTCTCCACAGTCCCCTAGCGCCCCTGCCCTGTGTGCATGGGCCCGCATGCAGCGCCTGTGGTCTCTCCTGGTCTGACCACGGTCCTTCCCTCCCAGTGGGGACCATTCCCGAGCAGGCTGGCTGGAGCCGGGAGCCTTCGCCACAAGCAGCTGAGACTCGAGCTTTCCGGGCCCCTGGAGCAGGTGAGTGCGGTGCTGCCCTGGGTGTGAGTGTCGGCCGGCAGGCAGGCAGGCATGGCTGCTGGCCGTGGAAGAAACGTGGCTGTGTAGTGAGTGAGGCAGATTGCCCAGTGTTTCCGTGCCTGTTTCCTCAGGTTGAAAGCAGAGACTGGTTGGGGGTGAGGGGTCAGGGATCCTGGTGACTGCGAGGGGAAGCAGTCTTGGGGTGTGTGCTCCAGCGAGCCCAGTTGGGGGACCGAGGGTGGTAATGGAGTCGGTGTCCCGCGCCAGGTTCCTCGGTGCCCGAGCACTCCTCTCGCACGGCCGGCCTGGGCTGCCGTCTGCACAGCGCCCCTAACCTGTCTGACCTGCACGTCGTGCGCCCCAAGCTGTCCAAGCCGCCTGTGGACCCGCTGGGGGCCACGTTCAGCCCCCCGCAGAGCAGCGCCCCCCAGCCCTGCCCCGTGCTGCCATCCTGCCATCCCCTGCGCGGCTCCCCCAAGCTGCCTGACTTTCTGCAGCGGAGCCCCCTGCCCCCCATCCTGGGCTCCCCCACCAAGGTAACCACAGGCGCTTCCCACAGCCCCAAGCCCCGTGGGTGAGGTGGGGAACCCGCCCTGCGGCTCCCCTTCCTGCTCAGGCTCAAGCCCGCGCACATACACGCCTGCCCAGCCTGGCACAGGCGCAGCACGGGCCCCTCGGGCCGGGTGTGTTCTCAGCACCTGGCTTCCTCCCAGGCCGGGCCCTCCTTCGACTTTCCCAAGGCCCCCAGCTCCCAGAACCTGCTGGCGCTGCTGGCGCGGCAGGGTGTAGTGATGCCGCCCCCTCGGAACCGCACGCTGCCCGATCTCTCAGAGGCAGGGCCCTTCCAGGGACAGCCGCTGGGCCCCGGCCTGAGGCCCGCTGAAGAAGCCCGGGGCCCCTTTGCCCGGTGAGTGGGGCAGAGGGCTGTGTCCTCGCGTTGTCTTGCCTTGGTTTTGTGTGTGTGTTGGTCCTGGGGTGTGAACTCCACCTGGGTGCTTTTTTGGTCAAGGTTGACATTCTACCACTTGAGCTACATTGTATTTTTGGCTTTCCTGACCAGGCTGGTTTGGAATTGTGATCCTCAGATCTCAGCCTCAGTTCTGAGTAGTTGGGATTATAGGCGCCAGCCACCAGTGACTGGCTTGACTCTGGCTCTGGATTCAGTATCTGCTGCTGCGGCTTTCCCAGTGTGGCAGGCATTGGGACCCTGGTTCAGGGCTGCTCACCTGCGCCTCAGTTTCCCCATCTAAGATAGGGCAATGGTGGCTGAGTGGAGTGGTCCAGCCACGCGAGGGGCCCAGACTGCCGTTCCTCCCACAGGTCCCTCCCCCCCCCCCCTTCTGCACACCCCTCCCTGCCGCTCCCTGCTGGCTCCTCCCGAAAACCCCTCCCTGCTCCCTGCCGCTCCCTGCTGGCTCCTCCCGAAAACCCCTCCCTGCTCCCTGCCGCTCCCTGCTGGCTCCTCCCGAAAACCCCTCTCTGCCGCCATGCAGGTCCTTCAGCAGCAGCCGCCTCACCGACCTGCTCCTGAAGGCTGCCTTTGGCACCCAGGCTTCGAACTCGGGCAGCACAGACAGCCTGCAGGAGAAGCCCATGGAGATTGGTAGGCAGGGGCCTAGAGGGGTGGGGGCGGGGCAGCCCCAGAACAGGCCCTAAGCCTACCTTGTCCCCCAGCACCCTCGGCTGGCTCCGGAGGGACCCTGCACCCAGGAGTCCGCGCTGGGGGGGCCAGCAGCCCGTCCCCGGTAGTGTTTACCGTGGGCTCTCCCCCCAGTGGGACCACGCCACCCCAAGGCCCCTCCTGCACCAGAATGTTCTCAGGTAAGGGCTGTGAGCCCGAGCGGTACCTTGGGGCGGGTCCTCCGCCCAGCTTGTCATCCCAGGCAGACTGCTCCAGTGGTGCCACCAGGACACTTCCGGAGCTGGGACAGTGACACCCCTGTAGTGAGGGCGTGGCCGCCTGGCATCTAGGGGTCCCCTCAGCCTGCATCCACATGGCTCCAACTTCCTTACTTCTGGGCAGCTCTGTGGGTGGTGACCTGGGCCCTCTGACTGGCCCAGCCCACCCTGTGTGCCCTGCTTTGCATCAGGCACTGGCGGAGGCCCTCTGGACTCTAGGGTCCCCATCCCTGGGCGCCACAGAGGGGGGTGGGCGCAGCGCCTCATCTCTCACAGCAGGCTCCCGGGCTCTGGGCCCCGCAGGTCCCTCCTCTGCCCGCCACCTGGTGCCTGGGCCCTGCAGCGAGGCCCCTGATCTCCCCGCCCCGGGCCACTGCTACAGCTTTGCCGACAACCTGGAGGGGGGCGTGACCTTCGAGGCCCCCGACCTTCCTGAGGAGACCCTCATGGAGGTCAGGCCCAGGGTCCCTGGCTGGAGTGGGGGGGGGGGGGCCTGCCCTTCTCCCCTGCAGCAAAAGCATCCCCAGCCCTCCAGGGCCTGACCTGTAGTCCTCCCCAGCAAGAGCACACAGAGACTTTGCACAGCCTGCGCTTCACACTCGTGTTCGTCCAACAAGTGCTGGAGATTGCAGCCTTGAAGGGCAGGGCCAGCGAGGCGGCTGGGGGCCCAGAGTACCAGCTTCAGGAGAGCATGGTGGCCGACCAGATCAGCCTGCTGAGCCAGGAGTGGGGGTGAGTGCTGCCGGGGTGCCGGGGGGGGGGTGGCGGCGGTCTGGGCTGGGGTGCCGAGGGGGGGGGGCGGCCTGGGCCGGGGTGCCGGGGGGGGGCGGCCTGGGCCGGGGTGCCGGGGGGGGGGGCGGCCTGGGCCAGGGTCTGCACTGCCTCTGACCTGCCCGCTCCCCTCAGCTTCGCAGAGCAACTCGTGCTGTACCTGAAGGCGGCTGAGCTGCTGTCCTCTGGCCTGCAGACAGCCATCGGCCAGATCCGGGCCGGCAAGCTCTGCCTGTCGTCCACGGTGAAGCAGGGTGAGAGCAGAGAGCAGGGAGGAGTCGTAGGCCCAGGCCAGACAGGCGCCCAGAGCTTGCACAGTCTGGTGCTGGGCATAGGATGTGGGCGCGGGACATCTTGGACACAACTCTGAGCTGCATCCAAGGTCAGGATTGCTGGGGACTGGCGGCAAGGGGTGAGATGGAGGGGCCTGTCCCGTCTCCTCGTCCTCGCAGGCCCCAGCCTGCCCTGGCTCAGCTCTCCTGCAGGTCCGCCGCTCTCTGCAGAGGCTGAGCTGACCGCCGCCCTCCTCCTGCAGTGGTGCGCAGGCTGAATGAGCTATACAAGGCCAGCGTGGAGTCCTGCCAAGGCCTGAGCCTGCGGCTGCAGCGCTTCCTCCTGGACAAGCAGCGGCTGCTGGACGGCGTTCACAGCGTCACGGCCGAGAGGCTCATCCTCAACCACGCTGTGCAGATGGTACGAGGAGCAGGGGCTTGGCGCCGTAGCCCAGGATGCTAGCAGCGAGCGAGAGGCCTATCTTCTGTGCCTTGTGGGAAGTTGGTGGCCTGGCCTTTATTAGCGGTTTTGAGGTACTTGGAACACATAGTGTGTCCATGCTGTGGGCTTCAGAATACAGGCATTGGGGACTTTTCCCACTGGCCGCTGGGGTGTGGTGGTCACCACGGTGGTCTGAGTGGCACTGGTGGCCGGGGAATTGTGAGCCTTATGGCCAGCACTGTTGCTCCCGTTGCCAGGGTGGGATTGAGAGCCTTCTTTGGACCAACCAGAGAGCATAGCTACACAGGGCCCACCTGGTCACCTGGCCCCCCATGGCGGCCACAGCTAACACTTCGCAGTGGCCTCTTGGCCGTCGGGCTCAGTGCCGATCAGGCCCTTGCGGTGCGTGTGCCCTGTGTGAGGCGGAGGCTCTGGCTGAGGCCTGTTGGCCATGGCCAGCCCTGGGGGCCTCATGCTCAGCTGCATCTGTGCCTCAGGTGCAGTCTGCCGCCCTGGACGAGCTGTTCCAGCACCGCCAGGGCTGTGTGCCGCGCTACCACAAGGCGCTGCTGCTGCTGGAGGGGCTGCAGCACATGCTCACGGACCAGGCTGACATCGACAATATCGCCAAGTGTGAGTGTGCCTGGAGCCCCGTGGCTGGGGGGTGCCCGGGGCCCCACACTCACGCTTCCTCCCCCACAGGCAAGCGGTGCATCGAGCGGAGACTCTCGGCCCTCCTGACCGGCGTCTGTGCCTGAGCCTCTGCTGTCTGGCTGTGGTGTCCTCGGAGCTGGGCTCTGCAGGCCTGTAGGATGTGTACTGGCCAGACTCTGCACCTCAGCACAGATTTGATGGTGCTGAGCCTGCCACCTACCAGCTTCTGTGATGACGCTAGGTGGAGCCAAGCACCTGAGGCCACCGGCCTGGCACCGCCCCACCGCCTCAGCTGCCCTCTGCTGGCTGGACACCTGGAATGGGCCTTTGCCCCACCAGACAGGACTTCCTGAGCTTGTCCTTCCTGGCTGTCTTCTCCCCTGGCAGGCAGTCACGGTGCCAAGAGGTGGCGGGCAGGTGCACTGGACAGCCCCAAGGGTAGGCAAGGCCCTAAGACTGTGTTGCTGACTCCAAGCCAAAGCGAGCTTTTCCTCATGGCTCACTTGCTCCCTGGCTCACCCAGGAAAAGGGGTGTAGCCTTTTGGCCTCCCCATCTCTCTAGGAACCTCTCCCTCTGAAATCACCCACCCAGCTTTGTAAGTCACCCAAGCACTTTATGTAGACAGAGACTGGAGGACTTGGCCCCTTGGTGGCCTACAGCATAGACCACTGGGAAACGGCTTCTGTTCCCAGTCCCGCCGTCTGAGGTGTTGTACATATGCAGATACCTGTATACGAACATTAATAGCCTGGAGTGTGCCACTGCCTGTGTTTGGTCCTCAGAAGGAAAACAGAACAGGCTGCTCCCCTGGGGGTGGAGGGGAGGGAGGAGAGTACTGTTATTTAAATGTTATTTTAAGGACAGTCAGAAACACCAGCTCACTATACCGTGAACACCTGTCATGATCTTTTCACTTTATGTATAAAATGTCTTATTTTCCTGAAGCTCATGTTTTCTTTCAAGAAGGAGACTTAGATGTTTAAGAAATTGCTTTGGAGGGGTGGGGCGGGGTGGGGCGCCTGGAGCCCAGCTGGCGCTGCCGGGTGTGCAGGTGTGCCCAGCTGCCGGAGGCCCGGTGCCGCACGTGCCTCCGCTGGCTCTCCGCCCACTGTCCCGTCCAGCTCCCTCGCCGGGGCACAGTAGCACATATGCAAAGCCTCCCTCGTCAGGATGGCAAGGCTCCCGCACCCACTGGAGACCCTGCTGAGGCCCGTCTTCTAGGCTCCGTGGTCCACATGAGCCAGATACTGCCTGGCCTCCCTGGTCCGACAGCCTGGCCTCGGCCCTGCCCCAACCTACTTGAATGTATCTCTGGGTGTCCACAGGCAGATGTGGGTCTGCACTTCCAAGCAAGGGCAGACACACACAGACACAAGTGTTTCTCTTTGCAATACTTGAAATATTGCCACTGTGCTTGGATGAGTAAGAAAATGCCCCCAAGACTAGTTTCCTTTATCATCATCCCTGGCTCCCCTTGTTGCATGGAAGTGTTACATTTACTGCTCTGGCCAGCAAGTCCAGAACCACTGGAGTGACTGCGGGGAGGGGGCTCACTGCCCCCTGGTCCTGTGGTTTCCTGGTGTGTGTGTGTGTGTGTGTGTGTGTGTGTGTGAGTGGCACCCGAGGGGCTCACTGCGCCCTGGTCCTGTGGTTTCCTGGTAGCTGTGTGTGTGTGTGTGTGGCACCCGAGGGGCTCACTGCCCCCTGGTCCTGTGGTTTCCTGGTAGCTGTGTGTGTGTGTGTGTGTGTGTGTGTGTGTGTGTGTGTGTGTGTGTGGCACCCGAGGGGCTCACTGCCCCCTGGTCCTGTGGTTTCCTGGTAGCTGTGTGTGTGTGTGTGTGTGTGTACGCGCGCGCACGTCTGGTTATGGATGCTGGGTGCAAATCCTGTTCTCCACAAAGTAGTGTCCAGGCTCCCCCATCCTTCCCATCTATATTAAAATGAGTTTTATGTGAGTCCCCCCTTTTATGTCCCTCTGTGTAATGTCAATTTAAGGAAATAAACCTGCAATTGTTGATGTGGTGTCACTGGGGCTGAGTTTTTTGGGTTTTTTGGTAGCATGCATTAGTTGTACAGGGAGGGCTTGCTTTTTTCTTCTGTGCTGGTCCTAGAGCTTGAACTCTGGGCCTGGGCGCTGTCTCTCAGCTCTCCAGCTCAAGGCTAGCACTCTACCACTTGAGCCACAGCGCCATTCTGGCCTTTACTGCTTATGTGGTGCTGAGGAATTGAACCCAGGGCTTCATACATGATAGGCAAGCACTCTACCCCTGAGCCACCTTCCCAGCCCTAAACGACTGTTTTTATATGGTAAACATAACATTGCTAAAAGGCTAGGGACAGTATTAGGAGTGGGAGTTCATCAAGAAGCCGTATTTTGAGGGGACATGGGAAGTGGGGACCTTGGAACCCAGCAGGGGCTGGTTCCAAGTGGACCCCAGAGAACAGGCTTGTCTTGGGCAGGAGAAACGCTGCCTGGAGGCCAGACCAGGCCCTTGCCGCCCGGGAGCCACATTGCACGCGTTCTCCTGACTGGTGTTCGTATTTGCAGTGAATCGGGTTGCAGTGACTCGGGTCGGGGCCCGGGGCTGCGGCCTCGGTGTGGGCTGGGGGCCCGGTCTGTGCTGGGGCTGTGTGGGCTGGGGGCCCGGTCTGTGCTGGGGCTGTGTGGGCTGGGGGCCCGGTCTGTGCTGCGGCCTCGGTGTGGGCTGGGGCCCCGGGGCTGCGGCCTCGGTGTGGGCTGGGGGCCCGGGGCTGCGGCCTCGGTGTGGGCTGGGGGCCCGGGGCTGTGGCCTCGGTGTGGGCTGGGGGCCCGGTCTGTGCTGCGGCCTCGGTGTGGGCTGGGGGCTCGGTCTGTGCTGCGGCCTCGCTGTGGGCTGGGGGCTCGGTCTGTGCTGCGGCCTCGCTGTGGGCTGGGGCCCCGGGGCTGCGGCCTCGGTGTGGGCTGGGGGCCCGGGGCTGCGGCCTCGGTGTGGGCTGGGGGCTCGGCTCTCGGGCTCCCGGCCCGGCCCGCGGCCTCGCTCACCCGCGGCCTCGGTCTCGGGTCACCTGGGAAACCACGAGAAGAAAGCGCGCTTTGGACCGTCTGACACCCGGTGGTCAGGCCCGACTCTGCGGGCACAGCTTTACCCTCCGGCTCCGGCTGTCAGGACGGGTGGGGCCGGCGGCAGGGCCTCCTTCTCCTCCTCCGTCCGGGAACTCCCTGGTGCCCCGCGCAGGGCTGGGCTCGGGGGCCGGGGGCGTCTCACCGCTCCAGCGGGTCCTGCACCAGTCCCGGGCAAGACAGAGCAGGGCGTCCCTGGGAAGGGGGGGCAGCTGGGGTGCCAGGCCCTGGGAGCTGTGCCCCTTCCCTCCCCGGGGTCAGGGCAGGGCGCGGGCCTGGGCAGGCAGGAGCCTCGGCTTTCCAGCCTTATCCTCGCCCCGGGTCCCCACTGCGAGGCCCCCCGGTGCCGGGCCAGCCTGCCGCGTGCACCCGGAGCCCGCGTGCCTCGGTCCGCTTCCGGTCCCGGCGGGCCCGACCCGGCTTCGGGGCAGACGCGACTCCGCCTCCTCGCCGGGGTCCGGGTGTGTCGCCGAGGGCCTCGGGGTGCGAAGCTGGACCCACCGGCGGTGCGTCCGCGGCCCACCAACGCACACCCGAGCGCACCTGACTGCACCAGCGGAAGGAGCCGCGGTCCAGGGGCCTGGGCACCTGGCTCCCCTGCCCGGCTCCTTCAGCCTCTTTCCAAGCCGCGGGAGGCTGCGCGCCCCGCCCCTGCGCGCCCCCCTCTCCTCCTCCCCGCGCCCCGCCCCTGCGCGCCCTCTCCTCCCCCCCCGCGCCCCGCCCCTCCCCGCGCGCCCCACCCCTGCGCGCCCCCCTCTCCTCCCCGCGCCCCGCCCCTCCCCGCGCGCCCCACCCCTGCGCGCCCCCCTCTCCTCCCCGCGCCCCGCCCCTCCCCGCGCGCCCCCCTCTCCTCCTCCCCGCGCCCCGCCCCTGCGCGCCCTCTCCTCCCCCCCCGCGCCCCGCCCCTCCCCGCGCGCCCCACCCCTGCGCGCCCCCCTCTCCTCCCCGCGCCCCGCCCCTCCCCGCGCGCCCCCCTCTCCTCCTCCCCGCGCGCCCCGCCCCTGCGCGCCCTCTCCTCCCCCCCCGCGCCCCGCCCCTCCCCGCGCGCGCCCCCCTCTCCTCCCCGCGCCCCGCCCCTCCCCGCGCGCCCCGCCCCTGCGCGCCCTCTCCTCCCCCCCGCGCCCCGCCCCTCCCCGCCCCCCTCTACTCCCCGCGCCCCGCCCCTGCGCGCCCCCCTCTCCTCCCCGCGCGCCCCGCCCCTGCGCGCCCCCCTCTCCTCCCCGCGCGCCCCGCCCCTGCGCGCCCTCTCCCCCTCCCCGCGCCCCGCCCCTGCGCGCCCTCTCCCCCTCCCCGCGCCCCGCCCCTGCGCGCCCTCTCCTCCTCCCCGCGCCCCGCCCCTGCGCGCCCTCTCCCCCTCCCCGCGCCCCGCCCCTGCGCGCCCCCCTCTCCTCCCCGCGCGCCCCGCCCCTGCGCGCCCTCTCCCCCTCCCCGCGCCCCGCCCCTGCGCGCCCTCTCCCCCTCCCCGCGCCCCGCCCCTGCGCGCCCTCTCCTCCTCCCCGCGCCCCGCCCCTGCGCGCCCTCTCCCCCTCCCCGCGCCCCGCCCCTGCGCGCCCCCCTCTCCTCCCCGCGCGCCCCGCCCCTGCGCGCCCCCCTCTCCTCCCCGCGCGCCCCGCCCCTGCGCGCCCTCTCCCCCTCCCCGCGCCCCGCCCCTGCGCGCCCTCTCCCCCTCCCCGCGCCCCGCCCCTGCGCGCCCTCTCCTCCTCCCCGCGCGCCCCGCCCCTGCGCACCCCCCTCTCCTCCTCCCCGCGCGCCCCGCCCCTGCGCGCCCTCTCCCCCTCTCCCCGCGCCCCGCCCCCTGCGCGCCCCCCTCTCCTCCTCCCCCCGCGCCCCGCCCCTCTCTGCCCCGCGCCCCTCTCTCCCCCGCGCCCCGCCCCTCTCTCCCCCGCACCCCTCTCTCCCCGCGCCCCGCCCCTCTCTCCCCCGCGCCCCTCTCTCCCCGCGCCCCGCCCCTCTCTCCCCCGCGCCCCGCCCCTCTCTCCCCCGCGCCCCGCCCCTCTCTCCCCCGCGCCCCGCCCCTCTCTCCCCCGCGCCCCGCCCCTCTCTCCCCCGCGCCCCGCCCCTCTCTCCCCCGCGCCCCGCCCCTCTCTCCCCGCGCCCCGCCCCTCTCTCCCCCGCGCCCCGCCCCTCTCTCCCCCGCGCCCCGCCCCTCTCTCCCCCGCGCCCCGCTCTCTCCTCCCCCGCGCCCCGCTCTCTCCTCCCCCGCGCCCCGCTCTCTCCTCCCCCGCGCCCCGCTCTCTCCTCCCCCGCGCCCCGCTCCGCCCCGCCCCTCTCTCCCCCGCGCCCCGCTCTCTCCTCCCCCGCGCCCCGCTCCGCCCCGCCTCTTCCGCGACCGACTTTTGATCGCGTTCGGCCGCCGTCCACCTCCCGACGGCTTCCGCCCTCGCCCACGTGGCCCGCCGCTCCCCGAGCGGGTAGCCGGGGCCGGGTCTCCGGACTCCTGAGAAGCGGGGGTAGGAGGGGCAGGAGGGGTCAGAGGTTCGCTTGGGTCCCCCGGAGGTCGGAGGCTGGCGTGTCCGGGGCGGCGAGGCGCTGCCGGCCGCCGTGCATGGGTCTCCCGGGCCTGCGGGCAGCGCTGCTGACGGCCTGGGGACGGTGGGCCGCGCGCCCCGGCCTGCGGGCGCCCCGGTAAAGACCCGGCGCTGGCGCCCCGCCCGCTCCCCCCCCGCCCGCCCGCGCCCCCCCGGCCCCGCGCCCCCGCGCCGCCCTCCCCCCCGCGCCCCGCGCCGCCCCCCCCCGCCCCGCGCCGCCCCCCCCGCCCCGCGCCGCCCCCCCCGCCCCGCGCCGCCCTCCCCCCCGCGCCCCGCGCCGCCCCCCCCGCCCCGCGCCGCCCCCCCCGCCCCGCGCCGCGCCCCGCGCCCCCCCGGCCCCGCGCCCCCGCGCCGCCCGCCCGGCCCTCCGGAAGCGCTGCGGGAGGCGCCGCCCGGTCCCCCTCCGACTTGAGCCCCCCTCTCCCCAGCCTGCCGCCCATGGCCGGGAACGAGGCGCCCCCCGCGCGGACCCCGCGCCAGCCCGGCCGGAGGGCCCGCGGCGGCTGGGTGTGGGAGGAGGCGCAGCCGCAGCCGCCCAAGCGGCCGAGGGGCGGCGAGGACGCGGAGCCGCCGCGGAAGCCGCCCAAGCGCAAGATCGTGCTGCTCGTGGCCTACTCGGGGAAGGGCTACCACGGCATGCAGGTGCGCGGGGCGGGCCCCCCCCGGGCCCCCGGCCCCGCCGGCCCCGCGCCGGCCTGGCTCCCCGCCCTGCAGGTGTGACAGTGCGCGGCGGCCACGGGCCTGGAAGGGCCCCGACCCCTGCAGGGGGAGCGCCTGCGCCCGGGGGCGCCGGGGCGCCGGGGCCTCAGCCCTCCCGAGGCCGGCCGGGGCGGGAACAGCCACGTCTGTCTCTCTCCCCCAGAGGAATGTGGGGGCCTCACAGTTCAAGACAATCGAGGACGACCTGGTGTCCGCTCTCGTCCGGGCCGGCTGCATTCCCGAGAACCACGGCACGGACATGAGGAAGATGTCCTTCCAGCGATGTGCCCGAACGGACAAGGTGGGTGCAGCCCCTGCCCCCGCCCGGGCCCGCGGCCGCGTGGGCCTGCGCTAGGGCCTGGCCAGGGCCCCTGGGCTGTTGTGATCAGGCCCAGCGCTCTACACGTGAGCTACAACACTGCTTCTGGCTTTGTGTTGGTCAAGTGGAGGTGAGAGTAACGTGGACATGTCTACCTGGGATTGTAAGTGTGAGCCACCGGCCCTTGGCTGTGCTGGTATTTTGTGTGTGTGTGTGTCTCCGTCGTGGGGCCTGAACTCTGGGCCTGGGCGCTGTCCCTCAGCTCTTCAGCTCAAGGCTAGCGCTCTACCACTTGAGCCACAGCACCACTTCCAGCTTTTTCTGCTTATGTGGTACTGAGGAATCGAACCCAGGGTCTCATGCATGCAAGGCAAGCACTCTACCACTGAGCCACCTTCTCAGCCACAGATTATTATTTTTTTGGGGGGGGTCCAGTCGTGGGGCCTGAACTCTGGGCCTGGGCACTGTCCCTCAGCTCTTCAGCTCAAGGCTAGCGCTCTACCACTTGAGCCACAGTGCCACTTCCGGCTTTTTTCTTTTTGCTTATGTGGTGCTGAGGAACTGAACCCAGGGCCTCGGGCATGCAAGGCAAGCGCTCTACCACTGAGCCGCCTTCCCAGCCCTGCACTGGTATTTTTGGGATAGTCTTGTGTGTGTGAGTGGATGTGTGCATGCATGCCTGTCTGTATTGGGACTTGTCTTCACTTGTCTTTTTCACTCAAGCCTGGTGCTCTGCTACTTGAACCAAACCTCCACTTCCACTTTTTTTTGCTGTTTCTGCTGAGGCTGGCTTTGAACTATGATCCTCAGATCTCAGCCTCCTGAGTAGCCAGGATTACAGATGTGCATCATCCACCAAAGCCCAGCGACAGCACTGTTGTCATACTTGACTGTTCACTGGTGTCTCTGGAGGCCTATGGAGCTGGATGTCTCCTAACCCCACTCTGTTAGGGAATGAGGTGCTGCAGGTTGTACTCAGGGTGGGGATGGCTCCATCCATTTCTCCTTCCTTCTCTGCCTTTTTTTTTTTTTTTTTTTTTTTGTCGGCTGTGGGGCTTGAACTCGGCCTGGGCGCTGTCCCTGTGCTCTTCAGCTCAAGGTGAGCACTCTACCACTTGAGCCATAGCACCACTTCCAGTTTTCTGGTTATTTATCAGAGATAAGGGTCTCACAGACTTTCCTGTCTGGGCTGGCTTTGAACCATGATCCTCAAATCTCAGCCTCCTGAGTAGCTACGATGACAGGTGTGAGCCACTGGTGCCCGGCTTCTCTGCTTTTTTTCTTGCCATTCCTGGGGCTTGAACTCAGGGCCTGGACACTGTCCCTGAGCTTCTTTTGCTCAAGGCTAGCACTCTACCACTTGAGCCACAGCTCCACTTCCCGCTTTTTCTGTGTATGTGGTACTGAGGTATTGAACCCAGGGCTTCATGCATGCTAGGCAAGCACTTTACCACTGAGCCACCTTCCCAGCTCTCTACTCTGTTTTCAGGGTGTATCTGCAGCTGGTCAGGTGGTATCCCTGAAAGTATGGCTGATTGATGACATCCTGGACAAGATCAACAGCCACCTTCCCTCTCACATTCGGATTCTGGGTAAGCCTTGACGTGTAACAGGCTGCAACCTGGCTATTGGTGGCCTTGCAGAGAGACACAGGGCTGTGTGGGTTGGCCTTCTTTGTCCATCTTCGAGGATGTAGAGCAGTAGAACTGCAGGTGCCTAGCAGGTGACAGGGCAGCCGTAGGTCTTCAGGAAGTCAGAACTGCCACTTGTGGCAGACAGTTGGGTGAGCCCTCTGTCTCACACTGCTGTTTCATTGTGAGTATGGACATCATATTCCTGGTCAGAAGGGGATGGCTGTTCCCTTTTGTAACAGAATTGCTAAATGGGGTTCTTAGCTTCTCTGCTTTTTGTCTTGGCAGTGCTTCAAACAAAAAGAGCCTGTGTTTGCTGAGCAAGTTTTCCAGGCATATTCTAGCCTGTTTTCCTCGTTTCCCTATTTCTTCCTACTTTCCTTTCCCCTAACTATCTCCTTCCTTTCCTCCTCTTTTTCAAAAAAGAAAAATCTGTTCTTTGAAGGCACAGGCTTTTAACGTGTATTTAAGGTACAGTTTTTTGTGCTGAGGATGGACCTTGGGCCTTGTGCACGCCAGGCAGGTATACTACCAGAGCCACACCCCAGCCCTGATCAGAAATTGATATGAATGGATCATAATACCTTCTCTCTCTCTCTCTCTCTCTCTCTCTCTCTCTCTGTTGGTCCTGGCTGGCTTCAAACTGTAATCCTCTGATCTCAGCCTCCTGAGCAGCTAGGATATTGCAGGAAGGAGTCACCGATGGCTAGCTCATGCTCATCTTTTATGTGCTGCTCCAGGACTGAAGAGGGTGACTGGAGGATTCAACTCCAAGAACAAGTGCGATGCCAGGACATATTTTTACATGCTGCCCACCTTCGCCTTTGCCCATAAGGACCGGGATGTGCAGGATGAGACCTACCGCCTGAGCACGGAGACCCTGCAGCAAGTCAACAGGCTACTGGCCTGCTACACTGGCACCCACAACTTCCACAATTTCACCTCACAGAAGGGGCCAAGGGAGCCCAGTGCACGGCGCTACATCTTGGAGATGTACTGTGAAGAGCCTTTTGTGCGTGAGGGCCTGGAGTTTGCTGTTATCAAGGTCAAGGGCCAGAGCTTCATGATGCACCAGATCCGAAAGATGGTTGGCCTGGTGGTTGCCATTGTGAAGGGCTACGCCCCAGAAAGTGTGCTAGAGCGCAGCTGGGGGGAGGAGAAGGTGGATGTCCCTAAGGCACCTGGGCTTGGCCTGGTCCTGGAGAGGGTACACTTTGAGAAGTATAACCAGCGCTTTGGCAGGGATGGGCTGCATGAGCCACTGGACTGGACTCAGGAGGAGGGGAAGGTGGCAGCCTTCAAGGAGCAGTTTATCTATCCCACCATTGTCAGCACAGAGCGGGATGAGAGGTCCATGGCCCAGTGGCTGAGCACCCTGCCTGTCCATGACTTCAGTGCTACTGCGCTCGCAACTGCTAGCACAAGCGCCAAGGTAGGGCTGAGTCTCAAGATGCTGGCCCAGTGGGTGAGTACTGGCTCCCATTCTTAGTGTATGCATGAGCATGCTGAAGCCCATACATGTCACTCCAGAAGCAGATAGCAGCGGAGGACTGGTGGCCTCCTGTTCACTCTTTACCCTCAGTGCCAGGGGACCTAGGTGCTTAAGACTTACTGAGCTGGAGCCAGCCAGGCGGTGCTGGGTAATGCTGGCCCATGGCCGGTCTGAGTAGGAAATTTCAGGCATGGTTTTATCCCAGCCTTGTACTCTTGGAAGCTGTCTGCATCTATGAGGGTGGCACTGGAGTGGGGGCCAGCTTTGCTGTGTGAGAGCATTTGACACTGCTCATAACCTGGTCTCAGGCCAGCCCCTTGGATGGACCAGGTGATAATTGCTATATATATTGTAGAGTGAAGTAACTGTGGACCAGCCTTTTCAGTGGGGAAGAAGGACGGATGATAGATTGCCATGGTCTTCCCCCAGTCCCCCCCACCCCCGGGGAGGAATGCCTACTTGCATGAGATGTAAGTGCCAGACCCATAGTCGTTTTCCTGTCTGTCCCTTTTCTGCAGGTCCCTAGTTCCCTGGAGGGCAGTGACGGAGATGGAGACACGGACTGAAGCTGCAGAGCCCCACCCAGGGTCTCCATGCTGTGCCCATCACCTGAGTGGGATATGGGGAGCCAAGATTTCTGGGGCCAGCCTGTCAGGTGTGGCTTGGCTTCATAACCTCAGGATATTGAATTTTCCTCCCAGGAATACCTGCATTGAATCTATTTTTAGCTCATGCATTATGTGTGCATACTTTGGCATGTAAAGACACTATTTTTTTATAAGGAGATGATTTTCTTATTAAATAAAAATAAGGTTTGATGTTATCTTTTTCTCACTTGTGTTGAGGAATGGAGAGCTGCTGTTGGGATCGGACAGTTGGCTGAGGGATGTGGTAGCAAAGGGCAGGCAGCACGAGGTGGTGCTGCTGCTGCTGCTGCCCTCTCCTTGTTCCTCCAGCCCACCCAACATTCCAGCCCTTCCCTTTCTGGTCTCCCTGAAGTTGTCTCTTTGCAGTCCCTTGCCATAGTCTCAGCCAATCCATTGCTGGCCAGCTCCTAAGCTGTGGGGAGACCCTACCCTGTTCAGCAGCCTGGCAGCTTCCAAGGCATATGCACATACCTCACCCTCTCTCACGCCCTCAGGCCTTCCCCTCTGCCCATCTGCTGTGCATTCCTCGCAGAGGAAGCTGTGGTGGACCAGTGTGCTGTCCCCTTCTGCTGCTGCTGGTAGAATCCTCACCCCTCCCACCATGCAAGCCCTTGCATCCCACACCACCCGTCCAACGGCCCTGTCACATCTACTGTGCGGGTTGAGGGGATAGCGCGCCGCACTGACCCGCGCCCCGTGTGCATTGCTGGACGCCAGGTCTCCCTGGGGGGGCCCGTGGGTGACAGTGCACATTTCCTCCTCTCACCTTTGCCGAGGTCCTGGGGTTTGAATTCAGCTTTGGCGCTTCATCCCCTGAGCCATGCTTTTGGCTCAGTTGTGCCACGGGGTTTTATTTCCCCTGGGTGGTGGGGCGGGGACAGAGCTGCCCCTCGGTAGTCAGCGTGACAGGCCTGAGGCAACTTGTGCCTCGGCCCCGCTGGCTGCACCTCGGTAGGCCCGCACTCGCACTCGGAGCCCCGCACGTCAACAGAGAGGGGATGCAGCAGCCTGGCGAGCTCCGGGGAGCCACAGGCCCCGCCCCGCATTGGGAGTCCGCACCTCAGCCCTGGCCCCGTGCCCTCAGCCCCGACCCTCAGCCCCGGCCCCTACCCTCAGCCCTCAGCCCTCAGCCCCGACCCTCAGCCCCGGCCCTCAGCCCTCAGCCCCGGCCCTCAGCCCCCAGCCCCGACCCTCAGCCCCGGCCCTCAGCCCCGACCCTCAGCCCTGGCCCTCAGCCCCCAGCCCGACCCTCAGCCCCGACCCTCAGCCCTCAGCCCCGACCCTCAGCCCCCAGCCCCCAGCCCGACCCTCAGCCCCCAGCCCCAGCCCTCAGCCCCCAGCCCCGGCCCTCAGCCCTCAGCCCCGACCCTCAGCCCCGGCCCTCAGCCCTCAGCCCTGACCCTCAGCCCCGACCCCACGTCCTTAGCCCCGACCCTCAGCCCTGACCCTCAGCCCCGACCCCACGTCCTTAGCCCCGACCCTCAGCCCTGACCCTCAGCCCCGACCCCACGTCCTTAGCCCCGACCCTCAGCCCCGGCCCTCAGCCCTCAGCCCCGACCCCCAGCCCCGGCCCTCAGCCCCGACCCTCAGCCCTGGCCCTCAGCCCTGGCCCCACGTCCTTAGCCCCGACCCTCAGCCCTCAGCCCCGGCCCCCGCCCCGGCCCTCAGCCCTCAGCCCCGGCCCTCAGCCCTCAGCCCCAGCCCTCAGCCCCGACCCTCAGCCCTCAGCCCCGACCCTCAGCCCCGACCCTCAGCCCCGACCCTCAGCCCTCAGCCCCGACCCTCAGCCCTCAGCCCCGGCCCTCAGCCCCGACCCTCAGCCCTCAGCCCTCAGCCCCGACCCTCAGCCCTCAGCTCCGACCCTCAGCCCCGACCCTCAGCCCTCAGCCCCGACCCTCAGCCCTCAGCCCCGACCCTCAGCCCTCAGCCCCGACCCTCAGCCCTCAGCCCCGACCCTCAGCCCTCAGCCCTCAGCCCCGACCCTCAGCCCTCAGCCCCGACCCTCAGCCCCAGCCCTCAGCCCCGACCCTCAGCCCCGACCCTCAGCCCCGACCCTCAGCCCTCAGCCCCGACCCTCAGCCCTCAGCTCCGACCCTCAGCCCCGACCCTCAGCCCCGGCCCTCAGCCCTCAGCCCCGACCCTCAGCCCCGACCCTCAGCCCCGACCCTCAGCCCCGGCCCTCAGCCCTCAGCCCCGACCCTCAGCCCCGGCCCTCAGCCCTCAGCCCCAGCCCTCAGCCCCAGCCCTCAGCCCCGACCCTCAGCCCCGACCCTCAGCCCCAGCCCTCAGCCCCAGCCCTCAGCCCCGACCCTCAGCCCCAGCCCTCAGCCCCAGCCCTCAGCCCCGACCCTCAGCCCCGACCCTCAGCCCTCAGCCCCGACCCTCAGCCCCAGCCCTCAGCCCCAGCCCTCAGCCCCGACCCTCAGCCCCGACCCTCAGCCCTCAGCCCCGACCCTCAGCCCCAGCCCTCAGCCCCGACCCTCAGCCCTCAGCCCCGACCCTCAGCCCCGACCCTCAGCCCCGACCCCACGTCCTTAGCCCCGACCCTCAGCCCCGACCCTCAGCCCCGACCCTCAGCCCTCAGCCCCGACCCTCAGCCCTCAGCCCCGGCCCTCAGCCCTCAGCCCCGGCCCTCAGCCCTCAGCCCCGGCCCTCAGCCCTCAGCCCCGACCCCACGTCCTCAGCTCCGGCCCTCAGCCCCGACCCCACGTCCTTAGCCCCGACCTCCGCCCTGGCCCCGGTCCCGCGCCCGGCCCCGTCAGCCCGCGACTCAAGCTCCGCAACTCCGCCCCGCCGCGTCCCGGCGCCGACGGGCGCCCTCGCGCGGTCATGAGCGGCGTCCCAGCCCGGCGCGCGCCCCTCTCGCTCGCCGTAGCCGCCGCGCCGCCGCTTCCGGCGCCCGCGGACCCGGATGCACCGAGCGGCTGTGGCGCGTTCGAGCCTGCCGCCGTTCGGACGCCTCGGAGCGCGGCCCGGAGGCTCAGGGTGAGCGGGCGGCGGGCCGTCGGGCGGCGGGGGAGGTCTAGGCGTCGAGCCGCCCGCGCCGCGGCGGGCCCCGGCCGCGGCGTTGCTCTGGAGGGGCGGGCGGCGGCGGGCCGGCCCCGAAGGCCCTCTTCGGCCGGCCGGGATCCCCGCGCGCGGCGTTGGGCGGGCCCCGCCGCCCGGACAGCCCGGGACGCGCAGTGCGCGGCCTCCCCGACGTGGGCCCGAGCCGGGGCGGGGCGGAGCTGGGCCGCGGCCTCCTCCCCGACGTAGGCCCGAGCCTGGGCCGCGGCCTCCCCGACGTGGGCCCGAGCCTGGGCGGGGCGGGGCGGAGCTGGGCCACGGCCTCCCCGACGTGGGCCCGAGCCTGGGCGGGGCGGGATGGAGCTGGGCCGCGGCCTCCTCGACGTGGGCCCGAGTCTGGACGGGGCGGGATGGAGCTGGGCCGCGGCCTCCTTTCCGTGGGCCCGAACCTGGGCCTGACAAGGCAGGGTGTGAAAGGAGCCGAAGCGTGAGCTCTGCCGCTCTGAGCTCTGTCGAGGCCCTGGTCTGGTGGTGGAAATGGGTCGTCGTTGGGGCAGGGCCCCGCCCATCCGTGTGTGTGAGTGTGTGTGAGTGTGAGTGTGAGTGTGCGCGCGCTTTGTGCGAGCGAGAGACTGGCTCTTGCAGTTCGTGTTTTTGTTATTATAAAGGTGACGTGCAGAGGCTAGCGTTAGGAAAGTCGGGTAAAGAGTACATTTCTTTTCGGACACTGTCATCTCTGATAATTCTTTTCTAGCCTTTTTGTGCTCGAGAATAGCACTCTACTACCACTTGAGCCACGGTGCCACTTCTAGCTTCTTCTGAGTAGTATATTGGAGATAAGAGTTGGGGGGGGGGCGCTGGGAAGGTGGCTCAGTGGTAGAGTGCTTGCCTAGCATGCATGAGGCCCTGGGTTCGATTCCTCAGCACCACATAAGCAGAAAAAGCCAGAAGTAGTGCTGTGGCTCAAGTGCTAGCCTTGAGCTGAAGAGCTGAGGGACAGCACCCAGGCCCAGAAGAGTACAAGCCCCAAGACCAACGAAGAGTATCTGGGACTTTTGTTCCCCAGGTTGGCTTGGCTTTGAATTACGATCCTCTGATCTCAGCCTCCTGAATAGCTAGGATCATAGAGGTGTGCCACCAGAGCCCTGTGTACATCAGAACCTTAAGTCCTGAAGGCCATATCTCATGACAGTGTAGACACTGGATCTTGGAAGAGGAATGAAAAAATTCTTGGTGATTATAATGGCTGAGGCTTCCAAACAGCCATGGCACAGGAACAGAGAACAAACACATGTAACTGCCACTCTTGCATTTTCCAGGGGCTGGAGAAATTAGAACTGTGTCAAGTGTTCTTTATAGTTCAGTAGAAAAGATTGAGAATGACATAGAGAGTGGTGGTTTGTGTAGGGCACTGGTGGCTGATGTCATGTCTGATCCTAGCTACTCAGAAGGCTGAGCTCTGAGGATCGTGGTTTGAAGCCAGCCCTGGGCAGGAAAATTGTGAGACTCCCATCCTAATTAATCACCAGAAAACCAGAGGTGGAGCTGTGGTTCAAAAGTGGTAACGCAGGGCTGGGAAGGTGGCTCAGTGGTAGAGCGCTTGCCTTGCATGCATGAGGCCCTGGGTTTGATTCCAAAGCAGAAAAGCACATAAGCAGAAAAAAAAAAAGCCAGAAGTGGCGCTGTGGCTCAAGTGGTAGAGCGCTAGCATTGAGCTGAAGAGCTGAGGGACAGTGCCCAGGCCCAGAGTTCAAGCCCAAAACTGGACCCCCCCAAAAAAGTGGTAAGGCAGTAGCCTTAAGCAGAAGGACTCAGGGACAGTGAGTGTCCAGCCCTTGAGTTCAAGTCCCAGGACCGACAAAAGAAAAAAAATGGTGTTTTGGAGTCACTGCTCCATGTTTGCTAAAGCATTTCATACCTCTCTGAAAAGGGGCTTGAGGTGTCTCAAGTTAAGAGCCTGCTATGATCTCATCTTTTAATTTTTTTGATGGTAGTATGGATTAGCCCAGGGCCTCACTTGTGACTTAAGTGCTCTTTTTTTGTTGTTGTTGGGCGTGGGGCTTGAGCTCTGGGTTTGGGCACTGTCCCTGCGCTCTTCAGCTCAAGGCGAGGGCTCTACCGCTTGAGCCACAGCACCACTTCCAGTTTTCGAGTGGTTTATTGGAGATAAGAGTCTCATGGACTTTCCTGCCCGGGCTGGCTTTGAACTGTGATCCTCAGATCTCAGCCTCCTGAGTAGTTAAGATTACAGGCGTGAGCCACCAGTGCCTGGCGTGACCTGTTTGTAATATGTTCAACTATTTATTTTTGCTGGTACTCAGGCTTGAACTGTTAGCTTTTTTGCTCAAGGCTGGTGGCACTCTACCAATTGAGCCATTTCTTTACTTGGGGCTTTTTGTCAGTCACTCAATTGGAGATAAATTTTATAGGCTTTTCTACCTGGGCTGGCCTGCAACCTTGATCCTAAAATCTCAGTCTTTTGATTGTTTTATTTTAACTTCTTTAGATAAAAGCGATTATTAGAATATTTTTTTCTTTTGTCTTTTTGGGCTGTACTGGTGCTTGAACTCAGGGCCTACTACTTGAGTCCTGCCACTAGAGTCCCAATTGTAAAGTCTTTTGTTGTCTTTTGAGAAAGCAAAGATGACTTGAAATGGTTCTCAGGGATTAAAGATGGCATTCTGTAAGAAGGAGTTCTGAAGAGTGATGATACTTTAGGTGGAGGAAGGAGCTTCAAATGGCTAGGCCTAGGGTGATGTGTGTTACAGGCTGTCACTACCCTGCTGCTGTGGTGCCATCCCCTCCCAATCATCACATAAAATGTAATCGTTATGTTTCAGCTCAAGTGGTAGAACACCATTTATTTAATTGCCACTTCTGTACCCTATAAATGTGTATGAATATTATGAAAACACAAATGTCTTGCTTCATGATTTCCTGATATCTGAGATAGGTGTTTTGGGTGGTATGGCTGTAGGCATTTCCTGCTATCTGTTGAGTTACTTGCACTATGTTTTGGGGAAACACTTCCAAATCAAAGCATTTTGGTCGATTGTGTTTATTTCTCTAACCGGACTGTGAACTCACTGAAGTCAGGAACCATTTCTTTATTAAATTAGGTATAAGCCAGGTACCAGTGGCTCATGCCTATAGCCCTAGCTACTCAGGGGGCAGAGGTCTGGTAGTCAAGGTTCCAAGTCAGGCCAGGCAAGAAAAGTCTGGGACACTGTAATCTACAGCTAACCAGCAAAAAGCTGGAAGTGGAGCCATGGTTCAAGTGGTAGAGCACTAGCTTTGAGCAAAAGACGCTCCTGGGTAGCACCCAGATGCTAAGTTCAAGCCTCAGGATGGCTTGAGCCATAGTTTACAGTCAGTTAAAAGTTCACAGTTTTCATATAGTTCTGTGAATTTGTGAAGCGTGCATTATGTCTTGAAACCACTGTTACACATCAGGCTATAGACATAGCCCCATTCCTCAGGTTTCTCTTGCTTCTTTGTAGTGAGCCTTTCCCTATCTTCAGCCCTACTGCTTTCTCGCCTAACCTCCAGCCCTGTGTTTTTTCCTTTTCCAGAATGTTCTGTCAGTGAGTGATTCGTATGTGCGTGGTGTGCATTGGGTTGCCACTTGGCTTCTTGGGCTGGAATTCACTCGAGCTGTTGGGTGGTTCAGTAGCTCCTTTTCTTCAGTTGCTGAGTCTGTGCTCTGCTGTGAGC
The DNA here is from genome assembly GCF_024711535.1 of Dipodomys merriami. Classification (NCBI taxonomy): domain Eukaryota; kingdom Metazoa; phylum Chordata; class Mammalia; order Rodentia; family Heteromyidae; genus Dipodomys; species Dipodomys merriami. Next base: position 208,891 of record NW_027206241.1, on the reverse strand, counting down.
TCCACCATAGTCTATTTGTTCATCAGTTTCAGGTCAGTATTAATACTTTGACATATCTTTGTGGATTGTTATTGATAAGTATATGTGTATGTGTATATATGTACGTGTGTATGTGTGTGTGTGTATTTTATTTGGTGGTACTGGAATTAGAATTCAGGGCCTCATGTTTGCTGGGCCCTACCTGATAAACTGTTCTTCCAGCCCTTCTTTGCTTTAGTTATTTTTCAGGTAGGCTCTTGCCGAATGGTCTCTTGAATATACAACACCACGACCAGCTTATATGATGGAGATGAGGGTTGTCAACTTTTTTGTGAGAGTGTGTGTGTGTGCGTGCACACACAACAGATGCACATGAGCATGCTGGAACTGGGATGTGAACTGAGGGCCTAGAGCTCTGGCTTCTTTTTTTCCACCCAAGGCTGGTACTCTACCACTTCAGCTTTTTGTTGGTTAATTGGAGATAAGAGTCTCATGGACTTTCCTGCCTGGGATGGCTTTGAAGTGTGATCCTCAGATCTCAGCCTCCTGAGTAGCTAGAATATAGATGTGGGCCACTGGTGCCTGTCTTGAAAAACAAGTTATTATTACTTTTGTGCATTTTAGTTATAGTTTTGTATAGTTACCACCGAAGTGGTAACTATATTGACTTCTTCACAGGGGACTGTAGTCTCTTAATGGGAAAACTGTCAGTTTTCTTTCCAGCTTGAGCCAACAGTATCTCTTTCTTCTTCTCTGGTCTGCCCTTGGGGAGCAGCTTACACTTACACAGTTAGGCAGGTATTTGGCATCCAAGTCCTTGGTGAATTTTGGGAAGCACTTTCAGCTGCTTATAGAGAAGAGCCTTTGGCCACTGCAGCAGACACAGTGGGGCCATTTACAGAGTGAATGAGGTTCTGTTGGGCTGGATGTCCTGTATAGTACCAAAATGCTTAGGCCTTTCTCAAATGGGATTTACTATCTTCTTGACCTCCTGCTTCATGGCAGCCAGGGTTGGAGAGTTAGAACATCTTCCCTTGACATTCTTTCTAGTTGGCATGTTGAGTAGCTGGAGAGAAGAGGAAGGAAGGAAGTTGTAGGTAATAATTAATAGGCCTTCGTACATTGTCTGAGAAGAGTTAATAATAGGTGATCTTGTTTGAATCCGTGTGAATATATGCTCTATGACTCTTCAGTGCCTTTCAATGGTAATCATATTAGTGATCATTGTATCTGCCTTCCAGTAGGTTGACTTTAATTTTGATTTTCTAGGAGAACAAATACTTTGGATTAAAAAAGAGAGGTGACAATGCACCATGGAAATGGCCCTCAGCATGTCCAGCATCAGCTGCAGAGGTCTAGGTCCTCCACTGGCAGTGAAGAAGAGCAGCCAGCTCACCCAAACCTACCTCCATCCCCTGCAGCACCCTTCGCTCCATCTGCCAGCCCGTCTGCACCCCAGTCCCCTGGCTACCAGATCCAGCAGCTGATGAGCAGGAGCCCTGTGGCTGGGCAGAGTGTGAACATCACCCTGCAGAACGTCGGTCCCATCGTGGGAGGGAACCAACAGATCACACTGGCCCCCCTTCCACTGCCCAACCCTACCTCTCCAGGGTTCCAGTTCAGTACACAGCAGAGGCGGTTTGAGCATGGCTCTCCATCCTACATTCAAGTTACTTCCCCTCTGTCCCAGCAGGTCCAGACGCAAAGCCCTACGCAGGCTAGCCCTGGGCCAGGACAGGCCTTGCAGAGTGTGCGAGCAGGTGCTCCAACCCCTGGGCTTGGCATTTGCAGCAATAGCCCCACTGGAGGCTTTGTGGATGCCAGTGTTCTTGTGAGGCAGATCAGCTTGAGCCCATCCAGCGGTGGGCACTTTGTGTTTCAGGAGGCACCAGGCCTCACCCAGATGGCTCAGGGAGCACAGGTTCAGCTCCAGCATGCAGGAGCTCCTGTCACAGTTCCAGAACGGCGACTATCCCAGCCTCATACACAATCTGGAGGTACCATTCACCATCTGGGGCCCCAGAGCCCTGCAGCTGCAGGAGGGGCTGGTCTACAGCCTCTGGCCAGCCCAAGTCATATCACCACGGCAAGCCTGCCACCTCAGATCAGCAGCCTCATCCAGGGCCAGTTGATCCAGCAGCAGCAGGTGCTCCAGGGGCAACCTCTGAGCAGACCTCTGAGCTTCGAGAGGACACCTGGTATGCTGCTCCCTGGGGTTGGGAGCACCTCAGCATTTGGTATGACGTCCCCACCACCACCAACCAGCCCGTCCAGGACTGCCATGCCCCCAGGCCTTTCTAGTCTGCCCCTCACATCTGCAGGGAGTGCAGGGGTGAAAAAGGCCCCCAAGAAGTTGGAGGAGATCCCTCCAGCCTCCCAGGAGCTGGCGCAGATGAGGAAGCAATGCCTGGACCACCACCACAAGGAGATGGAGGCGCTCCGAGAGGTCTTCCAAGAGTGTCTGATTGAGCTGTTCTTCCTGCAGCACCTTCAGGGCAACATGATGGACTTCCTAGCCTTTAAGAAGAAGCACTATGCTCCACTGCAAGCATACCTTAGGCAGAATGATTTGGACATTGAAGAAGAAGAGGAGGAGGAAGAGGAGGAGGAGGAAGAAAAATCTGAAGTTATCAACGATGAGGTAAGAAACAGCTTAGTAATCTATGGGGCCTATGTGACACTGGTTAGATATATACAACAAAGTAATGAGCTTGGGTTATTGCAAAGCCTTTGGTTCTATAAGGATCTGATGGAGGGGTAAAGTTCAGAAGAGTGCATTTCTTTATTCCTTCACGGAGAGGAAGCACCACTTCACTGCACCTGCATCAGGAGGAATGTGCAGGATGGTCCTGTGACTAGTAACACTTTCTTGGTGCTGGGTGTGGTCACCAAGACCCAGGACCTCTTGGGCAGAGAGCTCAGCCTCCATGGTCCATGTTTCTCCTGTTTGGGTATAGTCCTTGGCCGACACCCAGGACAGCCTACAAGATTTGGGTAGAGGAGTGAAACTTGTTGCCTCTTGCCTGGTTTCCAGGTTTCATCTTGTGTAGGTCTGTACATAAAAATATCCACCAATGTGGCTTTTTAAAGGGGGTTTAAATGACCAGCCATAAATTATAAGTTACTACATGTGTTTGTATGTATCTTTATAATTAAAGTACAGGTATTGTGTCAAAAAACAAAATAACAAAAACAACACTGAATTTTTTTCCCCAATTTTTAGATGTAGTTTTAGATTTGAGATCATGTTTTAAACTCACATTTTGCAGACCTATATTGAATGAGATAGAATCTTTTGTAGACAGTTAATTTTTGGGTACCTAGAATGGGGCCCAGTAAACCCTACACCATTGTGGCTGCTAAGTATCTCGGATCTGTGCTTCCTGAGTACCAGAGCGATAGTGTGCTGTATTGTGATGCACTGTATTTTGTGCCTTTGTGTTGTGTAGTGTATACTATGTTGGTGGAGCTTATTTTGTTCTATGATACAAAATATTTTAAACCTTTGTCAGCCCTTCAGCAAAAATACCAGCTTTTGGTGAGCAAAAGCTTGTCTCTTTGCTCCTCACTGACATCTATGGATGTATTTGTGTGGCTTTGCCATCTGTGTTTTCTTTTTTTCAGAAGATCTTATGTTTTTCAGAAGGTCTTTATGATTACTTCAAGGACCTTACCTACTAGTGCTATAAAACAGTGAAATTTAGTTTTCTTTATGTTTGTATACTGATGTTGCCTGTAAGCTCAGTCACCTTATATGTATTTGAAGCAAATCTCCCCAAGTGTCTGCTGAAGTAGACCTTTGCTCTGTGACCCCCACATAGTACATACACAATGTAGTATTGTGGTGCAGATGGCCCAAGGAACTATAAGCTGCTGTAACTTGAGTCTGTCTGCTATTCCCACCTTAAAACCTGAGGTTGCAGAATCTAGGGTGCTGCCTGTGACCAAACAGGAGCCCCTGAACACTGGCATTTGTTAGGTTTTATGCAATGAAGATGTCAGTTCAGAGTGCAGAAATAATCCATTTTAAACACCCAAGTTAGCGAACTGTCAGCAATGAAATTCTAACAAAATTTTGAGCAGTTTTAAAAATTATGTTGCCTTTTTTTCTCAAAATATTTCTCTCAGGTAAAGGTTGTGACAGGCAAGGATGGGCAGACTGGGACTCCCGTTGCTATAGCAACCCAGCTTCCGCCAAATGTTTCTGCTGCTTTTTCATCTCAGCAGCAACCATTTCAGGTACTTTTTGATGGTTCTAAATTGTAGTCTCATCCCAAACGTTCCTTCATCCAGATATTTTAACCTTCGATTTACTATTCGCTCTTCAGCATTTTTTTTTCCAGAGCCCATTCCTTGTTTTTAAAAAGTAAAAAGTCTTCCTGCATATATAGTTATGAAATTAAATTGCATGAGTGAATGACAACACAGACTTTATTACTGCATTGTTTTTTTGTGTGTGTGTACCTGCAATGTGGTAGTAGCTTTTAGTGTGCATGACATCTAATATTTAAAGTCCTCTTTATTGTATGCTCAGGATTCTTTGTGTGTTGTGTTTTAATGTTTGTTCTTTTTTTTTTCTCTTGTGTCTTTTACTTGTATTTTGAGAACAGTGCAAAACAGAACAAGGAAAAAAAAAGACTTAAGCAGATGATAATTTGGTGTTTTTTAGCTGGAGGAAATACTGATGTGAATACCTCCTGAGATCATCAGGACTGCAGGCTGCTAAGGGAAGGAAATGAGAATGCCAAGATTTTAAAACACATTCCAAAGTCTAGGAGCTTTGAACTAGATTGTGTTGAGTTCTGAAAGCATCTTCATCTTTGATATTTTTGGTTGTAATTTTTGTTTGATGTAATTTCAAGCACATAAAAATTGTAATCATATGAAACTTTTCTCTTATGCCCTTTTCCTAAATTTACCAGTTTCTGTTTTTTTTTGTCCCATTTGCATTATCTTCATTCTCTCATCCAAGTGTATAACATCATATTATACTCCTTTAAGTAGTTCAACACTAGTAGATAAGGATGTTCTTTTACCTAGCCACAGTACAATGACTAAAATCAGGAAACTTAAATAATCCAATACTCTTCTATGATGGGCTAGAGATTTCATCTCTTGTCCTGAAAGTGTCCTTTATGTTTTTTTTCCCCAACCCAGTATATCTCCCATAGGGCTGTTACTGTGTCCCTCTACCCTTCTTTAATCTAAGCCAGTTTTCCAGTTTGTAACCTTGATGGTTTTGAGGAGTACAAGTCAGTTATTTTGTAGAAGGTCCTGTGATGCAAGATTGTCTGATGTTTCCTTATGTCACATTCGGGTCATGTGTTTTTTTTTTTTTGTCGGTCGTGGGGCTTGAACTCTGGGCCTGGGCACTGTCCCTCAGCTCTTCAGCTCAAGGCGAGCGCTCTACCACTTGAGCTACAGCGCCACTTCCGGGTCATGTGTTTTTTAGAGAAATGCTATAGCAGTTACTGTGTCCTATGAGTAGGGCTGTTAATTTTGAGCACTGATTAATTATGGTGGTATCTACCAGCATCCTTCAGTGAACAGTTACTCCTTTTTTCCTTTTGTAATAATGAAAAACTGGGAAAGGTACTTTGAGATTATGTAAATATCTTATTTCTCATTAAACGTTTACTCACTAATTCTAGCATCAGTTGATGAGTTGTGTCTGAGTCAGTTATTCTGTAAAGATTCCTAAGTAGATTTTCTGCCGCCATCATTCTTTCTGCATCTGCCTACTTACCTAATTATTCTGTGCTGGAAGTAGGCCTTGATAGATTTTTTGACACTTGAGCCATTCCTCCACATCTGGCTTTTTGCTGGTTAATTGGAGATAAGAGTTTTGAGTTTGCTTGGGCTGGCTTTGAACCAGGATTCTCAGATCTCAGTCTCCTGCGTAGTTACATTTTATAGTTGTGAGCCTCCAGTGCCTGGCACCTTCAATATTTACTCATTGAAATCTTCTGTCAGGAGAGACTTTACTCTTCCTCAATTGTGACATTCAGTTATATATATAGTAAACTCATCTTAATCAGTAGTTTATAAAATGTCGCTCTCAGTATTGTTTAAGTTTTTATTTGGAGAAATTCACTTTAGGTTCACTGGTTCACTTATATTTTCTATGAGTTTTGACAAATGTGTGGAGTTGTGTAGCTCTGCCATAGTCAAGAAGCAGAATTGATTATGTTAATCCTAAACTGTACTTTTACTTGCCCCTTTGTATTAAGACCTCCTTCTCCCTTGTTCCATGCTCTCCAGGACAGTATTATGTCTTGTCCAGATGAGGCATAGATGGAATCATACACAGCGGTCTTTGCCGTCCAGCCTTTACACTCAGCGTAATTCATTTGCCCATTTGTTCTTGTTAGAAATGGCATTCCCCTTATATAAATGTACCAAGTTTATCCTTTCACCCCTTGAAGCATAGTTGGATTGTTTTCATTTTAGGGATTCCCGAATAAACTTGCTATAATTGTTTACTTACAGATTTTAAAATTATTTTTGTGTGTGTGAACGTGGACATTCATTTGAGTAAATTGAAGTCAGGTTGTTGGGTTGTCTGTTAATTTTAAGTACATAGTAATCTTTATGTGTATTTCTAAGACTGAGGTTGGATGATTTTTCCTTTGTTCTTCAGTTGTTTTTGTATGTCTTCGTTGGTGACATCTGTTTATATCTTACCCATTTTTTTCATTGAATTGTTTTGTTCATGGTTACATTTGACAATTTATAGGATAGCAGGTTTTTTACTTTATATATATATATGAGACTGGGTTTTGAACTTAGAGTTCTTAGTAGGCATGCACTGTTTACCACCTGAGCCATGCCTCCAAACTGGATATCAAATTTTTTTTGTTAGATGTGCTTTTTTTTTTTTTTTTTTTTTTTTGGTCAGTCGTGTAGCCTGAACTCTGGGCCTGGGCGCTGTCCCTGAGCTCTTCAGCTCAAGGCTAGCACTCTACCACTTGAGCCACAGCACCATGTCCTGTTTTCTGGTAGTTAATTGGAGATAAGCATAGTTGGATTGTTTTCATTTTAGGGATTCCTGAATAAACTTGCTATAATTGTTTACTTACAGATTTTTAAATTATTTTTGTGTGTGTGAACATGGACATTCATTTGAGTAAATGGACTTTTTTGCCCGGGCTGGCTTTGAATCTCCATCCTCAGAGCTCAGTCTCCTGAGTAGCAAGGATTACAGGCATGAGCCATTGGTGCCAGACTTGGTGTGCTTTTTACAGTTTCTTTTTGTGTGTGTGACAGTCTGAGGGCTTGAACTCAGGGATTGGGTGCTGTCTTGTAGCAGTTTTGCTCAAGGCTATTGCTTTACCACTTGAGCCACAGCCTCCACTTTGGGCTTTTTGGTGGTTAAAGAAATAAGGGGGGCTGGGAAGGTGGCTCACTGGTAGAGCACTTCCCTTGCATGCCTGAGGCCCTGGGTTTGATTCCTCAGCAACACATAAGCAAAAAGAAAAAAGCCGGAAGTGGCACTGTGGCTCAAGTGGTAGAACGCTAGCCTTGAGCTGAAGAGCTGAGGGGCAGAGCCCAGGCCCAGAGTTCAGGCCCCATGACCTGACCCCCCCCCAAAAAAAAAAGAAAGAAGGGTCTCACTAATAAAGTATTGTTTAAATAATGGAAAAATAAATAAATAAGGGTCTCATAGCTAGGATTATCGGTGTGAGCCACCAGCGCCTGGTTTTTTTTCTTAGTCTTTATCATTTTCTTTCTTTTTTTAACATTTGTCTTTTGCAGAGCAAATTTTTAGGGGTGTGTGTGTGTGTGTGTGGCGGGGGAGTGTCCTGGGTTTGAACTCAGAGCCTGAGCACTGTCCCTGAGCTTCTTTTTGCTTAAGGCTAGACTTTATCACTTGAACCACAGTGTCACTTCAGTGTTTTCTGTTTCTGTGGTACTGAGGAATTGAACCCTCAGCTTCATGCATGCTAGGCAAGCACTCTATCACTAAGCTACATTCCTATTCTTTTTTTGTTGTTGTTGTTGGTCGTGGGGCTTGAACTCTGGGCTTGGGTGCTATCCCTGCCCAAGGCAGGGCGCTATTCAGCTCAAGGTGAGCGCTCTATCCTACAGCCTCAGCGCCACTTCCTGTTTTCTAGTGGTTTATTGGAGATAAGAGTTTCAGGACTTTCCTGCTCGGGCTGGCTTTGAACTGTGATCTTCAGATCTCAACCTCCTGAGTAGCTAGGATTACAGGCGTGAGCCACCAGCGCCAGGCTCATTCCTACCCTTTTTTTTTGGGGGGGGGGTGGTCCAGTCGTGGGGCCTGAACTCTGGGCCTGGGTGCTGTCCCTGCTGCTCTGCCACTTGAGCCACAGCGCCACTTCCGGCTTTTTTCTTTTTGCTTATGTGGTGCTGAGGAATCGAACCCAGGGCCTCAGGCATGCACAAGTGCTCTACCACTGAGCCACCTTCCCAGCCCCATCATTCCTACTCTTTATTGCTGATTGTGGGGCTTGAACCCAGGGCCTGGGCTCTGTCCTTGAGCCTCTCTCTGCTCAAGGCGAGCACTCTGCCACTTGAGCTACAACATCACTTTCAGTTTTCTGGTAGTTAACTGGAGATGAGTCTCATGGACTTTTCTGCCTGGGCTGGCTTTGAACCGTGATCCTCATATCTCAATCTCCTGAGTAGCTAGGATGGCATGTTTTCGCTTTTGATGAAGTTTAATCATCAACTATTGGTTTAAGTTTAAAAAAATTATCTTAGCAGGGCTTGGTGGTTCACACCTGTAATCCTAACTACTCAAGAGGTTGAGATCTGAGGATCACTGTTCAAAGCCAGCCTGGGCAGGAAAGTCTGTGAGACTTATGTCCAATAAACCACCAGAAAACTGGAAGTGGCTTTGTGGCTCAAGTAGTAGAGCAGTAAAGCATCACCTTGAGCTGAAGAGTGCAGGGACAACACCCAGGCCCAGAGTTCAAACCCCATAACTGACCAAAAAAAAAAAAAAAAATTATCTTTAGTTGGACAAAAGGGTTTCAATTCAACTTATCAGTTGATGAGTACAGTGTATCTTGTTCAGTTATCGTTTTCCTCCTGCCTCCCAATTCCACCCATTCTCCCATCTTATCCAAAATTTCCATTTTCACATATATGCATTGAATATTATGACTACATTTGCCTACTTTTCTTCTGCCTCCCCTCTCCTTTCCTCACTCTACTCTGACAACACATGTTTCAGCTTCTTTAACCTTTTTCTTTCTTTTTTAATGGATTGAGCTTCTGGTATTGTATCTAAGAACTATTTGCTCAGTCTATGCTCATAAAGATTTTCTTCTGTTTGCTAGTTATACAGTTAAGTCTGTGCAGTGTGACAGACATGTGCAGTGTGACAGACATAGAGAGAGGTTCAGTATTTTGCATACTGTACCAAATATCAGGCCTTAGACTCCTAGCTGAGTGTGGTGTTGGATGCCTATGAGGCTGAAGCAGGAAGGTTTCAAGTTTAAGGCAAGCCTGGATTACATAGAAAGTCACTTTTTGTAGTTGTTGTTTTTTGTCGGTCGTGGGGCTTGAACTCTGGGCTTGGGTGTTGTTACTGCACGCTTCAGCTCAAGACTAGCGCTCTACCACTTGAGCCACAGCCCCACTTCTGGTTTTCTGGTGGTTAATTGGAGATAAGAGTCTTAGGGACTTTCCTGCTGACTTTCCTACCCTGCTGACTTTCCTACCTGGGCTAGCTTTGAACAGTGATCCTCAGATCTCAGCCTCCTGAGTAGCTAGGATTACAGGTGTGAGCTACCAGTGCCTGGCTTAAGACGTTGTTTTAAAAAAGAAATAATCTTTCTAATCTGTCAACTCAGTGAAGAGTCATGTTGATCCTGTTTGTGCTAGACAGCTTCCATGCTAGGTGAGCACTCTACCACTAAGCCACATTTCCAGCCCTTCCGTGCTGAACTCTTATTTTCCATTGGTCTGAGTGATCTTGTAGTCTACCTTTTGCCAGTACAGCACTGTTCTGCCTGCTGTTTGTTCTTTTTTTAACTTGTTTTTGGTTATTCCCCTCCCCCCCCCTTTTTTATGAGGTACTGAGGAATGGAACCCAGGACTTCATTCATGCTAGACTCTACCACTAAGCCACATTCTGAAGTTTTATTGGGGTTGAATTGCATCTGCTGACCAGTTTTGGGAGAAGACAGTGTCATGACAATATCAAATCTTCCAGTTCTTGAATATGGTGGACCTCTCCACTTATTTAGGTCTTTGATTTCTTTCAAAATTTTCAGCATGTCAGTGTTGTATATGTAATTTGTTAGTTTTTTTTGTACAGTTACAAAGTCAATTTCCAGCTGTTCATTGCAAGCATGTAGAACAACAGGTTGTAGAGGGGCTTGAGTTCCCTGGCCCTGTATTCTTTTTCTTTTTGCCATTCCTTGGGCTTGAACTCAGGGTCTTGGCACTGCCCCTGAGCATCTCTCTGTGCTCAAGGCTAGTGCTCTACCACTTTGAGCCACAGCACCACTTCCACTATTCTGATGGTTTATAGTGGGGGAGGGGAGTTAGGATGGGAAGGGGGATAGTAGGGGAAAAACAAAGGAGGATAGGAAAGTCTTACTCATGTAAATGTAACCCCTCTGTACAGTATCTTTACAATAAAAAATATCTACTAAAAATAAAGTCTCATGGACTTTTTTGCATGGGCTGGCTTTGAACCACAATCCTCAGAACTCTTGTTTAGCTGGGATTACAGGCATGGCCCACCAACACCCACTCATACCTATATTCTTAAGCCTATAAAACTCCTGTATTAATTTTAGAGTCTCTTTTATAAATCTCATGGGATTTCATGCACAGAGACTGATGTCTGTAAATAGAGCAAGACTAACTTTTTTCTTTGAAACTGTTGTGACTTTTATTCCTTTTGTGGGAGGCAGTACTGGAGTTTGGGTCCGCTTTGTGGTTGCTAGGCAATTCTTCCCCAGCTGTTTTTACTTTTTTTTTTTTTTTTTTTCCAAATAGTCTAGTGCATTTATGCCTGGGCTGGCTAGGACTATGCTCCTGTTTATGCTTCCTGCATAGCTAGGGCAACAGGCACACACTACTGCACCTTGTCTTTTTATTGGTTGACGTGGGAATCTGTCTAACTTTTTGTTCAGGGAGATAGGCCTTGAATCAGAATCTAATCTCTGCCTTCCAAATAGGGTTATAGCTATTTCTTCATGCCTTGCTGCACTGGTCAGGACTTCAGTGTGATATTGCCTTATAGGAGTGGGAACATTTTTCACCAGGATATAGAAGGGAACAATGCTCTTAGCAGGCTGAGGAAATTCCTTTATTTCTTTATCATCAGTGGCTGTTGAATTTCATTAAATTCTGGTGTTTGTTTTTTTTTTTTGGTGGGGGTAGTACTTGAGTTTTGAACTTGGGGTCTTATGCTTGCTAGACAGGTGCTCTATTACTTGAACCATGTATAACATGTATAACATTTGGTGAAAGAAGACTGCCACATGATTCAGAGAGAAAAGAGTTTATTGAGGGTAGAGAGCAAACTGCCAGCCTGTACAAGATGAAGCATGCCGAGAGAGAAAGGGCACTGGTTTTAGGAGTAAAGAGGCAGATGTCATCTGGTCTGTGAGAAGGCAGCAGTAATGGTTCCTTGATGGTGAACATGTTTGTGTCTTTGGATAAAATCTGAAAGAAGTCTGACAAGGCAGGGGCTAAACAATAATTGGATGATTTGGCTAGTCCTTATCTCCTGCGTTCCGGGCTGTCCTGGAGTTGGATAAGGTCTCTAGCGACTTGATTGATGAACATTTGGATACTGGATAGGGAGAACATAGTAGACTGGTTAAGAATAAACAGTCAAGGCTGGGTGCCCGTGGCTCACGCCTATAACCCTAGCTACTCAGGAGGCTGAGATCTGAGGATCACGGTTCAAAGCCAGCTTGGGCAAGAAAGTCCGTGAGACTCATCTTAAATAAACCACTCAGAAAACTGGAAATGGTGCTGTGGCTCAAGTGGTAGAGCACTTGCCTTAAGCTGAAGAGCTGAGGAACAGAACCCAGGCCCGGAGTTCAAGCCCCAACACTGATGACAAAAAAAAAAAAAAAGAAAGAAAGCAAAAGAAAAAACCGTCAAGCCGGGCGTTGGTGGCTCACTCAGGAGGCTGAGATCTGAGGATCGTGGTTCAAAGCCAGCCTGGGCAGAAAAGTCCATGAGACTCCTATCTTCAATAAACTACCAGAAAACTGGAAGTGGAGCTGTGGCTCAAGTGGTAGAGTGCTCACCTTGAGCTGAAGAGCTCAGGGACAGTGCCAGGCCCAGAGTCAAGCCCCACAACCAACCAATCAAAAAAAAAAAAAAAAAAAAAAAGGAGTCAGTGGCTGGGAATGTGTCATGGAGTGCTTGCCTAGCATACAGGAAGCCCTAGGTTCAATTCCTTAGTACCACATACGCAGAAAAAGAGGTGATGCTGTGTCTCAAGTGGTAGAGTGCTAGCCTTGAGCTGAAGAGCTCAGGAACCATGCCCAGGCCCTGAGCTCAAGCCCCAGGACTGGCGGGGGAAGGGGAGTGGGAGAATAAGCAGTCAGAATCTGGGGCTAGGTTGGAGTGGCTAAGGGTCCAGTGGGAGGCTTGAACACTTTCTGTGCCTGGATTATACAATATGGATGGCACCTAGGAAGCTACCAGGGCAAACAGCCCTGAGCCGAGGACTCAGTATAAATTCCTGTCCATTAAGAAGAAAGACAAGTATGAACATTAGATAGGCATGCTTATTATTAACTTTTCTTTTGATCTTGCTCTACTTAATTTTGAAAGGGCTAGGGCACAGTGACTCTATTTAGGATGTGACACCAACCCCTTTTACTCCTCTCTATGATACCTCCATGCTAAGACTAGCTTTGTCTTTGTTGGCATCTCTTTTGTCAGTTTATGGGGCTTGAGCTCAGGGCCTGGGCGCTGTCCCTGAGCTCTTTTGCTCAAGGCTAGCACTCTACCACGGTACCACTTCTGAGCATTATGCTAGTTAGAGATAAGTCTCTACCTGCACTGGCTTAGAAACATGATCCTCAGATCATATAAATCTTTGTCCCTTTACTTCCAATTAAAGTAACAAGGAGATCAATAGAAACAGTTTTTAAGTAGGGCTCACTTGGAACTAGTAGAGAATTGACCAATAAATACTCGCAAGAATTATTTATTTCTCTCTGGGTTTGACTAAGTGCCGCAAAGGACAAAAATCTGCAATGAAAAAACACAATTTGGAACGGCAACTGATTAATTCAATTTAGCACTTTAGATTGAAACCATTGTAAACCTTACAGTAGACAGCAAAAAATAGCATTCAAGTTAAAGGTGTTCATTTGAAAGACCATAATGTGAACAAATATATATGTGAACTTAGGTAGCCTTAGTTTCCCCTTTCTCCACTTGGAAACAAATATTTAAGACAATTCTTACTGCCCAGATTCTATTGTTTCCAAAGGAAGTCATTTTTAATTCCCTTTCCAAAGCCTTTCTTTACTAACTTCTCCATTTTTTTTTACACTCCCTTTGCTTTAATTTGCATTTTAAAAATAACCTGTGGAAAGCCTTTTAACTAAACTTCCTCTTTATGCAAGATAATAATCCTTTGGAACATTTGGTAATACCCAAATCTGATTACCTTCTTTGTAGGTGGAGTTTAACATCACTCATTTTTAACCGTGGTTGCTGGTCATGAGCAGCACAGATACACAATTGAAATAAAAAACAAAATAATTTTAGGAAATAATACTCAAGATATCAGTATTCAAGACCAAAGCACTTTAGTGTGGTAGAAAAGACTTCTTTTTTGGGAGTGGGAAGATGGCTCAGTGGTAGAGTGCTTGCCTTGCATGCATGAGGCCCTGGGTTTGATTCCTCAGCACCACATAAGCAGAAAAAGCTGGAAGTGGCGCTGTGGCTTAAATTGTAGAACGCTAGCCTTGAGCTGAAAAGCTCAGGGACAGCTCCCAGGCTCAGAGTTCAGGCCCCTAGACCAACAAAACTGTCATCACACCATGGTGACAGTTTTTAATGTATTAAAACGAGGTTGTTTTGAACATGTGCACAAAAGTTTTAAGGTATGCTTAGGTTTAAAGAAAAAAGAAAATTGGCTGTAAGTTTTCTGGAATTCCAGTGGCAAAAAGACATTTTTGGCCACTGCATGATAGAAAAACAGGCAACACCAAAGAAAATACAAAACAAAACTCAAGAAACAAACTTTTGCCAACAACAGATTTTTTTTTTTTTTAAACAGATAACCAAGGTCTACATAACCTAGAACAGAATATGTATAGCTATCTTTGTTAGCAAAGCACATTAGATGAGCGGGCCTCAGTTTCCAAGACCTGAGTAGACAGGTGGTGACATTGGCATACAAATTCATCACAGACTGCTTCCTGGATGGGTGGTGGAAGGGTGGGTATCTTGTGACATATCTTGTGGTCAAGATGGTGAATTTCTTCATGAGTTATGATGGTAAGAAAACTTGGTGGAGCTTTATTGGATAGGTAAAGCAAGCAAGCAAACAAGCAACACAAAGCCAACAGACAGACAAGTAGAAAGGAAGGGGCACACTAACAGAGTGTCGCTGCCCTTGAGGAGATACAGAGGCAGACTGAGCTGCTATGAGAAAAGGTAAATTGTCTTTATAGAGGAAATGTCTGGGAGGCACAGAATTGAAAGTCAACAGAGGGAGTTTGCTTAGAGGGACAGAGGACAGAGAAGGATGAGCAAGGAGAACAGAGAATACCTGAACATATGGAGATTCTGACCATTTACCATTGCCTTGGCAGAAACTGTCCAAATTTTGCAATATTGTGCAGTCACAAGTGCTATATTCAGGTCAGTGATTGTAATTGTTCAGTTGTTACTAAGGCCAAATTTTTAAGTGGGGAAGTATCTTTTGGTTTTAGATCAGGTTTCAAGCTCAGAACAGCTAGGCTTTGAGAAGGAACTTAAGAGGGGGTCCCCAGGACCCAGCCTGCATTGCACACTCCAGGGTACAAGCCAAAAGTTTGGGCCATGAAGACTGATTTCTTAGCCTATAAGGCATTGGAAGACATCCCAAGGGAGTGTCTTGGCTTGGGAGAGATTGATGGGACCCTAGGAGTCTGATGAGTTTAAAGAGGTGTCCCTGTCCACCTGAGTCTCTTTTTTTTGTTTGTTTTAATTTTTGGGGGGGGGGTTCGGTCGTGGGGCCTGAACTCTGGGCCTGGGCACTGTCCCTCAGCTCTTCAGCTCAAGGCTAGCACTCTACCGCTTGAGCCACCTTCCCAGCCCCCTGTTTCTCTTTTAGATTAAGAGTCAGATTCCCCATTTAAGTGACCAGCCAAGGAGATGTAGGAGCCCTTTGGCGTGGCACCACATTGAAAAAAACAGCAGATGAACAACAGTGCCGTAGATGAGTCACTCACCAGACATAGGGAGGAGATGGTGTGGTGGGTGCATAGGCAGCCATGGTAAAGGTGAGATGTCTGAGGTGGAGTTTCTTTGGCTTTCGGCAGTTTGGGTCCGAGGAAGGGTGGTCAGGCGATTGAAGAGGGGATCCAGCGAGCAACTCCTGATGCCGTCCCCTCCCAAGTTTAGATACCAGATGAAAGGTTTGGCCAAAGGGGCCTGCCACGTGGTTCAGGCAGAAAAAGAGTTTATATGGGGGGGAGGGGGCAGAGGGAGGAGGAAGGAGCAAACTGCCAGCCACAGGAAATGCTGTGTGGAGAGGGAAGAGAAGGGGAAAAAAGAAAAGAAAAGGCTTATGGTTGAATGGGATTATATAGGGAAAAGTGGGAGGTGTGAACCCAGCAGATGCGGAAGTGATCTCAGAGTCTGTCTGTAAGAGGCGTGGCCAGGGAGGTTCAGGAAGTGACCTCAGAGCCTGGGATTCTTCTCTGACTCACAGTCAGGTGATTACTCATTTCAGGCAGGTGATTTCTGGTAAGGCTAAGTACTCTCTTTGAATGCCTAGCCCTCAAATGCAGTTTCTGTGTCTGTTGGTATCATTTGCAATTTGACTTTGTGTGTCTGTAAAAATGATGAATTGCCTTATATTGAGGTGTACTTTATAAACAGGGAATGCACTGGCCTTTATTATAGTGTCAAGTTTTGACAACTGTGCAGTAACCCACATGGTGATATGTTGTCTACTTTTCTCACTCTGAAACTTCCCCATGGCTCCTTGCTAGGCAGCTGCTGCCTAGTCCCTCTCTATGGCTCTTTCCCATGGTGCTCTCATTTATATCTGTACTGAGGTTATTTGTAAGCTGCTCTAGTGTACTTGTGACATGTCCATGTTACTTTATGACTCAAAATGTTTAAGATTCTCCACCCTTTTTCCCTCCTCCTCTCCTTTTTTTTCCTTTTATTAATTTGACAGAATTTTACTATGTAGCCCAATCTGTTCTCAAACTTGAAAATCCTCTTGCTTCTGCCTCCCCAGTTCTGGGGAGGTGTTTACCACCAATCTTGGCTTAAGATTCAGTCTGTATTTCTAGTTACTTGGAAGGCAGACATCAGAAGATTGCAATTGGAGGCCAGTTTGGGCAAAAAAGTCTGAGGGCTGGGAAGGTGTCTCGGTGGTAGAGTGCTTGCTTAGCATGCATGAAGTCCTAGGTTTGATTTCTCAGTACCACATACACAGAAAAAGCCAGAAGTGGTGCTATGGCTCAAGTGGCAGAGTGTTAGTCTTGAGCAAAAGAAGCTCAGAGACAATGTCTAGGCCCTGAGTTCAAGCTCCAGGACTGGCAAAAAAAAAAAAAAAAAAAAAGGTTTATGAGACTCTGTCTCAATAAGCATGGCATGGTGGTGCATGCCTGTACAGGTGCCAGCTACATTGGAGGCTTTAGGAAGAAGGTCTATAGCAAAAAAGGTGTGACTCTACCTGAAAAATTTGCTAAATTAACAGGGGCTGGAGGTGTGAACTCAGTTCACCTGCCTAACAAGTATAAATCTGAGTTCAGATCCCCAGTACTTCCTTTTAAAAAAAAAAAAGGAGGGGCTGGGAAGGTGGCTCAGTGGTAGAGCGCTTGCCTTGCATGCATGAGGCCCTGGGTTTGATTCCTCAGCACCACATAAGCAAAAAGAAAAAATCTGGAAGTGGCTCTGTGGCTCAAGTGGTAGAGCGCTAGCCTTGAGCTGAAGAGCTGAGGGACAGCGCCCAGGCCCATAGTTTAGGCCCCACGAACAGACCACCACCACCCCCACCCCCCAAAAAAGGAGATTTGTCTATGTTTCTTTTTTCTTTTTTTTTTTTTTTGTTTTTTCTTTTGCCAGTTGTGGGGCCTGAACTCTGGGCCTGGGTGCTGTCCCTCAGCTCTTCAGCTCAAGGCTAGTGCTCTACCACTTGAGCCATCTTCCCAGCCCTTGTCTATGTTTCTTTAATCAGACAGCCCCATAATCAGCTATTTTCCCAAGGATCCTGATTCCTTTTTGTAAAGAAGATGAATCTGAATAATCTGATTCTGCTGTTTTTACTCTAATTTAGAGTTTGAAGGTAAATCTTTTTCTTACCCGGTCTGGCTTTGAACCGTGATCCTCAGATCTCAGCCTCCTGAGTAGCTAGGAATAAAGGTGAGAGCTCTTGGCTGAAGATAAATCTTTTTTTTTTTTTTTTTGGGTCCGGTTGTGGGGCCTGAACTCTGGGCCTGGGCGCTGGGCTCTGCCCCTCAGCTCTCCAGCTCAAGGCTCGTGCTCTACCACTTGAGCCACAGCGCCACTTCCAGCTTTTTTCTTTTTGCTTATGTGGTGCTAAGGAATCGAACCCAGGGCCTCATGCATGCAAGGCAAGCGCTCTACCACTGAGCCACCTTCCCAGCCCCTTGAAGATAAATCTTAAGGTGGAGACTTGGCAGCTCTGTCTTGAGGTGCTCTTGTATTTATGCACTAGAACAAATGTAGTGATGTCCCTGGGTCACTGCGTGTTGGTATTCTAAAGTGCAAAGAAGAAAACATGTTGGCAGCAGAGCTTGACCAGTGGCTTGTATATCTTCATATAGCAGACTCATCTGAGTAATCATTGAAATAAATGAAACCTTGGCCATTGCAAACATATGTATAGCTGTATTGGCAGCATAGTTTGAAGGACAGAGTTAGAGAAGAGCACTAGGATTGTAAGTGTGAGCCATTGGTATCCAGCTCCTTTATTTTTATTTATTTTGCTGCCAGGCCTGTGGCTTGAACTCAGGGACTGGCACTGTCTCCCTGAGCTTCTTTTGCTCAAGGCTAGTGCTCTACCATTTGAGCCACAGCTCTACTTCCAGCTTTTTTGGTAGTTTATAGCAAATGAGTGTCTTGTGGATTTTCCTACCTGGGCTGACTTTAAACTGTGACCCTCAGATCTCACTCTGCTGAGTAGCTAGGATGACAGTTGTGAGCCACTGGTACCTGGCTCCGGCTCTTTTTTTTTTTTTTTTGGTGAACTTGACAAAGATACTTGTTTCACAGAATCTAAGCTGTTCACTTTGTCAGATTTAAAAATGAAGGGTTTGGAGGCATGGCTAAGTAAAGCGCTAGCCAGTGAGCCAAAGCATCAGGTACTGAGTTTGAGTCCTGCTTTCAGACCCAAAAAAAAAAAAAAGAGAGAAAAGAAAAATTAAATGCAAACAATGTTATTCCTTATTTGTTTTGTCTTGTTTTGTTTTTTTGGTGCTGGTCTTAGGCCTTGAGTCTCAGAGCCTAGGAACTATCCTCGAGCTTTGTTGCTCAAGGCTGGCAGTGAACCACTTGTGCTACAGCTTCACTTCAGGCTTTCTAGTGGTTAATTGCATAAAAACATCTCACAGACTTCCCTGCCCAGGCTGGCTTTGAATTGCAGTCCTCAGATCTGTCTCCTGAGTAGCCCTGGGATTATAGGCATAGCTACCGGTGTACTGTTGGCTTGCGCGCGCGCGTGCGTGTGTGTGTGCGTGTGTGCGTGCGTGTGTGCGTGTGTGTGTGTGTGTGCGCGCGCGTGCGTGCGTGTGTGTGTGTGTGTGCGTGCATGCGTGCGTGCGTGCGTGCGTGTGTGTGTGCGCGTGTGTGTGTGTGTGTGTGTGTGTGTGTGTGTGTGTTTGCTTGCTTGCTCTTGAATAGCTTTTTTGCTCAAGGCCAGTGTTTTACCATTTGAAGTATACCTCCAGTTCTATTAATTGGAGATTATTATGGGTTTGTCTGCCCAGGCAGGCTTTGAACCTCAATCTTTAGATCTTAGGCTCCTATTAGTCAGTGTGTGTGTGTGTGTGTGTGTGTGTGTGTGTGTGTGTGTGTGTGTGTGTGTGTGTGTGTGTGTGTGTGTGTGTGTGAGAGAGAGAGAGAGAGAGAGAGAGAGAGAGAGAGAGAGAGAGAGAGAGAGAGAGAAAGAGAGAATTGACTGAGAGACTGAGACTGTTTTGGGCTTGAATTTAGGGCATGGGTGCTGTCCCTGAGCTCTGCACAAGACTAGCGCTCTACCATATGAACTATAGCTCTACTAAAGAAAGGTCACTGGTTTTTGCTGGTTAACTGGAAATAAAGAGTGTCATGAATTTTCTTGCCTGGGCTGGCTTTGAACTGCAATCCTCAGCTCTCAGTCTCCTGAGTAGCTAGGATGACAGGCGTGAATCTCAGCACGTCCA
This sequence comes from Dipodomys merriami, assembly GCF_024711535.1. Classification (NCBI taxonomy): domain Eukaryota; kingdom Metazoa; phylum Chordata; class Mammalia; order Rodentia; family Heteromyidae; genus Dipodomys; species Dipodomys merriami. The sequence continues at coordinate 189,344 of NW_027206241.1, read as the reverse complement.
ACTGTCAGCTTCCTTTTTTTTTTTTTTTTTTTTTTTGGGTCCGGTCGTGGGGCCTGAACTCTGGGCCTGGGCGCTGTCCCTCAGCTCTTCAGCTCAAGGCTAGCGCTCTACCACTTGAGCCACAGCGCCACTTCCGGCTTTTTTCTTTTTGCTTATGTGGTGCTGAGGAATCGAACCCAGGGCCTTGAGCATGCAAAGCAAGCGCTCTACCACTGAGCCACCTTCCCAGCCCCCCAACTGTCAGCTTCTTGAACCATAGGCATGACCAGTAATCAAATGGAAGACTTAGATGACAAATAGGAGATCAGATTAATAGAATCTGTCTCCACCAGAAATTACCTTGTACTATACTGGGTATCTTGCTCAGTTATGGAAGTGTCCTTAGATTTAGATCCCAAATGTAGTTCCAGGATTTTTGTTTTGTTTTCTCCTTATGGTGGTACTAAAGTAAGTTTCAGTTTGAATGTTAAGGGGTTGTTGCTAATCAGATCTTGATTACAGATAGTGAAGTTTAATTAATTGTCAGCTTGGCAACTGTTTTACAGAATATTGCATGTTAACCTCCAGGCTCCTGACAACAAATCAGAGAAAGGGGAATTGTTACTTTTTAAAAATGTAAACAAAGATGAACTTCCTGGGACTTCTGCCAATATCTAGACAGGATAATTTGTAGATGGCCCTTTTGTGTGTGAGTGTATGCGTGCTGTGCTGGGGCTTGAACTCAAGGCCTCAGGTTCTTGCTTAGCTTTTTCTCTCATGTCTGGCTCTCTGCTACGGGAGCCACACTTATGCTTCCAGCCTTTTACTAATTAGTTGTAGATAATAGTCTTTCAGACTTATCTATCTGGGTTGTCTTCAAACTGAGATCTTCAGATCTCATCCTCCTGATTAGCTGGGATTATAGGCATGAGCCATCAGCTCCCAGTCCTTTTTTTTTGGTGGTCCTGGGGCTTGAATTCTGGGCCTAGGTATTGTCTCTGCTCTGTTCAGCTCAAGGCAAGTGCTCTACCACTTGAGCCACAGCATCACTTCTGGCTTTTGTTGTGTATGTGGTACTGAGGAATTGAACCCAGGACTTCATGCATGCTAGGCAAGCACTCTACCACTATACCACATTCCCAGCCCTTGTAAGCTGTTTCTTAAACATTGAATTGTCTTGGAGCAGTTGGGGCTTAATGCAAAATTGAGAGGAAAGTATGGAGACTTCCCACACCCTCTGCTCCTACAAAGCATCAACTATTATCACTACACCTATTGAGGGTTTATCACTCAGCCTGCCTGACATTCCATTATTTCACAAATGCATCCTGTACCCTGGGGTTCACTCTAGGTGAGCTACGAGCTTAGATAAATATGTAATGTCAGTATATGTAATATGATCACATAGGACAGTTTCACTGCCCTAAAAATCCTGTGCTATACCTAGTCATTTCTCCTGTCCACCCAACTCCTAGTAATCACCAACTGATTGTTTCTCCAGTTTTGCTTTTCCCAGAGCATCATGTACAGTAGTTGAAGCCATGCATGTAGCATGTTGCCTATTCAGATTGGCTTTTTCTGGTTTATTTAAACAGTTACATAACACATTTAATAGCACAATATGAGTATCAAGGGGATGCTACTAAAAAAATACCATATTCAGGATCCAAGTTGGATTGCTGTTAATTTGGGTTTTAGTGTCATTTTCCAGTAGGAAGACAAACTGTAATTACTGAGCTTTTTTTTGGTGTGAAGTTTTATTGGCATTGTGACTCAGTATCAAAAAAACCTAAGGTTTCCCAGTTTAACCCTTTTGTTGTCATTCAGTGTTTAAAGGTAATGATTTGCAATTCCATTAAAACCCGAATAACATCTTTTACAAGTCCCTTTTTCCTCCAGAGGTAAGTTACAACCTTAATTAAAGTATTTATTGTACATAGAAGTATTTATTATAAGTAATGTATATTACAGTGTATATTTAAAGACATTGGATAGATAACATTTCTCGTATAAAAAAGGAATCCTGATAGTTTTAGTTTATATTCATCCTTAGGATGCCACAAATGACCATAATCTCATTACTTTTCATTGTTTTTCAGCAGCAAGCCCTGACTGGGAGCCTGGTGGCAGGGGCTAGCAATGTGATGGAGGCTGACCCATTCAAGAGACAGCAGGCTGTACCACCCACAGGTATGTCCTGGGCACAGGTGGAAGTGGCCATAGTGGCAGTGGCGATGGAGTTGCCATGTATTTCTAAAAGCTTAATTTCTACTTTTAAAATTAAATTTTCTTTTGGTGATTATCAGCTAAAACAAAAGATGTGAATGTTATTGTATATTAAAGTTAGAAATTTTTCATTTGATGAGTTATATTCCATTTTCATTTTCCATGGACCATTGTTATGTTGTGATTAAATGTTGGCATTATTTATCTGCTTTTTGAAGTTGTGTGCTTTTTTTTTTTAACTGGATTTTCTTTAAATTATAAATGTGATGGCACATTTTTATGTGAGAGACAGAGGCAGTTCAGAAGGTAGCTTCAAGCTACCCTGGCTTGTGGTCAGCTTCTTCCCCAGCATAACAGGGACCACTACCCATGCTTTGTGGATTCTCAAAGACATTCCTGTACAAGTGTTAAGTACATGTCATTCTGAAAAAAGTTCAATTGTGACACATTTTTATAAGTTAAAATATTTTTTAAAATATTTAAAAATATTAAAAATAAGCTACCAGGTGCTGGTGGCTTACTCTTATAATCCTACCTACTCAGGCGTCTAAGATTTGAGGATTGAGATTTGAAGTCAGCCTGGGCAGAGAAAGCCATGAGATTCTTCTCCCCAGTTAACCAGCAAAAAGCCAGAAGTGCAAGTATGGCTCAAGTGATAGAACCTTGAGCAGAAAAAACTAATCAAGAGTACAAGCCCCTGAATTCAAGCCCAAGTTACCAGCACAAACAAAACAAAGCAACAAAAAGTGGACCTTAATGGCTGCCTTTCCAAGTATTCCATAGGGTAGACGATTCCTTCTTTAGCAGTCAGACCATACAAGTGTTTGCTTGTTATTGAAAGTATTATTGCACATTTGTCACTCTTAGGTGTTGATAGAGGTTTGGATATCTAATCTCAAAAGTGTTTTCTTGGCATGTTTGTCAGCATTATCTAAAGGGAAGCCCAGAAATGAACTGCCAGGTCAAAGAGGATGTGCAGTAGTGAGGTGGTGGCTTCATTCAGCTGTTCTTCAGGACAGGGCACTTATATTTCCAGCAGAAATTTCTGCTTCTCTCTTTTTTGTTGGTCTAGGGGATTGAACTCAGGGCCTCATGACTTTCTAGCAAATGCTCTACCACTTGAACCATGCCTCCAATCCTTTTGCTTTTAGTTTGCTTTTCACTAAGGTTCTTGGGCTGACTTTTCCTTGTCTGGCCTTGAAACACAGTATTCCTGTCTTTACTTCCTGCCTGGCTGGGACCAGGCATGTGTCACCAAATTCAGCCTTGGTTCTCTTACATTTTAATGTGTTATTTTGTTCAATAAAACCTTTCATCTTCAGTGATCCCACAGTGAATATTGTATCTTTTGTTTAGATTTAGATATCTCTGATTTTAAGTAAGGGTACAGAGTATCATTAATTGTTAGCCATTTGTGACTCTGCTCACAGCTAACTGCTCATGTTCTGTGCCTGTTTTCTCATGGTTGTTGAGACTTTTATTTTTCATTTGTAAACTATGTCAGAATGTTGAATAAATCAGCCTGTGTCTGTCATGTGTTGCAATTTCTCTTGGTTGCTTATTCTTTGGCTTTTTATTATGCTTTTTCTTCTGTCAACATTTTAATGAAGATAATCCCCTTATTCCTTATGGCATATAAAGGCTTCCCTCTTCTAAATTATGAAAACACTTGCACATGTTTTTCTATACATTGTGTGATTTTATTTTTACATGAAATGGCACCTTTCTTGAAAATTATTCTAGAGCAGTCTAAGAGGCCTCGACTTGAAGTGGGTCATCCAGGGGTAGTTTTCCAGCACCCTGGGGCGAACGCAGGAGTCCCTCTACAGCAGTTAATGCCAACTGTCCAAGGTAAGCCCGGCACCAGAGCCAGTGCTCTCAGCTCATAGCGAGGGAGTGCATGGAAGCCTTGTGACCAGCCCAGCCCAAGGCTGTGCAGTCGAGCGGTTATATTTAATGTGAATTTCTCACATGGGGACATTTCTGTGTGCCCCGGTCAGTACAGGATGAGGAAGCCCCTGGAGACACAGTCTTGCCATTCTAATGGGAGCCACACTTTGCCTTGTCATTGTGCTTTCTAGCAGTTTTACTTGTGATTTTCTTAATTGCTGCTGTTGTAGGGGTGCCCTGTGGTTGGTTATTTGATGCTTGTTTTGCTTGGTGCTAACCTGCAAAGGCCGAGCTCCTGTCCTTCCTTCTTTGTGTGCTCCTTCTGACATTAGGTCTGATAGAACACTAACTCCCATTTGAGTATGGTGGTGAGTTGCCCTTGGAACTTACCTGGTGGAAGCTGACGTGCTCTGAAGTCAGTGTTCTGGGTTCTTCCTTACTTCCTAGGAGGGATGCCCCCCACCCCTCAGGCTGTGCAGCACACTGGGCAGAAGCAGAGCCAGCAGCAGTACGACCCTTCCACGGGGCCTCCTGTGCAGAATGCCGCCAGCTTGCACACTCCACCACCACAGCTGCCCACCAGGCTGTCCCCAGCTAGTGCTCCTGCTGCAGCCCTCTCTTCCACTCTGCAGTTTTCACAGCAATCGCAGGTGGTGGAGGCTCAGACTCAACTCCAAATCCCCGTGAAGACTCAGCAACCGAATGTCCCTCTCTCTGCTCCTGCAACCAGCCAGCTCCCTGTTCCTCCTCCACAGCCTACACAGCCAGCTCTCCATGTTCCAGTGCCTGGGAAGGCACAGATGCAGGCATCTCAGCTTTCATCTCAGACACAGGTACTGAGGCATTTGCTGTTTGGTTACAAGTTAGATATGCAAGCAGAGGGAAGTGGTGTGCAGAGGTGGCTTGTGGTCTGTGTAAATGGCAGGTGGCTCACTATACTAACTGTACAGTCTTCAGAGAACCTCATTGGCCTATGAGAGTAGTTGGTTAATTTAGCAGTTGGAACATAATTTGTTTTTTGCCAGTCCTGGAATTTGAAGTTAGGGTCTGGATGCTATCCCTGAGCTTTTTTTTTTGCACTTGAGCTACAACTCCTCTTCCGGCATTTTGGTAGTTTATTGGAAATAAGATTCTCATGGACTTTCCTGCCCGGACTGGCTTTGAACCATAATTCTTAGATCTCAGCCTTCTGAGTACCTAGGATTACTAGTATGAGCCACTGGTGCTTGGGTTGGAATGTAAATTTTTTGACTGAATTATAGCCATTAAAGTAGTTGAACCCATGACTACTGCTGCTCTTGGTACGGGAGCACCCATCCATTGACACACTCGGAAGGGCCATTATCTCAGGTAGTCACTGAACTCACCAGTTGCAAGAGATCATGGGACTGGCCTGAGTTATATGGTAATGATCCTACCTCTGTCCAAGAGCAAAGTCATATTTGTAAACATTTGTCACACATTCTCCATGGGGGCCTCCCTGCCCTGTTTTTTTGATGCCATAGGCTCCACGGTTTGGTATAAGGCATTACTTATACAGCCTTAACACATATTTTGAGTGTTTAAAGTGTCCCTACTCCCCCAGTTAGTTATCATTTTGTTCATATGTCTTGGGAATGTTTGTAGTAAACTGGCCAGAGGTTCTCCTAAGGACCCATGAGCACCAACTCACTGAGAGCATGGGAGTGGGAAAAACATTTTCCAGAAACATACCTTGATTCTCTTGTTCTCTCAGACTTCACTGAAAACTCTTAATATTTATTATTTCATTTATTAAATGAGTTTAGGGGCTTGAGCTTAGGGGCTGACACTGCCCCTGAGCTATAAAATTTGAAAGTTAGCACTCTACCACTTGAACCATAGCTTCATTTCTGGCTTTTTGGTGGTCTTAAGGAGTTTCCTGCCAGGGGAGTCCTCACATCTTAGCCTCCTGAGTAGCTATGGTTACTGGTACCTTGCAATGAGCCTTTCTGGCCTGTGCTTTTTCATCAGTAAAATGGGATAATAGAGGGTACTTCGTAGTTACTGCACAGAGAAAATAAACTAGTCCCTCCTCACAGCTCACTCCACAGGTGATTAATAAGCAGTAGCTACTAATAACTTTTGCCACCAGTCCAGAATACTTAAGACTTAGCTATAGATTGCAATGAAGTTAAACTCAAAATCCAGCTGGGACGTTTGTTAAAAAGGGGAGGGGGGGGGGAGGTTGCAGAGTGGCTTAAGTGGCTCTGCTACTCAGCAACATGAACATCACGATTAAGAAATGTAGCAGCCAGGCACTGTAATCCTAGCTACTCAGAAGGCTGAGATCTGAGGATTACGGTTTGAAGTCAGCCGGTGCAAGAATGTCTATGGGATGCTTATCTTCAATAAACTAAAAAACAAAACAAAAACTGGAATTGGAGGGGTGGCTCAAGTGGCAGAGTGCTATCCCTGAGCAAAAAAAGCTCAAGTACAGTACCCAGACTCTTGAGTTCAAGCACCAAAACCAGAGCAAAACAAACAAAAAGAAACAAAGCAGCAGGATGTCAGTAGTTTATGCCTGTAATCCTAAGCTGTTTAAGAGGCTGAAATCTGAGGATTAGTTTGAAGCCAGCCCAGACAAGAAAGTCTGTGAGACAAAGCTGAAAGTGGAGATGTGGCTCAAGTGGTGGAGCTGTAATCTTTTTTTTTTTTTTTTGGGGGGGGTCCGGTTGTGGGGCCTGAACTCTGGACCTGGGCGCTGTTCCCCAGCTCTTCAGCTCAAGGCTAGCGCTCTACCACTTGAGCCACAGCGCCACTTCTGGCTTTTTGCTTATGTGGTGCTGAGGAATCGAACCTTGGGCCTCATGCATGCAAGGCAAGCACTCTACCACTGGGCCACCTTCCTGGAGCTGTAATCTTGAGCAGGGATCCTGAGAGGATTTTACTCCATCTTGTAAGAACAGTTGGAAGCATCTTAAGTTTTGTAAGCTTGGCCCTGGACAGTGTAGGGGATTTTCCACCGTGGTAGCCTGCCACAAGAGATGACTTGGAATTTTCTCCTCTAAGTATTTTCAATTAGCAAAAAAAGCTTATGTGATTAAAATTTAAAGTCTAGAAAAAGCTGGAAGACGCAAAAAAGAAAAAAATAAAGTTTCCTTGAGCTCTTAACATAGTATTGAAGATACAGTTTGCTGTGAGCACTCTTGTTAGGGTTTCTGGAAGTAAGGCAGGGTGACATTTGGAGATCTCCTCTAGTTTGTTTCTTAGTTGTGGTTGTAATGGGCCTTTGTGAGCATGTGTTGCTATGAAGAGGAAGCACTGGGTGTGTTGGCCTCTTTCATCTGAGTGCTCTGGTGTTTGGGCACTGTGGATGTCATGAAGCTTTGTTTTGATCTTGTTTCATTTGTCTTCTGTGTGCTAGGCAGTGGCATCAACCAGGCTTCCCCTGGACTCTGTCCAGCCCTGCCAGCGGTCTCTGCCTGCTTCTTCTTCCTCATCTCTCACACCCGTGAGTGGCTCAGGCCCGGGGCCTTTGCCTGCACGGTCTTCACCAGTGAACAGACCCTCCTCAGCCACTAGCAAAGCACTGTCTCCTGCCACTTCTCGTTCTCCAGGGGCTGCGGTGCCAGCCCCCCCGAAGCCACAGAGCCCTGCTCAGAACGCTGCCTCATCTCAGGACAGTTCTCAGGATAAGCTGGCAGAGCAGATAACACTGGTAATTATGCCCAAGCAAGTATAAAATGTATTCCAGGTTTTTGTTGACTGTTTACTATTGGCTTTGTTGCTCAGGCTAGTTTTCAGTTCCACAGTTCAGGTGACCTTCTTGCCTTTGCCTAGAAAATAACTGTGACTGCAAGTGCATAATCTAGTTTATGATGCACCTTCCTCCCCCCCACCCCCACCCCCACCCCCCAATGCTGGGTTTAAACTCAAGGCTTTGTCCTCACTCAGCTTGTGTGCTCAGCTGTCATTCTATCACATAAGCCACGCCTCCTGTCTGACTTTTGTTTGCTATTTTGGAAATGGAATCTCAAGGACAAATTTTCTGCTTGGCTGGCTACAAAAACCTCCAGATCTCACCTTCCTGAGTAGCTGAGAGCAACTGGGACCCAACTTTTGTTTTTTGTTTTTTAGTATGTGCTAATTTAAAACGGAATACCTAGTTGTAAGAACAATTGAATGTGGTTTATGATCTTTAGAAAGCATGACTAAACCATGTGGTGCAACCTCCTCTGATAGAAGCAGACTCATGTGAGGAGTCTTTTCCTCAGGACACATTGGCCATCTTGGGCTACTTTCCAACAGCCACAAGTGGGGCTGGGAGTATACTTACAGTCTTTTGCTCAGCTTCATCAGAGATTTGAAAGGCATATGTGAAAATCTCACTGTCTTGCTTATTGGTCAGTATATAGCATATTGGTCAGTACATAGCCAAGCCTTCCTTGATTTCTTCCTTTTCCCAATTATTTTCAACAAAATCCCAGCTATTGTATTGTAAATACTTTGTTAAAAATACTGGGTCTTGGGCTGGGAAGGTGGCTCAGTGGTAGAGCGCTTGCCTTGCATGCATGAGGCCCTGGGTTCAGTTCCTCAGCACCACATAAGCAAAAAAGAAAAAAGCCGGAAGTGGCGCTATGGCTCAAGTGGTAGAGTGCTAGCCTTGAGCTGAAGAGCTGGGGAACAGCACCCAGGTCCAGAGTTCAGGCCCCACAACTGGACCCAAAAAAACCCAAAACATTGGGTCTTGCTTTTTTTTTTTTTGGGGGGTTGTTGATGGTCCTGAGGCTGTCACTGCACTCTTCAGCTCAAGGCTAGCGCTCTACCACTTGAGCCACAATGCCACTTCTGGTTTTCTAGTGGTTTATTGGTGATAAGAGTCTCATGGTCTTTCTTACCAGATCTGGCTTTGAACTGTGATCCTCAGATCTCAGCCTCATGAGTAGCTAGGATTACAGGTGTGAGTCATTGGCGCTCGGCTTAATTTTTTTTTTTTTTTTTTTTGCAATACTGGAGCTTGAACTCAGGGCTTTGTGCTTGCTAAGCAGGTAGTCTTACCACTGAGCCACACCTCCACCCCTAAACATTGGATCTTTTAAAAAAAAAAAAAAAGTGTTAGCTAGGCGCCGGTGGCTCACGCCTGTAATCCTAGCTACTCAGGAGGCTGAGGTCTGAGGATTGTGGTTCAAAGCCAGCCCAGGCACGAAAGTCCATGAGACTTCTATCTCCAATGAACCATTAGAAAACCGGAAGTGGCGCTGTGGCTCAAGCGGTAGAGCGGTCACCTTGAGCTGAAGAGCACAGGGACAACGCCCAAACCCAGGGTTCAAGCCCCATGACCAACAAAACATAATAATAATGTGTTGGGGATTGAATAAATACGGGGTCTCCTACATGCTAGGTAAGCCTTGACTCCCAGCCCAGTTTTATTTTGCTTCTTAGACATTGAGAAGGATTGCTGTCTGGCTTCCCTGAGCCTTCTGTGAGAGTCACACTTATTCTACTGTGCTCTCCTTTAGCTGTTATACAAAGCTCATCTTAAGCTGTGACCTCCTTGAGGTCTTTCTCCTTTTAACACCTTTCTAACTGAGCTTTTCACACCATAAGATTTCAAAATCTGAACTGGGCACTCACTGGTGGTTCACACTTGCAATCCTACCTACTCAGGAGGCTAAGATATGAGGATCCAAAGTTTGTGAATCTCTTATACCAAATTAACCAGCAAAAAATTGGGAATAGAAATGTGGCTTAAGTGAAAAAGCCTAGTGAAAGCAAATGGCCCTTAGTTCAAACCCCAATACTGGCACGCACACGTGCGCGCATGCACACACACACACACACACACACATACACACACACACACACAATTGGGTTATTAATTATAGGAACAATAATAATATGCTGACTCTCCTCCCACCCTGGTGGTATGTTTCTTACAGGAAAACCAGATCCATCAACGAATAGCAGATTTAAGGAAAGAAGGATTGTGGTCCTTAAGGCGACTGCCAAAATTGCAGGAGGCCCCACGCCCTAAATCTCACTGGGACTACCTGCTAGAGGAGATGCAGTGGATGGCTACAGACTTTGCCCAAGAGCGGAGATGGAAGCTGGCTGCTGCTAAGAAGGTAGATTTGTCACAGCACTGTGCTGTGTCCATTGGTGGTGGTAGTTGAGATTTAGATCTGTGATCTGTGGCTCAAGTGGTAGAATGCTAGCTTTGAGCACAGAAAACCTCAAGGACACTGCATTAGGCCTGAGTTCAAGTCCCAGGACCAGCACACAAAAAAAGTGAACACCCCAGTCCAACAAAACTTAGTAAGTTTTGCTGCTTTAATGCAGTAAAATACTCTTACCTATTAAACTTGCTGCTGATCTGTGTTGAGTAAGGTCACATGTGAAACTGGAAAAAAAATGTAATGCAGTATAATATATATGTGAGAAAAATGTGTCTAATTAGTAGAATAATGCTTTCTAGAAAAATTAGACATCAAAAGATGATGGTTTTTGTTTGTACCACTGTTTGTTCTAGTACACCTAAAGAGAGTAGGAGGAAGTTTCTGATATTAAATTGACTGTGCTTGCTTTATTGTTTGATTGGCAGAGTCTTTATATGTAGCTCTATCTGGCCTTCAACTTGGGGTACTCCTGCCTCAGTCTTCCAAGGCCTGGAATTAGGATTGTGCCACTTCACCTGCCTCATGTGACTTGAACCTGCCTTAAAATTTACATCTCCTGGCAAGACGTAGAGTACAACATAAAAGTCTTAAACTTTGCTTTTCTAGCTCGTTAGAACAGTAGCACGTCATCATGAGGAAAAGAAGCTTCGTGAAGAAAGAGGGAAGAAAGAAGAGCAGAACAGATTAAGACGTATTGCTGCCTCAACTGCCCGAGAAATAGAATATTTTTGGTCAAACATTGAGCAGGTAAATTGTGGAATTTCAGTGGGATCATTAAAATCAGAGTGGGTCTGAGCTGGGATTCTGAGTGCCTCTGGACAGAACCTTGATAGCAAGAGAAGATACTGCCCTTAGGAAATGTAAGGTGTGAGACCTCCTGCCTACTTGCCTCTTGTTGTTTGAGCCATATTAAAGTTAGGATGAGTTGGCTGCCTCCTGAGTAACTTGGATTACAGGTGTGAGCCATACTTGCCTCTTGTTGTTTGAGCCATATTAAAGTTAGGATGAGTTGGCTGCCTCCTGAGTAACTTGGATTACAGGTGTGAGCCATCAGCACCTGGCTTCTCCATTTATTTGTGTATCTAACTATATCTTGCCCAAATTCTGTTTGGTCGGGGCTGGGAAGGTGGCTCAGTGGTAGAGCGCTTGCCTTGCATGCCTGAGGCCCTGGGTTCGATTCCTCAGCACCACATAAGCAAAAAGAAAAAAGCCAGAAGTGGCGCTGTGGCTCAAATGGTAGAGCGCTAGCCTTGAGCTGAAGAGGTGAGGGACAGTGCCCAGGCCCAGAGTTCAGGCCCCACAACTGGACCCAAAAACAAACAAACAAACAAATTCTATTTGGTCGTAAGATTAAATAAAAAAAAAAAAGCTTTTAATAAAGGGAGCAAGAGGGCTGGGACGGTGGCTAAGTGGTAGAGCGCTTGCCTCGCATGCACGAGGCCCTGGGTTCAGCTCCTCAGTACCATATAAGCAGAAAAATCTGGAAGTGGCACTGTGGCTCAAGTGGTAGAGGGTTAGCCTTGAGCTGAAGAGCTAAGGGACAGGGCCCAGGCCCAGAGTTCAAGCCCCACAACTGACCAAAAAAATAAAGGGAGCAAGAATGTGTGTGTACTAGCATGCTAGCAAGCAGCCATCCCGAGGAAAACTGCTTTCAAAGCCATTCACACCAAGAATTACCTGGAGAAGATTTGCCATAGTTTTCTCATCTCAAAGCTACAGTTGCAACTGGACCTTGTTTCTAGGCACAAAGAAAAACACAAAGGCAAGAATGGCTCATCCTAACCGTTTTTTGTGTGCTTGAATTCAGGGCCTGTGTGCTGTGCCTGAGCTTTTTTGCTACTGCTAATGCTGTACCACTTGAGTCATAGCTCCACTTTCGGCTTTTTGCTAGTTAATTGGAAATCAGTCTCATGGCCTTTCCTGCCTGAGCTGGTTTTGAGCCAGTTGAGATCTCCAATCTGACTTTGAAATCCTCAGATCTCAGCCTCCTGAGTTGCTAGGATTACATGTGTGAGCCACCGTGGACAGCATCTAGGCTCTGAATTAAAAAGCCCTAGGACTGGCACCAAAGAGAGAGAGAGACAGACAGAAACAGAGACAGAGAAAGAGAGACAGAGAGAGAGAGAAGCACCAAATTAAAATTTTGTTTTTGAATTAATGTGAAATGATGTTGAATAGTACTTTATATGCTATATATTGACTTCTAATGTTTTACATATGGAACTTGTATGACTTACATGTTGTTTTTTTTTCCTTTCTCACATCCTTATACTTAATTCTTTGTATTTAGGTTGTGGAAATAAAACTGCAAGTGGAATTAGAAGAGAAAAGGAAAAAAGCCTTAAGTTTACAGAAAGTGTTCAGAAGAGGTATGATTATTTTAAAAGATCCTTGGCAGGGAATCAGCGCACAGTGTGGTGGTAGGGTCCATGCCTCCTCCTTCACTTTCTAGCACCAAAACAAAACAAAAACCCATAACATTTTTAGATTACACTTCAGACTCTCTGCTCAACAGGCAGCTTCTTTTTGTATTGGCTTCTTGTGACCATGCTGGAGAAGCCATTTGCTCAGGGAGCCCATTGGGAAGGGCCTGGTCTGCTTGATTGTTGCATTTTTCTTTGTGTAGCCAATGTAGGTTTTTATGTTTTGTTTCGTTTTAAATCTCAGTTCTTTTCCCATGTGCTAGTGTGAGTCAGCAAGCTCATATCTGTCTATTCTGGGACAGAGTGCAGATTACCTGCAGTCAGTCAGTCTTTAGACAGCAAGGGAGGCAGCTATTAGTTGTAGGTTCCTTTGGGATTGTTTGGTATAGCCTCTGTATGCTCTTATTTTTCCCCCTAATATTTCTGTGGCAGCTTCCTTCAGTCATCAATCCTAGGTATCTACAAAGGAGGGTTCACTATCTTACCATCTGAAGATGTCCCACGTTAGGGTGGAGAGTTGCATGATGCATTATAAATTATTGATGAGGAAACTGGCTGGGAAGTGACCCCTGCTAAAAGTCATAGAACTATGGGATGGGTCATCAGAAATGAGGAGGTGGACTGGAGCTAGCATATGGACCCTTTCTTTTGTTGTTGTTGTTTTTTTGAGTCCGGTCGTGGGGCCGGAACTCTGGGCCTGGACGCTGTCCCTCAGCTCTTCAGCTCAAGGCTAGCACTCTACCACTTGAGCCACAGTGCCACTTCTGGCTTTTTTCTTTTTGCTTATGTGGTGCTGAGGAATCGAACCCAGGGCCTCAGGCATGCAAGGCAAGTGCTCTACCACTGAGCCACCTTCCCAGCCCCTGGACCCTTTCTTGAACATGGCAGCCACAGTGCACAGCTGGCATGGGCAGAGACATTCATTGATTGAAATGCTTGATTTCCCCTCAGCTGCAGTGAAAACTAATCATGTTTCTTGTCTCTAGGAAAAGAGTTGAGGCCCAAGGGATTGGATGTGTTACCCGAACACTTTCTGGTAAGTTCAAGATTCTTACATCTGTCACAAAGAATGGAAGCAAAGTGAGTAAGATGCAGTGTTCTAATGCAGTGGGGTTGTTTTTATCTGGAGAAATATGTGGGTTATCAATATAACCTATACATATTTATGTATTTTATTCTAAATCAGTCTGCTTTGAAGCACTGTCACCTCACAGCTCATAGTCTCACTTGAGGTGTGGATTTGGCGATTTGGGAGGATGCAGCTAAATAGTGATTACAGATCCACATCTGAAGTTGTGGATCCCTCTTTTCTCTGGGTGTCTTTGCCATGGGTTGAAGTTAAGGAAGTGTATTGTGGATCCCCTCTGTTTCTTTGAATATGTACTAAATAGATGTTTTAGCCTTGACATCCCATTCTGGGACTTTAAATCTTATGTTTATGATTTTTATTCTGTTTCAGGATCCAGGAATATCTGGAAGAAAAAGAAAAGCTAGCACATCTTTGACTGATGATGAAGGTCTGTGCCCCATCCTCATGGAGCTGGCCTTTACTCTTTAGGGCTCTTGAAATAACAAAGTATAACGTGCATCTATGCCCTTAGACCATAAAGTTGTGGTGACTTTTGCTGTAGCAGTATTGTTATTTTAAATCTGTGGGAAATGTTAACCTTTGTAATTGTCCCAGTGACTTTGTAGGTTTTTAAATTTTTTATTTTATTTTTATGCTGATGCAGGGATTTAAACTCAAGGCCTGGGCGCTGTCTCTCAGGTTTTACACTCAAGGATAAAACTCTACCACTTGAACCACATCTCCACTTTTGGCATTTGGCTGGTTAGTTGAAGATAAGAGTCTCATGGACTTTCCTGCCCAGGCTGGCTTTGAACCATGTACCTCAGATCTCAGCTTCCTGAGTCGCTAGGATTATAGATGAAAATGACCGGTTCCTCGCAACTTTGTAGTATTTTTTTATATCTCTAGAGGACTTGGAAGATTTTCTTGAGCAGTATGGCAGTGTCTGTTTCTTGAAATCCAGGTACATTTGAAGAGGTTAGGACCCTATCCTCAAATGGCATAGGACCCAGCTTTTATGTTCTTGAATGGTGACTCTGGGGTATTGGTGTGGACCTGTCTCTTGTGGTCACATGTGCTCACTGGCCATCACCCCTAGATTTGCCAGTCTATGACTTTTCAGGAACCATCTCCTGTGCCATTTAGGTGTTGATTCCTAACTCAGAGTAGAACCACAGGAGTGACCACCAGTGTTGAGTGGGTACAGCGTATGACCACCAGCCTTTTACCTGGTTGTAAACCTGAATCAGTTGTGGCAGAAGTCTTTAGGACTGGCCCTGGTTGTAGGAACAGAGGGAGGGAGCAGGAAAAGGGTTGCAGCTGCAGTTTTTTTTTGTTTTATTATTATTATTACTACTACTATTATTATTTTGTGGATCATAGGGCTTGAACTGAGGGCCAGGCCCCTGTCTGTCCCTGAGCTATTTTGCTAAAGGCCAATGCTCTGCCGCTTTGAGCTATAGTGTCACTTCTGGTTTTTCGGGTGGTTAATTGGAGATAAGAGTCTCATGGACTTTCTTACTTGGGCTGGCATCAAACTGCAATCCTCAGATCTCAGGCTCCTGAGTTGCTAGAAATACAGGCGTGGGACATGGACATGCAGCAGTAATTTTCTAACATTGTGTAATATGTCAGATGCCAGGAAAAGCCTGCAGTCTCAGGCTTTTTTGTTTGTTTGGCTTGATTTGTTTCATTATAAAGTATAAAGTCTAGATTTTGGAAGTTTGACATTTTGGTATGTATCGATTGTTATTTGGAAGTTGACAGGGAGATTTGGCCAGATTATTGGGTTAGGATTAAGTTCTGTTGTAAAGGACAGAAACAAAACTCAGAAGAGTATCTGGGATGAGCTAGGAACCTGGTGTATGTATCTCACAACATTTATATGGTAACCTGGGGTGTTATCAAAGCCCATGCTTGTCTCTACTTCTCTGTCCCAGTACCATCCTGGGACAGAAGGTCTCTATGGCTCAGCTGTGCTTATTCAACACTATTGTCATTGAAGCTTGTGAAAGGCAAGGCAGAGTAGCTGACTGCTTGCCTCCAGCTTGTAGAAAACAAGCATCTTCCTGGAAGGTCCTGGGCTAGGCCCCTGCCTGTCACTGATCATATCTTGCTATTGGAAGGGTGGGCTGTATCTTGCAGTGCATCAGTGTAGATAGCAGTTGGCTTAGTAACTGAGTGGAGAGCACATGGTTTTAATTGGTTGTAGTCTTGGATCTTGGACACACAAAGTGATTTAAGATGTCCTTCCTGACATCTTAAGTGTGAGACTTGGCAGCTCAAGGCTGGTGCTCTACCACTCGAGCCACAGTGCTACTTCCGGCTTTTTTCTTTTTGCTTATGTGGTGCTGAGGAATTGAACCCAGGGCCTCATGCATGCAAGGCAAGTGCCCTACCACTGAGCCACCTTCCCAGCCCCCCCTGTTGTTAATTCTTAGGTCATTCTTGCTAAGTATTACCAAGTTTTGATGGCTTTGTGCATATCTAGATACTGTATCATAAAGAAAATGGAGTGGATTGTGAACTTGGTGGCTGTGGAAATGTGTAATCACCCAAAAGAAAATAATGGTGTGATTTGGAGGGGGGCTCTTTTCTTTCTTTCCTCCTGTCCTCCTCGTTCTCTCTCTCTCTCTCTCTCTCTCTCTCTCTTTCTCTCTCTCTCTCTCTCTCTCTCTCTCTCTCTCTCTCTCTCTCTCTCTCTCTCAGGAGCAGAGGCTTTTTTTTAGGCTATGCATTTGAAAATTTCAATGTTTTAAGGATGCTTATACATAATGCGTGCATACCACTTTTGTTCTTGGTTTGTAAATTAACTTTTATAAACTTTACCTTTTTTATACATAAAACCAACTTTCTAAAGGCTACCTTTGTATTTCTCCTGTACCTCTTGAGCCTTGAACTTTGACCTGCAGCAATAAAGCAGCATTTCTATGACACACGTCATTTTTTTTAAGAAAAAAGAATGCACAGAGTTGTTACAATTTTAAGTGCTGCATTTAAAAGAGACAGTTATTCAGAATCCTCTAGTTTGATTAAATTCTTGCAAAATACCCCTACTGTAATTTGTGATACAAATGCTGTGCCCTAAATTGTATTTTTTTACTTATAGACAATTTCTTTTTTTTTGGGAGGGGGGTCCGGTTGTGGGGCCTGAACTTTGGGCCTGGGCGCTGTCCCTCAGCTCTTCAGCTCAAGGCTAGCGCTCTACCATTTGAGCCACAGCGCCACTTCCAGCTTTTTTCTTTTCGCTTATGTGGTCCTGAGGAATCGAATCCAGGGCCTCATGCATGCAAGACAAGTGCTCTACCACTGAGCCCACCTTCCCAGCCCATAGACAATTTCTTATGGCACATCAGCATGATTTCTGTTTAGATAATACACCACTACATTCTGTTAATCATTAGGTGTAACTGAATTTTCTTTTGCAGTTATTAAAAAAAATCTCAAATTTCTAAATCTGCAGAATAAAACTTGAAAAAAAAAGTCCTTCCTTCCTTCCTTCCTTCCTTCCTTCCTTCCTTCCTTCCTTCCTTCCTTCCCTCCTCCCTCCCTCCTTCCCTTCCTTCCTCCCTCCCTCCTTCCCTCCCTCCTTCCTTTCCTCCTTCTTTCCCTCCTTCCTTCCTTCCCTCCCTCCTTCCCTCCTTTCCTCCCTGGTCCTGGGGCTTGAACTCAGGACCTGGGCACTGTTTCTCAGCTTTTTTTCTCAAATCTAGCATTCTGCCACTTGAACCACAGTTCCACTTCTAGCTGATGGACTCTCCTGCCGGAGCTAGCTTTGAACTATGATCCTTACATCATAGGGCACCGGTGGCTCACACCTGTCATCCTAGCTACTCAGGAGGTTGAGGTCTGAGGATCGTGGTTCAAAGCCAGCCCAGGCAAGAAAGTCCGTGAGACTCTTATCTCCAATTAAGCACCAGAAAACCAGAATTGGCAATTGTGGCTCAAGTGGTAGAGCACTTGCCTTGAGCTGAAGAGCTCAGGGACAATGCCCAGGCCCAGAGTTCAAACCCCATGACTGACAAAAAAAAAAATTCTTAGTAGATGTTTAATTAGGGGTACCCCCTTTGACAAGAAAGAATGGGTTACTCTGTACAGTATTTTCACAATAAAAAAACATAATAAAAAAAAGAAAGAATGGGTTAGTTTGGAAAATTAGAGGCTCAGGAACTACTTTACATGAAGTACATGGGTAATGTTAAACTTTTTCTTTGCTTCTTTATTTGCCTGCTTTAAGATGGTATCACTGTGTAGCCCAGGCTGGCCTCAGACTTGAGGTTCTCCTGCTCACTCAGCCTCCTAAGTGCTAGACTTACAGGTGTGCATACCACATCCATCTGAAACGTGTGTGTGTGTGCGCACATGTGCCATGACTGGAGTTTGAACTCAAGGCTGGTGCTCTGCCATTTGAATCATAGCTCCACTTGCTTTGTGGTGGTTAATTAGAGGTAAGAATCTTAAGAACTTTCCTGCCTGGGTTGGCTTCAAACTATCATCATAACATCTCAGCCTTCTGAGTACTTAGGATTAAAGATGTGAGCCACTGGCACCTGGCTCTGCAAAACAGTTCTGACACCTGGTTATGTTGGGTAACTTTGAGAGTCTTGGATGCCTTTGACCTCCGATGATCATTTCAGTGGAAGATGAAGAGGACACCATTGAAGAGGAGGAAGCACATGAAGGGCTTGTAGACCACCACACAGAACTTTCTAACCTAGCCAAAGAAGGTAGGCTCTCATCTTATTGGAGACTGATAAAAAGTCTTCTTTATTTTAGTGTACTTGAGTGGGTGTACTTAATTGGGTGATTGATTGATTAATTAACTTTTTGCCAAATATTGAACCTAGGCCTTTCTTTACCTTGTCAAACGTATTCTCTAACACTGAGCTACAACCCTACGCCTTTCTTTTTTCTCCTCTCCTCTCCCCTTCCTCCTTCCCTTTTCTTCCCCTCTTCTTCTCCTCTTCTTCCCTCCTTTCCCTTCTTTCCCTGTTCTCTTTTGTCTTGCCCTCCCTCCCTCCCTCCCTCCCTCCCTCCCTCCCTCCCTCCCTCCCTTCCTTCCTCCCTCCCTCCCTCCCTCCCTCCCTCCCTCCCTCCCTCCCTCCCTCCCTCCCTCCCTCCCTCCCTCCCTCCCTTCCTTCCTTCCTTCCTTCCTTCCTTCCTTCCTTCCTTCCTTCCTTCCTTCCTTCCTTCCTATAAGGTCTAACTATATATCCCAAGATGACCTTGTACTCATGATTCTTGTGCCTCAGCCTCCTGAGTGGTGGTATTCAGGCTGTGCCACCATGCCTGGCTTCCTCTCAGTCTTTCTTTAAAGAAAACGCTTTGCCACTATCTTTTTTTTTTTTTTTTTGGTAGAGATGAGTATTTGGTTCTATTCTCTGTTATGTAAGGGGCAAAAAGAAGGGCTTCAGTCTCCTTGGTATCATATCCTATACAGGTCACTGCTTATACTTGTGGTATTTGTTATTTTGACTCTACAGTCTTAGGCTGGTAAGGGTGTGTGTGCATTCCAGTATTGTGCATTTCCAATACTTAGGTCAAGGGCAAGTTGGTACTCTGCCACTGAGTCACAGCTCCATTCACTTACAGCTTTTCAGTTGTTAATTGGAGATAAGAATCCCATGGCAGGGCTGGGAAGGTGGCTTAGTGGTAGAGCACTTGCCGTGCATGCCTGAGGCCCTGGGTTTGATTCCTCAGCACCACATAAGCAAAAAGAAAAAAGCCGGAAGTGGCGCTGTGGCTCAAGTGGTAGAGCACTAGCCTTGAGCTGAAGAGCTGAGGGACAGCACCCAGGCCCAGAGTTCAGGCCCCACGACCAGACCAAAAAAGAATCCCATGGATTTTCTTTTTCTTTTTGGTTGTGGGGCTTGAACTCAAGGCCTGGGTGCTGTTCCTGAGCTTCTTTTTGTTCAAGGCTAGCGCTCTACCACTTGAGCCACAGCACTTCCAGCTTTTTCTGAGTACTTTTTTTTTTTTTTGTCGGTTTTGGGGGTTGGACTCTAGGCCTAGGTACTGTCCCTGAGCTCTTCAGCTCAAGGCTAGCACTCTACCACTTGAGCCATAGTGCCACTTCCAATCTTTTCTGTTTATGTGGTGCTGAAGAATCAAACCCAGGGCATGCATGAGAGGCAAGCACTCTACCACTGAGCCACCTTCCCATCCCCATGAGTAGTTTATTATAGATAAGAATCACATGGATTTTCCTACCTAGATGGCCTCCAAAATACATCCTGTAGTGAATAAGTCTTACCAGAGCTTATACAACTCAACCACAAATAAATTGATTGATGTTGTCAACACAAGTGTTCTGAGCTAGGAAGATGCTCAGTACTAGGACTTGAAGTCAGGGTCTGAGTCCTGTCCCTTTACTATTTGCCGAAGGCTGATGCTCTACTACTTAAGCTACACCTCACTTATGACTTTTTCTTAGTTAACTGGAGAAAAAAGTCCCACTGACTTTCCCATCTGGGCTGGCTTCACACCTTATCCTCAGATCTCAGCCTCCCGAGTAGCTAGGATTACAGGTGTGAGCCACCACCTCCTGGCTTCTAGTTATCTTTTGAGATAGGGTTTTGCTTTTTGCCTAGGCCATCTTGAACTTTGACTATTGCGAGCTGATTAATAGGCATATACAACTACACCTAGATATTGATTGAGATAGGAGTCTCATGAATTCTTTGGCCCAACCTCAAACTACAATCCTCCCATTCTCAGCCTCTTAAATAGCTATGATTACAGGTGTGAGTCACTGGTACCCAGTTAACATTTTGTATGTATCATGACCATTAGTTGTTTTACATCAGTGGTAATTCAATTTTTGGTATATGTATATGCCAGCCCTGGGGCTTGAATTTAGGGTCTGGGCACTTTTTCACACAAAGTTGATGCTCAAGCACTTGGACCACAGCTCTACTACCAGCTTGGAGATAAGAGTCTCATGGAGTTTTTTGCCCTGGCTAGCTTCAAATTGCAGTCCTCAGATCTCAACTTTCTGATTAGCTAGGATTATAGATGTGATCCACCAGTGCCAGGCTTCATTTTCTTTTTTTTTTTTTGGGGGGGGAGTCCGGTCGTGGGGCTTGAACTCTGGGCCTAGGCGCTGTCCCTCAGCTCTTCAGCTCAAGGCTAGCGCTCTACCACTTGAGCCACAGCGCCACTTCCGGCTTTTTTCTTTTTGCTTATGTGGTGCTGAGGAATCGAACCCAGGGCCTCATGCATGCAAGGCAAGCGCTCTACCACTGAGCCACCTTCCCAGCCCTGCCAGGCTTCATTTTAATTTTTCTTGTGGTGTTGGAAGTTGAAGCCAGGACCTCACACATGCTGGGCAAGTATTCTACCACTGAATATTTTTGCTCTTTAATAAAAACCCTCCAAAACTTGATTTTTTTTTTCTTTTTTTGGTCGTGGGGCTTGAACTTGGCCTGAGCGCTGTCCCTGAGATCTTCAGCTCAAGGCTAGCACTCTACCACTTGAGCCACAGCACCACTTCCAGTTTTCTAGTGGTTTATTGGAGGTAAGAGTATCACGGACCTTCCTGCCTGGGCTGGCTTTGAATCATGATCCTCAGATCTCAGCCTCCTGATTACAGGCATGAGCCACTGCCCAGCTCTCCAAAACTTTTTGAGCACTAGGAAAATGATGCTTTAAAAGCTTTGGGTTTTGGATGGTGGTTGTGATTTATGCCCATTATTCCAGTCACTCAGGAAGGTGAAGTAGGAGCAGCACAGGCTGGCCTAGGCAAAAGGTTGAGATCCTATCTGAAAAGTAAATGGAAACAAAAAGGGCTGGAGATGTGGCTCAAATGGTAGCTTGTAAGGCCTTGAGTTCACCAGTACTGCCAAAAAGCTTCAGATTTTAGAACATTTTATATCATCTAGTTAGGTTTGTTTACCTGGTCAGCTGTATGTAGATATTTCCAAGTCTGAAAACCTCAATACTTTTGGAAATCTCAAGAATTTTGGTTGTTACTGGTGGTACCAGGGCTTAAACTCAGAGCATGTGTGCTTACTCTCTTTCACTTATGGCTGGTGCTCTACTAATTGAGCCATATCCTTAGTCTCACATTTTGCTGGTTAATTGCAGATAGAGTCTCCTGGACTTTTCTGGCAAAGCTGCCTTTGAACTATGATTCTTAGGTCTGAGCCTCCTCAGTAGTTTAGGATTATAGATGTGATCCACCTGTGTTGAGCTTCAGAAATTATTATTAGTCATGGCTCCAGTCATTTTATAAAAGATATTCCAACTTGCATGTACGGTTTCTGAGGAATTATCTAAAGCTAGAAAAAATCCTTTTTACCTTTTTGCTTTGGTTCCTTGTTGTATTTTCTTTTCAGTTAACTGACAATTGTTATAAAATAATGGTGTTTCTTTGTGCAATCCTTTCAGCTGAACTGCCCTTAATTGACCTAATGAAGTTGTATGAAGGTGCCTTTCTGCCAAGTTTTCAGTGGCCACAACCTGAACCTGATTGTGAAGAGACAAGTGGAGAAGAGGGTATGTTTCTAGTATTTTTCTAGTATTATAAAGATGCAGGGTTTGAATTGGGAACCAGTGGTTCACACCAGTGATCCTAGTTACTCAGGAGGCTGAGACTGAAGCTCAGTTCAAAACCAGTCTGGGAAGACAAATCAGACTCTGACCTTTATTTACCCAGAAGCCAGAGTGGAGGTGTAGCTCAAATGAATAAGAGTGCCAGTCTTGTGCGAAAAAGCTCCTACATTTTAAAACAAGGAGGAAGTTTGCTGAAGGGCCCTGAAATTTGGGATGGGGGTCCTTCAGCACTTGTCTTGTCCCTGCTTATGTGCACATGTATCCAACAATAAGAACAAGCAGAGCTGGGCACCGGTGGCTCACGCATGTAATCCTAGCTATTCAGGAGGTTGAGATCTGAGGATTGCTTGTGGTTCAAAGCCAGCCCAGGCAGGAAAGTCCATGAAACACTTTTTTTTTTTGTCGGTCGTGTGTCTTGAACTCTGGGCCTGGGCGCTGTCCCTCAGCTCTTCAGCTCAAGGCTAGCGCTCTACCACTTGAGCTACAGCACCACTTCCTATGAGACTCTTATCTCCAATTAACCACCAGAAAACTGGAAGTGGTACTGTGGCTCAAGTGGTAGAACACTTGCCTTGAGCTGCAGAGCTCAGGGACAGCACTCAGACCCAGATTTCAAGCCTCACAACTAACAAAAAAAAAAGGGCTGGGGGGAGGGGGCGGTGGGGAGGCTCAGTGGTAGACTGCTTGCCTTGCATGCATGAGGCCTTGGCTTCGATTCCTCAGCACCACATAAGCAAAAAAAGCCGGAAGTGGCACCTTGAGCTGAAGAGCTGACAGACAGTGTCCAGGCCCAGAGTTCAGGCCCCACGACTGACAGGAAAAAAAAAAGAACAAGTAAAATAAGAAGAGAAGTAGACTATGTATTTCCTATATCTATCTGGAATGACTAATGAAAAGCAAACTCAACTACGTCAAATGTATTCAACTAACATAGCATAGCTCCCAAAACATGATAAAAACCTAACGTTTATAAAACAATGGCTGTTAGACATCTAGAGAAAAACATGATCATAGCCTGCGCAACTTTATCCAGTGCTCTGATAAATATGCCAAGTTAGCCAGAGCATAGAATTTAAAGTTTATTCAAAAAGTTCTTGTTTCAAGTGTTTATTTTCCTTTTAGTTTGATGAAGGGGAAAACTGGAAAATAATTTAATTTTAAGCTTTCACCCCTAGTTATTTAGCTTTCATTTTCACACCTGATTGTATGTGTGTGTGTGTGTGTGTGTGTGTGTGAGAGAGAGAGAGAGAGAGAGAGAGAGAGAGAGAGAGAGAGAGAGAGAGAGAGAGAGAGAGAGAGAGAGAGAGAGAAGCAAGGAAGAAAAAGAAGGAGAGGAAGGAAAGAAGGAAATAGAACTCCGGGCCAGGGAATTTTCCCTTAGTTTTTTCAGTCAAGGCTGGCACTCTATCATTTGAGCCACACCTCAGCTTTTTCTAGAGTGGTGGAGGGGAGATTTCTTCTTCTTAGATACTTTCTATCCATTATTCTAGCTCTTAAATGTCATAGAGAACTTTCCCAAATACCAAGTTACTGAGGCTATCCAGAGTGGTCTATTTTTTTCTTTTTTTTGGGTCCGGTCATGGGGCCTGAACTCTGGGCTCTGTCCCTCAGCTCTTCAGCTCAAGGCTAACGCTCTACCACTTGAGCCACAGCGCTACTTCCGGCTTTTTCTGCTTATGTGGTGCTGAGGAATTGAACCCAGGGCCTCATGCATGCAAGGCGAGCGTCAAGAGTGGTCTTAAATGTAATATTTCATAGGGGTTCTTGTTCATTTATCCAGGTAGTTATATAAAATGGGTTACAAAGGTAAAGTTTCGTTGGTCTTCTCTCTTTTGTTGGTTGTGGGGCTTGAACTCAGGGCCTGAGGAATGACCCTGAACTCTTTTGCTCAAGGCTAGTGCTCTACCACTTTGAGTTACAGTGCCACTTCCAGTTTTTGGGTGGTTAATTGGAGATAAGTCTCATGAGGACTTTTCTGCCCTGGCAGACTTTGAGCTATTATCCTCAGATCTTAGCCTCCTAAGTAGGTAGGATTACAGGTTTGAGTCACCAGTGTCTGGCTTGAAGTATTCATATTTTCTGTTTTTTCCATTCTTTTCATGTTCCATTTTTTTCTATTGTTGTTCTAGATATGGAAGAGTGTCTGAGTGACCGGGAGAGCCAGAGGGCTTCGGTTCTCATAGACTCCCTCTTTATTATGGATCAGTTTAAAGCCACAGAAAGAGTGAACCTTGGAAAACCTAACACCAAGGACATTGCAGAAGTCACAGCTGTGGCTGAAGCTGTCCTGCCCAAGGGCAGTGCCCGGGTCACAACTGCGGTGAGGCATGGGGTCATTGTGTGCAAATTGTACAAGGAAAGCTTTCTATTCCAAATAGGCTCTTTGTCCCAACTGCAGAAGTTCCCAAAAATGGCCTCATCATTTGTAACTGGCCAACAGTAATACCACTTGACTCTTTTGATTTCAGCTTGAGAAAGAATTTTTGCTCATTATTTTGACAAGTAATTTTTTGGCTGGTCTGTCACTACAGGTGAAGTTTAATGCGCCATCTTTATTGTATGGTGCACTCCGAGACTATCAGAAGATTGGTCTGGATTGGTTGGCCAAACTCTATAGGAAGAATCTGAATGGCATATTGGCAGATGAGGCTGGGCTTGGTAAAACAGTGCAGATTATTGCTTTTTTTGCCCACCTTGCCTGTAATGAAGGTAAGAGATTTGTATTTTTGGACAATACACATGTGCTAAGATTTCACATAGGCTGTATGAGGGTGAGGACTCGGCCTTCTCACCTTCTCTTGGCCCCTGTCCTTTGACCTGAGCCAGAATGTGGGCTCAAATTTCCATTGCAAGTGAGGCATCTGTGGCTTGTACCTGAAATCCTAACTGCTCAGGTGGTTGAGTTCCAAAAGATTGTTGTTCAGAGGTAGCTAGGCAGAAAAGTCCTCAAGACTCCATCTTTAATTAACTGGCAAAACGTGGTGCTGAAGGCATGATGCAAATGGTAGCGTGCCAGCTGAGTAAACAGCTGAGCAAGTGAGGCTCTGAATTGAAGTACTAGTGAAACAAAACAAAAACTCATTGTAGCCAGATGTAGTATATGAATGGCTGTATTCCCAGTACTGAAGAGGCTGAGTAAGACAGAAGTATCCCTGGAAAACATAATCAGACACTGTCTTAAAAATAGAGAACACAAAAATATTTGTTGCGTAACAGCTAAAACATCATAATTAACATTAGGTGAAATGACTCACTGTTATTCAAAATTTAATACAAAGCCATGCCAACCTGCAACTGAGCTTTCTAACTTGGGTGTCACACACAGCTTGTGAGCAGCAGAGCAGATGCATGGTTTCCAGAATATGCTAGTCTCCTCTTCTTCCTCCTCCTCTTCTCTTCCTCTACTTCCCCTTCTCTCCTTTTCCTCCTTTTAAAAATGCTTATTTTTTAAAAAAATTATTATAAAGGTGACATGCAGAGGGGTCACAGTTACATTATGTAAGTCAGATAAAGAGAACATCTCTTTTTTTGATAGTGTCACTCCTTCCCTCATTCTCTGTTTGTCCCTCCCATCTCCACCCACAAGTTGTGTCTGGTGAATACCACTGCTGCATTTGTTCACCCTTTGTCCCTCCTTTTCTATACACTCCTTACTCTCCCAAAAACAGATAAATGAACAAACAAAGCAGAAATAAAAAGAGAAAAAGACAAAAAACAAATGAAAAAAACTAATTTCCATTTCCTGGAGTTTATTTTGAAAAATATATGATCAGAGGCCCCATAGGCATTGTACATTTGTGTGCCTTACCCAAGAGTATCTTCCTTTGGTCTCACTGTGTGAGACACCTAGAGTCCTGTGTAATAACATGTCCCAGTGTATTTTAAATCTAGCTTCTGCATATGAGAGAAACGTGCACCAATTGACTCTGAGTTTTCCTTTTCTTCCTCTTCTTCCTCTTTTTCTCTTCCTCTTTCTCCTCTTCTTCCTTCTCTTCCCCTTCCTTTTTCTTCTTCCCACTTTTTCTCCCCATCTTTCTCTTCTTCTTCCTTCTCTCCCTCCCTCCTCTTTTGTGGGAACAGAGTTCTTTTGAGGGGGATGTTGAGCTCAGGACTTTGCACTTACGAGATTGGCATACCACCACTTGATGTCACAGGTCCAGCACTTTAGATACTTTTTGTATAGGGTCTCATAGGTTTTTTGTTTATTTGTTTACATGTGGCCAGCTTCAGACTGCTATCTACCTACTTAAGATTCTCACCTACCCAAGACTACAGTAACAAACCACCATGCCCAGACCTAATCACAAACTCTTTTTTTTTAACTGTATTTTTTTTTTTTTGTCTTTTCTTTTTTGGTACTGGGGATCGAACCCAGGACGTTGCACTTGCTAGGCAAGCGCTTTGCCACTGAGCTACATCCCAGCCCTAATCACAAACTCTTGAATCACTTGGTTTGTACAACCTATGGTATCCACCATTGTACCCAAGGCTTTCTTGTGCTATTATATACATATCCCTCTTGCCTCTCCTGCTGAGTTCTGCCTTTCTGAGCAGCATTTCTATCTTTTTTTAAGTACATTTTTATTTTTTTTAAGTAGTTGTACAAAGGAATTGCCATTCAGCAGAGCAGTTTGTGAATACAGTGCCTCTTGATCTATGTTACCCCCTTTTTTTTTCATTGTAAAGATTCTATACAGAATCTATACAGAGTGAGGTAATGAGTACACCTCCTATTGAACATTGTTACCCCCTCTATTGTTTTCCCCCTACCATCCCTTCCCTCCCTCCCTTCCCCGAGGTTTTTTTTTTTATTGTGATTAAGTGATTACATAATTTCCCGAATTTCACAGTATTGTGGAATAATGATGCTCATTTAAAGTCACAAGTTCATTCTAACTTTCCTGGAGCAAATTGTCTATCACAGTCTATAACATATAACGGTGTTCACATGTTATGCACCATACATGTGATCAGCAGCATGGGGATATTTAGTAGTGGTTCAACCAGATGAGTGGGAGTTCTTTGTTTCTTAAGTCCTGTTAGTTTTGTCCTATCACCTAACATTTTGGATTTAGCATCCACTTATCAGGGAGACCATGTACCGTTTGTCTCTTTGCTCTTGGCTTATCTCGCTCAACATGATTCCTTCTAGTTCCATCCATTTCCCTGCAAATGCCATTATTTTGTCATTTCTAATGGCTGCATAATATTCCATTGTGTATAGATACCACAATTTTTGGATCCATTCATCTGTGGTGGGGCATCTGGGTTGTTTCCATATCCTAGCTATTGTGAACAGTGCTGCAATAAACATGGAGGTGCACGTGTCCTTGTATATTGGTTCCTGTTGTTCAGGGTAGATGCCTAGAAGTGGTATGACTGGGTCGTAAGGGAGGTCAATCTTTAGCTTTCTAAGGACCCTCCAGACTGCTTTCCAAAGTGGTTGTATAAGTGTACATTCCCACCAGCAGTGTAATAGGGTTCCTCTTTCTCCACATCCCCTTCAGCATTTGTCGTTGGCTGATTTGTGGATGTGGGACATTCTGACTGGGGTAAGGTGGTATCTCAGGGTTGTCTTTATTTGCATTTCCTTCACCACCAGGGATGATGAACATTTCCTCATGTGTTTCTTTGCCATTTTTATTTCTTCATTTGAGAAGTCCCTCTTTAGTTTCCTTGCCCATTTTGTAATTGGTTTGTTTGGGAGGGATTAGTTTCTTGAGTTCCCTGTATATACAGGATGTTAACCCCTTGTCTGATATATTGCTGGTAAATATTTTTTCCCAATTACTTGGTTGTCTTTCTAGCTTGGTTGCAATAGATTTAGCTGTGCAGAAGCTTTTTATTTTAAGGTAGTCCCATTTGTCAAGTCTCTCTCCAACTTGTTGTGACCCTGTGACTCTGTTCAGGAAGTTCCTTCCTGTACCTATTAGTTCAAGTGTCTCTCCTACTCTGTCCTGCAGTAGTTTCAGAGATTCAGGTTTAATGTTAAGGTCTTTAATTCATTTTGTGTTGATGTTGGTGCATGGTGATAGGCTGGGGTCCACTTTTAGTTTTCTGCATGTGGCCGCCCAGTTTTCCCAGCACCAGCAGTTGAAGTGGCTGTGTTTCTTCCATTGTATGTCTTTGGCTCCTTTGTCGAATATCAGCTGGCTGTAGGCCTGTGGATTTATTTCTGGATCTTCTATTCTGTTCCATTGGTCTTCGGGTCTGTTTTTGTGCCAGTACCATGCTGTCTTTGTTATTATAGCTCTGTAGTAGAGTTTGAAGTTTGGCATGGTTAGCCCTCCCATATTGTCTTTATCCCCTAGAATTGTTTTGGCTATTCTAGGTCTTTTGTTGTTCCATATGAATTTTTGGACTGTTTTCTTGTATTTCAGTGATGTACGTCATTGGGATTTTAATAGGAATTGCATTGAATTTGTATATTAAGTCGGCCTATCCAAGAGCATGGGAGGTCTTTCCATTTCCTAGTGTCTTCTTTTTTCTTTCTTTAACTGTTTATAGTTTTCATTAAATAGTTCTTTTACATCTTTGGTTAGGTTAATTCCTAAATATTTTATTTTTTGGGAGGTTATTGTGAATGGGGTTGCTCCCTTTATTTCCCTCTTTTCTTGTACATTGTCAGTGTACAGGAAGGCAACTGATTTTTGTGGGTTTATTTATTTATTTATTTATTTTTTCTTGGGTCCAGTCGTGGGGCCTGAACTCTGGGCCTGGGCGCTATCCCTCAGCTCTTCAGCTCAAGGCTAGCGCTCTACTACGTGAGCCACAGCGCCACTTCCGGCTTTTTTCTTTTTGCTTATGTAGTGCTGAGGAATCGAACCCAGGGCCTCGAGCATGCAAAGCAAGTGCTCTACCACTGAGCCACCTTCCCAGCCCTTGTGGGTTTATTTTGTATCCTGCTATTTTGCTGAAGTGATTTATGATTTCTAAGAGTTTGGGGATGGAGTTTTTGGGATCGTGAAGGTATAGTATCATGTTGTCTGCAAAAAGGGATAGTTTAACTTCTTCTTTCCCTATGCAGATCCCTTTAATGTCTTTTTCTTGCCTTATTGCCCTGGCTAAGGGTTCCAGGACTATGTTGAAGAGGAGTGGCAACAGTGGGCATCCTTGCCTTGTTCCTGATTTTAGGAGAATTGGTTGTAGCTTTTCCCCATTAAGTATAATATTGGCTATTGGTCTGTCATAAATGGCTTTTATTGTTTTTAGAAATGTTCCTTCTATTCCTATTTTCTCCAGAGCCTTTAGCATGAATGAATGTTGAATTTTATCAAAGGCCTTTTCTGCATCTGTGGCGATAATCATGTGATTCTTGACCTTGGCTCTGTTGATCTGTTGAATTACATTTATTGATTTATGTATGTTAAACCATCCCTGCGTCTCTGGGATGAAGCCTACCTGGTCATAGTGTATAATTTTTTTATGTGTTTTTGGATTCTGTTAGCTAGAATCTTGTTAAGGATCTTTGCATCTGTGTTCATCAAGGAAATTGGCCTGTAATTCTCCTTTTTGGTTGGGTCTTTGCCTGGTTTGGGGATGAGTGTGATATTGGCTTCGTAAAATGAGTTTGGGATAGCTTCCTCCTTCTCTGTTTCTCTGAAGAGCTTGAGGAGTATGGGTATCAGTTCTTGTTTAAAGGTCTTATAGAATTCTGCTGTGAATCCATCTGGTCCTGGGCTTTTTTTTGTTGGAAGACTTTTGATAGCTTACTGTATCTTGTTATAGGATATTGGCTTATTTAATTGGTTTACTTCTTTGCTCAGTTTGGGCAACTTGTATTTCTCTAAAAATGCATCCATTTCTGCCAGATTTTCTTCCTTTAGAGAGTATAACTTTTGAAAGTAGTCCGTTAGAATTGTTTGGATATCTTGGGTACGTGTTGTGATTTTTCCCTTGGCATCCCTAATCCTGTTAATATGGGTTTCCTCTCTTCTTTTTTTAATTAATCTAGCCAACGGGCCATCAATTTTGTTTATTTTTTCAAAGAACCAGCTTTTTGTTTGGTTTATTTTGGTTATAATTTTCTGATTTTCTAATTGGTTAATCTCTGCTCTTAATTTGGTTATCTGGCTTCGTCTAGTAACTTTAGGTTCCATTTTTTCTTGTTTTTCTAGCTGTTTTAATTGCAACATGAGATTATTTACTTGGTCTGTCTCCATTCTCTTGATGTGGGCACTGAGGGCAATAAATTTGCCCCTCAGGACTGCTTTTGCTGTGTCCCACAAGTTTCTTTGTGAGGTGTTTTCATTTTCATTGAGTTGTAGGAAATGTTTTATTTCTTCTCTGAGCTCTTCTGTTACCCAGGCATTGCTAAGGAGTGTGCTGTTCAATTTCCATGTATTAGGGAAATTTCTGCAGTATGCTTTGTTATTGAGAACTAGCTTGATTCCACTGTGGTCAGATAGGATACAGGGGATTATGTCGATCCCTTTGTATTTGCTTAAGTTCCTTGCATGAACTATGATATGGTCTATTTTGGAGAAAGTTCCATGAGCTGCTGAGAAGAATGTGTACTGTGTTGTTTTAGGGTGAAACACTCAGTAGATGTCAGTTAATTCTGCTTGAAGTATGGCCTCACTTAATTCGGTAGCTTCTTTGCCAATCCTCTGGTTGGTAGACCTGTCCTTTGATGAGAGTGGTGTGTTAAAGTCTCCTAGTATTATTGTATTTGGATCTATTTTATTCTGTAAGTTTGAGAGCATTTGTTTAACATATCTGGGTGCACCAATATTTGGGGCATATAAGTTGATGATGGTAATATCCTCCTCTTGGATTGTTCCCTGTATTAATATGTAGTGTCAGTCCTTGTCTTTCTGTACTGATTTTAATGAAAAGTTTATTTTGTCACATATCAGGATAGCTACACCTGCTTTCTTACTGGGGGCATTTGATTGGTAGACCCTTTTCCAACCCTTCACTCTGAGTTTGTTTGTATGTTTGGCTGAGAAGTGGGTCTCCTGAAGGCAACAGATGGATGGGTCTTGTTTTCTGATCCAGTCCTCAGTTCGTTTTCTTTTAATTGGCGAATTCAGCCAATTAATATTAATATTAATATTAAGAGAAATATTAATATTAAGAGAAAGTATTGAGAGATGCATTGTTGTCCCTGTCATTCCATTTTCCTAAGTTTTTCTTCTTTCCTTTCCTCCTGTGCTTGCTCAGTTAGACTTTGAGTAATGCCTGTCTGGGGCAGGTCCCAGTTCCTGGTTGCTTTCTTCAGGTTGTGTCCCCCCTCTTAGAATTCTTTGTAATGCTGGCTTAATGTTTATGTATTCATTTAGTTTTTCTTTGCTATTAAAAATTTTCAGCTCTCCATTGAATGTGAATGCTAGCTTTGCCGGGTATATCAGTCTGGGTTGGCAGTTATTGGCTCTCAGGGCTCGTATGGTACTTTCCCAGGCCTTTCTTGCGTTCATTGTGTGGAGAGATCTGCAGTGATTCTAATTTTTTTCCCATTGTAGTATAGCTCCTTCTTCATTTTTGCTGCATGCAAGATTGTTTCCTTATTATTCAGATCTATCATTTTTACTATAATGTGTCTAGAAGTGTTTCTCCTGGGATCTTGCTTGTTGGGTGTTCTATACGCTTCTGTTATGTAGGTAAGATGTTCTTTTTTGAGGTGGGGAAAATTTTCACCGATTATCTTGTTGAATAGGTGTTGCATTCCCTTGCTCTGAAATTCCTCACCTTCGTCCACTACAATTATATGAAGGTTAAATTTCTTGGCATTATCTGCTTGCTCTTAAATTTCCCTTTGGTTTAATTTGAGTGATTTTTCCATATCTGTCACTTTTTGGTCCATTTGGTGTATTCTGTATCTGATACTCTACCTTCCATTTCATTCACTCTGTTGACCGTGGCTTCTATTGTGGTTTGCATGGAGGAAATGGATCCCTTTATGGATTCGATGTTGGTTCTCATAATACTGATCTCACCTCTTAGTGAGGTGAGATCAATATGCATTACCTCTAATTTGGCGTTTATCTCACTTCTTACTGAGGTTAGTTTAGCTTCTATTTTTGCATGCATCTCTTGTTTGATATCCTGTATCTCTTTTGATAGTTCATCCTTGTGCTCTTTCAATTTCTGATCAATTTCTTGCTTTATTTCTTGAGTCATTGCCTCCAGCAACCCTTGGATGTAGCTTTTGTCTTCCATTCCTGCTTTGCTCCCTCTGGGGCTCTCCCCTGTGTGGCTGCTGGCTATTGAGGATAGCTTGCTGTCCTGGGTGGTTGTAAACCTTGTAATTTTTCTCTCTGATTTTCGCATGGGGGTTCAGGAGACTAATCTGCAATTTTGTTTTGGTGTGTCTGTCTTTGCTTAGTTGCTGATTCTGTTTTGGTACAGAGAGTCTGTGCCAGATCTGGGTTCTGTTGGGTGCCTACTTGCAGCTGCTGGTCTGACCTACTTAGGATTCTCGGCTCTCTGCTGTAGATCGCTGGCAATTCCCGCCTTTGGAAGGGTTGAGCAGCCTAGACTGCTTGTGTTTGCTCCTACGGGTGCTCTTGGGAAGATCAGATGCTCTGGATGCACTCTCCCAGATGCTGGAGTCTGCTATGGGCTCCTGATGTGTTTTTGTTTGTTTGTTTGTTATGGGCTGGTGGTGGGCTTGAACTCTAGGTTTGGTGCTGTCCCTCAGCTCTTCAGCTCAAGGCTGGCACCCTACCATTTGAGCCACAGCACCACTTCTGACCCTTTTTGTTTTTGTGATGCTGAGGAATCAGATCCAGGGCCTCATACATCCAAGACTATCACTCTATTGCTGAGCCGCCTTAACAGTCTGAGCTCCTGCTTACTATCAGGTGCTGGCAGCCTGTGTTGCCCAATTCCCAGCCTAGGGTATATGGGTGGGGTTTTGGTGGGGTTTGGGCTTCTCTTGTCCTGGGCCTCCAGGTCTTTTGTTGTCACAGGCGTGCTTCCCAGGGGGTGCTGTTCCCTGTTTTTCTCCCCTCTGCTGAGGTGTATGCTCAGCTTTTGACTTCAGTTAGGAGAAGTTGGTTGTGTTGTTCAGGCGCTGGATCCCCAGGCCTGGTTCCGGCCCCAGCCTGGAGCGCGCTCGTTGGGCCTGTGCTGCTGTGTATACCACCTAGGTTATGCAGCCTGGGGTACACAGTTCAAATTTCTTCTACTGTTGGTTGTCTTGACCCAGGGGCGCTGTTCCTGGCTTGGGCATTTAAGCTCCCTTCCAGGGGCGCTCTTGCTCTAGCCTGGCCAGCGGAGTGTGCTCCACGGGCTGGTGGAGCTCTCAAACAGTTCCCAGTTTTAGTGGGTCCTGTGGTCCGGGTGTTGGGGTAGGGAGTCTAGGTCAGGGTCTGGGGATTCCCTCCAGCTCTGGTCTCCCTTGAGGGATACACTGACCCCTGTGGGGTACTCACCCTGGAGCTAGTTGTTTCTGTGTGGTGTAGGTCGTCAGTTGCTGTTGCAGTCCGAGTTCAGTTGGGGTGGTTGCGGGCTGGGCTGGGCGGTGGTGGCTCTGTGTGATTCTTTTCTGTCTCTGCCTCTATCGAAGCTGTCGGGTCCACAGTGTCCACGCTCAGGCGGCTTCTGCGCGGGTGATCTGCAGGCAGCCCCCTGTCTCTCTGGGACGCCGAGTTGTAGAGATTGGTGGGTCTGACACCGGTGCCTCAGGCGGCTTCTGCGCGGGTGATCTGCAGGCAGCCACCTGTGCCTTGGGGCCCCGGGCGGTCCCCACCGGGCTGTCACAGTGGGTCTGGTGCCTCAGGCGGCTTCTGCGCAGGTGGTCTGCATGCAGCTCCCTGTGCCACTGGGATCCCGGGTTGTCGCAATGGGCGGGTCTGACACCGGTGCCTCAGGTGGCTTCTGCGTGGGATGGAGCCTCTGCTCGGGTGGGGAGTGAGGGGTGGAGGTGGGATCCTCGTGGAGACTCCCGGCTGGTAGGTTTCTCTGTTCCTGGCGATCAGTTGTTCTGCAAACCGGTACCTCAGGCGGCTTCTGCGCGGGTGATCTGCAGGCGGCCCCCTGTGTCTCTGGGGCTCCGGCAGCCCCCGCCGGGTGGCTTGGCGCGCTGCTGAACGGCTAGTAAAAGTTGGGTGTGGGGTCTTCGCTCTTCTGTTCTGAAATTTTTCTTTTCCTCTCTTTCTTTTTTGTTATTTTCCACCTCCTGTTTTTCTCTGAGTGTTCGTCTTTTTGTTGTTGTTGGTCTCCTGGGGAGATTAAGCGTTGGAACTCGAACTCTCTTTTTGGTTGGGGAGAGCTGTGGCGATTCCCTACTGCCCTGTCGCCATCTTGGTCTCCCTCCCTTATGTTACCCCTTTTATTCTCACTCATCCCTGTGCTGATACTTTGCTCAGGTTCAGTGGGAGTGCTAGTGTACAGCATTTGTTACCTTGATGTCTGCTTTCCTTGTGTGTCACCTACTTAACTAGCTTTGCTGCTAAGACATGGTGTCGGGTGATTAGACTGGACAGATTAAGTGAAATATTCTGTCTTTTTTGTAGGTAATTGGGGTCCCCATCTTGTTGTTGTGAGGAGCTGCAACATACTCAAATGGGAACTTGAGTTGAAACGCTGGTGTCCTGGGTTAAAAACCCTCTCCTATGTTGGCAGTCACAGGGAACTCAAAGCAAAGAGACAGGTATTTTTAATTTATTTTTTTTTTTTGTTGTATAGTAGGCCTGGCTTGATGTGGCGTGGCAGTCTGTCAGTGCTTTGCAGATGATGGCTGCCAAGAACCGCGGGAAGACAAGGGCTTCTTTCTGTGCTGCAGGAATGGGCTGAGCCCAACAGCTTCCATGTCTGCATCACGTCCTATAAGCAGTTCTTCAGGGGTTACACTGCGTTCTCCAGGGTGCGCTGGAGGTGCCTTGTCATTGATGAGATGCAGCGTGTGAAGGGCATGACTGAGAGGCACTGGGAAGCTGTTTTCACTCTGCACAGGTCAGGTCTGAATGCCACTCAAGTACTGTGTGCTGCCCACCCACCCCTAGTAATACTGCCTTGTACCCTTCACCTTTGTCACAGGGCTGAGGAGACACCCAGAGCTCCTTTGTTCAGACCCTTTCATTAACATGAGCTGCATAGAATGGCTATTGCCCCTTTTGTACACATTGCCCAGAGAGATGGACTGTGCAGAATCATGCATTTAAGATTCCAGCCTTACCTCATTGTGTTTGCAGCCAGCAGCGCCTGCTTCTGATCGATGCACCACTACATAACACCTTCCTGGAGCTCTGGACCATGGTGCACTTTCTCATCCCCGGGATCTCCAGGCCTTACCTGAGCTTTCCCCTGAAAGCCTCCAATGAAGAGAACCAAGATTACTACCATAAAGTGGTCATAAGGCTCCACAGGGTACCTGTACTTCTGTGTCTCCAGCTTACTCGCAAACATGCATGCGCCTTACTGTAAATGGGTTAGACCTCTGTGTCTCCTCCAGCTTACTCATGAACATGCATGCACCTTACTGTAAATGTGTTAGACCTCTGTGTCTCCAGCTTACTCGTGAACATGCATGCCCCTTACTGTAAATGGGTTAGACCTCTGAGTCTCCTCCAGCTTACTCGTGAACATGCATGCGCCTTACTGTAAATGTGTTAGACCTCTGTGTCTCCAGCTTACTCATGAACATGCATGCGCCTTACTGTAAATGGGTTAGACCTCTGTGTCTCCTCCAGCTTACTCGTGAACATGCATGCACCTTACTGTAAATGTGTTAGACCTCTGTGTCTCCAGCTTACTTGTGAACATGCATGCGCCTTACTGTAAATGTGTTAGACCTGTGTGTCTCCTCCAGCTTACTCATGAACGTGCATGTGCTTTACTATAAATGTGCTAGGGCCTTGTTTTGGGAAGAAAACAGTCATTGTTTTCTCCAGGTGACACAGCCATTTATTTTGAGGAGAACTAAGAGAGATGTAGAGAAGCAGCTGACCAGAAAGTATGAGCACGTTTTGAAGTGTCGCCTTTCCAGTCGGCAGAAGGCCTTGTATGAGGATGTCATTCTACAGCCTGGGTGAGTGCTGGGCTTGCGTGTGCCCACTTGCTTGCCCCCACTCTGAGCATTAGGTGTGTTCTCTGATGTCTTGTTGGGAGCTCTTGCTTGTGAGAACCAGGATGAACAGATGGGTGCAGACCAATTGTGTGAGCATCTTCCTTCACTGTGCACCAAGATGGAGAGCAGCTGGTGATGCCTGTCTGCAGCTGGCTGTTGGCCTCACAGCACCCTGCTGCTTCTCATCTTAAGGACATTGTGTATACTTGCAGCCCTGAGAATGATGTTTATGTTTCTGAAGTTCTTATAGTCATGGGTAGCACTGTGTATTCCTCGTTTGGCCCTTATTGCAGTGTGTCTCAAAAGTTTATTGGGGGGCTGGGAAGGTGGCTCAGTGGTAGAGTGCTTGCCTTGCATGCCTGAGGCCCTGGGTTCAATTCCTCAGCACCACATAAGAAAAAAGCCAGAAGTGGCGCTGTGGCTCAAGTGGTAGAGCGCTAGCCTTGAGCTGAAGAGCTGAGGGACAGCGCCCAGACCCAGAGTTCAGGCCCCACAACTGGACCCCAAAAAAAAAAAAAACCAAAAACAAAAGTTTATTGGGACCTGGGTACTGGCTCAAATCTAATCCTGCTTACTCAGGAGGTTGAGATCTGGAGATCACAGTTCAGAGCCAGCCCGGCAGGAAAATCCTAAGACTTATCTCTAATTAACCATCAAAAAGCCAGAAGTGGAGCTGTGGCTCAAGTAGTAGAGTTGTAGCCTTGAGCATAAAAGCTCAGGGACAGCACCTGGTCCTAAGTTCAAGCCCCAGGATTGGCATTTAAAAAAAAAAAAAAAAAGCTGGGCACTGGTAGCTTACACCTGTAATCTGTAAGCCGTAATCCTAGCTATACTGGAGGCTGAGATCTGAGGTTTGCAGTTCAACAGTTCAAAGCCAGCTAAGTCAGGAAAGTCCCTGAGAATCTCATCTCCAATAAACCACTCAGAAAATGGGAAGTGGTGCGGTGGCTCAAGTAGTGGAGTGCTCACCTTGAGCTGAAGAGCTCAGGGACAGCGCCCAGGCCCAGAGCAGAGCTCAAGCCCTATGACTGAAAAGAAAATGTTGGGTGCTGTGGTGGCTCATGCCTGTAATCCAACTTCTCAGGCTGAGATCTGAGGGTCACATTTCAAAACCAGTCTGTGCAGGAAAGTCCCATGAGACTCATCTCAAACAAACTACTCAGAAAAAGCCAGAAGTGTCACTGTGGCTCAAGAGGTAAGAGCGCTAGACTTGAGTACAAAGAGGCCCAGGAATGGCACCAGGCCCTGAGTTCAAGCCCCAGGACTCACAAGAAAATAAAATTATTGAGAAATTTAGGACAGAAATATGTATGCATGCTTACTTTCTAGTTTCTCCGGCAGTCCTCAACAAACCAGTGGTGTGAAACTCACCTTGTCAATTCACTGTAGAATAGGAACAATAACGTACACCCAGCCATAACATCATCTGTGGCTAGCCCTTCTGAATGTGGTGGGAGCCAAAGGTGCTTTGCCGTTGCCTCTGCTGTGGTGCCAGTCAGATCTCTCAGTGAAGTAGTGGTGTCACTCTTTGCTGGCTTCGGTCTGGTTGATGCACAATGTCCGGTGGAGGGGGATGCAGCTTCTGTGGTGGCCAGGAGCTATCACCAGCACACAGGGGAAGCATTCCTCAGTTACCTTGCATTTCTTAGCTCACCTACCAACCAGAAGCTCTGACAAGTTGTTCCTTAATGTATTGGCTTGTACTCATGGAATTAAGCATTATGTTGAGAGTTATGGTGTCTGTTATTGAGGTGTGAGAGACTTGTAGTACTAGGGCCCGGTAGGTGAAAGCAGATCTTGTTTTACTGATCTTTGGCTGATTCTGTGGCATCTGCCCCCCTAGTGGCATGGTAGGGAGAAACTTCCTATTTATGTGTGGTTTTCTTCTCTGCATATCAAGTGCTAGGGTGTGAGGTGTGCATATTCCTCTGTCTCGCCTTTGGTCGTTTTGTAAAGCATTGTCAGGTGCTGCCACACTGTGGGCTGTTGCTGTCTACCTCAGGTCCTCCAGGGATGCTGAATGTCCTGTCCTGGCCAGTCTTCCTTTTTGCATTGTGCCGTTGAGATAGGGCTGCTGCCCATCGAGACTTCACCCTGCTTTTGCACTGTCTGCTCTGCTTTGTCTCCAGGCTCCTCAGAGAGCTGCATATGTGTTCTTCAGTTCCTCTTGCTATGTTCTTCTCTAGGAAGCTCCTGTCTTTCCTTTTCCTTGGTCTTTCTCCAGGAGCCTCACCCCAGGATCAGCCTTCCTACAGAGAACCATGACACTGTTTAAACTCCTTCCCTGAGCACCAGATATGTCTTAAGTGATAAGAGCATCTGCTTGTAAGCCTGAGCCTTGAGCTCAGACACCCGTACTGCTAAAATAAAAGAAAAGTGTACATCATTGGCTCACACCTATAGTCCTATCTACTTGAGAGAATCATGGTTAGAAGCCAACCTGGGCAGAAAAGTTCACTAGATTATCTCCAATGAACTAGAGCTGTGCCTCAATAATAAAGCCCTATAAATGAAGAGAGCTGAATGAGAATAAGATGCTCTTAGTTCAACACAGTACCAATGGAGCAGAAGTCAAATAACTTCCCTCCCTGTCCCTTTCTTCCATCTTTGTCCTCTCAGCCAGGCACTGTCATTGCTCACCCTTCCTTCCTGTGCCCCAATGTGTCCCAGCACCCAAGCCACTGTGCTGGTGGCTTCAGGAGGTGAGTCTGTTGCAGCACGCCCTGGGGCAGCGTCATCCCAGGAGACTGGCTTGTCCTGAGCTGCTCCTCTCCTAACTTTTTCCTCTTCCTGTTGTAGATATGTTTGACTTAGAAACCTGCAGTGATTCGCTCCATACCTTCTCAGGTTCCATGTTCATTCCTGAATTTCTCCAGATTAGCCAACCTTCACTACATATTTCTGGCTGCTAAACATGCTGTGTTCTATCCAGGCAAGCTTCTTCTCTTCCAGGAGGTCCATTCCAGCTGCACCAGGGCCCAGCTGTTTGCCTGCTCGGTATCTTGTTCACCATTGTTCAGTGCAACCCCCATAGGATCAGGTGTTAGCAGCTCTATCTTGTGAGACTGGGGATTCACTTTCTGCAGTGTTTTCATCTTGCCCTTCTGCCTGGCCCGTTCCTCTCACCCTTGGAATTGTCTGCCTCTGCTCCTCCTTCAGGGTCCTCGTCACAGTGGTGGAAACTTGTTGAAAGGACAGCTCTCCCATGTCTGGCCTCTGGTTCATGGCTCTCTGACAGAGTATATTTTTGCATAGGGAAGATGAGGGACACAGTGGGTGAATAAAAGGCCTGTGTGGGAATGTGGACCTGAATGTTCAGCAAAACTAATGTCATGTAGTATAGGGGAACATGCCAGTGAAGCTTCTGGGGTTAGTATAGGAGATGGTAAGGAGTCAGAGTGTAAATACAGATTTGCCGTTCTGCCTCAACTACCTGTCTGTTCTCCAATGAGCAGGACACAAGAAGCTCTGAAGAGCGGGCACTTTGTCAGTGTCTTGAGTGTCCTGATGCGGCTGCAACGCATCTGCAACCACCCTGGGTTGGTGGAGCCCCGGCTCCCAGGATCGTCCTATGCAGCTGGCTCTCTACAGTACCGATCTGCCTCTCTCATTCTCAAGGCCCTGGAGAGAGAGTTTTGGAAGGTAAGTAAAGAAAGCTAAATCACGGCTTGAGGTCTTTCCAGGCACTTGCTAGATAAAACTCAGGCATCTA
Organism: Dipodomys merriami; assembly: GCF_024711535.1. NCBI lineage: Eukaryota > Metazoa > Chordata > Mammalia > Rodentia > Heteromyidae > Dipodomys > Dipodomys merriami. Next base: position 149,341 of record NW_027206241.1, on the reverse strand, counting down.
TACAAAGCAACTTTCAGCCCCTTTCTCCAGCCTTACCTGACCACCATCAGACTGTTCTCAATCTGTGGACTTAACATGTTCTGGTTGCTTTATGAGAATCACATGCAGCTTTTCGTGTCTCACTTCTTTGACTTAACATATTCTTGAAGTTCACCCTGTTTTGTTTGTCAGAATGTTTTTCTGAATATCCTTTTTGAAGGCTGAAGTAAGAGTCTCTGCATAGACATGGGCTTCCATTGCTCTTGCGAGTACACTAGGAAGGGAGCTGCCGGGTCACTTTGTGTCTTCCTCTTTTGAAGAACTGCTAACAGGCCACTGTGGTGGGGCCACCTGGCTTGCTTGCCACTTCCCACTCTCCATTCCTCACTGCCCTGCTCTTGCCCTCCTCTTGGGGGTGGGGTTACTTTTTTGTTATCTAAAGCCCTGAGAAGCATGACCAGTGGTACCAGGGAAGGCGGGTGCTTGCTGCTGTTAGAGGCAGAGCTATGTGTCTAGACTGGATGTCGTTGGACCCAGGGCTGTGCCCTCCAGCAGTTCTGTTCCTGTCTACTGAAATGCCCAGGATCGGCCTCCAGTGAGACTTCAAGTCACTGAAGTGAGCCTTGCTAAAGTCATTTCTACACCAACTTCCACATGCCCCAGCTCATACAGGCTTCACCCGAGCCCTTCCCCTGCTCTCTCCATAGTGTCCAGACTTGGAGCTGCCTAAGTTCTTTCTCTAAGCTCTAGTTTGTCTCTCAGGGCTTGTTCCTCATTCTTGGGACCCTGGGGAGGACCAAGTGCATTAAGCATAGGGGAGTCATGACCTGCCTAACCCCAGCAGTATTTGTGAGCTGCCCTCCAGGGTAGAGCCTTCTCAGCTTGGCTCCCCTCCTTATAGCAGCTCATGGTTTCCCTCTCAGTTATTTCCTCTGCCATCTTGTATAGCACTTTTTTTTTTTGGTTCTTTTTTCTTTTCTTTTTCTACTTAGGAAACCGATCTTTCTATATTTGATCTTATTGGGTTAGAAAATAAAATCACTCGCCACGAAGCGGAATTGTTATCTAAGAAAAAGGTGACTCGGAAACTCATGGAGGAGGTGTTTGTGTCACCACCCCCATCAACACGGCCAGCAGCAGTGAAGTTGAAGGCCAGCAGGTATGTGGGTGTGAGTTAGGAGCAGCACCTGGCTGGGAGTCAGCTCCCTAGCACTTGGGGTTGGGAACTCTCCACCCCTTCAGCTGACCCTGGGCCATCAATAGTGAAGAGGAATGCTGTAATCTTAAGTAGGTTTCCTGATTCTCTCAGGAATTTTCCTGGACAGCAAGTGTCGCTGCTGTCCAAGGAGTGCTCTTAAGCAAGCTTGTGGTTTGGGATGCACATGAGAGTTTAGTCAGCCGGCTGGTATAGCCAGGCATCTTGTTAGTGGTACGCTTGTGACAGGGTAGGCAGGGGTTTCTACTGGATTGCATCAAAGCTGTTCTCAGAAGATCTCCACAGCAATGTGAAAGGATGGTTTTGTGAATCTGAGAGGGATAGACATACTAGATGGTGATAGTGAGAACTACATGATTCAGGATAGACTAAGTAGACTAAGCCCAGTGATTAGATTCCTGAAATGAAATGAAAGTTGGTACTTTAGATAAAAGGGGCCTGTTCTGCCGAGTGCCAGTGGCTCATCCCTATAATCCTAGCTACTCAGGAGGCTGAGATCTGAGGATTGCGGTTCAAAGCCAGCTCAGGCAGGTCTATGAGACTCATCTCTAATTAATCACCAGAAAAACAGAAGTGGTGCTGTGGCTCTCGTGGTAGAGCACTCGCCTTGAGCTAAAGAGCTCAGGGACAGCACCCACGCCCAGAATTCAAGTCCCATGGCCAACCCAAAAAAAAAAAAAAAAGCAGGGGGTGGGGAGAAGATGAGCCAGTTCAGCAGATTGATAGCCCCTTCTGACCTTGGCTTACGTGAGTATTGTGACCAGTTGTCTTCAGATTGGTGGTGGTAGGAATGGCAGCAGCAGGTTTCTACAGACCCCCAGCCTGTCTACTTAGGAAACCTCTGACCTGATGTACCAGACAAATGGGTTCACTTGTGCTCACTGGGTTTTGTTAAAAGGCTCAGTGGAGCCAGGTGCTGGTGGCTTATGCCTGTAATTCTAGCTACTCAGGAGCCTGAGATCTGAGGGCCATGGTTTGAAACCAACCCAGACAAGGGAAATCTGTGAGACCTTATTTCCAGTTAATTCCCCCCAAAAAAGCTGAGAGAAGAGGCTCCAGTGGTAGAGCGCTAGCCTTGAGCAAAAAAGCAAAAAGCCTAAGGACAGAGCTCCGGCCCTGAATTCAAACCCTGGGCCCAGGACCAGCACACAAAATGAGGCTCAATGTTATCTCTGCCTGTTGTCTTTGTACAGTGGTTTTGAAAACTGCCACTCCCGTTTTCTAGGTAAAAAAAGAGCAGGCTCCACCTTGTTGGACTTGGTGTCCCTCCCTCACGTGAGTGCCTTTCCAGACCTGCCGTGCCCCCCCATCCTGAGTCCGTATTTACTCAGCATGACTTTTCCGCCCATTTTGCTATTACTCTGAAGTGTAGTGTGCAGATGCTACAAGCCAGAGATGTTTTTTCTAGTCCACATTGATACTTTATATTAAGATTATCTTTTTTTTTTTTGTCAGTCTGAACTCTGGGCCTTGGCACTGTCCCTCAGCTCTTCAGCTCAAGGCTAGTGCTCTACCACTTGAGCCACAGCGCCACTTCCAGCTTTTTCTGCTTATGTGGTGTTGAGGAATCCAACCCAGGGCCTCATGCATGCAAGGCAAGCACTCTCCCACTGAGCCACCTTCCCTGCCCCTATTAAGATTATCTTTAAAAAAGAGAGATAATCTTTTTTTTTTTTTTTTTGGTCCGGTCGTGGGGCCTGAACTCTGGGCCTGAGCACTGTCCCTCAGCTCTTCAGCTCAAGGCTAGTGCTCTACCACTTGAGCCACAGTGCCACTTCCGGCTTTTTTCTTTTTGCTTATGTGGTGCTGAGGAATCGAACCCAGGACCTCAGGCTTGCAAGGCAAGCATTCTACCACTGAGCCACCTTCCCAGCCCAAGAGAGATAATCTTAATGTCACCAAGAATTAGGTGACGTGCCACTTTTTTTTTTTTTTTTTTTTTTTTTGGTCGGTCCTGGGGCTTGAACTGTGGGCCTGGGCGCTGTCCCTCAGCTCTTCAGCTCAAGGCGAGCATGCTACCACTTGAGCCACAGCACCACTTCCGGTTTTCTGAGTGGTTTATTGGAGATAAGAGTCAAGAGTCTCATGGACTTTCCTGCTTGGGCTGGCTTTGAACCGTGATCCTCAGATCTCAGCCTCCTGAATAGCTAGGATGACAGGCGTGAGCCACCGGTGCCTGGGTTGCAACGTGCCACTTCTAAGTACAGAGTTTGTCAACAGCTTTCCTGGGCTGAGAGTGAGAACAGCTGTCTTCAGAATTACATTGCTCCTGAATTGAGGACTCTCAGTGGGCCTCTGTGGGCAGTCCTTTAGAGTTTGAACTCTGCAGCTTGGTGATCTTCTGTGTATCTTTCTGCCTGATCCAACTGGCATCTAGGTTATTCCAGCCTGTGCAGTATGGTCAGAAGCCTGAGGGTCGCACTGTGGCATTCCCCACCCACACACCCCGGACAGCAACTGCCAACACCACTGCTGCTGCTCCACAGGGCCAGGTTCGAGGACGGCCACCAATTGCCACCTTTTCTGCCAACCCGGATGCAAAAGGTACCTCACCTAGCTATCACACTTGTTGTGAAAGGCTTGGGGAAGCACATGGCACTGCATTCTTGCCCTACTGTGTGTTGCAGCCACTGCTGAGAGGGTGCAGGGACCATCATTGTCTCCAAAGGTTCCATGTACACTTTCCCATGATAGTAGCCTTTATTTTTTAAAATTTATTTTTGGTATCTTGAGTTAGGATCTTGCCCAGGCCTTGAACTCTTAATTCTCCTGCCTCAGCCTCCTGAGTTAAGAATCACAGGCATGGACTAAGAATGTGGTTTAGTAGTAGTAGAGTACTCGTTTAGCATGCATGAAGCCCTGGGTTCAATTCCTCAGTATCACATAAACAGAAAAAGCCGGAAGTGGCACTGTGGCTCAGAGCAAAAAAAACTAGCCTTGAGCACAAAGAGGCTCAGAGACAGTGCCAAGGCCCTGAGTTCAAGTCCCAGGACTGGTACCAAATAAAAAAAAAGTCACATGCATGTGAATCAAGTCTTATAGGCATGCACCACCACAATCAGCTTGTAGGTGTTTTTGCTTGCTGCGTTGGGTTTTCCCTGTACAAGAAACTTCACTCTTTGTTGAGTGAGTGTTGATGGTGAGTGCCTTAGCAAATGATTTCTTTTTATGTATGTCAAGGCATATTAGGAAGCTCCTGAGAAAGTCTGTTCTTGTTATGTGTGGTGCGGTCTTTTCAAGTAACTGATGGTAACTTTGAAGAAGGATAGGGTGAAGTACAGAAAAGGTTGCAAAGGCATTTTAACCATCAGCCGCTCAAGTCCATTGCTTTTCTTTGAGATAAACAAGTACTCACAACAGCAGTGGTGAGATTATGAAAAGGTGAGAGCAGATGCCTCCTTGTGTCTAGAGGGTTATTGTAATTGATAGAACTGTTGGACTGGGCTGGCTCCAAACCCTTCTCTCCCCTCTGAGAAGTGCACACTGCTTGTGCTGATCAGCTCACAGTGAGCCTAACTCAGCAGCAGGTTGAACCTTGGTCCTCTTTTCTCAAGAACTGTGTAAGTCCCTCCAACTTTTTTTTTTCCCCAAGAGAGTGCTTCTCGTTTGAGAAACTGAAATGTTTATGTAATTTCTTTGAAAATCGGGTATAAAATACTGCATTTTATGAAGAACCTCTAACAGCTTTGCACAAACCAACCTTATCGATTGCAGTGGCAGCAGCCCCGTTTCAGACCTCTCAGGCTTCCGTCGGTGCGCCTCGACACCACCAGCCTGCCTCGACCTCCAGCACAGCAGCAGGCCCGGCCCATCCTGTGAAACTGCGGGCCCAGACCAATGCCCAGGCCTCCACCCCAGGCCCGCCCCCGCCCCCGCCCCAGGCCCCCTCGCTGGCTGCGGGTCCGAGCCCGCAGCCTCAGCGGCTGGTGCTCACCTCGCAGGCCCAGGCCCGCTTGCCCAGTAAGTGGCCTCACTAGTCAGCATCTGCTGTTGCTGCCTGGGGCAGCATGTCAGGAACATGGGATGTCTGAAGAGCTTTGCTGTCCACTACTTCTGTCTGCCCCTCAGCCCAGGCCTCAGTGCTGCCTGGAGCCTGACACCTCCCCGAGGGTGGGGCCTCTCCAGAGGTCAGCGTCCAGGTCCCTGCTCTTTTCTGCTCTTTCTCCTTACCCTTGCCAGCTCTGTTTTTCTCCTGCGTTCCTTGTGCTGGACTGGTGTGCCAGGCTAGCACTTCAGCTTAGGGTCAGCCAAGGTTCTGCCCAGCAGTCTATAGCCCCACACTGAGGAGCTTATGGTGAAGTTATATTAGTTGATATTAGGTTTCCAAATACCTTTTTTTTTTCTGGCTTCTCAAGTGTTATCAAGTGTGAAAATGGGAAGAATATTTGCTTAACAGACATATTGTAATACTATACCAAGCTAAAATATCATAGTGTTCTTTTTTCAGTAGAGCACGTTTTAGTTTGGCCAGCAGGATCAGCATGTTTTCAAAGCTCATATGGACCTTTATTCTCCTGTTGGGGAGATTATCCTAACTTAAAATATTGCAGGCTGTGTATTTTTCAAATACTGCCTCATGTATGTTCTTTCTTTCTTTTTTTTTTTTTTTTTTTTTTGTCGGTCGTGGGGCTTGAACTCTGGGCCTGGGCGCTGTCCCTCAGCTCTTCAGCTCAAGGCGAGCGCTCTACCACTTGAGCTACAGCGCCACTTCCGGTTTTCTGGTGGTTTATTGGAGATAGGAGTCTCACGGTCTCTCCTGCCCGGGCTGGCTTTGAACCGCGATCCTCAGATCTCAGCCTCCTGAGTAGCTAGGATTACAGGCGTGAGCCACCAGCGCCCGGCTGTATGTTCTTTCTTATGTGACAAAATTGTGTTAGGCCTTCCTGGAGAGAGAGAAGGGAGGAAAAGTAGAGAAGCAGCTCCTTTTTTCATTATGAGTATCTCTTCATTGCCATCAATAAAGAGCAGTTATCTTAGGCAGGCAGATGAGGGGAGAAAGCCCTTACATGCTCCCGTTTCCATTGGCTGGAGATGAGGTTGTATTTGTGTTTGGGGAGCTACGCATTAGAGGAGCATGAAGGGGGAATAACTTTTTATGTCAACTAGGCTTTACTAACCTACAGACCAAGGAGTGTTAGGAGGAGATTTGAATTTCTGTATATAAATCTGTCTCCTACTTTCATTTCCCCATTTTCCTTTTCTTGCTCATAGTTTTTCTGTAGGCAAGATATCTTTAGATATTTTCCAATTCTTTTATTAACTATTCTCTTCATGGTACCATTAATGATTCCAGCATTTTACTAACTGTTCTTTTTATGCTACCATTAATGATTTCGGTGTGGGTTTTCTTGGGAGGAGCATTTGTACTTGGATGTCAGCCATTTGGTAAAAGCCTTTTAGCTGCACAGGTTTGGCCTGATAGGAGGACTGTTTTGGAGACATAACGTTGAACTACGTTGTTTTAAAATGTTTAAACAGTGTAAAGTTTCACTTCTTTTTTCCACAGTAAATGTTGTAGATTGAATCCTACAGTCTAGTTTGAATTAGGATGAAATTTTATATCTAAAAGCTTTACTTAGGTATGACTTATTTAAATACATTTCTAGATTTTTTAAAACATTATGGGTGTAATTGAAGCTCACTGTTTATTCTTTTTATCTAGTGATAAAAATCTTTTAACCTCTGTGAGCTTAGTTGAACACATGCTTTTTCAGATTTTGAGAGTCTTTTGAAGATTTGCCAGAACAGATTTCTAAATTTATTACAGGTAGATTTCTGCTATTTTTGCTGTTTGCTGTTTTGGTTTTTTTAAATAATCATTTGAGGAGAAAAGTAAAATATTCGCTAATAGTTTGACTGATGATATCAATATTGAATACCAGTAATTCCAACATTTTGTGATCAAATAGGTTAACCATTAAAATCTGTTATATTTGGCTTTTTTTTCTAATATAACAATTATTTTCTTGAAGCAGTAAAGAACAATTCCTAATTAGTGTTTCTAGGACACTTCAGTTTCTGTAGGTGGCCCATTATTTGTAAGACATAATTGTCATGTAAGAGTCCCAGTTTTAACTTTTTTCTCTGCCTTTCAACAGGTGGAGAAGTAGTGAAAATAGCTCAATTGGCATCCATCGCAGGACCGCAGAGCCGCATTGCCCAGCCAGAGACACCAGTGACACTGCAATTCCAGGGGAACAAGTTCACCTTGTCACATAGTCAGCTTCGGCAGCTCACAGCAGGCCAGCCCCTACAGCTACAAGGTACTAATGCTGAGAATGACAAGCATGCCACTGTTGGCACATGCCTGAGGACCTACCCTGCCTGGTGGAGTGACTCGGGCAAGTGAGCTGCCTCTTCAAATTTTAGGTTCTTTACCTAGCAGTGGTGTTAACAAGTCTCACCGCATAAAGTTGTTGAGGATTGGTGTCAACTTGAGGCACCCTAATGATAGTCTTTTTTATTTTTTATTTTATGTGCCAATATTGGGGCTTGATTAATCAAGACTGGTGCTCTGCCACTACAGATGTACCTCCACTTCCGATGTGTGTGTGTGTGTGTGTGTGTGTGTGTGTGTGTGTGTGTGTGTGTGTGTGTGTGTGTGTGTGTGTGTGTGTGTGTGTGTGTGTGTGTGTGTGTGTGTGTGTGTGTGTGTGTGTGTGTGTGTGTGTGTGTACATACATGTGTACTAGTACTGGGGCTTGAACTTCGGGTCTGGGCACTGTCCCTAAGCTTCTTTGCTTAAAGCTAGTGTCTACCATTTGGGTCACAGCTCCTCTTCCAGATTCTGGGTTTGTTTTTTGGGGGAGGGGGGCAGGGAGAGGGAGGTAGTTGTGGGGCTTGAACTCAGTGCCAGGGTGCTGTCCCTGAGATCTTTTGCTCAAGGCTAGCACTCTGCCACTTTGAGCCAGAGTGCCACTTCGATTTTCTGGTGGTTACTTGGAGATAAGAGTCTCATGGACTTTCCTGCCCAGGTTGGCTTTGTACCATGATCCTCAGGTCTCAGCCCCCTGAGTAAGTAGGATTACAGATGTGAGCTACCAGCTCCCAGTCACTTATAGATTTTTGGTAGTCAATTGGAGATAAAGTCTCATGAGCTGAGGGACACTGGTGGCTCATGCCTGCAATCCTACCTACTCAGGAGACTTGAGATCTGAGGATCACAGTTTAAAGGCAGCTTGAGTAAGAAAGTCTATGAGACTCTTACCTACAATTAACCACCTGTAAACCTGAAGGAGTTATGGCTCAAAGTGGTAGAGAGCTAGCCTTGAACACAAAAGCTCAGGGATAGCACTCAGGACCTGAGTTCAGGACCCACAACCGACAAAAAAATAAGTCTCATGGACTTCCCTGCTCCCGGGCTGACTTTGACTGCTACCCTCCAATCTCAGCCTTCTGAGTAGCTAGGATTACAGGCGTGAGCCACCAGCATGCACCACAGTCATTTTTATTAACAGCATCTGCTCTTTGAAAATAGTTCCCTATTTTATAAATCAAAATAGAAATACTTGCCAAGCACCAGTGGATCACAGTTCAAAGCCAGCCCAGAGAAGCAAGTTTATGAGAACCTTATTTTCAACTAATCACCAGAAACCTGGAAGTGGAGCTGTGGCTCAAGTGGTAGAGTGCTAGCCTTGAGCAAAAAAGCTCAGTGATGGTGCCCAGGTCCTGAGCTGAAGCACTAGGACTGGCAAAAAGAAAAAGCAATGTTTGCCTCTTTGTGATTATGAGATGAGTTGTTCAAGAAATGTCAAAGACTAGAGATTGGTGTGAGAGATGATTTTCTTTTACATATACACATTTTGTTTTTTGTTCTGTTTTTTTTTTTTCTAAAATAGATTCTGGCTATGTTACCTAGTAGCTGGGACCACAGGTGCATGCTGCCACACCTGACTAGACTATTTAGCTTAACCTTTGGCTAAGAGTAACATGCTTTCTAGTTACTACTTTCAAAGAAAATGAGGGAATGAAAATTTGAGTGGCTCCCTAAAATCAGTGTTGAATCATTATGTGACAACAGTTTTAGCCACTTTAGCTCTATGAGTGCCAGATGTGTCCTTAGCTCTCATTTTAAAGTTAAGATTTAGAAGTAGCATCCTCTGCAGTTGTTGCCAGCCCCTCCCTTTGCAGCTTTGCTGGGAGGTGGCGACCCGGCCAACCACAGGGCAAAGGGTTTTTGCTGGTTTCATGTGGTTTGATTCCACATCTTTCCAGGGTTTAGGATGTCAGATGTTAGCTCATCTATGAACACTTTTGGTGGTCGTTTGTTTCCTTGGCACACTCTTGGGAAGCAACCCTCCAAAACAGCTGCAAACCTAGGGATACCTGGGTCAAACCCATTTTTCCTGGCAATTCTTCAAACCAGTTGAAACACAGCAGGCTCTCACATGGATCTGGGAACTGGGGCTCTCTCGTGAATCATATCCTTGGGATAGCCATGCAGCCCCCACAGACCTGTACCGAGGTGTTTGTGTGAGGCATTATAAGGTGCATTGGCCCTTTTTCCTGATGTTGAGCAAAGCAACTGTTCCTCAAACACTTCTTTACTGGGGATGAAATATTTCCGTCTTCCTCAAAGTGAGCTTTGCATTGATCTGCTTATGTAAATATGATTTGGGGTATTTAGTGTGTTTGTTTATTTCTGTAACATTTAGAAGTGATGGGTGTGTGCTGTAATGAGCACGTACCTATAACTGACGCCTCTGGTGGACGTGTGATTGCAGGCAGCGTCCTCCAGATCGTGTCAGCCCCTGGGCAGCCCTACCTGAGAGCCCCCGGCCCCGTGGTGATGCAGACCGTGTCTCAGGCGGGTGCTATGCACAGCACCCTGGGAAGCAAGCCCCCAACTGCTGGCCCCAGCCCCGCACCCTTGACCCCACAAGGTAGGGTGTTCTGCTCAGGAGGAAGGCTTGGTGTTTAGCTGCTTTCTGACTCTTCCGAGCAATTGGGAGGTGTTGTGTATCTGACTGTAGGCCCTCTGCACATCCAAGCCATGCTGTGACTGTCGCTTCCTCAGATATCTTGTGGCATCAGCTTGGTTTATTCTCTTTCTCTTTTGCTTTCAAAGGTCCTTACATATAACCAGTCCCCACTGTTTGAAATTTTTTGTTTTGATCTTATTTTAACAAGAGACTTTGGGAACCATGAGTAATTCAGCTTGTTAATATGTCACCAACACACTTACTGAGCATACTTAAAGTTCTTTGGGAGTGGGCCATGGGCCCCTGTGCATGCAAGAATCAAACTTTCTGGGTGGCCTAGCTTCCAGACCTGCTGGGCTTCTAGCTCATGCTTCACCCCTGTCAGCTTCCTCTTAAAGACCTTGGCTCTGCCTAGATGTGCTCTGTCCTGGACCTAGTGGTGGGTGGGTTAGACATGTGGACACCCACAGGGAATAATATCAAGTGGCTGATGGGTCTGCCCTATTGGTCAGAAGCAACTGGTTTACTGGTCATTCTCTGTGTACTAGTTGTTCAGTGGCTTCTGTTTAGTTCCGCTTGCACCTCCAAGTCATCTCTGATGATGCTGCAGGGCCTCTATGGACCGGTAGCATTCTGCCAGGGTGGGCTAGATGAGACCGCAAGGCTGGGAGGGTGGGATGAGCTGCTACGTGCTTCCATACCTGCACGGTCACCCAGCACAGTTCCGATGGTAGCTGCAGGGTTTTACCCTCCCAGTTCTTCTCACCTCCTTGAGAATTTGGGAGTCATCTATCACACCTGCTCCAGAGGTGGGCAAATTCCTGTCTAGGCAGCCCACCCCTGGGACTGGGTCCTGTGCATGCTGGCTGTCATGCTAACCTTCTCAGCTCTTCACTTTTGCATTTGTAGTTGGCGTTCCGGGTCGAGTGGCAGTGAGTGCCATGGCTATAGGAGAACCTGGGCTGGCTTCTAAACCAGCTTCTCCTGCTGCAGGGCCGACTCAGGTACGTGCCGGGCTGTGTGGGCGTGCGTTGGCAGCTTGTGAACTGCCAGTGTGGAGCAGGCAGCTTTCAGAAGCTGTTTGCTTGCATGCAGAGACCGTGAAGTCTGTTTGGGCTCATCTGATCAGGCAGTTCACACACACATTTGTGCCCTCTGAATTGTAGTCCTGATTTTAACACATAGTCCAATGACAGAAGAAACTGGAATGCAACATTTTTTAAAAATTTCATTCCTTATGTTTCTTGAGGATGAGAAGTCCTCTGTATCTTGAGGTGGAAGAGAAAGAAGTCTTCCTTTTCCTGCTTCCTTTCTGTCACTAGTTCCCATGGAACAAGGATTGTGTACATCAATATACACAGTAGATGTTATGCTAAAGGATCCAGGGTGAAGAGATAATTTGTTGTGTTTTCTTCAGTAAGTAACTTTTTTAAATCATGTTTTTGGTAAAGGAGGAAAAGACCAGGCTATTGAAGGAGCGGCTGGATCAGATGCATTTTGTCAATGAACGACGCTGTTCCCAAACCCCGGTATATGGCAGAGACTTGCTGAGGATTTGTTCTCTACCTGGCAGAGGAAAGAGGCCTTGGCCAGGTTCTTTTGACAGCAGTTTTGGGAATGGGGTTGGGTCAACGAGCTGTTACCTATTACCCTCAAAAAGTAAAGGTGATCTGATATTAACGTTGAATCAGCGCAAAGAATCGCTCCAGGATATTCTTGACAGGTAAGTTAGGCAACTTAGTGTTGTAACTTTTTGTGTATGTGTGTGTTTCTTCACTATGCTATACCCGTTTTCTTTGTACTTTTTCCAGTGTTCTTATTTTGATATACTTCTCCCCATGTTATCTCTTAGGAATTTGTTCGAAGTTGCTTTTCAGGGTCCAGAGGGTCATGTTACTGGGTCTCTCCATCAAATCCTTTCAGAAAAACATTCTTTGAAGTTGATTTCGTGCACTGGTGAATGTTGAATTCAGAACAGGCAGTAGTGGAGCAGGGCCATATGGGCTGTAGCTGTAGCTGTAGCCAGGCTGTCTGTGCTGTTCCTGCTGGGCTTGGATCTTTACCTCTTTTCCAAGTTCTGACCCTATGTGCAGTCCCCTGAGTGTTTGGCCCTGATGTCTCAGGTCAACTTCAGAGCTTGAATGATGAGCCATGGTCTAGAGAGTGTCCAATGCTGGTTATTTGGGCTGGGCTGTCTGAGGTGGTCCCCGGTTGCCATAATTGGCCAGGCCTGCCCCCGTGCTGTGAAGGACGATGGCAGCCCATGATGATCGTCAGGTGCTCTTGTTGCTTCTCTTCCACTCATACTGCCAAAGGTTCTGGTGCCATGTGGTGACCACATGTGCTTTCTGCTCCTCAGGGTGGCCTGTGTGATTCCTCCTGTGGTGGCTGCGCCCCCTTCCTTGTGGGTGGCCAGGCCACCCTCACTGTACAGCTGTGGGCTCCGGGCCCTGAGGCAGCGTCTGAGGGAGCATGCTGCCCCCTATCTCCGGCAGCTTCAGCAGCTGACTGCACTGCGTTCTCTACAGTTCCCTGAGCTGAGACTGGTGCAGTTTGACTCAGGTATGACAGACTGTTTCGGCATGAGTTCATGGCATGAGGTTGTGCTTGCTTTGTACTATGAGATTTTTTTCTTTTTTAATTTTCAGCAGGGATTTCTTTCAGTATATCAGGATAAAGTAGGGAGAATGGGGAATCGGGGAGGAACGTTTCCTGCTTCCCACATTGGAAATGGAAGTGAAGGACTCATGTGAGTTGCTCTTGATGTTTCATTTCCTAGGAAAGTTAGAAGCTTTAGCAGTCCTGCTTCAGAAGCTGAAATCTGAAGGGCGCCGGGTGCTGATTTTATCACAGATGGTTCTTATGTTAGACATTTTAGAAATGTTCTTGAACTTCCATTATCTCACCTATATAAGAATTGATGAAAATGCCAACAGTGAACAGCGGCAGGTAAGACATAACTTGTTCATTATACGACTTGTTTAGATGTATAACCCTTAGTCACTATTTTCCAGCCTCATTTACCACTGTAGTATAAGCTTAATGGTACCCTGGCTCTTCTAGGCAGAGAGATAGCACTTCCAAGATGGTTAGTCAGTCCCTTCCCTCCACAGGTATCTAGTTACATGCTAGGTGTCTCAGTTAGGACAGGCATCAATGACAGGTAGGTACTGTAGGACAATGTCCTTCAGGAAGTAACTGTGGAGCAAGGATCAAGGCACGGATATGGGTACTGTTTAGACTAAAGTATAAAGAAACACAAGTTGAGATAATGTGCCTGGCTTTTGCTCTGTTAGGCCCAGTAATAGGTCTTCTTCGGCAGTGCTGGTGGAAGCATGCTTTAGCAGAACTTTCTGTTTGTTCTGTGGATTTTAATTCGGGTCCTCACGTTTGCTGGCATTCTGTCAGTATAACTTTCTAGAAAGCCAGTGTGGGAGCTGGGAAAGTAGCTTAGTGGTAGAGTGCTTGTGTAAAATGCTCAGTAGCATACATATAGAAAAAGCCAGAAGTGGTACTGTGGCTCAAATGGTTGATTGCTAGCCTCGAGCAAAAGAAGCTCAGGGACAGTGTCCAGGCCTGAGTTCAAGCCCTAGGACTGGCACACACACACAAAAAAAAGTGGGCTGGGAATATGGCCTAGTGGTAGAGTGCTTGCCTAGCATGCATGAAGACCTGGGTTCAATTTCTCAATACCACATATACAGAAAAGGTTGTCAGTGGTGCTGTGGCTCTAGTGGTAGAGTGCTGGCATTGAGCAAAAAGAAGCTCAAAGCCTGGTGCTGGTGGCTCACACCTGTAATCCTAGCTACTCAGGAGGTTGAGATCTGAGGATCATGGTTCAAAGCCAGCCCAAGCAGGAAAGTCCATGAGACTCTTATCTCCAATAAACCACCCAGAAAACCGGAAGTGGCCCTGTGGCTCAAGCTGTAGAGCGCTTACCTTGAGCTGAAGAGCTGAGGGACAGCACCCAGGCCCAGAGTTCAAGCCCCATGACCGACAAAAAAAACAAGCTCAAGAACAGTGCCCAAGCCTTGAGGTCAAGTGCCAGGACAGAAAAAAAATAAATAAATAAAAAATAAAGCCAATGTGACACTGTGGACCTCAAAGGTAGATAGCGGCTGAATCAAGTAAACTCATATTCAGGTAGCAATACACAGCAATAGCAACACACCAAGTAAAAATTTGTATACATAGTTGTTCCCTGTAGAAAGTTTATGAAGCCACAATCAAGAACAGAGTGAATGTCCAGTAATAGGAGTGCAAAAAGCTCTGTGTTCATAAGACTTGGCAGTGTTGTCAGTAGAAACTGTTCTTTGAAGCTGCATAGGGCAGACTACGAAACCCTTGTCCCTAGCATTTCAGGACAAGCTTGAATGCATGGCAAAGAGGTCCCAAGTACAGAAGGCAGGATGCTTGCGGGAGCTCTTACTGCCCACAGCAGTCTCCGCCCTCCCCCAAAGGCCTAGAAAGAAAAACACCAGATATATTACACCAATTTCTTGTAAGAGTATAGCAATTTAGGATTTCTTCAAGGAAGAGAGTTGTTCAGTTTAGGTTTTGTTTTGGCATGGAATTGATTTATATTTGAGAAGTTTCACATTGTCATTTTAATGCTTGGTTCACACTATGAGGTTAGAGGTATATCTCTCCAAGTCCTCATCCTTACTCCAGGGGCTTTTTGCCTGTAGAGTGCCCTGGCATTGCCTGAGGATAGAGGAGAAAGCACATCTCCCTCCCCAGCAAGACTCTGCTTTCTTGTGGGGCCTACAGATTGAGCTAACAAGAAGTACAAGGCAGAACACAATGTGTTCTGGAAATGTGGCTTAGTGGTAAAGTGCTTGCCTAGCACACATGAAGGTTTGCTTCCTTAATACCACATAAACAAAAAGTCAGAAGTGGTGCTGTGGCTCAAGTGGTAGAGTGTTGGCCTTGAGCAAAAGAGGCTCAGGGACAGTGCCCAGGCCCTGAATTCAAGCCCTGGGACTGGGGTGGGGTGGCGGGAAGGGGGAGACAGAGCATCACATCTCTTTCATAGCGGATTAATGTCTATGCTGCTTGTACAGTGCGCATGTGTGTGGCCAGTATGGAAGGTGACCACAGGTCCAGAAGAACCAGAATAAGATGTACAGACCATGTCTCACATGGAACACAAACCAATTTGTAACAAAGTAACTTTTCAAATTGGGGGATGTTAGAAAGCTTCTTAAGTCTCACAGTGTTTTCCAGGAATACTAACACCTGAACATTTTGTTTCCTCTCAGGAGCTGATGAGGAGTTTCAACAGAGATAGGCGGATTTTCTGTGCCCTTTTTTCTACCCATAGCCGTGCCACTGGCATAAACCTTGTTGAAGCCGACACTGTTGTCTTTTATGACAATGACCTAAATCCAGTGATGGATGCCAAGGCTCAGGAGTGGTGTGATCGAATGGGGAGATGTAAGGATATCCACATATACAGGTGACTACCATTGAGGACAGTGTGGTTGAAATGCTTGTAAGGATATCCACATATTCAGGTGACTACCATTGAGGACTGTGTGGTTGAAATGCTTGTAAGGATATCCACATATATAGGTGACTACCATTGAGGACAATGTTGTTGAAATGCTTATCATGAGAACCTTTGAGGGAGGAATATAGAAAGCACTACTGAGGCAGCTCAGGCTTGTAATCCTAGCTACTCAGAAAGCTGAGGACTGAGCATTGCAGTTTAAAGCCAGCCTGAGTGAGAAAGTCCGTAAGACTCTTTTGTTGTTGTTGGTCATGGGGCTTGAACTCTGGTCCTGAGTGCTATCTCTGAGCTCTTTTGCTCAAGACTAGTACTCCACCACTTGGAGCTACAGAACCACTTCTTGTTTTCTGGTAGTTACTTGAAGATAAGAGTCTCATGATCCGGCTTAGACTGTCTTCGAATTGTGATCTCAGCCTCCTGAGTAGCTAGGATTACAGGCATGAGCCGCCAGTGGCCCCAGCCATAAGACTCTTATCTCCAGTTAACCACTAGAAAAGCCAAAAGTGGATCTGTGACCCAAATAGTAGAGTGCTGGCCTTGAGCAATAAAAGCTCAGTGACATCGCCAAGGGCCTGAGTTCAAGCACCAGAACTTGTACTGCAAAAAAATATATATATTGTAGGCTGGGAATGTGGTTTAGTGATAGAGTGCTTGCCTAGCATGCATGAAGCCCTGGGTTCAATTCCTCAATACCACATAAATAGAAAAGGCCAGAGGTGGCATTGTGGCTCAAGTGGTAGAGTGCTAGCCTTGAACAAAAGAAGCACAAGGACAGTTCCCAGGCCCAGAGTTCAAGCCCTAGGACTGGCCAAAAATAAATAAAAATATACACACACACACACACGCACGCGCGCACACACACACACACACACACATATATACACACGTACGTTATGTAAAGGCACTAATGAAGCACACACACACACACACACACATACACATATACACACGTACGTTATGTAAAGGCACTAATGAAGCCAAGCGTCAGTAGTTCAGGCTTGTAACTTCTACTCAAGAAGCTGAGATCTGAGGACTGTGGTTTGAAGCAGAAATGTCTGTGAGACTCTTAACTGCTCACCACAGAAAAAGCCAGAAGTGAAGCTGTGACTCAAATGGTAGAGTACCAGCCTTCAGCAAAATAAGTTCAGGGACATTCCCTAGGCCCTGAGTGCCAGCCCCAGGTCTAGCAAAAGAAAAGTCACTAACAAAGAAATAAAAGAACCAAAGATGATATTCCATAATTTAATTTTACAAGTTTCTATGTTTGGTTTGTTTTTCCTTCAAACACATTTGTATGCCTGCTGTTTTATCTGTTTATACTTGACATTTGCTTAAAGTTGTAATTTAATTGGGCCTCTTAGCTTGCTGGCTTTCAGTGTTTACATGTTATACTTGTTTGTTTGAACTGTTATGAAATATAAAAGATCTCCTGAAAGAATTTAGATCTGTATTTATACCTTCAAGCATAAAAATTGTACCTGGAGGGTTGGGAAGGTGGCTCAGTGGTAGAGCTCTTGCCTTGCATGCATGAGGCCTTGGGTTCGATTCCTCAGCACCACATAAGCAAAAAAAAAAGCTGGAAGTGGCACTATGGCTCAAGTGGTAGAGTACTAGCCTTGAGCTGAAGAGCTGAGGGACAGCGCCCAGGCCCAGAGTTCAGGCCCCACGACCGGACCCCCCCCCCCAAAAAAAAAAAAAATTGTACCTGGACAAACAGGTAATTGGGGGAAATAGAGAAAGCCCCATAATATGTTTCTAAATTTCTGGAAACATTTGTTACTATGCTGTAATACTAATCTGTATAATAAGTTGCTGCACACTGTTTCTGAGCTAGAGAAGGATCAAGTCATTGTTTTCATTTAGAAACAAGACAGTCCAGATGGGGTAAACAGTTAATCTCTAGATAAGCTCTGAAGGAAAACACCACAACCAAGTAAATAGGTGAATAATCACTTGGGAAGTGTGAAATAGGTGGCTCATACCTGTAATCCTAGCTACTCGGGAGGCTGAGATCAGAGGACTGTGGTTTGAAGCCAGCTCAGACAGAAAAGTCCCTGTGAGATTCTTATCTCAAATTAACAACTTAAAAAACCAGAAGTGGGGGCTGGGAAGGTGGCTCAGTGGTAGAGCGCTTGCCTTGCATGCCTGAGGCCCTGGGTTCGATTCCTCAGCACCACATAAGCAAAAAGAAAAAAGCCGGAAGTGGCGCTGTGGCTCAAGTGGTAGAGCGCTAGCCTTGAGCTGAAGAGCTGAGGGACAGCGTCCAGGCCCAGAGTTCAGGCCCCACGACCGGACCCAAAAAAAAAAAAAAAAAACAACACAAAAAAAAACCCCAGAAGTGGCACTGTGGCTCAAGTGGTAGAGTGCTACCCTTGTGTACAAAGAGGTTCAGGGACAGTGCCCAAGCCTTGAGTTCAAGCCCTATAATCAACAACAACAACAAAAAGTGGAGAGAAAGTGAACTTAGGAATTTGGTTAGTCAACCCCACGTGGCAAAATGAACATGAAAATATAACCATCTCACTGATAAGCAGAGAGATACAAGTTTAACGTCTGATGAAATGTCTGTAGACACAGTCGGCAGATAGCCAGCAGCATGGAATAGGGAACTGTTTATGGGACACGGACAAAGTTTGCTGTAATTAAAATACTGTATCCTTTGTCCCATCATAACCTGTGGTGTCGGGATGGACTTTCATTATTCACATGGCACAAAGCAGGAACTATGGGGTGCCTGTGACAGGCAGATAGGCTCCCCCTCCCAAACACTGGCTTCCTGGAGGAAGGGGTCAGAGAAGCAGGCAAAATGCATGTCTATTAAAAACGTTACCCAAGGCTGGGAAGGTGGCTCAGTGGTAGAGTGCTTGCCTTGCATACATGAGGCCCTGGGTTCAATTCCTCAGCACTACATAAGCAAAAAAAGCCGGAAGTGGCACTGGCTCAAGTTGTAGAGCGCTAGCCTTGAGCTGAAGAGCTGAGGGACAGCGCCCAGACCCAGAGTTCAAACCCTATGACTGACCAAAAATAAATAAATAAATAAATAAAGTTACCCTTTTGTTCTTTACCTGATTGTAACTGTTGCCCTCTGTACATCACCTTTATAATAAGAGTTTAAAAAATTGTTTCAAAAAAGTTGGACACCTTTGGGCTGGGATGTAGCTGAAATGGTAAAGCACCTACCCAGCAGGTGTGAGACCCAAGTATTGCCCCCCCTCCAAAAAAAAAGTTATTCACTTGGTGCACGGCATCACACAGATAGAAGGTGACACTGTCTTACTGTACGTATGTGTGTGTGCAAACAGTGTCAATGAAAACATCTCATTTTAATGTTATTTCAGAGTGACGAGGGATTGAACTGGTTCTCTTCTTCCTCCTTGCATTATATAATCAAGTTATTTGCAGTAAGCATGAGTTAATAGGATCGAGGCTGAGTACAGTTTCATTTCATTCTCCCCAGCATCTGATTGTCACTCTACTCCATGCTTCTTGATTGTCTTTTGCTATCTATTTCAGGATTTTTCTGGAAAAATCCCATTTCTTAATATCCCTGTGAAAATCTTGTTTGTTGGAACTTCTCTGGGTTTTAGCATTTAGCATCAAAACAAGCATTCTGGGGGAAGTAATAGGATGGGTCTGCTTGCCCCTGTAGGACTGCTGTTCATTTTCTGTTACATGAGTGAAATTCCTTTGTATTCCTGGGATCAGCTGATAAAAAAATGTCCAGCTTACATGAGAATGAAAGCTCTCTTGGGAGTGTCTCAACAAGCAGCAATTAGGGAAGTATTCATCTTTGCTGTTAGGATCAGGGAAATTTTGAAAGAAGACAGATGCTCACGGTGTCTGGAAGGACTAAATGGAACATTTCCAAGTTGAGATTGCCAAGAGAGGACTGTGCCAGGCAGAGGATGCCATGTGGACAGTGTGGACACTTAGAGGGCCCAGCTTGCTCTCCAGGCTGTTCGAGGGCCAAGATTGGAGTGTTTGCAGCCTAGCAGGTGCTCACAAAGACTGTGGGCAGATGCTGGTTCTCTAGATGACATCCAGATATCTAGAAGAATTCTGTTTCCTGATGATTTAATTGTCACTCTGTGTGTGTGTGTGTGTGTATGTGTGTGTGTGTGTATTTTGTTACAGGCTTGTAAGTGGCAATTCTATTGAAGAAAAATTGTTGAAAAATGGAACTAAAGATTTGATTCGAGAAGTGGCTGCTCAGGGAAATGATTACTCAATGGCATTCTTAACTCAGGTATTTTGTTTGTTTGTTTATTCTTTCAGTTCCTAGACCAGGACTCAAACTTGGTACCTGACACTTTCACTCATTGGCTAGTGCTCTACAAACTGAGTCACTCCTACAACAACCCCTGTTTGTTAAGAATTCTTTGGATTGGGTGCTGATGGCTCACACATAAATTGTAGTTACTCAGGGGCTGATATCTAATAACCATAGTTTGAATCCAGCCTAAGCAGGAAAGTCCATGTGCCTCTTTATTTCCAAATACTAACAAACCAAATATGGAGCTATGACTCAAGTGTGGTATAATGCCAGCCTTGAAAAAGCTAAGGGATTGCAATAGCATCTAGGTCCTGAGTTTAAGCCCAGTACTGAGAGCACCAGAAAACAAAAACAAAACAAAACAAAAAAAAAAACTGGGCATGTTGGCGCAGACCAGCACTTGTGAGATCAAGGCGGGAGGGTAAGTTCAAGGCTGGCCTGGGCTACACAGTAAGACCTTGTCTCATACCTCCCTCACTTCTCAGGGTTAGCAGCAGAATTGTTCTCACCCTTCCCTCCCTTTCCCTGTCCCTTTTCCTTTTTTTTTTTTTTTTAAATTTCTTTTTAATTTGTGTGTATGTGTGTGTGTGACAGTATTGGGGTTTGAACACAGGGCTCTGTGCTTGCTAGACAGGTACTTTTTTTTTAAAACAGACACTTATGAGAAATGATTGAGCATTTTAAGTTACCTAAGTCTCAGGTTTAGGTATAAGATTACATTTTTAGTTCTGGGAAGTTGGCTCAGTGGTAGAGCGCTTGCCTTGCATGCCTGAGGCCCTGGGTTCGATTCCTCAGCACCACATAAGCAAAAAGAAAAAAGCTGGAAGTGGCGCTATGGCTCAAGTGGTAGAGCACTAGCCTTGAGCTGAAGAGCTGAGGGGCAGCGCTCAGGCACAGAGTTCAAGCCCCACGACCAGACCCCCCCCCCAAAAAAAAAAAAAAAAAGATTACCTTTTTAGCTGGGCACTAGTGGCTCACACTTGTCATCCTAGCTACTTGGTAGGCTGAGATCTGAGGATCAAAGTTTGAAGCCAGCCCTGGCAGGAAAGTCTGTGAGACTCTTATCTTCAATTGTCTACCAGAAAACTAGAAGTGGAGCTATGGCTCAAATGGTAGAACACTAGCCTTGAGCAAAAGAGTTCAGGGACAGCACCTAGGCCCTGAGTTCAAGCCCCATGACCAACCAAAAAAACAAAAAAAGATTGCATCTTTGTTTCTGGGGAGTAGTGTGCTTATTTGTTGATTTTTAATTTTTATTTTTAATGTTCAGCGAACTATTCAGGAGCTGTTTGAGGTTTATTCTCCCATGGATGACGCTGGCTTTCCAGTGAGAGCTGAGGAGTTTGTAGTGCTTTCTCAGGAGCCCTCTGTGAGCGAAACCATTGCACCCAAGATCGCAAGGCCTTTCATAGAGGTAAGAGTGAAGGCTCTGTTGATGAGGAACATGTTATTTGGGTCCTGATCCCACATGCTTCCTCACAGTGGCTGTGTCTTTTACTTGACAGGACTCTTGAGTATTTAGTCTGACTCTTTGCTGACCTATAACCTCACCCAGCTCATAGCCTCCCTCCCTTTCTTCCATCCTTACAGTGTGGGCATTTCCAGCTGTAAAGAGGGGTGAAGGAGCCAGGTGCCAGGCTCAGACCCATAACCCTAGCTACTCGAGGCAGAGATGTGAGAACTGTGGTTTGAAGCCAGCCCTGGCAGGAGGTCTGTGGAACATTACCAATTAACCACCGAAAGTGGAGCTGTGGCTAAAGTGGTAGAGCACTGCCCTTGAGCAAAAAAGCTCAGAGACAGTACCCAGGCCCTGAGTTCAAGCCCCAAGATCAGCACTGAAAGGAAGGGAGGAAGGGGAAGGGAGGGAAGGAGAAGGGAAGGGAATAGAATAGAATAGTGGGGAAGATTATCTCCCTATTTCATATGTGCTTTTTAAGCCCTTCTTGTTTGCCCCTTGCTACAATCAGCTGTCTTGGCCTCCCCTTCTCTGACTAAAACAGCCACTGACTCCATGTGGCCACTGAGCACTAGAACTATAGCTAACTTGCATGACAGTGTTCTATGAGTGTAGAATACACAGACTTTGAAGACTTAGAGAGAATGCTGTGTGTTTCATTAATATTTTTTGTCTTGGGGATAAACTAAAGTGGTAATATTTTGGGTATGGGGTTGCGTGAATTACTGTTTTAGCTCTGGAAGAACTGAGGTGTGTACCTAGGTCCCATGGTGGCCTCAGGATGACTGCCTTGTATGTAGAGGTGTGTTGCAAGTGTTTACCAAGGTCTCTTACCTCCCACCTCTGGCTTTGGTAGAGGCCCTCCTTACCACAGATCTGGGCCTCACGTTTTTCTCACTTTCTGAATCCCTTCTTGCTACTATAGCCCCTATTAAGGGAGGGGCTATAGCTCCTATTTCTAGAGATTCTTTCCTTTGTTACCATGGAAGGATCTGGTCTCTATGCCTCTCTTATCCTGTCTGGCTTCAGGTATGGCCACTGACTTCATTGCTTGTTTCTTCTGAAAATAAGAGCTGTGTGCCCTGCTCCTTGTTTTCAGCTTATTCTTTCAAACAGGTGTTGACCAGCTGCTGCCTTTTCTGCTTTGGAAAATGAACTGTTCAGAAGGCCTCCCTACCCTCAGCCACTGCCACCTTCCGACTATCCTTCCCTTCTATCCTTCTTTTTTTCCCTTGAAACAGTTTTTCTGTAGCCCATGCTGGCGTGGAACTCACTGTGTAGCCCAGGCTGGCCTGGAACTTGTGACTTCAAGGTGTATACTGTCATGCCCAGATTTTCACTAGTGCCTTAGTGTGACACAAATGTATACAAGGATCTCAGTGTAGAGACTCATTATTGCTTACAGAGAAAGCATTGGCCTTAACCTTATTAACCCCTTCATTTAGAAAGTATATCTCAGTAGTCAATGCCAAACCTCCATAGGCCCTCAAGAGCATCGAATATCTGGAGGAAGACGTGCCGAGGTCTGCAGAAGAGGCTGTACCTGTACTGAGCACTGGTGTTATGTTCTCAGACTCAGAGGGCCCTCGGTGTGACAAGGAACCGTCGCAGCTGGAGGAGCTAGCTGATTTTATGGAACAGGTTTGGAGCTATTTTCTCTTAAAGCTAATTATTTTTAAATGTGGGCCTTTTTGTAAGATACTGTTTATTTACTATGAACATTTACTTTTTCAATTCAAATATTGTTGAAAGGATTTTGTAAATGACTTTATAGATCTTTATTAACTTGCTATTTACCCTGTTCAAAATATTTTTTGAAATAGCTAACGCCAATTGAAAAATATGCTTTGAATTACTTGGAATTGTTCCATGCAACCATTGAACAAGAAAAAGAGAGAAATAGTGAGGTAAGAGAATCAGTTTTTAATCACGTCTCAAGTTTTTCATTGCTAAATTGGACTTGAAGTAGATGTAATTTTATTAAATTAAGAAATAAAGCCAAAACCTAGTGGTATGAGACTCACTTAGAAGGAGGTCTTGGAGTCTTTGCACAGGCAGCTGTGGTGTTCAATGCATTGGTTCTGTGTTGGAGGGAATAGAGCCTGTGTAGCAGAGAGACCTGTGAGACGTGCTCTTTGTGGTCCACCTGTGCACAGAGGCTGGTGCCTAGGGAGTTGGCAGCCCGCAGGAACCCAAACCCAATGGCTCTAATCTGGAAAGTGCCTTTCCTGGTGCTCTTTCTACCAGGACATGGTGATGACATCAATGAGAAACTGGGAGTCTCGCAATGCCCAGAGCCTGCAGCAGAAGGAGGCCCAGCTGCAGCGTGAGCAGGAGGAGGCTGAGCTGCTCACCTATACGAGGGAGGATGCCTATAGCATGGTACAGCTTGTGTCTACCCTGTTCCAAATGTTAGCTCTCTCTCATCTTGCTTGCCTTGTTCATTCATACTTATACCTAGCTCATGTTCTGAAAGCAGTTTCTTTATAGCTTACTTGCTCTTTGAGATCTTCAGTTTGATGCTGGTCTTCTCAGTTACATTGCTAGTAGCAAGTAAAACCCATTTTATTTATTTATTTATTTTTATTATTATTATTTTTTGTTGGTCATGGGGCCCGAACTCTGGGTCTCAGCTCTTCAGCTCAAGGCCAGTGCTCTACCACTTGAGCCATAGCACCACTTCGGGCTTTTTCTGCTTCTGTGGTGCTGAGGAATCCAACCCAGGGCCTCATGCATGCAAGACAACCACTCTACCACGGAGCCGTCTTCCCAGCCCAGTAAAACCCATTTTAAAATCTCTGTCAGTTGGGGTTTTGTACATAGAGAAGCTCCCTTACACAAGGATTTGCATAGAAGCAGGAAAACAAATCTTAGTCATGCTGATCAAACTCACTTAGAAGAGTTAATGTGAAAGTAAATAACTTGTGAGCTAGAACATGAGACCAAGACATTTTGAGTTTTAAGTTTGGCCATGTTTCCATAGGAATATGTCTATGAAGATGCTGATGGGCAGACAGAAGTCATGCCGGTACGTAGCTCCTCTTCCTGTGTGCCTGAACTCCCAGCTTCATGCAGCTCTGCCACTCATGGGACTTTCTCTCTCTTCTCAGCTCTGGACCCCACCCACTCCTCCTCAGGATGACAATGACATCTACATTGATTCCGTTATGTGTCTCATGTATGAAACCACACCCATCCCAGAAGCTAAGCTGCCTCCCGTGTATGTAAGGAAGGAGCGCAAACGGCATAAAACAGACCCCTCAGGTGTGTTACTGCAGGTTTTTATTCATTTTACAAAAATGTAAATTTTTACTGTAGAAGTGAAGTGCAGAGGGGTTATAGGTACATAAGTCAGGTAAAGAGGACATTTTTTCTTGGACAATGTCAGCTCTTCCCTTGCTCTCTTACTGCAGGTTTTTATGCCCCCACAAGTTGTTGTGCTTGATGGAGTGTCCTAAGTTGCTGTGGTTCTTCCTCTTTGCTGAGTGAGGAAGAGGGAACCACACCCCTATCAGTTCCCCTCTTACACCCTATTCATTTGTTGTGCTGTTTCCAGTGAGGAGCCTTTCCTGGTTGTAGCTCTTGTTAATAGTAAACTTAACAAAGAAGCCAGGTATGGTGACACATGCTTATAATCCCAGCATCTGGGAAGCTTAGCCAGGGGGATCCTGCGTTTCAGGCCGGCTGTCTCAGGAAAACAAGTAAAAAACTCAAGGAAAGAATTAGTAGGTGCTTCCACGACGTGAGCACCTCTTGGCTGCCCTCCTGTTTCCTCTTTTCTTCCCTGCTGGTGCAGGGTCTTATTTTTCTGAAGTCACCCCTGTTTAGCCACAGGGAGGAAGAAGAAGCAGCGGCATGGTGAGGCAGTTGTCCCACCACGATCCTTGTTCGATCGGGCAACCCCAGGCATGCTAAAAATCCGACGTGAAGGCAAAGAGCAGAAGAAGAACCTGCTGCTGAAGCAACAGACACCCTTCGCTAAACCTCTGCCTACCTATGTCAAGCCCTCTGGGGAGCCTGCCCAGGACAGCCCTGAGTGGCTCATTGGCGAGGACTGGGCCCTGCTGCAGGTGAGCAGCACTCATACCTTGCCTGGGAGCACCCAAGTGCTTGTGCACACGTGCTAGTGTGCTCGCCTTGTGAGGGGTCTTGACAGGGAAGAAAGACCTTCTAGTGTGTGGCTTCTTAACCTGTTGGATCTGAAACCTTGTCCTACAGGCTGTAAAGCAGCTACTTGAGCTGCCCTTGAACCTCACAATTGTGTCACCTGCCCACACACCTAACTGGGACCTTGTCAGTGACGTTGTCAACTCCTGCAGCCGAATCTACCGTTCT
Organism: Dipodomys merriami; assembly: GCF_024711535.1. NCBI lineage: Eukaryota > Metazoa > Chordata > Mammalia > Rodentia > Heteromyidae > Dipodomys > Dipodomys merriami. The sequence continues at coordinate 123,649 of NW_027206241.1, read as the reverse complement.
TCCAAGCAGTGCCGCAACCGTTATGAGAATGTCATCATTCCCAGAGAGGAAGGGAAGGTGAGCCTAGCCTCCTAGGTTTTCCTGGGAGGATGAAGGCCTGCACAGTGCCCACAGCCTGTGATGCTGGCTGGTGCCCTGCTGTGCATTGCCTTGGTAGCTCCTTTGTCCCTGAGGGGATCAGCATCCTCATGCAGCAAGTTTCATGTCTGCACTGAACCGGGCATGCAGCACAGGCAGCCGTGGAGAGATTGATGTTACACTTGTTAGGATCATGGTAGATTATTAGCAGCAGACTCAACCTGATACCAACAGCTGTGCTGCTACTGCCGCTTGGAAAACTGTGTCATCTAAATTGTAGCTTTTTTTTTTTTCCTTTGGGGTTTTATTTTTGACAATATGGGGGATTGCTCTCAGTGTCTCAAGCATGCTAGGCAAACACATTCTACCATCCCCCAGCTCAACTTTTTTTATTCTAAAGAGAGTTTTGGATGTCATAATGATTAGCTTACTTAAAAAAAATAATCTTTTGTCTTCTTCTGCTATTTTGGTGCCCAATCAGTGGTTTGACAAGCACAAATAGTCTCTGAGTGTTAACTATGAGTATTGCAAATGTTCATTTACTTGTAGCACAGCTAAACCATTGTGTCTTTCATTTAAGAAGCCGGCTGTGGTTTGCATCCTGGCCCAGATGAGTCAGCACTGCTGCTCAGGGACATGCAGGCCTTCATTCGGCTTTTTCCCCACTCAGCTGAATTTGTCTCCTTCCATTTCTCCATCTGGCTTTCCTCACACACCTCCCTCCTCTTGCCACACAGCTGCTAGTCTTACCTCAGCACAAAGTCTGCAGGTTCTGTTGCACCAGCATTACAAATGTCCTGCACCCTTTGGGGGGTTGTGGCCCACTTCCAATAGCAGGTGCCACTGCAAGTGGGCAGAGAATACTGACTTTCTCCCTGCCACACTCCCTCCACCCCCAAAGTGTCCTGTCAGCACAGGGGCCACAGCCACATCCGTAGAGGCAGACATCTCATCCCCCTGTTAAATTTGCTGTTCTGGTTACAATTTGTGAGAATTGTTTGAGTTGGTATGCCTCCAGATGATGTTGACACCACGACTCTGTGAACCACGCCTTCAGTCATCTCAATTCTCATCTCAGAAACACTTGTCTCAGAATAAAGCATCTGTTTGCTTTTTTGTTCAGAATAAAAAAGCAAGTTTTCTTCATGATACCATTTTGTGGTGCCTCCACCTTAAGACTCCCTGAACTCTCACATTCACTCTTTTATGTTTTGGAAGCATTGATAATAATAGCCGTTACCTTAATATGGAAAAAAAATAAAGCTAAAATTTTTTCTTCTCTTATAGCTGATTTGTGAAGCTAATCCAAAGAAAAAGGCACAAAATATTTATAAGGTATGAAGGAGATGTTCTGAATGAGTTGGAAAGCTTTGTTTAAGATCCTCTGCAAAGGAGCATAGAACAAGATTCAGAATGAGTCTGTATTTTAGTGATAACAGAATCCCGAAGCCTAAGATTTTATCAAGTGCCTTTTATTCCTGTACGTAGAGGATTGGCTTCTTCACCTGAGGGGACCACACCACGGCTCTCTGAGTCTTATAGGGGACGTCCTCCCAGGTGCTCACTCCCTGTCAAGGCCTTCAGCAGTGGTAGTTGGGCATGTGTGTGGGTAGGAAAGCCAGCAGCGCCTACCTGAGAACCAGTCACAGCCAGAGCTAACAGGTTCCTTCACAGAACACAGAGTCCTTCTGCCTTTGGCTTGGGCCTTCACTCTATGGTGTATGTGATGCACCTGACCTTATTCTTCTTTCTCCTGCTTCCCTTTTGCCTGATTTTATTTTGATAGGAGAGTGCTCCATATATTGGACAATGCTCAGGAAGTGGACCCGTGTAACCTTGCACGTTGGTTTTCTCCTCTGATTTTTCCTTGAAATTCCCTCTGAAGTTAAAGCAGTCCTCTACCAACAGACTATTTGTGTCTCCACATGTGTGTGCGTGCATACATACAGCACACCTACACTGGGACTGTCACTGTGTTGGCATGTGCTGTGTTGCTTACACTCTGGCAGGGACTCCAGGTATGGGTTGCCTAGAGTTTAGAGATACCGAGAAGCAGAAAGAGCTCTGGGCCAGAAGGAGCTCTGAGCTCTTGCCCTAACTCCTTACTGACCTTTTCTGACCTACACAGACCTGGTACAGTGCTTCTCTCCATAGGTTAGGGAGTCACTTTTAAATTATATGGAATGCTAAGATGACTTTGGAGCAAGAATGCACTCAAGTAGGCAATAACTGAGTGACCTTTTGTTTAGTTGGGGGATTCATGCAGGAGAGATTACCAGGCACAAATAAAGTCAGTGTCCCCAGGGCACACATTTAGACTTAAGTTTCTGAATGTCACCTTTCTACTGTGGGTAGAAGGAGGAGGGAGGGGCCTGTGGGGTTGGCACTGCCTGCTTCATGTCCATGGGCATTCTTGGAGGTGCCCTCATCCCATTACCTGCTATGTGACCCAAGTGCTCTATGTAACCTTTCTCTCCTCGGCAGAAGGGAGTAAGTTTCCCTCTGAGATAACCATGAGGCTCACATAAACAAGGGTTCCCACACATTAAGGGATATCACCAGCTGCCAGCAAATGACAGCCAGAAAAAGAAGGGAAGGGAAAGGAAATGGGTTGAGCCACGTGGAGCTTAGTCTCAGGCTTCTGAGTCAGTGAATGCTGTTTTCCCCAGCGGTCGGCTGTCAAGCCCACGGTCCAGCCTTGATGAGTGCCTGTCCATTTTGTTTCAGAGTAAGAACAACCGTCCACTCCGCACAAGCCAGCTCTATGCACAGGATGAGAATGCTACACATACCCAGCTATACACAAACCACTTTGACCTGATGAAGGTGACTGCTGGCAAGCGGAGCCCTCCCATCAAACCTCTGTGCGTCCAGGCTCTTCTCGCTGGGGTTGTGGCTGGTGGTGAGCGCTCTACCTTCATTATGTACTCCCTTGGCTTATAATTCCTTTCTCCTTTTCTGTGCTGTAGGCTTGGCATGAATCCTTTTCAGAAGAACCCCAAGCATGCCTCAGTGTTGGCAGAAAGGTAAGTGTGTGTGTGACACACATTTTTCTCTACTCGAAATATGTCTGTCTTAGTGTCCAGTGAAATTCAGTAAGTTTAGTGAACTTCCATGCCAATGGCAAGTGTATCGCAGGCCCAGCCAGGAATGGTGTAGCATCTGGGCCTGGGAGATTGGAGCCTCCTGCTATCAGGCAGGCTAGGCCAGGTGGCCCTACCGAACATAGACACATGGAAAGTGTGCCTTGTTTCTATTGGGACCCGGTTTATTTTCCTTGCTCACACTCTGGTGACCCACATTCACAGACACGAGGGGTATGTTCTAGGACTGTGGGAGCAACTTCCAGGGAATTCCTTTCTCTCATCCTGCCTCTCTTCAGGCATAGGTTTTGTTGGGTACCTTAATATGCTAAGTTCAGAGATGACTGTACTTGTGTAGAGATTTAATGGCAGAAGAATTAAAAGATGAATTAGTAAGTGGATAGTGAAATGGGGAGGGGAAGTGAAACAGAGCAAGCTGAGTTGTGGAATCTGAGCACTAAGCATGTAGTTTGACGGTGTTGTATACAAATGCTGGCTTAGGCACCATCACTGCCATGTTCATGTTGGTCACCCCCTGTCTAGTCCCTGATTTCCTAGTCCAGAGACTCTGTAGATCTCCTTCCCACATAGCTGTAAGAGTGGTCATTGTCAAGGTGAGTTGGCTCATGGTACATCTGCTGAGAGCCTGTAGTGGCCTCTTCCAGCCTGCCTCCGGTACAGCCAGAGCCCTGGCTTTTGGCTTCATGGGGCCCTGCCTCCAAAGGGAGGAGAATCCTGTTGAAAATCACAGGCCTGCCCTACTCCTCTTCTCTCTGTAGTACGTATTGCCTTTAGAGGTTCTGTGTGTTTTTATCTGTGTGTTTGTTATCTGTACAGTGTAGGGATCTAGCACCTATAGAGACATAGAGCAGGGTTGGATCAGTACTTGTCAATTAAGTGGATGAGTTCATTGTTAGTGTTCATTGACTGGTTGCAGGCTAACGTAGTGGCCTGATAGACACTGTTTTGTCCTCTTTTTACCTAATATGAAGGCAGGGAGAACAGATAGGGAGAGATCTACGAGCACAAGCATGCGTGCGCACACACACGCACGCACACACACACGCGCGCGCACACACACGCACACGCGTGCACACACACACAAACACACACACACACACACACACACACACACACACGGCAGCAGTCTAGGTTTAGGGTAAAGGTCTACAGGTACTCCGGGGAGTCATTCAGACACTTCTTTGGGAAAGTAGGGTGTGAACTAAATGGGAAACCCTCTTTGTGGGCACAGGCAAACCATTGCTGCAGGGAACCAGGAGCAAGAGGTGGGCTTGGCAGGAGTCCTACACAGTTGGACTCTTACCTGTCATGTAGCAGGTGAAAAGCATGGAGTACATGTAAGAGAAGTCTATTTTTATGTCTGTCTGAAGCACTTGTCCAGGCAGTTGTGGGGAAGCTAGAAACAGACTCTGTGTTCACTGGTGATTGTAAGAATTCCTGGGAGCATTTGGAGCTTATTAATGTGGGGCAATGCCTGCTAGTCAATGCTTAGAACTGCAGATAGTATTGCATATTATATTTGCTATGGGTGTGCATGTGCGCCAATCCTGGGGCTTGAACTCGGGGCCTGGGCGCTGTCCCTGAGCCTTCTTGTGTTCAAGGCTAGCACTGCACTCTACCACTTGAGCCACAGCTACACTTCCAGCTTTTAGATGGCTGATTGGACATAAGAGTCTCACAGACTTTCTTGCCCTGACTGTCATCAAACCACAATCCTCAGATCTCAGCCAAGTACTCATCTGAGTAGCTAGGATTATAGACATGAGCCACCAATGGTCAGCTGTTACGGTTTTTCCTAAGTAAAAATCTTACACTTTTTCACTTAAAGGAGATACTTCACAACTTCTCTTTGACACATAATAATTACCAGCATCATGACAGTTGTACTTGGAGGCCATTATTAAGTAAAATAAAAGTTTCTTGAACATAAGCCTGCAATACAGCAACAGTCAACCTGATAACTGATAGGAGGCAGACACTGGACGAAGGGGCAATCCATGTCCTGGGCGTAGGACAGGGGTGGGACAGTCATGATCTTTAATACTACTAACAACAGTGTGTAGTGTAAAAGGTATAAACTGCCAGGCACCAGTGGCTCATGTCTGTAATCCTAGCTACTCAGGGGCTGAGCTGAGGATTGTAGTTTGAAGCCAGCCGAGGCAGGAAAGTCCATGAGGCTCTTACCTCCAATAAATTACCAAAAAAGCTCAAGTAGTAGAGTGCTAGCTAGCCATGAGCAAAAGAAGCTCAGGGACAGTGCCCAAGCCCTAGGACTGGCAAAGAAAACAACAAAACAAAAAGGAATAAATGGTTTATTTCTGGAATTTTCCATGTCATACTTTGGCACAGGTAGCTGAAACTACAGGTGAGGGGACTACTGAATTTTTAAGTTTTACGTTTATCTTTCAGTGGAATCAACTATGACAAGCCACTGCCGCCCATTCAGGTTGCATCTCTCCGTGCAGAGCGAATTGCAAAAGAGAAAAAGGTATGTGGCAGTGGGCTGTGCTGTGCTGTGCTCCCCAGCGTGTGTTGCAGCCACGCGGCTCGCCCAGCGCTGGTCCCCCTCTCTGACAGTACCCCTTTCTCACCTGACCCTTCCAGGCTTTGGCAGACCAGCAGAAGGTACAGCAGCCAGCTGTCTCCCAGCCGCCCCAACAACCACAGCAGCCACCTCCACCACCTCCACAGCAGCCGCCTCCACCGCTGCCCCAGCCACAGGCAGCCGTCAGCCAGCCGCCAGCGGGGCCACCTGCTGTCCAGACCCAGGCCCAGACCCAGGCCCAGGCCCAGCCACAGCCTGTACAGGCCCCACCAAAGGGGCAACCCACAATCACAACTGTGGGCAGTGCTGCAGTGCTGGTGAGGACCCCTGCTCCTTGATATATTCTGCAGACCTCTCTCTTTGAGGAGACAGGATAGAGGCGCCACCCTGCCTCAGAGAAAGCACCCTCTTCCAAGGCTGGTAGCCAGAGAGCCTTGCTGAGTTGGGAGGGCTGGACTGCTCTTACAGTATAGGGATTGGGGCATGTAAGAACCCAGATCCCATAGAACGTGATGGAAATGAGCTTGCCCCTTCAGCCCCTCTGGATGCCTATTGTGCCAGCAGCAGGCACACAGGGCTAAAGCAAGCCCTCGTCTCTTTGGGGACATGCTGCTCCTTCCCTCAGAGCTGCATATAAGTGCCTGACCACATGTCCAAGCCATGAAGTACACAAAAAGGGCAGAGTTATACAGCCCACCACTATTGACACCTACACCTCAGTGTGTTCTTTTACTATGTCTTGGTATGTTCCTTTTCTGTGTGTCACATGTGATGGGCTTATCACACAGACATAGAAATCCCATGTGTAGTGTTGCACTTTGAGAGAACAGATTCAATGCCAAATGGGGAAACAGTTTGGGCTTGGCCAGGTGTGAATGTATTTTTTTTATGTAGAGTTATTCTCTACATTATTTTTTTTCTTAAATTATATTTGACCATGGATGGGATTTTAAAAAACAACAATGTTGTAGTATGTATTAGTCGTACAAGGTAGTTTCATAGTGATGTTTCCATACACAAGTACAGTTTATCCCCTGATCAGACTCACCCCTCCGTTAGTATCTCCCTTGCTTTCCTCCCCACTTCCAAAACAGTTTCAAGAGGTTTCATTGTCCTATTTTCATATATGCAAAGAGTACAACCATACTCACTTTCAATTACTCTCTCTTCCTCTCCTATTGACTCTGTCCCTCCTCCAAGAAGAACCTGTATTACTTTCTTGTCGTTCTTTTTTCAGAGTATATTAATTGTACCAAGGGGTTCACCATGGCATTTCAGAGGTGTATATAAACAGAATAACCTTCTATTTTCTCCATCCACTCATCTATTGTCCTATTGATTAGCAGCTTTCACTGAGATTCCATATGCCATCTTCAAAATTCACCCTTCATCATTCTTTCTACCTCTTCCCCTTCCCCTCTTCCTCCTAAAGAATCTCATTGTGTGTTTATGTGTATGTCCTTGTCCATGTATATGTATGTCCTTTAAGTCTAGCTACTACAAATAAGCAAAAACATGAAACATTGGCTTTTTCAGCTTGCCTTATCTTGGTTAACAGGATGATCTCCATTTATCCATTTTCATGAAAATGACTTGATCCTATTTTTTTTTTGATGGCTATGTAATTTTTTTTTTTTTTTTTTTTTTTTTTTTTTGTCAGTCGTGGGGCTTGAACTCTGGGCTTGGTCGCTGTCCCTGAACTCTTCAGCTCCCGGCAAGCGCTCTACCACTTGAGCCATAGCGCCACTTCGGGTTTTCTAGTGGTTTATTGGAGATAAGAGTCTCACAGACTTTCCTGCCCAGGCTGGCTTTGAGCCATGATCCTCAGATCTCAGCCTCCTGAGTAACTAGGATGACAGGCATGAGCCACCGGCTCCCGGCTTGTGTAATATTTTTTAATGTACTTGGTCAACATTCTTTGTTCATTCAAATGACACATTTGCTAAAGATTGTCTGTGTGCAAGGACCACTGCAGTGAGCAAGATAGATAAACTTCCTGCTTGCTGGAGTTTACATTCCATTTAAGATCACTGGAGGGTAGACCAAGATCATTTTAAGTGCTGACAGAAAGGGCTCAAATTGGATGGTGCCTTGTTGGTTAGGAAGAGCCTTCCAGCAAATGCCTTTGGTAGTTGAGACCTGAGCCACAGGAAGTCAGTCATGAGAACAATGGAAACAGGCACAGAGCCCTGATGACAAAAGACAGCATGCCTGGGTAGTGGGAGAAGGAGGCAGGCTGGAAGAGGCCCTGGGTGGTTGTGTAATTGCTCAGGAGTTTGGCTCTGACTCTTGATGAAATTGAACCCTTTGGAGGGCTTGTGCCAGGAAAATTTAGGCCTGAAATTCACTTGTGTTTTCTTTTTTAAATAGGCAGGAACCATTAAAACATCAGTTACTGGGACAAGCATACCAACAGGTGAGAAGAGTACAGTATTCAAATGGGAACTGGATTTTTTTTTTTGGGGGGGGGGCCTCTTGTTTCACAAGCATCTTCTCTGCAGGCACCGTGAGTGGAAATGTGATTGTTAACACCATAGCAGGTGTGCCAGCTGCTGCCTTCCAGTCCATTAACAAGCGCCTTGCTTCACCTGTGGCCCCAGGAGCCTTGGCTGTGAGTTGCCCCTGTGTGTGGGAGCCCTACTTTCTTTGTAATTTGAGGTGATGCCTTGCTTTTTGAGTATTCCATTGGTGAGGAAGTACTGGTGCTGTTTAGTTTTGTAGAATAAGTAGCTGATAACACAGCTGTTTCAGCTCGCTCTGTTATTAGGTGATAGTTTCTTTCCTATACAGAGGAATGGTGAGTTTCAGATGTTACTGGTCCTCTACAGAATGCATGTCAGAGATGAGGTAGGGTAGATAGGAGGACACATCACCAGTCCTGGTGACACAGTACCTTTCATATTTGCATCCCTGGCTCTGTGTGCAGAAGCAAAAATTAGGTTGACTTGGTAGGGGCACAGTGCTGGGGGAAGGAACACAGTGCCTTTGAGAATTTGACCTGGTTTCACACAGATTCTGGAGTATGTAGAGGCCAGCAAGGCTGAGCGCTTGTTCAGAAGCCCTTTTCCATTGTCAGACCACCAGCTTTCATTGACAGTACATTGCAAAAACAAAACAGAACTGAAGTGGTGGTAGGAAGACCCCAAGGTAGCATGTGACCTGACTGAAGAGAAGCAGCTCTGGCCAGTGGCAATGCTCTGGAACCAGTACCATGTCCAGATAGTGTAGGGTTGAGGTAGTGCCTTTTCTGTTTGAAGATGAGAGACACAAGGATGAACAGTGAGCTAGGTGGAGTCAGGAGTGGAGATACCTGCCTTTATGTAGTCAGTTTCCTCAACATGCCTAGGAATTCAGTGGGGAGAGGATGGTCTACATCAAATGGTGTGGGTTGGAGAATCATAAGCAGAACAATGAGCCTTGACTCATAATTGATACCATGTATAAGAAACCATCATCATGGATTCTAGCTTTAATGTAAGACCAAAAATTTTATAGACTCTAAAACATTTCTGGGAGAAAATAGGAGAAAAATCTTGGCTATATTTACCTAGGCAAACATTTCTTAGGATACCTAAGGCTGGATGGTGCCTTGTTGGTTAGGAAGAGCCTTTCAGCAAATGCCTTTGATACTTGAGTTGAGACCTGAGCCACAGGAAGTCAGTCATGAGAATAATGGAAACAGGCACAGAGCCCTTGTGTGGCCAGGCCGGATGACTATAGACAGCATGCCTGGGCAGTGGGAGGAGGAGGAGACCCTGGGTAGAAATTAATTGGAGATAAATCTCACAGACTTTTCCTGCCCCAGTTGGCTTTGAACCACAGTCCTCAGATCTCAGCCTCCCGAATAGCTAGGATTATAGGCATGAGCCATCTGTGCTCAGCTTGACAAAAGCCTTTGATTGATACTTATTGAGGGACTCCTGTGTCGTAGTACTATACACATTGAGGTTAGATTGGAGTTTGAAAATCAGGCTAAGGAACATGGATTTCACCCACTTGGCAGTGGGGAGCCCTTGACTGTTGGAGAAGAGGTTTGTCTTAGGAAAGATGGCAGTGTATGTGGATTGATGAGAGCAGAAAATGGTAGGTAAAAAACTATCAGTAGTCCAGAAAGGAACTTTGTTTCTGATAATAAGTGAAATTAAGTATTTTTATACAACTCAGTTTTTCATTTGACAAAAATACTAGAAAAAAATTGAATTGTTACGATCTTCAAGGGGCTGACAAATGAATCAATAATGATCAGACCATAATTGAAAGAAGAATGAATGAAGCCATGTTTGCCTGAAGAGTAGATTTCAGCATTGAGGACAGAGGACTCAAATCTACCCAGGGCTTGGCTAGGTGGGCCTGACTCTCCTACACCTTGCCCAAGGTGGAGTCTTAAGAGGATGCTGTTGACATACATGCCCAGGATCCCTTAGGGCAAGAGTAGGCCAGAAGTGAAATCAACCTTTGGTTTAAAGAACAGCAGCAGCCATGTGTGGTTGTATGCACACCAAGAATCCTAGCACTTGGGAGGCAGAGGCCAGCTTGGGCTACATATTGACACCCTGTTGTGTGCCCCTTCCCCTATACCTCTGTGTTGAGCCGAAAACAGTAATGTGAATAGTGTGCATTCGGCAGCCTTAAGAGTTTGTGTGCTCCCCCTCTGGCCTTGCCCGCTAAGCCAAGTGTAGCCAGCTGGGACCAGCAGTGTTTCTAGCCAGCTAAGTGGAAACAAATACTGATTCCCTCTAGAGTACTAGCATCCATCTTTGACTTTTTGAGAATATCCACAAACAGTTTTCAAGAATGAACTACATGCAATAAAAAAATAACTCAAGTTCAGAATAAGAGAAAGGCCCTGGAGTGAGAACCAGTAGAGACAGTACAGTAGAAGGCATGGCTTGTAAGAGCCACCAATTATGATTTGTTTCAATGAAAGTAACCTGTATTTCAAGGGACCATAGAGCTGGATGCAGTGGCTCATGCATCTATTCCGAGCTAAGATCTGAAGGTCTCAGTTTGAAACCAGCCCAAGCAGACAAGTGAGAGAGTTTTTATCTCCAATTAACCAGCAAAAAGCCAGAGCTGGAAGTGTGGCATAATGCTGGAATACCAGTTGTGAGTGAAAAAGCCAAGCAACAACATGAGGCTCTGAAAACAATGGAAATGAGGGAACATTTAGAAATAAGGGTGACACTTATGAGTGGACTTACTCAGAAAGAATTGATAAACTGGAAGAGAAGTCTTCCAGTGCATCATAGGGACAAGATGGACGTAAAGAGAAAATTTAGGAGCCATAGAAAAGAGAGAGGAGGGCTGGGAAGGTGGCTCAGTGGTAGAGCGCTTGCCTTGCATGCATGAGGCCCTGGGTTCCATTCCTCAGCACCACATAAGCAAAAAGAAAAAAAAGCCGGAAGTGGTGCTGTGGCTCAAGTGGTAGAGCATTAGCCTTGAGCTGAAGAGCTGAGGGACAGCACCCAGGCCCAGAGTTCAGGCCCACGACCGGACCCCCCCCCCCCCAGAAAAAAAAAAAAAAAAGAGAGGATCTAAAATCTTTAATTAGATCCTGTTTCTGTTGAGCAGAGATAGTATCTGAAGATATAAAGCTGGGCGCTGGTGGCTCACGCCTGTAATCCTAGCAACTCAGGAGGCTGAGATCTGAGGATCAAGGTTCAAAGCCAGCCTGGGCAGGAAAGTCTGTGAGACTCTTATCTTCAATAAACCACTAGAAAACTGGAAGTGGCTCTGTGGCTCAAGTGGTAGAGCAGTCGCCTTGAGTTGCTGAGTGCAGGGACAGCGCCCAGGCCCAGAGTTCAAGCCCCACAACGGACCAAAAAAACAACAACAACAAAAAAAACTGGCTGATGACACTGATCCTTACATATGCAAAGTTCACCTGATATCCTCATCACTGTTGATAGAAAGAATGGATACTTACATAGTGTCAGAGATAAAAAGATTCTAAAAATAGCAGCAGAAGAAGGTTAACCTCAGAGGCAACAGCTCACTGCCTCATATGAAAAGTAATGAAGTCCAGGGCCAGTGACTCTTTATCATAATGAAAGAAGGTAACTGCTCACTTTGGTGTTCTTTGTCTTTTGAAAATATTTTATAAAGAACAAGCGTAAAATAGTACAAAATAGCATTTTGAACTTAAATTTCCAAGAGCGATGGGGATGTGGCTTAGTGGTAGAATGCTTGCCTAGCTGCATAAAGCCCTGGGTTCAGTTTCTCAGCACCATATAAACAAAAACCAGAAATGACACTGTGGTTTAAGTGGTTGAGTGCTAGCCTTGAGCAGAAGAAGCTCAGGGACAGTGCCCAGGCCCTAAGTTCAAGCCTCAGGACTGACCAAAAAAAAAAAAATCTAGAAATGTAGAAGATTCAAAAAAACCAAGTAGTCCAGGAAGGTAAATTGAACATTGGGGTTTGTTGTGTGGTGGAGAAGGGTAGGGTAGTAGGGCATAATAGACAGCCAGGCTGGGCAATACCCCCTTGCCTGGCCACAAGGTGGAATCTGGGAGGCAGTGAGTAGTATGCTGAATTAAGCAAGATGAAGGTAAGAAACACAAGACTCTTAACAGCTAGCCATACCTCTGCCCATCTTAGGGATGATGGTGAACATCAGGAAGATGTGTGGAGGTACAGAAATAGTCAGGAGCCGATCGTGTTCCTGGGTACCAGGTAGTCTGTGAGCAAATGGAAAGGGATACAGGGGCAGGAACTTTGACCCCTGAAATTACTTGTTTCTATGGTTAAAATGGTTCACTGTGAGAGAGCATCGTTCTGTAGCTCAAGGCACTTGCTTTTGAATTTCCGTGGAACACGTACTGTCAACACTTTGTGTGTGAAGAGACAGCTCCAGGATGTATATTCTGGAACCTGGAACATTTTTGTCTCCTGCTCTGAGTGGAAAGCTTTGGAGTGCCATGTGAAGCAGCTTGATACATGTCTGTGATTGCCTTTCCTAGGCATCTGGAGCCTCTACTCCTGCCCCCGTGGTCCATACCCAGCAACGAGCAGTTGGCTCCCCTGCTACTGCAACCACTGACCTGGTGTCCATGGCAACCACTCAAGGTGTTCGAGCAGTCACTTCTGTGACTGCCTCAGCTGTGGTCACTACGAACCTGACTCCCGTACAGACTCCAACTCGGTCTTTAGTGACCCAGGTGTCCCAAGGTAAGAGGACTGGGGATTTGCTTATGTTGGTATCCACTGTTGGAGCTTATTAAAGCTGTATCCTGCATGTGTTGTTCTAGAAGAAATAAGGATGGGGGGCTGGGAAGGTGGCTCAGTGGTAGAGCGCTGGCCTTGGCATGCATGAGGCCTTGGGTTCGCTTCCTCGGCACCACATAAACAGAAAAAGCTGGAAGTGGCGCTGTGGCTCAAGTGGTAGAGCACTAGCCTTGAGCTTTGAAGAGGTAAGGGACAGCGCCCAGACCCAGAGTTCAAGCTTCAGGACCAACAAAAAATAAATAAGTAAAAAGAAATGAGGATGGGTAAGCCTAACTAACACACCTTTCACAGCCACAGGGGTTCAGCTTCCTGGAAAAACCATCACCCCTGCCCACTTCCAGCTCCTCAGGCAGCAGCAGCAGCAGCAGCAACAGCAGCAGCAGCAGCAGCAGCAGCAGCAGCAGCAGCAACAACAACAACAGCAGACCTCCCAAGTACAGGTTCCACAGATCCAGGGCCAGGCTCAGTCCCCTGCACAGATCAAAGCCGTGGGCAAGCTGGCACCGGTGAGTGCTTCCCCGAGTGTGACAGACACTTGTGGCCTATCTGTAGCAGATTGCATAATGCAATTGCATAGTGTAATTCAGAGTGTATTTGCAAAATTCTAGCATTGCTTTTAGGTAGGAAATATGTCTAATTGTGTCTAATGCAACTTATTGGATCAAAGTCAATCCAGACAAGACTTGAATATTTACAAAAAATGCTTTCAGACTTGTTCATAGCACTTTAGAGACCTTATTCCTTTCTATAGTGCTCAGGAATTCCTGTACCCAGTGGTGGAAAATTGTCTAGTAAGTGGTCTTGACCTCTGTACCATGTCAGAGTCTTCTGACCTGACTGGATCTAGGCAGTGACAAACTTCAAGAACCATTTTTCACCATACAGCTACTAGGAATCCTGCTTGCCTGTTTGTGCACCAGGGTCCTTCATCCTTTACCCTACTCTCTCTCCATTCGTTTAAAAGTCATTTTCATTTCTCATATCCAAAAAGATAAGATAATCATGAACAACTCACTATAAATTTTCTTCTGAAAAAGCCATTTAAGCTGAGGATGTAGCTCAGCAGTAGGGCACTTGCCTGGCATGTGCAAGGCCCTGGATTTGATTCCTAGCACCAGAAGATGACAGAAACAAAACTAATCAAAAGCCATTTATTTAAAAAAAATATTTTGAGCTAAAGACATGATATTTATTAATAAGTAATTGTTTATTTAATAAGTTTGACAGCTCCATATTTCAGTTGATTTGTTGGCTGTGAACTTGCTGATCTGTCAGAATTGGCTAGTTTCCTTGGTGAAATGCGGATTTCTAGTAAATGGTCACTTTGCCATAAGGTGATTGCATTCTGTATATCAGCAAGTATGCACCTCTGTACTTCCTGGAGGCAGAGGAGCAACTTAGCGTTAGGATGTGTACTGTCATGTGGCAGAAATTGTACCTTATTTGGGTTATAGGAACACATCATCAAGATGCAGAAGCAAAAAATGCAGCTGCCACCGCAGCCTCCACCACCACAGGCCCAGCCTGGACCTCAGCCACCAGCGCAGGTGCAAGTGCAGCCCCCGCAGCCCCCGCAGCAGCAGAGCCCCCAGCTCACCACGGTCACGGCCCCCCGACCTGGGGCTTTGCTTACGGGCACCACAGTAGCCAATCTTCAGGTGGCTCGGCTTGTAAGTTCTGGTAGATATGTTTGTTTTCCAAAAGCAGCAGCACTTCTCCATTTTAGTTGGACACTATTACTTATTCCTGCACATATACATGTCCTGGTAGACTTAGAAGTGAAGCGTGACAGGTGCTCTTTCCCCAGGGACCTTTGTCTCCATTTTTCATCTTCAAAATGTAATTTTGGTTGTAGTATGTATGGTAGATAACCGGTGGTCCTGGCTGTGATCTTGGAAGGAAGAGAGGGAGGCCAGGGAACAAGGTACATGCAAGACCTGATTGGATTAACTAGTGAGGTGCAGAGAGGTTGGGGAGTAGAAGTAAGACCATGGCAGCCAGGCTGACGAACCATGGCTATTATGTGAACCCTCTCATTTGGCATTGGTCACTGGCAGGCAAAGAAGCCTGGCCAGCCTCATGATTCATTATTTTCTGCAGTATGTGGGCATTTCCCCCCCCCTCCCCCCCCCCCCAGTATCACTGCCACTTTGCAACTTTGTTATCAATCTGTATACAATTTTCATGGCTTGATGTATTGTTGAGAAATGTTGAAAATGATATATCTGAGTTTTTTGACTTTTCTTATTTCTATTGCTTAGACTCGGGTTCCCACTTCCCAGCTGCAGGCGCCAGGGCAAATGCAAGCGCAGGCCCCTCCGCCAGCGCAGGTGGCCTTGGCGAAGCCTCCGGTGGTGTCTGTCCCAGCAGCCGTGGTGTCCTCGCCTGGCGTCACAACCCTGCCCATGAACGTCGCAGGCATCAGCGTGGCGATTGGGCAGCCTCAGAAAGCAGCAGGTGCTTATCCCCACAGCCTGGCGTGCCCCGTTGGTCCTGACAGCCCTCTCCCCACCCTGAGGCCCATTGTCGTTTAGTGTAATCTCCCACAGCGATTTCTACGGTCTAGGTTTTGGCCCAAATTAGCATTTTGACCTTTTCTCACCCTTGAACTACAATCATGAAGCACACTTCTTGGGCTGGCATTGGCTATCTTAGTGCAGTTCCATGGCTCATCATTTCCTGTTAGAAGAGAGTCAGTTTTGGCAGCGCATTCCGTAAGCAGGGCCTCCCTGGGCCTGACAAAGTTTCAGCAGAGCGTGCTGTGAGCAGGGCCTCCCTGACAAAGTTACTCTTGCAGGGCAGACCGTTGTGGCCCAGCCTGTGCATGTCCAGCAGCTGCTGAAGCTCAAGCAGCAGGCTGTGCAGCAGCAGAAGGCTATCCAGCCACAAGTTGCCCAGGGCCAGACTGCCGTCCAGCAGAAGGTATGAGCCTCTATATAAGGTTTCACCTATGTGCATCTCTGTGCTGAGGAGGGGTCTTCAGCGGATGGCTATGTGGGGTCATAGGCCTCGCCACGGGTGACAGGACAGGCTTCAAGAGCAGAGCTACCTGTGGGTCAGCATTACTTGTCTTCTTTCCTTTGCTGGTTGTGGGGCTTGAACTTCTGGACCTGGGTGCTGTCCCTGTGTTCTTCACTTCAAGGCAAGTGCTCTTATTACTTGAACCACAGTGCCAGGTTTCTGGTAGTTAATTGGAGAGGAGTCTCATGGATGTTCCTGCCTAGGCTGGCTTTGAACTGTGATCCTCAGGTCTCAGCCTCCTGAGTAGCTAGGACGACAGGTGTGAGCCACTGGTGCCCAGCTCTTTTTTACTTTTGAAATGAATCCTGTGTGAGATGATGATGGTCTGAGGCAGGAGCCCTCAGGCTGCCGGGGTCTGGCTCTGTTGAAGCTGCTTTCCAGGTGTGGAATTGAAGGGCTAGAGGGGTTCAGGGAAGCTGGGGCATTGTGCAGTGTTGGGGGTTCCCTGTGGCACCATCACCCAGTTTGTGTTGGTCCTTGCTTGTTGGGAGGATAGATGAGGAAGGGGCTGGTGTAAGGAAGGAGACTGGAAGAGCTGCAGCAGATGCTAGAGGGAGACTGCCGCGAGCCCACAGCCTCTCACTGCCCAGCTCTGCCTTTGTGGGTCCCTCCACAGCCTCTCACTGCCCAGCTCTGCCTTTGTGGGTCCCTCCACAGCCTCTCACTGCCCAGCTCTGCCTTTGTGGGTCCCTCCAGAGGCTTCTGCGCTTAGTGTCTTGTTGGGAACATAGAGCCCAGACCCCCTCAGCTTGCAGATGTGCAGATGGCCTCCTATTGGCACTCATTACAGGATACATGTGTGCTGTTCTCAGGACTGAAGTCAGTCTGTTTGGAGGCAGGTCTGACAGAGCAGAGGTGTTCATCCTCAGCCCCCTGTACTGCTCTCTGCTGAAGGTGGTGCTTGCTGCACTGCTATGGCGTGCGCATTCCTCACTCAGCTGAGTGTCGTTGTCATTGCCAAGGCTCCAGGAAAAGGAGCCCAGTGGCAGAGCTGGTGGCAACAGGCTGAGAGTGGCTTCTCAGTGCTCAAGCAGCATGCTAGATACCTGTCCTTTCTTTTAGTCATGGTCATATCATGTGAAAGACACAGCGGGGATCTGATAGAGCTGAAAGTGTGCTGATGCCTGGCACTAGCATGCTCTGGGGGCACACAGTAGGGCTGTCCTTGGGACTAAAGGAGGAGTGAGCACAAAAGGACACAGTGTCAGGAAGGGGAGATTCAGCCGGGGCTGATGTATCTGCTGCATCACAGCTGGCTAAGTGCCATTCTTATTTGGCACAGCTGATATGGGTCAAGTATAGTCACCACATCTTCCTCTGGGAGACACCACACAGCATGCCTTCCTGGCTCTGGAGTGCCTGGTCCTCAGGAGCACAGCGACCCTTGTAGATGCCCAGGCCACCTATGGTCACAGCAGGCAGCTGTGCCGTCTCCCAGGCCTGGTTCACAGCAGCCTTGGCTAATAGCTAAGCTGCTTTGTCATGTGCTCACAAAGCCATGGCTTCTGCAGCAAACACACAGCCATATAATACAGGTCTTTCTGAATATTGGTCTCATTCCCTGGGAGGAAAAAATGATAAACTTTTTTTAACACACAAAAGTGAAGCATGCAGGTTTTTATGGCTTGTATTAAGTGTTTTCTGGATGTCTGCCTAATTTTCCAAATCAGATTTGAGTGACTGGGTAAAATTCAGCCATTTGCAGTGACCAGCCCCTACCCTGGTAATCAAAATGGCAGGCAGCCTCTTGGCCACACCTGAGCTCATGCAACCCAGCTATCCGAGGAGCAGGCCTCCATGTCAGAGAAGACTGAACATGGTGGCAGAGGGGCTGACCAGGGCTCTTGGCTGAAGGGTGCAGGACCTCTGTCTGCAGGGAATGGGGTCATCTCTGCAAGGGGTCACTGCAGGCTCAGGGAAGAAGGGTAGAGCCCTGCTGAAAGCCTGGGTTGTCATCCACTGGTAATGTCTGGAAGGGTGTGAGGAAGGTATTAAAACATCCAGCTTTTCCCCCCTTTGGTGACATCAGAGTTTGAATTTAAGGCCTTGTGTTTGCTAGGCTGGTATAATACCACTGAGCCACACCTGTAGCTCTGATCCTCTCCCTTTGCTCTCCTTTCTTCAGCTAACTGCACAACAGATTGCTGCTCAGAGCCCACAGCAGAAGGTCGCATATGCTGCCCAACCAGCACTTAAAACCCAGTTTTTGACTACACCCATATCACAGGCCCAGAAACTGGCTGGGCCTCAGCAAGTACAGACCCAAATCCAGGTGAGCGGGAGTGGGGTTTGTATGTGCCATGCAGGCTGTGAATGGCAGGTTGGGTGCGGGGGGCTACTGGAAGCAGTGAGGGCTAAAGAGCAACATTGGAGCCCAGTCTAACCACAGGGTACGCCTGTGGTTCTAGCCTTTTCCTGCAGCCTTGACCTCCACAGAGTCCTTGGGTAACATGCCGGTAGCCCTGTGGCATGTAGGGCTGGCTTATGCTGTTGGTGCTGGCTGACCTTCTGGTCCTCAGGTATGTTTGTGAGTCACGGATGAGTCTGCACAGCTGACCACTTGGATGTGTTCAGGGATGTAAGGGGAGGCATTGCACCTCCAGCTGGTTTCTACAGCAACTATCCCAGTCAGACTACTTACAGGTGTGGCACCTGAGCATGTCTTTATCTGGCAAGTGGGAACGATGTTGGTCTCTAAGTGTTTGTGTTTCTGGGAACTGAGGAGTGTTCAGTATCTTTCGTTGATTTAGCAACTTTGAGATCCCGCTCTGGGAGGTGCCAGAGTTCAGCAGTCTGGACATTGGTTGTCCCAGTGACTTGTCAGTGCATGGATGCTCTTCTTACCTACTGGTGTGTAGATGTGGTCAGGTATGTAGGGGTGCTAGTCTTTGCCGTTCTGGCTGGAGTTCTGGCTAGGCAAGACAGCCTAAGACCTTTCTCAGATCATGGAGTTATATCTTCCCAGGTCACCTTCCAAGGTTGACTGAGTTTGCTCTCAGGTCTTTAATCATCCTGGAGTTAACCTTTGTGTGTAACATAAAAGAAAGGTTCAATTTAGTTTTTCCATGTGAATACTTTGTTCCTTTTAATACTGTGTATTAAAAACTGAGTTTTGAGGGTCTGCTCAGACTTTTCAGGCCCTGCCTTATGTTCATGCCCTGCCCAGTTCCATTACTTTGGCTTGATAAATGACACCTGGCCTCTGGCAGGCATATTTCTCTATTCCATCCTTTCTTAGGATTGTCCTCATTATTGGTGGCTCTTTACATTTTCATATTTAATTATAGAGTCAGTTGAGGAAGTTTATAGCCAAGTTCATTCACTGTTGGAATTGTTAGAATTGCATTGCTGTGATTAGCATTGACACTAGTATAAACCTAGCTTCTGATGCACCCATATAATATATCTTTGGTTACTTAAGCCTTCTCTAGTGTTTTTAAGTTTCTTTTTCATAAAGGTCTCATAAATTGTGTCAGGTTTCATAAATCAATTTATGTAATTGATATCAAGTAATACTTGAGTTGAGCTTTTATAGAGTATGTTTTTAAGTTTCCATCTTCTATTTGTGGCTGTTACATACACATTGATAATAATCTGTAGTCTTGCTGTTGATGATTATCATTTGAATGGTTTAAAGTCTTTCTTGGTGGATAATTAGAGGAAAGAGTATCACAGACTTTTCTGCATGGGCTGTCTTTGAACTGCAATCCTCAGATCTCAGCCTGTTGAATAGCTAGGATTGCAGGTGTGAGCCACCAGTGCCTGGTTGGCAGTATTTTGTTTGCCTGTTTGTTGTTTTGTTTTTTCAGACAAAGTCGTGCTATATGGCCCCAGGCTGCCCTTGAACTTACAGTTCTCCTATGGTCTGCCTCCCAAGTGCTGGCTGGGATTCTAGGTGTGCATAAACATCACGCCTGCCAGAGCATTTTTTATTAAAAGAGAAAACACTGTTTAGGGAACATGGCTTAAGTGGTACAGCACTTGTGAGGTTTGAGTTCAGTCCCCAATACTGCCAACACTTTTGTTTGTTGGTAACACAAGACCAGAAATAAGTTATGGGCGTCTAGTTAGGAGGTACTCAAGTAAGGAGTTCTACTTTTACCAATGCCCCAAAGCTCACCTGAGATGGATTTTTAGTGTCTTAAGCTATTTGTTCACTTCAAAACTATAAAAGAACTGGGTGCTAGTGACTCACTCCAGTAATCCTAACTCCTCAGGAGATTGAGATCTAAGGATCATGGTTCAAAGCCAGCTTGGATATGACAGTATGTGAGACTCTGACCCCCATTAAACTACCAAAAAAACTGAAAGTGGAGCTTTGGCTCAAAGTGGCAGAGTGCTAGTCTTCAGCAAAAAGGTCAAGGACAAAGCCCAGGCTCTCAAGCCCCAGGGACACACACACGCACACACACACACTTGTAGGGTTGGGAATGTGTCTTAGTGGTAGAGTGCTTGCCTAGCATGAATGAAGCCCTGGGTTTGATTAAATACCACATAAGCAGAAAAAGTCAGAAGTGGTGCTGTGGCTCAAGTGGTAGAGTGCTAGCCTTGAGCACAAGAAGCTCAGGGACCGTGCCCAGGCCCAGAGTTCAGGCAAAGATTGATTCCCTTCTCCCCTGCTCCCCCACACCAAAAAAAAAAAGGAAAAGAGAAAAACTTCCTGACTCGTGTGTTTACTTCTCTGCTTTATCAAAGGTTGCAAAACTTCCACAAGTTGTCCAGCAACAAACACCAGTGGCCAGCATTCAGCAGGTTGCCTCTGCTTCTCAGCAGGTAGGATGTGGAAAGACATTGTGGCCTAAACAGACACATAGACTTTTTAATAAACTGGACGCTTATTTTGATAGCATTTCTGGTTTTTCATCCTGATTAAAGAATTACTTTTGATTTTCATAATGCATACAAAAGCATCAGCTCTGGGGAAGAAGCTGACATCCTTAACTATTTAGGGAACAAAGAACTGTCAACAGGGCATTCCAGTGGTCTGCCATGCTGACGCGCTGGCCCATTCCTCATTATGCGGGTACCTTTGGTGGTCCACTTTCCCCGGATTCCTGGGAGGGTAAACCTAAAGGAGGACTCTGCTTGCAGTGCAGAGCTGGGAGGCAACGGGGCCCTGCCCCAAGGCTTTCTCCTGTTTTTATTTATAGTGCAAAATGTGCTATGTGGTATAACACCTTAAGTTTAAAGCAGTTTCTCCCTAACTTTTTACTTTGGTCAAGTGACACTAGCATATGATTTCAAGAAACGAAGTAAGGTTCAACCTGCCTCCTGACCCATCCCTGCCATTCTTCCCTGAACTTAATATAGCACTGCTTTGTTCCCTGCTCTGCTCTGTTAGAATCCAGAGTTGAGGTGGTCTGGTGGTTCTGTCAGAGCAGCATGCTTGCTGGCCAGTACTCTGGTGATATGTTCCCCTCATCCCCTTCAGGCTTCTCCGCAGACAGTGACCCTCACACAGGCAGCGACAGCAGGGCAGCAGGTGCAGGTGATCCCAGCGGTGACTGCCACAGCCCAGGTGGTGCAGCAGAAGCTCATACAGCAGCAGGTGGTGACCACAGCTTCAGCCCCACTTCAGACCCCTGGGGGTCCAAGCCCAGCACAGGTCCCAGCCAGCTCCGACAGCCCAAGCCAGCAGCCCAAGCTGCAGATGAGAGTTCCTGCCGTGAGATTAAAGACACCCACCAAGCCTCCGTGCCAGTAGGAAGGAAGGCAAGAGAGGCCTTTGCATGGAGAACACCACGCCATTTCTGGGTGCTGGGGTAGCACCCTGCAGGACAGACAGCACTCGGCAGCCACTGTCAGTGCAGAGTTGTGTGAGACTATCTTAACATGTGCGACGCTGCAGGAAGAATGGTCCTATCTGTGTTTGTGACAAGTTGAAAAAGTGACAATGGAGACGTTTCTTTCACCTTTCAGTTTTCCTCCAAGGCAGTGGTGCTTGTTTTGAAAGCCATGTAGAGTTTCTATTAGTACATAGTATTTAGCACTCTCCAGAAGCCATTGGGCATGTGCAGTGAAGTCATAAAATAGACTCTACTTGCTAAAACCTGGCCTCCGGCACTGTCTGCTGTGGTTTGGGTAGAAGACTCAGCCACCTCCTCAAGGAATGATCGCAGAAGATAACCTGAGACCAGTTTCTCGCTCCATAGGCACCACTGAGGATGTCCCCCCTCATAATGCATGGTTTAATTCCAACAGGAAATACTTAGTACTGATTCCCAGGTACACCTGGCGTGCCCCTGCTCACGTGGAAGGAACCTGTGATTGGATTTTCATTCCAAAGAATGGCCAGTGTGGCTTCTGGCCCTGCCACAGTGGTGGTAGCTTTCACTTGAAGGAGCTTTGGGTCCCATGCCATCTCTGTATGCCACACGTCTCCAGGGAACTTCTGTGAAACTTCTGGTGTGAGGCCCACGGTGGCACATCTTGTTGGGTTGCAGATGTCACACAATGTGTGGCAGTAAGACAACTCAGTGGGATCTGGGAGCAGGGTCACGGACCCCTTGCTGTAGCCCTGGCTTGGTCTGGAAAGCATTCTGTCCACGCATTCAGAGGGACCCTGTGGGGCCAGCACTCCAACTTCTGTTGCATGGTAGCAGCAAACCTGTGGTTCTGCGGGTCAGCTGGAGTGCTGCTGTCCAGCTGGGGCAGGCCTGAGTTGAGGGGGCGTCATGTGTACCTTTTAGGGTTGGGTAGGCCAACTGTGGCTCTTCCCCTTACTGCTGTCACTGAGGAGGTCAGCACCCAACAGCACACATCAGGCTTGTGCACCATCAGTGTCGTGCCACTGCAGCCGCGTCATTGTATCTGCTGTTCCCATTTCATCAAGTCCACACTACAGTATCTTCTGCCTCCGTGGCTTGTGTACGCCAGAATGTGGTGGCATTTTCTAACACTTACCCAAACTACCTTTTGAGTTACTGATTTGACATTTGGAAAAAAGCATAAGCCAAGTGTTGCAAAAACAGATTTGACATGTTATTTGTCAGCTGAGCACTGTCTGCTCACAGCAGGCCTTAGTCCTCTCCTGGTGTGTGCTGTACCAGGGAGCATGGTCTCCCCCACACTCTTCAGATCTGGCTCCCCGTGACAGCGTCTGCTTGTCAGTACTGTGCTCATCCTTCTTTGTTCCTCCCACCATGTTGGCAGCCTTTTCTTAGATGTCAAAAGCTGTATCACTTACTTCAGCAGGCCCTACATGGACTATCTGCCAAAGTTCTCTGCAAGTCTGGAAGAGCAGATTGGGACTTGGCCCCGAGCACACTTGGGATTGAGGCCTCCTACCCAAGCATCTCCTCTCACTCTGAAGTGTGCCTGCAGCAGGCTCCCATACACAATGCGAGCAGACTTGTTCGTACTGTCACTTGGTGATAGCAGCTCCCACCAACCTGAGTGATCTTCTTTCCTGCCTGCCTTCCTCTAAGGAAGTATGTGTGAGGTTTTCAGAACAGAACATAAATGCAGAATCTAGAACTGCAGACTAACTAATCCCGTGGCAAACAGGACCCAACTAGTCTTAAAGCAAGAGGAAGGCCAGACATTTCTAATGCTCCCTAGGGGTGAGGCAAGTGTGGGACAAGCAGATGCTGGACAGGCAAGGGCTTCCTTTGTGCGGTTGTTTTTGTTCACTTTGTAACGTTAGCTGTTGTGTTTCAGAATATAAGGAACAAGTCTGAATTGTAAATACTTTGTAAACACAAGCATTTGTACTTGAAGAGTAGGATTTTAAAGGGTACTGATGTGTCCTACCAAATGAAAGGCATAATAAAGTACCCCCTTTTTATACTTCTTTTGTGTTATCTGTAATAAGAGTAGTAGTATTTAAGTTAAAATAAGACTGTGAGCTGAGCCACAGGCTGGTGGCTCACGCCTGTTATCCTAGTTACTCAGGAGGTTGGGATCTGAGGATTGCAGTTCATAGCCATCCTGGATAGGAAGGTCCCGTGAGACTTATCTCCGATGAACCACTAAAAAACTGAAGTGGAGCTGTGGCTCAAAGTAGTAGGGAGTTAGTTTGTCTTGCTGGCTTTGAACCACAACACTCAGACCTGTCTCCTGAGTAGCTAGGATTACAGGCAGGCCTGAGCCACCTGCTTGCTTTGAAGTCAAAGTTGGCTGCTCAGATGGGAAGCCGATCAATGCGTGCCCTATAGGAAGTCAGAGTCCTGGAGGTGGGAAGGGCATGGAGTGCTGTGGGCCTGACCTGGAGGGGGGTGGGAAGGGCAGGGGCGCTAGCCCACATCTAGGGCTAGTGGGAATTTTCCAGATGGTTAGGAGGAAGGGGAAGTCAGGGACTGAGGCAGGAGAATGTCTGGAGCCCTCCCCAAATCCAGGTTCCCAGAGGCAGCCTTGCACCTACTGAGACCTGTTCTTGCAGCTCTTCCGCTCAAAGAAAGGGGTAAGAGTGGGGGTTGGGGGGAGAGTCGTGTGAGTTTGGGGGCAGCTGGAGGCACCTCCAGTAGATGTCCGTCTGTCTGTTCTGGAGCCATAGGTACCTAAGAACATGGCAGAGGGCTCTGCCGCCAACATTTTTCTGTACTGTCTTCATACAAACAAAATTAGTTCCTCTTTAAAAAAAAACAAAAAAACTTTAATACATAAAAAAAGCCTTCTAACAAATGGAGATGATCAGTGACAGTCTCTTCATCCCATCAATATGAGGGTTGTAGGGCAGAACATGACACCTGTGATGTGAATCACAAAGCACTGCTGACTGCGGACACCTGCTACTATGAAAAGATCTTTGATGTCAGTCTCCCCATACTTTCCAACTGTCCTATCCAGGCTTCAGCCTCATCGGAGTTTATTTCCAGAGACCAATGGGACCCGAGGCCACACAAATCCCATGACGCTTGCAGGCCTGAGCTGAGGTCCAGGCTGTGCCCTACACAAAGGAAACTGGCGGGAAAGGGGCCGTCCACACTGGCTGCTTCCTCAGAAGTTTCTTCTCACACAGCATCCAGTGCTCAGGACAGATAGCAGTTAACCAGCAGCAGGGTCCCTCCGGTTCCCCAAGTCCCCTGCCTAGACCAACTTGGACTTTTGCTCTTCCTGCAGGAGGTAGAAGAAGTGTTAGTACCTGTCCAGGCTGTCTGCAGGGCCCAGCCTAGCATCAAGGAAAAGCAAGAGTGAGCTCAGGCTCACTGAAGAACTCTCTATGGCTTTAAGCGGGCACTGGAGGACACACATCCTCAGGGTGAGTCCTGACATCTACTCAAGTCCCTGAGGCTCAGCTGTCCCAGGCCCAGTAGCCCTCACCTTGACAGTCCTCTCCAATTGGGACAGGGCTTCCTGATACCGAGGAACCAGCGGCTGCAACAGCTCATTGGGGACCTCATTGCAAGTCAGCTCAGGCACCCCAGCTTTTGCCAGCATGCGGAGGAACTTCTTCTCCTGTAAGGAAAGGTTTTCACATGCCAGTTGCAGCCCCCCTAGCACCAGCGATCTCCCCTAGACTCCACTGAGACCCACAAAGCCTCACCTGTACTTTCAGGAGCAGGGTGAAGGCCTGTCCAGTTTTTCCAGCTCGAGCTGTTCTCCCAACTCTGAAATCAAGCACAGCTGTCTCCAGACAGTGGCCCTGACCCTTCAGAGACCTCACAGGACAGCTCTTTGCTGGCCACACATGGAGCTCTTGGGAGTGTACAAGCCCCGAGTCCCAGAAGCACTGTGCCACTCTCACCTGTGCACGTAGGTCCTCAGGTACTGGGGCGCATCGTAGTTGACCACCAGCTCCACACCCTGCACATCAATGCCTCGGGCAGTGGCGTCTGTGCTGATGAGGCTGATGGAACACAGCTCTGAGGACTCTGCTAACCAGAAGTGTTGCACCCCACTTAAGCCCACCCTTCCTCAGAGAAAGCAAGAAGCTCCAGGCCTTGAGCCATAGAGTTGGGCACAGGAGGCCAATTTCTGGAAGTAATCACCCTTCAGAGAGCCCCACTCCTCTATACAGCAGACTCTGCCCCTGCCCGAGTACTCACAGCTGGATCTTGCCCTGCTCAAACTGCTTCAGTATCTTCTTCCTCTGGCTGGGTCCGTAGCAGGAGGAAAACTCAGCCACACTTACACCTCCAAAAGCTTGTACTAGCAGGAAAAGCCTGGGAGAGAAGACGGAGCTAGGTGGTGCCAGGGTCCCAGTCTGCCTCGGCATACATGCCCTAACCTAGCTTACCTATGGGCATTCTCTCGGGAATTGGTGAAGCAGAGGGTCCTGGACACGTCCGTCCTAAGGACCAGGTGCAGGACTGCAAGTGGCTTGGAGCTAAGTCTGCAAGGCACGTAGTGGTGCTGTGGGGAGTAGAAGGGGTGAGGCAGGAGGCTGGGGCCTGGGCACCAGCCGGAGCCCCGTGGGGAAGGTGTACTCAACTGACCTGGAGCCCCGTGGGGAAGGCATACTTCCCCTTGGAGTCCCCGTCCATTGTCATTTCCCCATCGTTGGTGCCCCTCTGAACCACGCCTGTAGAGAAAAGCCGAGGCCGATAGAGGCCAAGCCGCTGCAGTTTCTCAGGATTCTGTGTTAGGGTGGCTGAGAATAACAACTTCTGCAGAGGCATCTGAGGGTAGCAGGTGCTGGAAGACAAGGGGAGTGCTGGCAGGAGGGGGCTTCCAGTGCTGTCCTGACTTGCAGGACAACTTCTGTCAGCACAGCATGTGTTCAGGCACAGACAGGATACCTCTGGGCAGTTACAGCTTGGGGCTGCCTTCTCTGGAGCAGGGCACAGGGGTCTGCAGGGCCCTTGCTGTGGAAAGCTGCTGCCACCACCCGCGGCAGCCAGGACTGGTGCATGCTGTCGATCATTCGGTCAGCCTCATCAATCACCTTTAGAAGGCAGGAGCCAGTTAGCTGGGACACTTGCTGAGGCTGGGTCAGCTCAGGGAACAGGCTCCCAGGGTAGGTTACCAGGAAGCGGAGCTGCTGGAGGCTGAATCCTGGAGTCTGATCAATGTGGTCCACCAGGCGGCCAGGTGTGGCCACCACAATGTCAGCCAGGCAGCGGTAGCCATCTGCTCTGCAAATCAGAACAACAGAAAGAAGCTGCTTCCAGGGCTTTCTAATAAGCACTACCTGTACCACACACAACACTTCAGCTCACTCTGACCCCAGGAATCCAGCAAGCACACACAGGGCGCCTCTGGAGGAGCCCACCACTGGCACACGTACATCTTTTGGACAAGGCTCTCTTGTTCTTTAGCCAGCGACTTCTGTCCGGTAACCAGGGCAACACGGAGAGGTGTGGTGTCTGTGTAAATGTTGAACACTTTGCTCACCTACAAGAGGTCTCTGTCACTGGCCAAGGTTAAGTGCTGGCCCTACCTTGAACTCTAGTGTAAGTCACTCAGGGACTGAGGTCCACATGTGCCCAGTGGGGTGGCTGGGCACTCCATACTTGGAAGTACGGTTGATATACCTGCTGGGCCAATTCTTTGGTGGGCAGCACAACCAGGGCACGGACGTGGCAAACCACACGATGCAACAGGGCCTGTAGGGAGGGTGGGAAAGAGGGCCATCTGCATAAGTAGGGGTGGCTCTCTGCTTCCTCAGTGGGCAGAGAAGGGGACCCTAGCGCTCACCTGTACAACCGGGATGACAAAGGCCAGAGTCTTCCCACTGCCAGTTGGGGCAGAAACACAGAGGTCGCTGGGCTGGTAACCCCCTCTTCCCACCAAAAACCCACTGGCTGCGTTCTCTAGAAGGGCTGGAATCACAGCTGCCTGGACTGGACAACAGCGGGGAAGAGATGGGCCTGGTCAGCTTTACAGCAGGACCAGCCCTACCTCAGGGACCCATTTGCCCAAGGACAGCACCATGGGCACAAGGAGGGCCTGGCTTGGGAAGCCCAAGTGTTTACACCAGGAGCTCAAGCTGCAGGACACCAAGGTACACCCGATGTTTCATATGGCAGGGACTTCTGCCCCATGGCCAGCAGCCTGGAAGAGGCTGCTCTAGGAGTGAGTGTTCCCTGCCTGGCTGCCAGGGGCTGGAGCACCTGGAAAGTAGGAGGAGATGCCATGTGCCCTCAGCTGTTTCTGCAGGTCAGGGTGCACCTCAGGAATGGCCTCCAGTGGAGTAAGATCCTCGGTGACGTTCTTCCTGACACAGCTCGGCTCAGCCAGCCACAGTGGCAGGAAAGGCTGGACCTAACCCCAGAAGACAAGAGAGACCAAGAGAATTCTGCCAGTGAGAGGAGCAAAGCAGGCAAGAGCCACAAAAGTCAAGCAAAGAGGCCGGCGGCCCTAAAAGGCCCTGACCAGTCTGACTTCAATCCTCCACACGTCCAATTTCCACCCCACTTTTCAAATGACATCAACTCAAACAAGTGTGGCGGCAGAAGGCAGCAGACCCACCCAGAGCACACCACAGGCACCCCAGCACCCCAGAATGAAGCTCCGCTGCAGCAACGCTGTTGGTAGCAGTTGTGCTGCCTGCTGCCTGGCTGGACGCCGGTCCCGGCCTGGTGGTCCCCCAGACCCCCGCTCCCAGGGCGCTCTGCCAAGCCTTACTCCCGCCGCTGCCGGCGCCCGGGTGCTAAGTGAAGATGACGCGGAGCCCTCTCGCCGTTCCCTCCCCAGCGGCGCTCACCTTGGGCGTCTTGCTCCTGGCGAAGCCTCCCAGGACCGGGCCGGGTCCCGGAAGTCCAGGCGTCCCCTTCAGGGACCGCCCGTCGAGGGCCGCCGGGGCCTCGTGGCGCTCGCAGCGCGCCCGCGGCGCCGTCTCGCCGTCACCTGCGAGGCAGCCGGGGCCCGGTGGGGCGTCATCCCAACCTGAGCCGGCCGGCCCGCCCGCGCCGGCGCCCTCGCCGTCCGCTCTCCGCCGCTTCGGCCGGGGCGCGTCCGGGCTCCCCGGCTCCAAGCCGTCTACCCGCCGCGGCCGCCGCCGAGGCCGCCGCCGCCGCCGGGCCGCGGCCTCCGGGGTCCCCGCGGCAGTCTCGGGGTCCGGCTCGGGTTCCTGCCGCTGGCGCTGGCGCTCGCGGGCCCGGCACTGCAGCCGCTCGAGCAGCGCACGGGCCCCGCGGTGCTGCCCGGCCTCCGCCTCGGCCTCCGGCTGCCCGGCGCCGAGGCCCGAGTACCGGGCGACGTGAAACAGCGCCATGCGCACGGGCGAGGCGAGCGGCCGGACCGTCGCGGGCGCGCCGGATGACGTCATGGGCGCGCCGGGATGACGCCGCGGGCGCGCCGGACCAGGCAGGCGGCAGCATGGAGCCGGCGCGGGAGCCGGCCGCGGCGGGCGCGCGTCCGGACCTGGGCGGCCTGCTGCGGGCGGTGCTGGCGAGCCGCGGCCAGGCCAACTCTGTGTTTGATATCCTGGCCGTACTGCAGGTGCGCGGGCCGCGGCGCTCGGGCGCCCCGGGGCCTCCTCTCCCGAGGCCGGAGGCCGAGTTGAGGCCGGGCTGGGAGAGGTGGCGCGGGCCGCTGGTCACCCGGTCTGGCCTCTCTTTGCAGTCTGAGGACCCGGAGGAGATCCAGGAAGCCGTACGCACGTGCGGCAGACTATTTGGGGCCCTGCTGGAGCGGAGAGAACTATTCGTGGGCCAGCTGCCCTCTGAGGACACGGTCCGGGCAGGTGAGGGTCCCGCGGGAGGCGGGAGGCGGGAGGCGGGAGGCGGTGGGAGGACACGCCGGGTTCTCTGGGGGAGAGACGGGATGTCCGTGTCCGCACGCGTGAATGCCATCGAGGGGTAACTTCTCCCAGTGCGCTTTGTGCCACACTCGAAGGCTCACTTGCTACGGGTTGTGTGTTCAGTCTGCGACACGTCCAGGCCCCGGGGCAGTGTGAGGAGAGGGGACCGGGGGTGGGGGCAACGTAGGAGGGCACCTGGTGCCTGTTTTCAGGGCTTAGGGAATATCTGGTAACCGTAGGGGTCTCGGGGCTGGTTCCCATGTGTGGAGGTTGGAAGCCCCGCCTGGCCTATGTGAGTGTCAGGTCAGATGGCCCCCAACTGTTCTCTTCAGGGTCCCAGGGAGCCGTGTGTAAGTATAAGGTGTGGATGAGACACCGCTATCACAGCTGCTGTAATCGCCTGCAGGAGCTGCTTGCCCATCCGGCGTTCCAGGTCAAGGTAAGGTTCCAGGTCACTTTTGTCTGTCTCCTCTCCAACTCTAGAGTTTTCCACAAAGCGGAGGCGGCAGACAGCAGGAGAGGGGGTGCCACGGCCTGTCCTCACATGAGGCTGTTAAGCTTTTTGGTGCCATCCTGCTGCCCCTGGAGGTGTAGTGTTTGTAATTGTGGTTCTAGAACTGTCCTGAGCCCTGCTTTGCATGGGTCACTGTTCTGGTTCCCATGCCTGGGTCTTTAAAGGCTCAGTGTGTGAAGTTGACAGTGTCATTCCCGGGACAGAGTGTCAAGGGAACGGTCACGTAGCTCCATGCCCAGATGCCTTTGCATCATGGTGTCCTCGCCCCTTCTCATGGTTGGGACTTGCAAGCCCAGACCATGAGTGGAGACAGTATGGAGCAAGACATGGCAGGGTTGGTTTTTTCTTTCTGCTTCCTAGCCTAATCCTGGGCCTGATTGTAAGGGTTCCCCAGACTGAGGTGTGCTGGGGGCCCGAGGAGGGTTACCTGGAGGGGAAGTGTCATGGTCTCTCCATTCCCACGCTTCACAGGAGCAGGCCCTCAGGGTGCTCATGACGTTTGTGCAGCTGGAAGGAGCAAAGCCCTTGGAGAAGGCCCAGTGGGAGGGCCACTACCTGTTCCCCCACAGTCTCTTCAGGGTGAGCCCTGGGGACCCAGAGCACTGCTCCATGCATACAAGATGGGTTCTGGGAGTGAGCTGCCTGAGCTGGTGTCTGGGGGATGGCATGCTCTGGCATGCTCTGGCTTCTTGCCTTGGGGGCCGAGGGACACTGACTCCTGTAGGTCTCTTGAAGGTGGGGGGGGGGGTTCCTTGGCAGTGGAAAGAGGGAGTATGTGGCCAGACCCTTGGTGGTGGTGGCTCAATAGGGCCCTGGCACCAGGTGCTGCAAGGGGGAGAAGGTCCTCACTGCACCCCTGCCCCCAGGTAGTGGTGGGAGGCCTCCTCTCCTCCGAGGAGGACCAGAGTCTGCTCATCTCCCAGTTCTGCCAGTACTTGGAACATGATGACATCCGTTACCACACAATGCAGGCGGCTGCGGCCACCACAGCCAAGGTCACCACCCAGCAGCCCGAGGTGAGCAGCTAGTCCGTCTCCTGCCCGGTGGCACCTCAGGAAGGCAGGTGAGTGGTACTCAGTCCAGGTTTCCTGCAGGCATCTCTCACCTTCTGGAACAATGCGTTCACACTGTTGTCTGCTGTAAGCCTGCCCTCCCAGGATGGCGAGGCCACCAACTTCTATGTGAAACACACAGGTAATCGTCCTGGGCCAAGCCCAGAGAGGGTGTACAGAGCACTGACCAGGTCTGACAGCCTGGCTGCTTTGCCTCTCTCTGGCATGCTGGGAAACATTTCTCATTTATCCTTACAGAGCTGTCCAATAAGTGGAAGGTCACTCATCTGAAGGTGAGATACTTCTGGAGGCTTAGTTGGCTTTCCTGGGGCACAGCATCCTCTTCCTGGGTAGAAAGAGGCCCAGTGAGGTAGGCTGTGATATGTGTCTGGTCACTTTATCACTAGCTTTGGGCTTGAGCCCCTATGCCCTCTGTGCCTACAGGGATGTCCTTGCCGTTTGTACCAAGGCTTCTTAGCCTGCAGGCCCAGGTCTGGTGCTGCCAGTCTGGCCTGCGGCTCCAGACTCTGTGTATGGATGGGCAGAGGACAGGCAGGCCCCCGACGCCACCCCTGGGCTGGGGAGGGGGAACGTATGGTTCAGTGGAGCTAGTGCAGCACTCTCTCATTGCAGGAGCATAGGAAGGCCTTCCAGGCAATGTGGCTCTGCTTCCTCAAGCACAAGGTAGGGTAATGGGCCTGGGGGGCTGAGGTCTTAAAGTGGGCAGCCACCTGTACCCTGACTTCCTGTGATCTTCCCAGCTGCCTCTCAGCCTGTACAAGAAGGTGCTCGTGGTTATGCATGACTCCATCTTGCCTCACCTGGCCCAACCCACCCTCATGATTGACTTCCTTACTAGTGCTTGTGATGTGGGTGAGTTCACACACACGGTCACGCCTCTTAACCTCCTAATCAGCTTGAGGCCATGTAGATGGCCCAATGAGCAGGGGCCTCCAGCTTTACAGCTGAGGGCACTGTCGCAGTGGCTGTCTTTCCAGGCCATGGGAGTGGTTAGGGTGGGAACAGTGGGCCTGAAGCTACCAGTCAAGCGTCATATCTCTGTGTGTCTGCAGGGGGTGCCATCAGCCTCCTGGCCTTGAACGGACTTTTTATCCTGATCCACAAACACAACCTGTGAGTGTCGGTCTGGGCTGAGCTTTCTGGCCCTGGGCCTCCAGTCCTTCTGGCCTCCCTCCCTGGGGGACTTGCTCCCCAGAGGACGGTGAGGGTGCTCGGGAGTCCGGGGCCTGCCCAGGAGACTTCGGGGCAGGACAGAAAGGGGAGGAGGAGGAGCTGAAGCGCTGATTTGCTGGGGCTTTGGTCTGTCCTCCTTCCTGGTCCCCATGTGGTCCCCATGCCCCCTGTCTCAGGGAGTACCCTGATTTCTACCGGAAGCTCTATGGCCTTCTGGATCCATCCATCTTCCACGTCAAGTATCGAGCCCGCTTCTTCCATCTAGCTGACCTCTTCTTGTCATCCTCGTAAGTGTTGGGAGAACCCATCAGGCTTCAGAAAAGCATAGGAGGCCGGGGCCACGCAGGCTGCTGCAGGGCTTCTCCATGGGACGGCAGCCTTGGCTGCGGTGGGGCCTGGAAACTTCACACCCTGTCGCCCCGTCCAGCCATCTCCCTGCCTACCTGGTGGCTGCCTTCGCCAAGCGCCTTGCCCACCTTGCTCTGACGGCACCTCCCGAGGCCCTCCTCATGGTCCTGCCCTTCATTTGCAACCTGCTGCGCAGACACCCTGCCTGCCGAGTCCTGGTGCACCGCCCGCAAGGCCTGGGTGAGTCCAGCCCCAGGGCTGACCCCACTCCAGAGAGCACCAGTACAGGCTGCAGACACACACACACACACACACACACACACACACACACACCGGGGCTGACCCCACTCCAGAGAGCACCAGTACAGGCTACAGACACCCCCCCGCCACACACACACACACCGGGGCTGACCCTACTCCAGAGAGCACCAGTACAGGCTGCAGACACACACACACACACACACACACACCCCAAATCCTGACACAGCGGGGGCTGACCTGGGCAGCAGACTCTGCACCTGCCATGTCCTGGTGTGGAGCCTGGTGAGTACGGCCAGGAAGACCCTGCCAGGCAGGACACCTGGCAGTGCCCCGTAGAGAGCAGCCGGCACATGGGGCCTGGATCTTGTTCCTAGAGCTGGATGCTGACCCCTATGACCCCATGGAGGAGGATCCAGCCAAGAGCCAGGCACTGGAGAGCTGCCTATGGGAGCTGCAGGTGAGCTGCTGGCTCCATGCTTCGGATGGGCTCTGGTAGCCCCAAGCCACCCCTGAATTTGCCACTCCGTCTCTGACAAGAACTGCATTACCACAGTGCTACCCATGCTGGTTTGGCTCCCAGGGAGCCCTGTTTGATCCTATCAGCACGTCCATTCAACCCCCCTACCCCCCCACCCCCCCTACCCTGCCCCCAGCAGTGGGAGGTCTGTGCGTCTGGCTGGGGTTGCATGGCACAGGGGCTGTGGCCCTTGTGGATGGTCCCCATGTCCTGTCCCTCAGACGCTCCAGCAGCATTACCACCCAGAGGTGTCCAAAGCTGCCAGTGTCATCAACCAGGTTCTGTCTGTCCCTGAGGTCAGCATCGCCCCGCTCCTGGAGCTCACTGCCTATGAGGTACTGGGGTTGGTGCAGGGGCTGGGTAGGGCTGTGGTAGGGTGGGACTGTGGAGTGCAAGCCCAGGACCATGGGTCCCTTACAGATCTTTGAGCGGGACCTGAAGAAGAAGGGGCCGGAGTCGGTACCCCTGGAGTTCATCCCCGCCCAGGGCCTGCTAGGCCGGCAGGACGACCTCTGCGCCCAGCTCTTCACGCTCAGCTGACCCCAGCCACCACTCCATCCCCACCAATAAATGGCTTCTATAGAAGAGTGTCTCGGAGAGAGAGGGCCTTGGGAGGGTCTGGTTTTCGCAAGCCCGTCTGTAGCCCTGTGAGGCAGGAAGGGGCTGCGTGGGTCTTCGGCTTTCCCTGCAGCTGTGTGGGCCTGGGGCTCCTCACTGAGTCCGCGTGGCCTGGTGCAGGCAGGGAGGCAGGCCCTGGAGGATCACTTGAGCCCAGCCTGGGAAGCGCCCAGTCCTAACTAACTAAATTCCAGGCACTGCTGGTGTGTTCTGCAAGGCCCCGAGGTGCCCCTTTGTTGGTGGAATTTGGGCTTCAGCAGATCTGACTCGCCCTCTTTCCCTCACCAAACACTAGCCATGGCCGAGGGTCCCGAAAGAAGGTAAACTGCTGTTGTCTGTAAACAGCTGAGCCTCTGGCATTCAGCAGATCAAGAAGCTCTCCATTCCACAGCTTAGTTCTCTTACTAGACCGGTTCTTTTGGGGGGGTGCGGGGGGGGGGGGCCATGGAGGGAGACAGGATCTTATTAAGTAGTCCAGGTTGGGTTCAAACTTGCAATCCGTCTGTCTCAGCCTCTCAAATGATGGGATCATACCACATCTGGCTTGATTAGGACAAGACATACTGAGCACCTATTATGCGCCTAGAAGGGTGTCTCTTGTACCTTGGTATGGAAAAGGACAAAGCCATGCAAATGGCTCTCCTCATGCTCTCGCCTCCCTCCGCTTCTCCCACAGGAGGCGAATGTGGGTCATACGTAGGAGTGGAGAATACACCTAGAGAGATGTGGAGAAGACCGCCCGGTGAGAAGGAGCACTCGAGCAGTTAGTTGGCATTTAGCAAATTAACTGTAGAAAATGAGATGTCAGTGGCGTCTTTCCAGCATGCAGCCTGTGTTGAGAGCTGCAGCAGACCCCTGCTGACCGAGTCACACGCTTGGCGGAGCGCCACCGCCCCCCTGCCCTTCTGCACCGCACAGGCCTCGTCTCTGGGCTGGCGCCTGTGTGAAGGTAGTAGCTTTGACCTCAAGCTGGGCAGGTGATCGGTTCTCCACCTGCATGGATGCCCTAGGCTGTTAGGTGGTTGTTTCTGCACCTGTGTGGATGCCCTAATACTTCTGGCCCATGAGCTGCAGCTCTGAAATGTTCACGCGTGAGTGCGGGGCGCAGGCTGCATCATCCTGTTCGCCTCTCCGTTGTCCCTCCTCTGTCCCTTCTCTCTCCCCAGCCTGCTCTCCTAGCCATCTGCTCCTCCTGGCAGATGGAGGCACATCAGGCCTATTGGTTCCTGGGTTTGACCCTGGGCCTTGTGCATTCCATTAGCCAGGCGTTACTGAGCTGTCCAGAGCAGGAGCAGGGCCTGGAATACGATGTCTGTTCTCTTAAGTGGAAGGGTGGCCATTGGCTTCCAGCACTAAGTCCGGCAGAGCAGAGACCCTCTGCTCAGGACACTGCTGCCATCCCAGCGTGACCCCATCTGACCCTCTCCAGGATGTCCTGCCTGTTTTCACTGTGGCTGTGTCCACATTAATCATGACCGAGATCTAAGTTCACACCCTTCCCGGTGCCAGCCATTTCCCTCTCCCCCTGGTTACCTCTCCACGCCTGCCTGGTGTTTATCTTTCTTTGTATCAGTTTTCCTCTCATCCTTCAGTCTTGCCACTTCTGTGCTAAGCTGCTCATAATTCTGCCTGTCAGGTTCTGAGTCTGGCTTCTGCAGGTGGTTTTCTTAGGGTGATTCTTCCTCTGTCTTTTTTTTTTTTTTTTTTTTTTTTTTTTTTTGGTCATGGGGCTTGAACTCTGGGCCTGAGCATTATCCCTCAGCTCTTCAGCTCAAGATGAGCACTCTACCACTTGAGCCACAGTGCCAGTTCTGGTTTTCTGAGTGGTTTATTGGAGATAAGAGTCACCTTTCCTGCCCAGGCTGGCTTTGAACCGTGATCCTCAGATCTCAGCTGAATAGCTGGGGTGACAGGCGTGAGCCACTGACGCCCGGCCCTCGTCCTCTGCTTTAGTGGGCACTTCCTTTCCCTCCCAGCTGCCCTCTCCTCCGGCCTCCCTGCCTCTGCCATTTCCATGGCTATCAGGAAGGACATCTGCTGTAGGGACTCAAGGGGAGGAGAGGAGAGAGCTGGACCCCACTGAACTTCAGCCTCTGGAGAGGAGGACTCAGCTTTGCATGTATCACCTCAGGGCCCTGGATATACAGGAGCAAATCCATCTGGAGTGAGCAGTTGGCCTGGGGCCTGGCTGGCTGGAGGCTCAGCCATGAAGAAATCTCACTTTAGCTGATTTGTACTAGCACAGATAAGCCATTTAATTTAACTTTTAACATGATTATTGGGTGCCTTAAAAAGCAAGAAGAAATAACGAGGTTTCTCCACTTATTTTCCCCTGGGCTGTTAACCAGGCCACTTGTCAAGGTTGTCAGCTTAATTAGCTTTGGTCATCTGGGGATGCTGTTCCCATCAGCTTGAGAGACAGCCTGAAGCTGCTGGACCCTCAGGCCTGGAGCCCTGAGCTGAGCGCAGAGGGCGCAGGCAGCTTCTGTGTGTCTGTCTGGGGGGAGGGCCGAGGCAGCTTCTGTGTGTCTGTCTGGGGAGGGCCCCAGGCAGATTCTGTGTGTCTGTCTGTGGGGAGGGGCTCAGGCAGCTTCTGTGTGTCTGTCTGTGGGGAGGGGCTCAGGCAGCTTCTGTCTGTCTGGGAGTTGGGGGAATGGGGCTCCCCAGGTCCCGTCTGGGAGGAGGCAGGAGAACTCCCTGGGTCTGAGCTTGGCTCTGCTCCACTGAAGAGCCAGATGCTTCTGCAGAAAGAGGGTGCCACATGCTGTCTCCCCAAACTCCTACAGCGCCCCAGACAGGGCAGAGTTTGTGTGAGCATGAGGGTAAGTTGGAGCAGGGGCTCTGGTCCTATCAATGACGTCCTTGAAAGGGTGGGGGACACAGAAGCCACAGAGGACGGAGGCTCAGGTACTGCAGCACCGGCCAAAGCGAGCCACGCCAGAGCTGGGAGGGACGGGGGTCACAGGGTCCTGCCCTGTCCATACCTTGACTTAGAATCCGTTTCTGAGCTTGGAGAGATGGTAGATTCTTTCTTCCCCCCTCTTTCCCTTTTCCTCCCTCTCACTGTCTGTATCTCCTTTGTGCTGCTATCCCAGGCCTGGGCACTGCCCCTTAGCTCTACCACTGGAGCCCCAGCCCCGTTTGGCAGCTCTGAGTGAGGCCGGTGGACTGTTCTGCATCTCCAGTGCTGCCAGTGCTGTTCTGTGTTTCTCCTCTTTTATCCTCTCTCCTCATCTCTTGCTTTCCTTTTTTTTCTCCCCAGGTTGGCTTCGATACAGACCACATCTGGCTGTATTGTTTAATTGTTTTCTATTTCTGTGGTACTGGGGTTTGAGTTCAGGGCCTTGTGCTGGTAGGCTGGCCCCAGTGGGGTGTGTCCCCGAGTCAGAACCCATGGGGGCGTCCTGCTGGCCACGGGCAGTGCCCGGCACCGCGCTGTGCAAACCTTGTGGCTGTGAGGAGCCCACCCAAGCCCACCTCCCTCTCCCCAGCTGCTGGCTGAGGCTCCTCAGGATTCTTGGGAAATTGCCAGGGCTGAGTACCCACAAACAAGCAGGTGAGGGCTGTCGGGTTGGGTAGAAAGTCAGGCGCACCTGTGAGCAGGTCTCAGGAGGCAGAATTGGGGACAATTAGACCAGAAGAAGGCATTTCTGAGGCATGGCATGGGGAAAAGGAATCTCACGCAAGAGCAGGACGCTGGGGCAGGAAGTGGGCACAGGGTCCCCAGGAGATGCTCAGAGGCTGGCTGCGGCTCACGCTCCTGAGTGTGCGTCTACGTCTCCCCTCCCCCCAGGATGAGAATGAGCCAAGCATGCGCCGGAAGCCAGCCAGGGCCTTGGTTCCGTCGGTCAGTCAGGCACCTGTTTGTTTCCATCCTCCTCCTGCTCCTGCTGGGGCCGTGAGCCCAGCGGCCCCAGGCCTGTTCTCCCAGTGAGCACACGCTTCCGGCCCCATGCCGCTGCACCAGCCTCGTCTCTAAGGTTCGTGCTATGGTACCCAACCCGCAGCTTGAGCACACATGACTGAAAAGTTCGGAGGGGCCCTGAGCTACGAGGATGGTTGCCATGGAGCCCAGGGGCCAGGGAACTTCTGGAGGCACAAGAGCCACAGTGGCCAGCACCCAGGCTGAGGCCCCCAGACCGCTCACCCCCAGCCAGCCAACGCCTGGCAAGGTCAGCCCTCCTGGCCCAGCAGACATCGGTGAGCGTTTTCCTGGAAGGCCACAGAAAAGCTTTTAGCTTTGCCAGCAACATCTCAACTCTGCAGCCACAGACACCATGCCAACAGTGGGAGTGGCTGTGTGCCAATAAAACTTTATTTATAAAAACAGGCGAGGTGCTGGGGGCATTGTTTGCTGACCCCTGCTGCAGGGACAGCAGGGCAACAAGAGCCAGGGCCTAGGATGGGGTGGGCTACCTGGCAGTGGCCAGCCTTGACCCCCACGAAGACAGGTATGACCGTCTCTGCCACTTAACCGCTGCCATCTGTCCCCCACTGGCCATTCCTAAATGTGTGACCAGGGCAGACGTGGTCTCCTGGCCTCTAACCAGACCACAGGGCCGCTCTGGTCTGGCGATGGTAAGTGGGCCAGGAAGGGGCCGCCAGTTGGGAGGTGTTGGCCGGCTGGGTGGAAGGGGCGTCTGGTGCAAAGACGCTGCCCGGCCTCGGCTCTGGGCAGCAGGGCTGGCACTGTGGGGGTATGTACAGGGAACTGGCACATGCGGGAGGCGGCTGTCCGGTGGCCTGTCTGGGAACACCATAGAAAAGGCACGTGGTTCGGCATTGGCGTGCTCTGTCTCAGATCTCTGTCCCAGGAGACGCTGCTCCCGGCCTGCGGCCGATGCCACCGGCTGCTTGGCTTCCACGGTCCTGGGAGACAGGGCCCAGCCCCGCTCTTGGTCTGTAGGGTCTGCAGAGACCGGTTCCCACCCGTGCCCCCGCCCAGGTCCACAGGGCTCTGCGCTGGGTGGAGAAGGAAGGGTCAGTGCCGTCCATGCTTGATCCAGTTTCTGATCATCCACTTCTGCCCTGAGCACCTCTGCACCACCAGCCGCAGCCCGAAGTTGGCGTCCTTGGACATTTCCACCTCCAGGCACCGGCCAGTGTCACGACTCACAATGGGACCACTCTGCGGAGAAGCTGAGCTGGTACGGAAGCTCACCTTCCGTACAAGAGGCCACCGTGCCAGCCCCGCCCGGCCCCACGCTGCCACCACAACATCCTAGGGACCCTGTCCTCTGGTCTGTCTAGTCAGGCCCTGCTGCAAGCCTGCCCTGCTCCCCGTTCTCTGGTCCACAGACACTCCAGAATGGCCCAGGCCCCTGGGGACCCCAGCGGCAATGGAGGTGGAACTCCAGCGACCCGAGCAAGCAAAGTGGCGGCTCACGCCACAGCTGAGGAGCATGCTGCCCTCCAGGACAGTGGACCCACTCCTGACTGCCAAGTACTGCCCCAGGGAAGTCGGGCAGGGACGGGGACACTCAGAGGACATGCCTGGCTGCCCTCATTCTGCCAGCCTGACTGGATGGAGAAAGATGGGCAAGACTGGTCCTGAGTATGGGAGGGCAGTGCATAGCCCAGCCATGGAGGGAAGGGAGGGGGGCCTGCCAGCAGTCTCTCTCCCCTTCCCTCTCTCCCCCTCCTCCCCCTCTCCTCAATCGCATTCCACCACACCCTCCCTGCCAAGATGGACCAAAACCTCTGAGCTTGTCTCAGAGTTGACCTCCAGCTTTAAACAGCCATGGGGCTGATGTGGGAGCTGCCCTGCCCCCTGCCCCCCGCCCCCCGCCCCCCACCCTCACCCCCCCACGCTGCCCTGCTGCCACCCCACCAGCTAGCCCCGAGGGCAGCGGTGCCTCCTGCCTCAGCGCCCCACCCACTGACCTGGGTGAAGTCCCACAGCCGCTGGCTGGGCCTGGCTACATCCTCACATCTCTTCAGGGTGGGCGTGCGGCCCCTGCCGTCATCCACCAGACACTTGGAGTCGGGCAGAAAGGCGGTGGAGCCCAGGGGTCCCAGCTGGAGGAGGCCGTCCGCGCTGTACCGCACCAGCTGAGGGGGCAGCGGGAGCGGTCAGTGGCCGCCCACCAGGCCTGGCTGACCCCAGGGTGAAGAAAGGCGCTTGCATGGGCCCCTGGTGTGTGTTGGAGGCTTTACCTGGGGACGCCGTAGCGGACCACCAGGGTGGCGGGGCTGAGGGACAGATGGGCGCCGCCCAGGCTCAGGATGCCGGCCGGCCCTCAGCTGTTGGGAAATGGAGCTACTAGACACAGGGAGACCTGGTAGGGCACAGGAGCCCAGGCCACCCTCCCCTGACTCAGCCTAGGGCTCGAGATGCTGGAGTGGCAGGGAACACCCCAGCCCCAGCCTTGCTCTAGACCACGGCGGACAGCTCCCACCCCTGAGCACGGTGGGCAGCGTCCCACGCCTCCCTCTGTGCCTGCCGGAGCCCAGCGGGGGTGGCCCCGGGAGGCGCCTACCTGGGAGGACATGCCGTGACAGGGGTAGAGGATGGCCCGGTCATCGTCTTCTGCCCCCTGGTCCAGGCAGTAGCCCGTGGCCTTGCTGTTTCTCACCTGCAAACAGGAGAAGCCTCGGGTCACTTGGTGCGGGCCTTCGGGCTCCCTGCCTTGGGTGGGGGACCTGCGCTGTGCCTGCCTGGTGCTGTCCTGAGGGACAGGCCACCCTGGGGGGGTTCTGCCCAGGGGAGGGGAGGAGTGAGGGACGGGGAGGGAGTGGAATGGGGCGGGGGAAGAGCGGTTGCCATAGAGAGGGGAAGAGATGAGGCGCACTTGTGTAGTGTGCATGTGGACTTGTGACCTCTACATGCACATAGGTGTGTGTACTCTACATGCATATGGATGTGTGTATTCTACATGCATGTGGACTTGTATACTCTACACGCATGTGGATGTGTGTATTCTACATGCATGTGGGCATGTGTACTCTACATGCATGTGGACTTGTGAACTCTACATGCATGTGGACTTGTGAACTCTACATGCATGTGGACTTGTGAACTCTACATGCATGTGGACTTGTGTACTCTACATGCATGTGGACTTGTGTACTCTACATGCATGTGGACTTGTGAACTCTACATGCATGTGGATGTGTGTATTCTACATGCATATGGATGTGTGTATTCTACATGCATGTGGACTTGTGTATTCTACATGCATGTGGACTTGTGAACTCTACATGCATGTGGACTTGTGAACTCTACACGCACGTGGACGTGTGTACTCTACATGCATATGGACTTGTGAAGTCTACATGCATATGGACTTGTGAAGTCTACATGCATGTGGACTTGTGAAGTCTACATGCATGTGGACTTGTGAACTCTACATGCATGTGGACGTGTGTACTCTACATGCATGTGGACTTGTACACTCTACATGCATGTGGACTTGTGTACTCTACATGCATGTGGACTTGTATACTCTCCATGCACGTGGATTTGCATACTCTACATGCATGTGGACTTGTATACTCCATGTGTAGACTTGTATACTCTACATGCATGTGTGTGGACTTGTATACTCTACATGCATGTGTGTGGTGTGTGTAATCTACATACCCGTGTGTGGACTTGTATACTCTACATGCATGTGTGGACTTGTATACTCTACATGCATGTGGACTTGTATACTCTATATGCATGTGGACTTGTGTACTCTATACATGCATGTGTGTGGTGTGTGTAATCTACATACCCATGTGTGGACTTGTATACCCTACATGCATGTGGACTTATATACCCTACATGCATTGTGTGGACTTGTATACTCTACATACATGTGGACTTGTATACTCTACATGCATGTGGACTTGTATACTCTACATGTATGTATGTGGTGTGTGTAATCTACATACCCATGTGTGGAGTTGTATACTCTACATGCATGTGGACTTGTATATTCTACATGCATGTGTGGACTTGTATACTGTACATACATTGTATGGACTTGTATACTCTACATGCATGTGTGGACTTGTATACTCTACATGCATGTATGTGGCATGTGTAATCTACATACATGTGTGTGGACTTGTGTAGTCTGTGTGCATGTGTGTGGAATTGTAGTCTGTGTACATATGTGTGGTTTGTGTAATCTACATACGTGTGTAGTCTACATCTATGTGGACTTGTGTAGTCTGCAAGCATGAATGTGGACTTGTGTAGTCTGGGTGCATGTGTGTGCTTGTTTAATCTGCATACCTGTGTATGGATTTGTGTAGTCTGCATGCATGTGTATGGACTTGTGTAGTCTGCGTGCATGTGTGTGGACCTGTGTGGTGAGTGTGCATGTGTGTGGCTTGTGTAATCTACATACCTGTGTATGGATTTGTACAATCTACATGCATGTGTGTGGACTTGTGTAGTCTGCGTGCATCTGTGTGGACTTGTGTGGTATGCGTGCATGTGTGTGGCTGGTATAATCTATATGCATTGCGTGTGGCTTGTGTAGTCTGCATGCATGTGTGTGGACTTGTGTAGTCTGCGTGCATGTGTGTAGCTTGTGTAGTCTGCATGCATGCGTGTGGACTTGTGTAGTCTGCGTGCATGTGTGTGGCTTGTGTAGTCTGCATGCATGCGTGTGGACTTGTGTAGTCTGCGTGCATGTGTGTGGCTTGTGTAGTCTGCATGCATGCGTGTGGACTTGTGTAGTCTGTGTGCATGTGTGTGGCTTGTGTAGTCTGCATGCATCTGTGTGGACTTGTGTGGTGTGTGTGCATGTGTGTGGCTGGTATAATCTATACGCATTGCGTGGACTTGTGTGGTCTGTGTACATGTGGACTTGTGCAGTCTACATGCGTGTGGACTTGTGTAGTCTGCGTGCATGTGTGTGGACTTGTGTAGTCTGCGTGCATGTGGACTTGTGCAATCTACATGCGTGTGGACTTGTGTAGTCTGCATGCATGTGTGTGCACTTGTGTAGTCTGCGTGCATGCGTGTGCACTTGTGTAGTCTGCGTGCATGGGTGTGCACTTGTGTAGTCTGTGTGCATGCGTGTGCACTTGTGTAGTCTGCGTGCATGCGTGTGGACTTGTGTAGTCTGCGTGCATGTGTGTGCACTTGTGTAGTCTGCGTGCATGCGTGTGCACTTGTGCAGTCAGCTCACAGTTCAGGCTGGGGGTTTGGCAGGCAGAGCTGGCACAGAGCCTGGCTCCAGACCACGTTTGGTGGTTCCCGGGGAAGCCCTGTATGGAGGGAACAGGAGTGGATGAGTTGGCCAGGAGCCCCAGGGACCGTCTGTGAGCACTGCCCTCCAGGCTTCCTTCCTTCTGGCCGTCCCACGTGCTGGCCAGGGCAGAGCGCACCTCTTACCCAGAGACAGAGCAGAGGAGCGCTGGGGAGAGGAGGCACAGCCCCTGCCGTTGGGGGGCTCCTTGCATCAGCATAGACCTGAGGGGTGCAGGAAAGCAGTAGCCACCCCCTGGCTTTGGAGGGAGCCCTGTGAAGCTGTGCAGGTGGGCACTGTGGGCACTCATGGGTCTGTAGAGCTGGCGTGTCTGCCCTCCTGTGTGTCACAGGTGTCCATGTATGTGCTTCTGAGGGCACATGGGTTGCATGTATTGTGGTACACAATCATGGCTACACAGTGTGAGTGCACGATTGTGTGCACACATGCTCACGTGCCATGACCTGTTCCTCTGTGTAGCTGGGATTACAGGGATGAAGCTTGTGCCCAGCCAGGAGATGCTTTGATTGGCGCTCAGGATGAGTGCATGTGTATGTATGGACATGCACATCTGAATGCATGTCTATACACAATCCTGTATTTGTGCAAATATATATATAGATATGTATATGCATCTTGGTGTGGTGTTGAGGTGGGTATTTGGGTGTGGGTGTTGGGGTACGAGTGTTGGGGTATAGGTGTGGGGATGCAGGTGTGGGGATGTGGGTGCTGGGCTGTGGGGATGTGGGTGCAGGGGTGTGGGGATGTGGTGCTGGGGTGTGGGGATGTGGTGGGGGGGGTGTGGGGATGTGGTGCTGGGGTGTGGGGATGTGGGTGCTGGGCTGTGGGGATGTGGGTGCAGGGGTGTGGGGATGTGGGTGCCGGGGTGTGGGGATGTGGTGCTGGGGTGTGGGGATGTGGGTGTTGGGGTGTGGGGATGTGGTGCTGGGGTGTGGGATGTGGTGCTGGGGTGTGGGGATGTGGGTGTTGGGGTGTGGGGATGTGGTGCGGGGTGTGGGGATGTGGTGCTGGGGTGTGGGGATGTGGTGCTGGGGTGTGGGGATGTGGGTGCTGGGGTGTGGGG
Source organism: Dipodomys merriami (assembly GCF_024711535.1). Classification (NCBI taxonomy): domain Eukaryota; kingdom Metazoa; phylum Chordata; class Mammalia; order Rodentia; family Heteromyidae; genus Dipodomys; species Dipodomys merriami. Next base: position 79,277 of record NW_027206241.1, on the reverse strand, counting down.
ATGTGGTGCTGGGGTGTGGGGATGTGGGTGCCGGGGTGTGGGGATGTGGGTGCTGGGGTGTGGGGATGTGGTGCTGGGGTGTGGGGATGTGGTGCTGGGGTGTGGGATGTGGTGCTGGGGTGTGGGATGTGGTGGGGGGGTGTGGGGATGTGGGTGCTGGGGTGTGGGGATGTGGGTGCTGGGGTGTGGGGATATGGGGTGGGTGCGGGGTTGTGGGGATGTGGTGGGGGGTGTGGGGATGTGGTGCAGGGGTGTGGGGATGTGGGTGTTGGGGTATGGGGATGTGGGTGCAGGGGTGTGGGGATGTGGTGCAGGGGTGTGGGATGTGGTGGGGGGGTGTGGGGATGTGGGTGCTGGGGTGTGGGGATGTGGGTGTTGGGGTGTGGGGATGTGGTGCTGGGGTGTGGGGATGTGGGTGCTGGGGTGTGGGGCTATGGGGTGGGTGCTGGGGTGTGGGGATGTGGTGGGGGGGTGTGGGGATGTGGGTGTTGGGGTGTGGGGATGTGGTGCTGGGGTGTGGGGATGTGGGTGCTGGGGTGTGGGGATGTGGGTGCTGGGGTGTGGGGATATGGGGTGGGTGCTGGGGTGTGGGGATGTGGTGGGGGGGTGTGGGGATGTGGGTGCTGGGGTGTGGGGATGTGGGTGCTGGGGTGTGGGGATGTGGTGCGGGGGTGTGGGGATGTGGGTGCTGGGGTGTGGGGATGTGGGTGCTGGGGTGTGGGGCTATGGGATGGGTGCTGGGGTGTGGGGATGTGGTGCTGGGGTGTGGGGATGTGGGTGTTGGGGTGTGGGGATGTGGTGCTGGGGTGTGGGGATGTGGGTGCTGGGGTGTGGGGATGTGGTGCTGGGGTGTGGGGATGTGGGTGTGGGGATGTGGTGCTGGGGTGTGGGGATGTGGGTGCTGGGGTGTGGGGATGTGGTGCAGGGGTGTGGGGATGTGGTGCTGGGGTGTGGGGATGTGGTGCTGGGGTGTGGGGATGTGGGTGCTGGGGTGTGGGGATGTGGGTGCTGGGGTGTGGGGATGTGGGTGCTGGGGTGTGGGGATGTGGGTGCTGGGGTGTGGGGATGTGGGTGCTGGGGTGTGGGGATGTGGTGGGGGTGTGTGGGGATGTGGGTGCTGGGGTGTGGGAAAGTGGTGCTGGGGTGTGGGGATGTTGGTGCTGGGGTGTGGGGATGTGGTGCTGGGGTGTGGGGATGTGGGTGCTGGGGTGTGGGGATGTGGTGCTGGGGTGTGGGGATGTGGTGTTGGGGTGTGGGGATGTGGTGCTGGGGTGTGGGGATGTGGGTGCTGGGGTGTGGGGATGTGGTGCGGGGGTGTGGGGATGTGGTGCTGGGGTGTGGGGATGTGGTGCGGGGGTGTGGGGATGTGGGTGCTGGGGTGTGGGGATGTGGTGCTGGGGTGTGGGGATGTGGGTGCGGGGTGTGGGGATGTGGTGCGGGGGTGTGGGGATGTGGGTGCGGGGTGTGGGGATGTGGTGCTGGGGTGTGGGGATGTGGTGGGGGGGTGTGGGGATGTGGGTGTTGGGGTGTGGGGATGTGGTGCTGGGGTGTGGGGATGTGGTGCTGGGGTGTGGGGATGTGGGTGCTGGGGTGTGGGGATGTGGTGCTGGGGTGTGGGGATGTGGGTGTGGGGATGTGGGTGCTGGGGTGTGGGGATGTGGGTGCTGGGGTGTGGGGATGTGGTGGGGGGGTGTGGGGATGTGGGTGCTGGGGTGTGGGGATGTGGGTGTTGGCTGGGGTGTGGGGATGTGGTGCTGGGGTGTGGGGATGTGGGTGTTGGGGTGTGGGTGCTGGGGTGTGGGGATGTGGGTGCTGGGGTGTGGGGATGTGGGTGTTGGCTGGGGTGTGGGGATATGGTGGGGGGGTGTGGGGATGTGGTGCGGGGGTGTGGGGATGTGGGTGCTGGGGTGTGGGGATGTGGTGCGGGGGTGTGGGGATGTGGGTGCTGGGGTGTGGGGATGTGGGTGCGGGGTGTGGGGATGTGGGTGCTGGGGTGTGGGGATGTGGGTGCTGGGGTGTGGGGATGTGGGTGCGGGGGTGTGGGGATGTGGTGCCGGGGTGTGGGGATGTGGGTGCTGGGGTGTGGGGATGTGGGTGCTGGGGTGTGGGGATGTGGTGCTGGGGTGTGGGGATGTGGGTGCTGGGGTGTGGGGATGTGGTGTTGGGGTGTGGGGATGTGGGTGCTGGGGTGTGGGGATGTGGGTGTGGGGATGTGGGTGCTGGGGTGTGGGGATGTGGTGTTGGGGTGTGGGGATGTGGGTGCTGGGGTGTGGGGATGTGGTGCTGGGGTATGGGGATGTGGTGCTGGGGTGTGGGGATGTGGTGTTGGGGTGTGGGGATGTGGGTGCTGGGGTGTGGGGATGTGGGTGCTGGGGTGTGGGGATGTGGGTGCAGGGTATGGGGTGGGTGCGGGGGTGGGTGTTGGTTGGGGTGTGGGGATGTGGGTGCGGGGTATGGGGTGGGTGTGGGGATGTGGTGCCGGGGTGTGGGGATGTGGGTGCTGGGGTGGGTTTTGGTTGGGGTGTGGGTGTTGGAGTGCAGGTGTTCTAGTGTGCGTGTCTGAAGGGTGCAGATGTCTGCCTCTTGGAGGAAAGCCCACCCACCCCTGCAGGGTCTCGGGTGCAGGCGGTACCTCTCCGTACGTGAGGGTGTTGTTGTAGATCCTCATCTCGGGGTACACGTTCTCTAGGTACCACTTGAAGCTGCGGCACTTCAGCCTCTGGCGCAGGGCCAGCCTCTCAGACACGTCCCCAAAGTCCACCCCGGGGTTCTGTGGGGTAGAAGCAGGGACAGGTGGAGAGCTGCACATCGCAGCTCAGGTCTCCTGCCTACAGCAGCCCCCGGCCGCCTGGCGTGCCGAGACTGCATCCAGATCCCCTGTCTTATGTGTGTCCACACGCTGCCCTCCTGAGGGGCCCTGAGTGCTGGCGTCTCCTTCCTGACCTGTGTTCCTTGGGTTGATCTTGAGGGGCCGAGAACCAATCTCATGGGCAATCACTGCGCCCACACGGAGTCCCAGTGCGGACTCCAGACCCTGGGGCTGGGCAGAGTCCTGGGAGAGCTGAGTGGTCAGATCCCAGGAGGGAGGGCCTTGGGAGCTCACACCTGGCTGCTCCGGGAGCCTCCCTGCTACCACCTTGCCCTTGGCTACTTTAATCAGTCCTAGGAGCCCCGAGCTGGCCTTGCTGAGTGCTCCGTCTTCCTGGTGAATCATGGGACCTAAGGGTGAGGAGGCCTGCAGAGAGGCCCCGTCCCCTCTCCCCCGGCTCAGGTTTCTTACAGCCTGGGGACAGGGGTGGCACTAGAGCCTGGGCTCCCAAAGTGAGTCTGTTTCAAAAACCAAACCAGGCCAGTGGCTCACACCTGTAATCCCAGCTACACAGGAGGCTGAGATCTGAGGATCTCGGTTCAAGGCCAGTCCAGGCAGGAAAGTCCGTGAGACTCATCTCCAATGAACCACCAGAAAACCGGAAGTGGTGGTAGAGCGCTTGCCTTGAGCTGAAGAGCTGAGGGACAGTTGTTCTGAGACCCCAGGCCCAGAGTGGCTGCTGCAGGTGCCGAGGAGAGGCCCCGCGGCCATGCCCAGCCGCGGCTGTCCTCAGCCTCTCCCAGCGTGGAGGTGGCCGCCCTTTCCTGCCCCATCCTCCTGGCGGGGAGGCCCCGGCGTTGACTCCCCATGCCCCCGCCCCTCCCCGCTGGGCACGGGCTTACGGTCATGGGGATGTTCCAGGCCATGTACACGTGGGACTTGAAGTCGTCCATCCACACCTCTGCGGCCCGCAGGGCGTTGCGCTTGGCGTAGTAGTCGATGTCGTTGTTGTAGGGCTTCTTGCTGCGCTCGATGTGTGCCACGCGAGAGCAGGGCAGTACTTCCATGCTGCCGCCGCACTGCCACACCTGGGGGCGGGACCCGGTGAGGCCCAGACAGCCCTGCCTCCGGGGGTCGGGGGCCGGGGGGCGCCCGTGCCTTCTTCAGGGACGATGCCCTGGGGGAGGGGCGGGGGGCACAGGCTGCGGCTGGTCTACCGGGCCTGCGTGCGAGCCTTCTCCCCTTTGGGGTTCCCTCCCAAGACTGATTTCTCTTGCGTGTTTTGTGACGGTGGATCCTTTGCCTCCACCCACCCCATGGCTACGTCCCCTCCAGCCTCAGGGGTCTGTGAGCTGCCTCTGCCCCAGGCCCACGGCCCCCGTGACAGCAGGGCCACTGTCTGCACGTGCCCCGTCCCCAGATCCCATCCAACAGCCAGGCCTAAGGGGAATCTGCGCCAACCACTGCACCCCTCCCTGCCGGACCCCGCACAGACCTGGGCCTCGGCCTGGTGTCCCACGCCAGCTCCAGCTGATCCTTGCCCATCCATAGCCCTCCCTCTCCCCGCTGCTGGACCACGGGCCTGGAGCCCAGAGCTCATTTCATGCCTCCTGCCCTGGCTCATGTCTGGCTCGCAGGAGTCTGGGAGCTGTTTGGTAAGACTGGCCTGATTGGTTTGGGGGAGGCTTGGCAGCACTGAGCTTTGAACTGGGGGCTTTGCACTCGCTCAGGTTCCTTCCTGCGGCCGAGGTATTGCAAAGGGACCGCACGCGAGCTGTGACTTCCCACTGCATCTAGGCTGGAGGCGGTGCGTGTCTTGGAGGATTGGAGCCTCCTGGTCACTTGCTCTGGTGAGTGCCAGGCCTCTGGTGGGCGGATGTCTCCCTGTGCAGGCATTGCAAAGCCACTGGACAAATCTCCTCCCAGGAAGGGCCTGGGAGCAGGACGCCCGCCCCTCCTCTAGTTGGAGTCTGAGGCCCTGGGATTTCTTGCATATTTGGATAGGAAGGCTGCATATAGGACTCTCCGGGATGCTTTTACGCGTCAGAGGCTCTGGATTAGAGGCTATGGATCAGAGGCTCAAACCTCTGTCAATTCCAGAAAATACTGGCAACAGGGTCTTCCCTGTGTGGCTGGCAGAGACAGCAAACCCCTCATACAGTGCTGGGCCCAGCCCTGGATCTCGAAGGAGTGCAGCCTCATCCTCCCCCAGACAACCTCAGCCTCCCCCAGACGACCTGATCCTCCCCCAGACAACCTGATCCTCTACCAGACGACCTGATCCTCCCCCAGACAACCTCAGCCTCCCCCAGACAACCTGATCCTCCCCCAGACAACCTCAGCCTCCCCCAGACGACCTGATCCTCTACCAGACGACCTCAGCCTCCCCCAGACAACCTGATCCTCCCCCAGACAACCTGATCCTCTACCAGACGACCTGATCCTCCCCCAGACAACCTCAGCCTCCCCCGGACGACCTCATCCTCCCCCAGACACCCTCAGCCTCCCCCAGACACCCTCAGCCTCCCCCAGACGACCTGATCCTCCCCCAGACAACCTGATCCTCTACCAGACAACCTCAGCCTCCCCCAGACGACCTGATCCTCCCCCAGACGACCTCAGCCTCCCCCAGACGACCTGATCCTCCCCCAGACAACCTGATCCTCTACCAGACGACCTGATCCTCCCCCAGACAACCTCAGCCTCCCCCGGACGACCTCATCCTCCCCCAGACACCCTCAGCCTCCCCCAGACACCCTCAGCCTCCCCCAGACGACCTGATCCTCCCCCAGACAACCTCAGCCTCCCCCAGACAACCTCAGCCTCCCCCAGACAACCTGATCCTCCCCCAGACAACCTCAGCCTCCCCCAGACGACCTGATCCTCCCCCAGACAACCTGATCCTCTACCAGACGACCTGATCCTCCCCCAGACAACCTCAGCCTCCCCCGGACGACCTCATCCTCCCCCAGACACCCTCAGCCTCCCCCAGACACCCTCAGCCTCCCCCAGACGACCTCAGCCTCCCCCAGACACCCTCATCCTCCCCCAGACAACCTGATCCTCCCCCAGACAACCTCAGCCTCCCCCAGACGACCTGATCCTCCCCCAGACAACCTCAGCCTCCCCCAGACACCCTCAGCCTCCCCCAGACACCCTCATCCTCCCCCAGACACCCTCAGCCTCCCCCAGACACCCTCAGCCTCCCCCAGACGACCTGATCCTCCCCCGGACGACCTCATCCTCCCCCAGACAACCTCAGCCTCCCGACACCCTCATCCTCCCCCAGACGACCTGATCCTCCCCCAGACAACCTCAGCCTCCCCCAGACGACCTGATCCTCCCCCAGACAACCTCAGCCTCCCCCAGACACCCTCAGCCTCCCCCAGACACCCTCATCCTCCCCCAGACACCCTCAGCCTCCCCCAGACACCCTCAGCCTCCCCCAGACGACCTGATCCTCCCCCGGACGACCTCATCCTCCCCCAGACAACCTCAGCCTCCCGACACCCTCAGCCTCCCCCAGACGACCTGATCCTCCCCCGGACGACCTCATCCTCCCCCGGACGACCTCATCCTCCCCCGGACGACCTCATCCTCCCCCGGACGACCTCATCCTCTCCCAGACAACCTCATCCTTCTTCAGACAAATGGCAGCAGAGCCAGTGCCACTTATGGTTAGGTGGGCGCCTGGCCATTTTTCCGGGAAGGACTAAGGCTCTGGCTCATTCCCATTCTCCTGGTGACAAGTGTGGCTCCTGAGGACAAGCAGCAAACCTGGCCGCTGCTGCCCTGTGGCTGGGCACCTGGCTTCTGAGTCAGAGCAAGCGCACCACATGCTCACTGGGTTCCTTCGATGCACTGGGACTGGAAAGGATGCCGTTCCTGGTCACCATCTTGGCTGATGGAGGCTGCAAGAAGCCGTCCATCCATACAGCTGTCCACGCAGATGTCTGTCCACATGGACGTCCCTCCTCCATCCTCCAAGAAGGTGGCTGTGTGGGTCTTCTTTGAGTCCAGTTTCCTCCAAGGTGACTGAGGCTGGCCCCGGGTACACCCAGTGGCCTCCTGTCTGTTGGCTTCTTGAGCTACCAGAAGCCAGGCTCCTGCCCACAGGTGATCTCCCCTGGTGTGAGCTGACTGGTGCCCATCAAGGCCAGCCTCCCAGCAAGCCAAGCCATCTCCAGCCAGGCCTGGTGCCGGGGCCGATGGCTCCTTCCTGTGGCCACGGTGATTCTTCCTTCTGCCACCAGACACCGGCCTTGCAGGAACAACTCACCCAGGGGGTTTTGGCTTTGCAAATGGCTCTACCTCCAGGTCAGTGCATCACCCTCTACAGGATCCCCTGTCCCCCACTGACCCCGCCCCCAGAGCTTCAGGCTGGTCACATTCTAGTTCCTCCTTCTGGAGACAGAAAGGCAGATGCTGGCTGGTCAGCAAGCCAGGGCAGCAGGCGCATGCTGCAGCTCAGCCGTGGCTCTGGGCGCTGCTGGCTCGGTGGTGAGGAATGCTAAAGGCCGGAAGGAGAGGCAAGCACACCCATCCGAAGGCACTGGAGGTCCCAGGGTGAGAGAGGAGCCACTGACACGGGAAGGACTGGACGGCCATAAAGCAACGCGGTGACGGCCGAAAGCTGAAGCCCCAAGTGGGGACAGATGTGCACTTGGTGCGTGGTGGAGCCGCTTTTCCAAGGGAAGGGTGAGAACTAGTCCACTGTTACACAACGTGGTGCACGAAGACCCCAACCCCACGTCTCCAGAAACACGCATCACAGCGGGTGAAGCCCGTCACATGAGAACTGTCCTGGACTCAGGAAGAAGCAAGAGTGTGCAAAGGGCCGGTGGTCACTGCCTGCTCTGAGCACCGCTTGGCGGGGGAGGCTCCTGGTACTAGTCACCACCCCAGCTGACTGGGACAGGCCCCGCGAAGCAGGTCTACAGCACAGGACGGGCCCACAGCTCCCTCGGTCCTGTCCCACCCCCTTGGGTCATGTCCTGGGCGGTGCCAGCCCTCCCCGTCTCCCAGCAGCACTTGCCTGGAGCTTTGCGGCACGCCGCTGGATTTCCTGACCAGACTCTCGGTGCTTGCTTTTTGTCCTGACCTTTATTAAACTGAATGGACACGATGAATTCACTTCCCCTAATCGGCATGAGGCCTTTCCTCATTAGGAGACGCGCAGCTGGCATTTCTATAAGCACAGGAATGTAAATTGGCCCCAAGACCACGGATTTTCTCTAATTGGGCCAAATAGATCTGAGGGGCCGTGCGAGCCGCCTGTTAGCCACGGACCCGAAGCGGGAGCAGAGGCAGGCGGCACCGAGCACAGAGCTGGAGTGGCGGGAAGCCCCGCGCGCTGGGGGTGGGCAGAGCTGCGCTACTCCGGGCTCTCAGGTCACTGGCCTCCACCGCTGACTGCACACCAGGACGGCAGCGGGTTCCAGGCGAGGGGACAGAGGCCGAGCTCCGGGGGACGGTGACCTCGGTCCTGGGCCAGCCAGGTGGCCCGGGGAGCTGTGCTGGGCGGCCCGCGTGTGGTCAAAGGCTGCCGCTTCCCAGGTGGAATGCCAGCGCAGCAGCCGACCACGTCCCGGCGGCCCGTGGGCCAGCACACCCTGGCCCTGTGTCCGCCCGGCCGCCGGTCCTCAGGACCAGCTCCTCCTGTGGGCTTCACGCAGGGCGCCTGCTTGGGCTGGGGGCGTCCCAAGTGGTCAAAGAGCATCCGCTCCCGTCCACCTCTCCCTTCGCCTTCCACCCCGTCCCCACTCGGTCGGTTATTCAGGTCCTCAGGCTCACCAGCTGACCCAGCCCTCCCCCTCCCCCTCCACACAGCTAACCAGCTCCCCCTCCCCCTCCACACAGCTAACCAGCTCCCCCTCCCCCCCACAGCTAACCAGCTCCCACCCCTCCCCCTCCACACAGCTAACCAGCTCCCCCTCCCCCTCCACAGCTAACCAGCTCCCCCTCCCCCTCCACACAGCTAACCAGCTCCCCCTCCCCCTCCACACAGCTAACCAGCTCCCACCCCTCCCCCCCACAGCTAACCAGCTCCCCCTCCCCCCCACAGCTAACCAGCTCCCCCTCCCCCTCCACACAGCTAACCAGCTCCCCCTCCCCCCCACAGCTAACCAGCTCCCCCTCCCCCCCACACAGCTAACCAGCTCCCCCTCCCCCTCCACACAGCTAACCAGCTCCCCCTCCCCCCCACAGCTAACCAGCTCCCCCTCCCCCTCCACAGCTAACCAGCTCCCCCTCCCCCTCCACACAGCTAACCAGCTCCCCCTCCCCCTCCACACAGCTAACCAGCTCCCCCTCCCCCTCCACACAGCTAACCAGCTCCCCCTCCCCCTCCACACAGCTAACCAGCTCCCACCCCTCCCCCTCCACACAGCTAACCAGCTCCCACCCCTCCCCCCCACAGCTAACCAGCTCCCACCCCTCCCCCTCCACACAGCTAACTGGTCCCCAGTGCCTTCTCCCCCCCCCACCCCCCCCCCCCCCCCCCCCCCCCGCCACCAGGCAGCAGCAGGAGAGAGGGCCTGAAAGGTCAAAGGGCATCAGAGCACCAGGCTTCGTGCCCCGCCCTTGCTGGTGTCGGGTGACCGGCTGCCCCACGGCTGGGGCCTCGCTGGCCCTCGCTGGCCCTCGCTGGCCTGCTCACCCTCATCCCCAGCTCGATATTCTCTGCGCCGTACACCTCCATGCCCGGGTCCAGCAGGCCAATGTCCCCAAAGTATTCGCGGTCCACCACAAATGAGCAGCCGATCATGGCGGGTGTCCTGCGGAGACAGAGGGCAGCAGGCGTCACCTGAGGGGCAGGAGCCCGCCTGGGGGGCCACACCTGGGGGGCACACACCTGCGGGGCACACACCTGCGGGGCACACACCTGGGGGGCACACACCTGGGGGGCACACACCTGGGGGGCCACACCTGGGGGCACACACCTGGGGGGCACACCTGGGGGCCCACACCTGGGGGCCCACACCTGGGGGGCACACACCTGGGGGGCACACACCTGGGGGGCACACACCTGGGGGGCACACCTGGGGGCCCACACCTGGGGGGCACACACCTGCGGGGCACACACCTGGGGGGCACACACCTGCGGGGCACACACCTGGGGGGCTGAGCCCGCCTGTGGGGCCTGCAGGGCCGACAGAGGACAGACACCGACAGCCGACAGACGCCAGACAACAGCCGAGCAAAGGCCCGGCTCACTCTGCACTCGATTTTGGCCTCAAAGCCAACCATAGTGAAGTTCAACACTGATTTTAACCGTCGGCCCCAGACAGGCCACGTTACATCAGGGTGGCTTTTCCTTCCTCGGCCACCATGACCGTGATGTCTGGTGGACGGACACCGTTTCCCATCGAGCCTGTTAACGCTGGTAATGATCTATTATTATTATTACTCAGTTCCAAAGTAAACTCGAACCCTAAGACGATCGCAGCAGCGTCAGCTAGCTCTGAATTTATTTGTGGGAGAAAACCTTGCTGTGATAAAAGAAAACAGGAAAGCTAAGGGGCACCGTGGCTGGAAGGGCCTCAGGCCTGGGTGCTCTCGGGTTGGGGGTACACCAGAGGTTCTTGCGGTGCGTCTCCACTCTGGCTGTCTTACAGCCTGCAGGGAGACCTGAGCTTTCCCTTCCCCGGTGCGGCCAGGCCCTGCCTCTCCTGGCACCCTCTGCCTTTACCTCCTGTCTACTGAGTATTTAGGTTCCAACAAACCCCCTCGAAATGTTGAAAGAGGGAGCAACCCACACAGCCTCGGTGAGCTGGGGAGGTAAATGGTGGGCTCTCCACACAGGGCTGAGAAAGGCCCGGCCATCCGCCTCCCAGGAGGAACCGGCCTCGGGGAGACCGGCATGCCGAGGCCTCCAGGGGGCGCTGGTGGTGCGGGGAGGAGGCAGGGCCAGCCCAGGATGGCCTCGGAAGCACAGCTAACCCACCTTCATTTCCCGAGGGCTGGGGTCGGTGAGGTCAGGTGGTGAGCCTCCTCCGTCCTTATGTGGAAGGACCTGTGTGCTGGCAGTGCTGGTTCCGGAACACTGTGTCCACCCGGGGCCCGCAGGGGGCCCACAGGGGGTCCACACAGGTCCACACAGACAGGTCCACATGAGCCCACACAGGTCCACACAGACAGGTCCACACAGACAGGTCCACATGAGCCCACACAGGTCCACACGGACGGGTCCACACAGACGGGTCCACACAGGTCCACACAGACAGGTCCACATGAGCTCACACAGGTCCACACAGATGGGTCCACACAGGTCCATACAGACGGGTCCACACAGATGGGTCCACACAGGTCCACACAGGTCCACACAGGTCCACACGGGGCCCACACAGGTCCACACAGGTCCACACGGGGTCCACACGGGGCCTACACAGGTCCACACGGGGCCCACACAGGTCCACACGGGGTCCACACTGTTACACACAGGTCCACACGGGTCCACACAGGTCCACACGGGGCCCACACTGGTACACACAGGTCCACATGGGGCCCACATGGGTATACACGGGGTCTACATGGGTCTACACGGGGCCAACACAGGTCCACACAGATCTACACAGGTCTACACAGGGTCTACCTGGGGCACACACAGGTCCACACAGGTCCACACGGGGTCCACACGGGGCCCACACAGGTCCACACGGGGCCCACACAGGTCCACACGGGGCCTACACTGGTACACACAGGTCCACACAGGGCCCACACAGGTCCACACGGGGTCCACACTGTTACACACAGGTCCACATGGGGCCCACATGGGTATACACGGGGTCTACATGGGTCTACACGGGGCCAACACAGGTCCACACAGATCTACACAGGTCTACACAGGGTCTACCCTGGGGCCCACACAGGTCCACACAGGTCCACACGGGTCCACTCGGGGCCCACATTGGGTCCACACAGGGCCCACACAGTTCCACCCGGGGCCCACATTGGGTCCACACAGGGCCCACACAGGCCCACACGGGGTCCACACGGACCAGGCCCACACTGACTGGGCTCCTTCGGGCACTACGTGCCACAGGTCATCACCTTCCTGATGTCCGGCTCTGAATCTGCCTGGCCCAGCCCAGTCAGACCCCCGCCACCATCTCAGCTTCCCTCCGGCCCCTCCTCTTCCTCAGTCTCCACTTCCCTACGTCCTGCACTTGGTGGCTCTGACCATGGGGGAGCGTAGATGCCAATGTCATAGTTTACTTAAATTTGGAAACCACTGCGGTGACTGGGGGCTGGGGGTGAAAGGTGGGGATCGGGGTGCTTGGGACTGGGGCCCTGGGGACTGGGGGTGACAGGCCAGGACTGGGGGTGACAGGCCAGGACCGGGGCACTGGGGGCCGGGGGTGACAGGCCGGGACCAGGGCCCTGGGGACTGGGGGTGACAGGCCAGGACCAGGGCACTGGGGGCCGGGGGGTGACAGGCCGGGACCAGGGCCCTGGGCCCCCGTCTGCGGGAGATGCTGTCAAGGCCCTGGCCGGGAGGCAGTGTCTGCACAGGGACGGGCTCCAAACCGCAAGCAGTCTGATAAAGGTCCTCCGGGGGGCGCTTGTGGAAGCTGCATGGGACAAGGGGCTGCTCCCTCCAGCCTCCTGGCTGGCTCCGGGCCGGGCGGAGGCGGCTGTGTGCTGGTTAGCTAGCTTTCAGGACCAGGTGTTAATGGCTCCCAGGCCTCTCCTGGGCTTCCTGAATTTCACTGACTGATAAACTGTCACACACGAGGCATTTGTTTTGCCACTAGTTGGGATCTTCCAGACCATTTCAACCCCTGCTCGCTGACCGGCGGCTCTGGGACCCATCTGTGGCACGGCACTGCGATGGAGCTGGAGCCCAGGCCCTGCCAGGCGGTGTCGGCACCCAGCCGGGCTCCCAGCAGAAGCCCCAGGGGCCCGGCTGCCTTGGCAGGCTCGTCAGTCTCACCGTCAACATCCTCGGTGGTGGAAATCAGAGAGGTGTGGGCCGGCGCCCAGTGATTCCACCTCACCGCGGCCCCACAGCCCTGCCCGGCTTCAGGCTGCCCTGGGACTTCATTATCACGGAGATGTTCTGCCAGCAGAGCAAGGGCCACGCCAGGCCTGAGGGTGCCCGGCCCGGCTGTGCTGATGTTCCATTGTCACAGTCTGTCGGGCAGGGCTGCCCACCGCCACCCTGAGCTCCTGCAAGACCCTCCTGCAAGGGGTGCCGGCCCGGGTGCTGCGAGGCGCTCTCAGGGCCTCATGGGCATGGCGGCCTCCGCCAGCGGGGCCTCCCCGAGTCACCCAGCCCCTGCCCTGCCCCCGCCCGGGAGGCCTGTCAGGGCCTGAGGTGCAATTCACGTCTGGGACAGTGCCGGAGCCTAGCCTCCCCGGGACAGGGGGAGCCTCTGGAATTTGAGGCACAGGCTCCCCAGGAGTTCCTTGGACAGGGGTGGAGGGAGTTGGGGGAAGGTCTCAAACTACAGGAGCTCGGGGGTTGGGGGACTGACACAGCGACTTAGGTGGTTTAGCTGTGTAGGAATCAGGCGTCAGTGAGACAGCACAGGGAGCAGCTGGGTCTGGGCTGAGCGGCGCCCCCAGGCCGCTGGGCACAGGCGCAGCCCACCAAGGCAAGCGGCCCCGGCCAGTGCGCCTGCCTCCCAAGGCACGAGCAGGTACGTGAGCATTCCAAACGTGTACGAATCCCGCTCTTCAAAGGAACTAATTCAAAAAATAAAGTCTCGGCAGGACAGTCTGTGGGGATCTGATTAAATAATCGTGGGTCTCTGTCCACAGCAAAAAGCATTCCCATCCCTGGACAGTGCGATGAAAGTGAACTATATGTCATGGGTGGAGACGGGAGGGCGGGAGGGAGGGAGGGAAGAGACAGTAGAAAGGAAATGTGCTCATTACCTGACTCGTTAAAATAACAATAAAGCAAATTTTTAAAAACCCAGCTAGGCTCCTATAATCCTAGCCACTCAGGAGGCTGAGATCTGAGGATCGTAGTTCAAAGCCAGCCTGGGCAGGAAAAGTCATGAGACTCCTATCTCCAACGAACCACCAGAAAACAGGAAGTGGTGCTGTGGCTCAAAGTGGTAGAGCACTCGCCTTGAGCTGAAGAGCTCAGGGACAGCGCCCAGGCCCTGAGTTCAAGCCCCAGGACCAACCAAAAAACAAACCATCCATCCTCAGGCCCTACTTTCCTCTCTCTGCCTGGGCCACGGGATTCGTGTGCCAGCACCGGCTCCTTGCTCTGTGTCTCTACCACTGTCTGTCCCCCGTCTCCCTCTCTTCCTCTCGCCTGGCCCCCAGCCCCCTGGCCTCAGGCCTGCCCAGGCCTGCCGTCTCCTCACCCCTCACCTGATGGGCGCGGACTCATCCCCTCGGTCCAGCCAGTCCTGCGGTGGGATGATGTACATGCACCACAGGCCCCAGTTGTAGCCGTGGGCGGCGTTGGCGTACTGCTGCACCTCGAACGTGTTGTACTTGATGTTGTCGATGGCAGGCAGGATGATGCGCCTCCGGTCCTCTCGAATCCGCGTGAGGGCAGGCTCAGCCCTGTGGGAGATGCGCGGATGGTGAGGGAGCCCGCGGAGCACCTGCGCCGTGTGTCCCTGCCCCGTGCACCCTGTCCCTGCCCAGCCCTGCCCCGTGTGTCCCTGCCCCGTGCACCCTGTCCCTGCCCAGCCCTGCCCCGTGTGTCCCTGCCCCGTGCACCCTGTCCCTGCCCAGCCCTGCGCCGTGTGTCCCTGCCCCGTGCACCCTGTCCCTGCCCAGCCCTGCGCCGTGTGTCCCTGCCCTGTGCACCCTGTCCCTGCCCAGCCCTGCCCCGTGCACCCTGTCCCTGCCCAGCCCTGCGCCGTGCACCCTGTCCCTGCCCAGCCCTGCCCCGTGTGTCCCTGCCCTGTGCACCCTGTCCCTGCCCAGCCCTGCCCCGTGCACCCTGTCCCTGCCCAGCCCTGCCCCGTGCACCCTGTCCCTGCCCAGCCCTGCCCCGTGTGTCCCTGCCCCGTGCACCCTGTCCCTGCCCAGCCCTGCCCCGTGTGTCCCTGCCCCATGCACCCTGTCCCTGCCCAGCCCTGCCCCGTGTGTCCCTGCCCCATGCACCCTGTCCCTGCCCAGCCCTGCCCCGTGTGTCCCTGCCCCGTGCACCCTGTCCCTGCCCAGCCCTGCCCCGTGTGTCCCTGCCCCGTGCACCCTGTCCCTGCCCAGCCCTGCCCCGTGTGTCCCTGCCCCGTGCACCCTGTCCCTGCCCAGCCCTGCGCCGTGTGTCCCTGCCCCGTGCACCCTGTCCCTGCCCAGCCCTGCGCCGTGTGTCCCTGCCCTGTGCACCCTGTCCCTGCCCAGCCCTGCCCCGTGTGTCCCTGCCCTGTGCACCCTGTCCCTGCCCAGCCCTGCCCCGTGCACCCTGTCCCTGCAGGACCGCGGGGGCTGGCTCCCAGCCTCCCGTGGGGTGGAGCGGGTCCCCGGCCCTTACCAGCCTGTGTTGAACTCCACGTGGGCATCGAAGAAGCCCACCACGGGCGCTGTGGCCGCCTTCCAGCCCTGCAGCCGTGCCCGGATGAGCCCCTCGCGCCGGCTGTTGCGCACCACCTTCACCAGGCCCGGGTACCGCTTGTGCACGTACTGGTCCAGGCTGAGCTTGAGCTCCGCTGCGGGGAGAGGGAGGGCTCAGCACGCGCCGGGGACCCACGCTGCGACACTCGGGCCTCAGCCCCGCGTCCACAGCTCCTGAGCGTCGTTCGAAGCCCCACGGGGCTGGGCCGCAGGGACAGCGAAAGAGAAAAACGGCCATGCAGAGGGAGGTCGGCACTGGAGCAGGAGAAAATGGGACCAGCTGTGGCCACGGGAGATGAGCAGAATGGGGTCCATCACACCGGGGAGGTGGCTCGGCCTTAAGAGGGGAAGTCAGACACAGGCCACAACCTGGATGGACAAGCCAGTCCAAGGACAGTGCAGTCTGGCCACCAGAGTGGCCCCTGGAGCAGTCCAACTCGGGGTCAGACAGCAAGATGGGGGCTGGGGAGGGGCTGGGGGCTGGGGAGGGGCTGGGGAGGGGCTGGGGGCTGGGGAGGGGCAGGGGAGAGGCTAGGGAGGGGCTGGGGAGAGGCTAGGGAGGGGCTGGGGAGGGGCTGGGGAGGGGCAGGGGAGGGGCTGGGGTCTGGGGAGGGGCAGGGGAGAGGCTAGGGAGGGGCTGGGGAGAGGCTAGGGAGGGGCTGGGGAGGGGCTGGGGAGGGGCAGGGGAGGGGCTGGGGGCTGGGGAGGGGCAGGGGAGGGGCTGGGGGCTGGGGAGAGGCTGGGGAGGGGCAGGGGAGGGGCTGGGGAGGGGCAGGGGAGGGGCAGGGGAGGGGCAGGGGAGAGGCTGGGCAGACAGCAGGATGGGGGCTGGGGAGGGGGCTGGAGCAGAGCTTTGGCCTGGCAGGGCCCCAGCAGCCTCCTAGGAGGTGATGGGACAGGGCCACACATGTCCTCAACACGGTGCCGGCACACTAAGAACAGCTAGCACAGTTGGGTACATTTTAGACGAACTTTGAAAAAAAAGGAAGAATCCCTGAATCCCTGGCACCCCCACAATCAGTAGCAGTTCCTCCCAGGACCTGGGCGCAGAGGGGACTGAGGCACACCGTGCGAACAGGAGCAGAGGCTTGAGCCAGGGCTGCACACAGCCCAAGGGCCAGGGGACTCTCCCAGGCGGGTGGGGGAGGACAGGGGCTCCCCCCCCCGCCCCGCCCTGGGAGGTTGGGACTGGCCTGTTCTCACCTGATCATGCCTTCTGGCCTCCAGCCAAGTCCCTGTCACCTCAACCCCAGGTTTTGCTCTTTGCTTGGGAGACAGCACTGTGCCCAGAGCCTACAGAGCGCTGTGGGGCTGGCCTGACCAGAGCGGGCCCCCCCCAGTGCCCCCTCCCCTCCCCTGCCCAGAGCGGGCCCTCCCCAGTGCCCCCTCCCCTCCCCAGCCTACAGAGCGCCCTGGAGCTGGCCTGACCAGAGCGGGCCCTCCCCAGTGCCCCCTCCCCTCCGCGGCATCCCCCTGCACGAGCCGTGCCAGCCCCCCGGCGGTGGCACTCACCATTATCACTGTTGTCATCCACTAGGATGACCTCCTTCAGGAGCTGGGAGGGCGTGTGGTTGACCACGCTGTGCACGGAGCGCAGGATGACCGAGAGGGCCTCGTTGACAAAGATGAAGACCACGGACACCTGGGGCAGGTCTTTGGCGTAGGTCATCTGTCTGCACCTGCGGGAGGCACCGTGCTCAGTGGAGGCCGTGATGGCCGCTGGGGGGCAGGGGCTGCCGAGGCCCGGCCGGATCAGGCCCGGGCGTGTGCGGGGCAGGATCACAGTGCTGCAGCAGCTGCGGCCGCACGCTGAGCCGTCGGGACCGGCTGGAGGCTGAGCCCGGTGGCCGCGTCCTGCCGGCCCCATGCGGAGCCTCTCCCCTCACTGTGCAGCAAGAGGACCTGCGAAGTCCAGCAGAGGTTGAGGGGCCAGAGCAGCAGAGTACCCGCGGGGTCAGGGCAGCACCCGCGGGGTCAGGGCAGCACCCGCGGGGTCAGGGCAGCACCCGCGGGGTCAGGGCAGCACCCCTGGGGTCAGGGCAGCACCCGCGGGGTCAGGGCAGCACCCACAGGGTCAGGGCAGCACTCCTGGGGTCAGGGCAGCACCCCTGGGGTCAGGGCAGCACCCGCGGGGTCAGGGCAGCACCCCTGGGGTCAGGGCAGCACCCGCGGGGTCAGGGCAGCACCCCTGGGGTCAGGGCAGCACCCGCGGGGTCAGGGCAGCACCCGCGGGGTCAGGGCAGCACCCCTGGGGTCAGGGCAGCACCCGCGGGGTCAGGGCAGCACCCGCGGGGTCAGGGCAGTGCCCCTGGGGTCAGGGCAGCACCCTCGGGGTCAGGGCAGCACCCGCAGGGTCAGGGCAGCACCCGCGGGGTCAGGGCAGCACCCGCGGGGTCAGGGCAGCACCCCTGGGGTCAGGGCAGCACCCGCAGGGTCAGGGCAGCACCCGCGGGGTCAGGGCAGCACCCGTGGGGTCAGGGCAGCACCCGCAGGGTCAGGGCAGCACCCACGGGGTCAGGGCAGCACCCCTGGGGTCAGGGCAGCACCCCTGGGGTCAGGACAGCACCCTCGGGGTCAGAGCAGCACCCTGCGGGGTCAGGGCAGCACCCCTGGGGTCAGGGCAGCACCCACGGGGTCAGGGCAGCACCCACGGGGTCAGGGCAGCACCCCTGGGGTCAGGGCAGCACCTCTGGGGTCAGGGCAGCACCTCTGGGGTCAGGGTAGCACCCGCGGGGTCAGGGCAGTGCCCCTGGGGTCAGGGCAGCACCCCTGGGGTCAGGGCAGCACCCGCAGGATCAGGGCAGCACCCGCGGGGTCAGGGCCGCACCCACAAGGTCAGAGCAGTGCCCCTGGTCCCTGAGCAGGTCACAGACTCCAGGGAAGCCCTGCACCAGCCACAGTTTGTCACCCAAGGTTTGTCCAGGTCGGGGTGATGGACACAGCAGAGGGCGGGGTCCGTGAGGGGCTGCCTGGCCGCCCAGGGCCCCGCAGGCAAGGCTGCAGACTGGGGGCTCCGGGGCTGAGGTCAGCCTCCGCTGCCTTTCCCACCGTCAGACACCTCCCAGCAGGGCCCGCCCTGCCCCACCGTCGGCCCAGGTCCAGGGGCAGCCCTTCCTCCTTTCCCCTGGGACTGTGTGGGGCAGCTTCCCATGTGTCAGCCCCTCCGTCCACATCCATTCCTCCTCGGGCCGATGCCCCGTGGCTGCCCATGTGCCCTTCTGATCTCCTGCTCCAGCTCAGAGCCCAGGGTCTCCCCGGGCTGAAGCAGGGCATGGCGCTGGCTCTGGGCTTTTCTGTGGATACTCTGTCCCCACCCCAGCCGGCGCACAGAGTTCTTCTGCGGACTGGTGGGTGCTCATGGTGGGCAGAGCGGGTGAGGCTGGAGCTGGGTCTGAGCACCAGGAGACAGATGCTACAGAGGTTCTGGATGGCAGCTGAGCGGCGGGGCTCCGTTCCATCAGACCTGACCCTGGCCGTGGAAAACACGGAGGCAGCGCACTACCGGGCTCCGGAGCTCCTCTGGGGGCTTGGCCACGATCGAATCGGGGTTCACGGGCTGCCCTCGGGGTCCTGGGAGCAAGCATCTCCCAGGGGCACAGCCTCAGTCTGGACAGCGGCACCTGTCTCCTGCCAGGGACCGTGCTCAGCCCAGCGGACAGGAAGCCAAGGGCCAGGAGCCCTGCCGGCGTTCCTGGGAATCCAGGCGGGGAGGTTCTCAGGAGGCGGGTCAGGGAGCTGGTTCTGTGCGGACATCTTCCCGCTTCCCGCCGGCTCCCGCCCTGGCAGAATGCGTGAGCTCAGAATCCACAGCAAGGCGGCCCTGCCATGCCATCCGCCTGCCGCCAGCCACGCAGCCGAGCAGGAGACGCCATCACTGGCCGCCAGCTCCTGGGAAGAGGGAGCAGGAGCTCAGCGTTTCACGGCTAACACCGAGTCTGTGTCCGCTTTCACTGAAGGGCAGGACCAGCCTCGTGGTCAGGCTCTGAATCCGGCAGATTCCCGACCCCTGTCTGAGGGGGAAGACAGGCACCGCACCGGCCCGTGGCTGCAGACTCGGCTTGTCCACCGCGGGAATGAGCGTGGTCCTGAGTGCTCCCTTCAGGCCCCCGATCAACAGCCAGAAGGGAGGGTCTCCTACAGGTCCCAACCAGGCACAGGGCAACCGGACAGGACAGGGCCCACGGCCAGGCCTCGGGCTGGCTGGCCGCAGCTCCAGCCCCGGCAAAGAGGGAAACCCGGACAAACGGCACGTTTTCTCTCATGAGCCGAAGCAAGGTCCAAAATATACCAGGACATGATCCATTACACAGGACTCTGGGTGTCACACAGAGAGACCAAAGGAGGATACTCGGGAGGAGCACAAGGGCGCAATGCCTATGGATAGAAGATACTATTTACCCAAACTCCAGGAAATGGAAACAAGAGGGTTATTTTTTGTTGTTTTTGTTTTCTTTTCTTTTTGTCTTGTTTGCTCACTTACCTGTCTTTGGGAGGGTCAAGGGGGCACAGAAAAGGGGGGACAAAAGGCGAACAAATGCAGTAGTGGTACTCACTAGACATTTGAAAATAAACTACACTGTGTGGGTGGGGAGGGGAGGGAAAACCTGGTACTCAGTGAGGGAAGGGAGGGAAGGAAGGAAGGAGGGAAGAAAGGAAGGAGGGAGGGAAGGAGGGAAAGAAGGAAGGAAGAAGGAGGGAAGGAAGGAAGGAGGGAGGAAAGGAGGGAAGGAAGGAAGGAAGAAGGGAGGGAAGGAGGAAAGGAAGGAGGGAAGGAAGGAGGGAAAGAAGGAAGGAAGAAAGGAAGGAAGGAGGGAGGAAGAAAGGAAGGGGGGAGAAAAGGAAGGAGGGAAGGAAGGAAGAAAGGAGGGAGGGAAAAAGGGAGAGAAGGAAGGAAGGAGTGAGGGAGGGAAGGAGGGTGGGAAGGAGTGAGGGAGGGAAGGAGGGAAGGAGGGAGTGAGGGAGGAGTGAGGGAGGGAAGGAAGGAGGGAAGGAGGGAGTGAGGGAGGGAAGGAGGGAAGGAAGGAAGAAGGGAAGGAGGGAGGGAGGGAGGGAAGGAGGTAGAGAAGGAAGGAGGGAAGGAGTGAGGGAGGGAAGGAAGGAAGGAGGGAGAGAGGGAAGGAGGGAGGGAGGGAAGGAAGGAGGGAAGGAGGGAGTGAGGGAGGGAAGGAGGGAAGGAAGGAAGAAGGGAAGGAGGGAGGGAGGGAAGGAGGTAGAGAAGGAAGGAGGGAAGGAGGGAGGGAGGGAAGGAAGGAAGGAAGGAGGGAGAGAGGGAAGGAGGGAGGGAGGGAAGGAGGGAGTGAGGGCGGGAGGGAAGGAGGAGGGAAGGAAGGAAGGAGGGAAGGCGTGAGGGAGGGAAGGAGGGAGGGAGGGAAGGAAAGAAGGAGGGAAGGAAGGAGGGAAGGAGGGAAGGAAGGAAGGATGGAGGGAAGGAAGGAAGGAGAGAAGGAAGGAGGGATGGAGGGAAGGAAGGAAGGAGAGAAGGAAGGAGGGATGGAGGGAAGGAAGGAGGGAGGGAAGGAAGGAGGGATGGAGGGAAGGAAGGAAGGAGGGAAGAAAGGAGGGATGGAGGGAAGGAAGGAAGGAGGGAGGGAAGGAAGGAGGGAAAGAAGGAAGGAGGGAGGGAAGGAGGGAGGGAGGGAAAGAAGGAGGGAGGGAAGGAGGGAGGGAGGGAAGGAAGGAGCAGCTGGGGTGCCTGCCCCAGGCAAGAGACAGTCAGGCACAGACATGCCTGCCTCCAGAGGCCCACATTTCCCAACTCTGCCTGTCCTGGCCACACAGACTGGAAGCTAGCATCCACCGGATTGGGCCTGGGGTGCCCTCAATTCACCACCCACTGAATCCGCTCTATTAGGGTTGGCAGCCTACGCAGTTTTTCGCAGGGGGACTGCCAGCATGAAGGGGCGGCGTCACCACGCCGGATCGGGGGCTTCTTGGGGAAGGCCATCCGTTTTACGGTACTGTTTAATTTGGATTTGCCGGCTCCCTTTTCTCATCCCATGGGCGGGTCTTCATAATCAAGCTCTACGTTGTGTGCTCTGTGGCAGGCTTAAAGCCTCTGCTTAATTAGAAAAGCTGTCCACCTCCAGACAAAGGGAAATCAATGGTGTGTCCGATGGGAAGACGCTTGAGAACTTGTGTTTGCGTGGATGGAGCTGCCTGTGAGATGGAGCATGCGAGGGTGTGGGTGTGCACACACGCACGGGCACACACACATGCACACACGCACGTGCAGACCCATGCACCAAGGCCTGCCCTGGTCAGCCCTGGATGTAGGCAGGTTCCGGCTGAGTGGCTTCAGTGGGGTTAGCCGGGGCTCAGAACCCCAGATCATGAAGTGGACCTGCCGTGGGTTTGCATTCCTGGTCTGTTTGGCCACCACAGACCCAGCCGAGGCCTTGGGACCCAGCAGCCGCTGCCATGTGTCAGCTCCCGTCGACACGGCTGGTGTCCCACCCTCTCAGCCCCCGGTGTCTCGGTCTCAACAGCCTCCAACCAGGGGCTCTGCATGCTGCACCTCTCATTTCTGCCATGGCCCCTGAGGGTCGGGCATGTGGGAGCTTTGGTTGGGAGGCTGAGACCACCATGCGGTTGAAGTCAGATGTGGGCCAAGGCTGCGCGTCTGGGAGGCTGGAGGTCACCTGTGAGCGGCCTCTTCCCCACAGGGGGGCTTCCTGCAGCCCGGCCGCTTGGAGACGGTCAGACGGTAGCTCCGCGCAGCCCTGGAGTTCATACTGCTCATCTCTGCTGTCCTTGATGGACAGACAGCCACCAAGCCCGCTTGTTTTCAAGAGGAGAAAAGATAGACTGCTGATGGTGGGGTAAGACCAGAAGCGAGATCTCTGCCTCAGTGTTTGGAAAATGCAACCTGCCACATGGTTACAGTTAGGAGGACAGCAGCTCCAGGCTCCCACGGCTTCCACACCAGCCTCCTCCACGCCAGCTTCCTCCATGCCAGCCTCCTCCACGCCAGCCTCCTCCACATCAGCCTCCTCCACGCCAGCCTCCACGCCAGCCTCCTCCACGCCAGCCTCCTCCATGCCAGCCTCCTCCACGCCAGCCTCCTCCACGCCAGCCTCCTCCACACCAGCCTCCTCCATGCCAGCCTCCTCGCCAGCCTCCTCCACGCCAGCCTCCACGCCAGCCTCCTCCACGCCAGCCTCCTCCACGCCAGCCTCCTCCACGCCAGCTTCCTCCATGCCAGCCTCCTCCACGCCAGCCTCCTCCACGCCAGCCTCCTCCATGCCAGCCTCCTCGCCAGCCTCCTCCACGCCAGCCTCCACGCCAGCCTCCTCCACGCCAGCCTCCTCCACGCCAGCCTCCTCCACGCCAGCTTCCTCCATGCCAGCCTCCTCCACGCCAGCCTCCTCCACGCCAGCCTCCTCCACGCCAGCCTCCTCCACGCCAGCCTCCTCCACGCCAGCCTCCTCCACGCCACCATAGACGCGGCTGGAGCGCTGGTGCTGTGCCGCAGGTGAGTGGGGGTCATGCTGGACGTAGGTGGGCTTGTCATAAAGGAGTCTGTTACCCCTCACGTGAGGACGCTGGAGCACCGCAGGCCTTGCCCTGGTAGCTAACATCCAGCCTCAAACACGGTGAGATAAATTCACCACCTTCAAGCAACACCGCAGGGCTGTGGGGGCCGGCTGCCCATGGCTGGCCTTTTATTTCCCAGCAGCTCCCGCGGCGTTCCCGCTCAGTCTCCTCTGGCCGGCTGTGGGTGTGTACCTCCCTCACAGGCCACACCCTGGACAGGAGCTGCCCCTCAGGAGAGGAAAGCGGCCATGACCTCTGGCCACACTTGCTCTGGGAGGACTTCCCCTCCGTAGCGTTCCCAGGAAGGGCTCCCCTCAGCCCTCCCTTCCAAGTGCAGGGACTGCCGCCCGACAGGCAGGGCTCAGGCTCACAGCACACACCCTGAACCTTCTTCTGACCCAGAATTTGAAGGCAGTGTCCAGCTCCCTGGCCGGCTCAGGATACAAATAATGCAGATTTCTTCAGAGTCTGAAAAATGCCTACAATAAAAGAACCAGGCACCAAATATACAAAGACATTTGGGGGTGGTGCAGCCACCAGAACAGGGCTGGAGGAGCCCAGGACGGCACCGCTGGGAGACACAGGCTGGGGGCATGCCACCGCCACAGGGGACCCCGAGATTCAGCCTGTCTGCCACCCTCATCCACGCACAGGGCCAGGCAGAGGAGGGCTGACCCGCCACAGCTCACCTCCAAGGGGCGAGGCTCGGGGCCAGGGAGGGTGGCAGGCTGCAGCTCCCTCGGCCTCCCTGCCCGCCCCAGGAGTCCTCACCCCAGAGACACTGGGGCGGGGGGGGCAGCGGCCCACCTCCTCTCACCTCAGCCTTCCTTCTGGACGAGGAGGTGCCACACTGCCGTGGCCCTGGCCCCGACTACCCAGCCCAGCACAAGCGTCCGTGCGGCTGCTGCCCAGGCCTGCCCTCTCCGGACTCCTGCCCTGCTGGGCTCCAGACAGGAGAGGAGCCACGGC
Organism: Dipodomys merriami; assembly: GCF_024711535.1. Lineage (NCBI taxonomy): Eukaryota > Metazoa > Chordata > Mammalia > Rodentia > Heteromyidae > Dipodomys > Dipodomys merriami. Next base: position 55,438 of record NW_027206241.1, on the reverse strand, counting down.
GGAGGGACTCCGGGCCCGGAGGCTGTGAGTGTCTGCCCTGGCTGGTCCCTTAATGGGGCCCTTGTTCAAGTCTAGCCGCCAGGCCCCTCAAAAGGTTTTAGAGCAGAGCACAGTGGCGGGGGCCTGGGACTCGGTCCTTCGTGGTGTGAGCAGGGCCAGGGCAGCGGGGCCAGGGCAGCGGGGCCAGGGCAGCGGGGCCAGGGCAGGGGGCCAGGGCAGCGGGGCCAGGGCAGCGGGGCCAGGGCAGGGGGCGTGGTGGCTTATCTGAACCTCCTGCCACAATGGAGGGGGGGGAGATCAAGGCCTTGACAGATCCTGACGGAAGAGCAGCGCCTTTCAGACTCACTGAACACCCCCCTTTTCCCCCCCCCCCCGCATCCCAGCCCCGGGCTGTGGCCCCAGAGGCCCCGCCCCTGCTCACCTCTTGGGCCTGTAGTCAGGGATGGACCTGTCGAGGGAGATGCGGTCGCTGAGCTGCGCGTTGTACCCGAACTCCTCGAACTTGCCTTCGGTCTCCTGGCTGTCATCCCGCAGGGTGGCCGCCAGACCCCCCTGGCCCAGGCCGCCCGGGCCCTCCACCAGCCCGATGGGCTTCGCAAGGCCTGGAGGGACAAGAGGCTCAGGTCACAGGATCCAAGGAGCTGGCTGCGGAGGACCCCTGACCCCCAGCACGCGCTTGCGGGATCCAACACTGACTGGAAAGCGCACAGCGGAGCTGGCAGAGGGCAGCGGGCCACGCCTGGGGCTCGGGGACACTGACGGGGGCAGGTCACCCGACATCGCCCACCACAGGAGGCGTCCGGCCCTGCACGTCCGTCTCCAAGAACAGCCCAGGACTGCTGGTCATTGGGTGGCCGTCGGAGGGGCAGGAAGGGGGCTCCACGTCCACTCTATCCGCCTGAGCCATTGAAACCCTTTCAATCCGTGCAGGGAAGGCTTTGAGTGGAAACTGCAGCCACGGGGGAACCGCAGCTCCGGGGTGCTAGGAAGGAAGCCAGGCCCAGAGAAAACCCGCCCCTCTGTCTAGACAACCAGGCAGGCCTCTACCCCTGGCCCTCTGGGGCAGCTGGGTGGGGACTCACAGGTGCCTGAGCCTGGGCATCCTAGGCAGGTGTGGGGTACAGGGCAGGTGTGGGGTACAGGGCAGGTGTGGGGTACAGGCAGGTGTGGGGTACAGGCAGGTGTGGGGTACAGGCAGGTGTGGGGTACTGGGCAGGTGTGGGGTACAGGCAGGTGTGGGGTACAGGCAGGTGTGGGGTACAGGCAGGTGTGGGGTACAGGCAGGTGTGGGGTACAGGCAGGTGTGGGGTACAGGCAGGTGTGGGGTACAGGCAGGTGTGGGGTACAGGGCATGTGGGGTACAGGCAGGTGTGGGGTACAGGGCATGTGGGGGTATCATGCAGGTGTGGGGTACCATACCCTGGGCCCTGCCCTGGGTGGGGTCGTGAGCTGGGCCTTGGGCCCTGCCCTGGGTGGGGGTCGTGAGCTGGGCCTTGGGCCCTGCCCTGGGTGGGGGTCGTGAGCTGGGCCTTGGGCCCTGCCCTGGGTGGGGGTCGTGAGCTGGGCCTTGGGCCCTGCCCTGGGGTCCCAGCCCAGGGGTGCGGGAAGTAGCTGGCCTCTGCACAGCCAGGGAGCTTCTCCACTACACACAGCCAGGCCCTTCAGCCTCCAGGACACCTGGGGGATTCTGGAATATTCCATTCGAAATGCACAAACCTAGTATCGATACTTAAGTAGGATTGAAAGCTACACATTTAAAATAAAATTGAAAACTGGTGACACAATCATTCTCATGTTTATCTTAATATTGCAATGTGTCTGTAAAAACTTGTTATTTTTAATGTCTCTGCCACACTCACATCTAGAGAGAGAGAAGCGGGGGGCGGGGGTCCAGCCATGACAGATGTGTGGCTGCAGCCAGAGTGTGCGCAGCCAGGGGTTGGGGCCTTGCTTTTTCTCTAGTAAAACAGGTATGTGTTGAAAAATGCACGCCGTCCAGAAACCAAAGCCTCTGCGTGCTCCCCCTCCCGCCCCTCCAGCTCCACGCCCCAAGAAAGGCCGTTTTGCTGGTTTGTGTTCTTTTGTCTGACGAGTGTGCAGACCAGCGTCTGCTCAAAGCAGACAGGTCCCTGGCTCCCTGGCATGAAAAGTGAGTTCAGTCCACTTCCACCTCTGCCTACATCCCTACCCCCGTCCGCTTCCCCCATGTTTATCAGCTCTATTTTTAGATATTCTGATGGCTACCGTGGTGACTTGGGAAGAATGCTGGAGGCTCTACTTCTGGGAGGGTGGGCCTGTCCCCTGAGGCCCCCCAGGCCAGCACAGGGGTGGAAGTTCCCGCCCGGCGCACGCTTGACCTAAGAACAGCCCGGGCGCGGGGTGGCAGCCCATACCTGGCCTGCAATCCCAGCAGCATAGGAAGCCGAGAACAAGAGGGTCCTGGTCGCAGGCCAGCCCAGGCAAAAACGCCATCTCCACAGAGCAAGCCCAGTGCACACCTGTCACCCCGCCTCGGTGGGAAAGACTCGGGTGGATGGATCTGGGGCTCAGGCACACCTGGGAAATGAGACCCCCATTTCAAAACTAAACTAGCAAAAAGTAGAGCTGGGACCAGGCCCAGTGATAGGCCTGGCAGCAGAGGCCCCATTCAACCTCCAGTACCACCAACCAGCAGAAGGAGAAGCAAGTCGGCCCGGGCCACGTGTGGCTGTGTGCAGCCTGCCCAAGGGGCCACGAGTCTGGCCTGTGCGTCCATCTCTAGCTAACGTCGGCCACCGAGTGAAGAATTTCACGGAGGCAGGTAGAGGAACTACAGCACAGAGGGTCAGGCAACAGGTTCAGGTCACAGTCCGTGAGCTCTGGATCCGGGTCTTCCCCGAGGCGGCCCGGCCAAAGCCCATGCTCCCATGGCAAATGTGGCCCACTCCCCAGAACTCACCTCAGTGCGCCCTGCTTCCCTGTTTGAACCAATGTGCCCGGTCGCCGCCCTGCATTTCCCCTCACCCCCACGCTCAGCCGGGCGGCTCCATCACTTCCCAACTCCCTCCTCTCAGGTCTGGGGCTTCCTTCTTACTTAACTGAAGCACAGTCTCAAAGACATATCCAAAGGGCTGTGTGGAAAGCAAACTTTCTGAGATGTCTGAAAATTGCTGCTGCTGCTGCTGCTGCTTCCTCCTCCTCCTCCTCCTCCTCCTCCTCCTCCTCCTCCTCCTCCTCCTCCTCCTCCTCCTCCTCCTCCTCCTCCTCTTCTTCTTCTTCTTCTTCTTCTTCTTCTTCTTCTTCTTCTTCTTCTTCTTCTTCTTCTTCTTCTTCTTTTTCTTCTTCTTCTTCCTTCTTCCTCTTCCTCCTCCTCCTCCTTGTTATGTAGTGGTACAAAGGGATTACAATTCTGTAAGTCAGTTATGAGTACAATGCTTCTTGGTCAATATCATCCCTTCTTTCATTGAAAATAGCTTTTCACAAGTGCTGGATAACTTTGCTGGGTATAGAATTCCTGCAGCTCAGCATCTTCTCCCCCTTGAACCAGAGCGGGGGGGGGTGGTGGCAGAGTTCTGATGTTAGGAAGGTCTGCATGCCTTTGTCAGGCCTTCATCCTGCCCCAGGTCTGCATGCCTCCGTCCTGCCCCAAGGCCTGCATCCATGCTGCACCGAGGCCTGCACGCCTCCACCCCGCCTGTCCACCTTTGGAGCCTGGAGGTGACGTCTCCTTCCACACACAGCTGCTCTGAGATCATCGATTCCAAATGTGTGATCCTAGTTCTCTAGCCCCTCCTGGATGCCTGACCCTAAAGTCCACCTGAATGCCTGACTCTGGACGTTCATGGGGAAGGAAAACCAGCATTGCAGAGCAACTGAGGCCGGCTCAGTCCAGGGACTTGCTTGGAGGTCACTGTGTTGGAATGAGGCCTCACGACCACCCACTCTTGGATCAGGGCTCACATTCTTGCCTGAACACAAGTCTGCCTGGGGACCCCATGAGGCCTGACGGTGCACTGGCTGGGGAGATTGGCGAGAACAGCCCGGAGCTGGGGTGGAAGTCAAGCTGCCCCCTCAGTCTGGGTTTCCCCACTCATGGTTCTCTGGAACCAGGAAGATCGGTAACAGCGCTGCAGATTGAAAACCCACGATTAGATCTCACTTGTAAGGAAGGTCTGTGCCCGCACCTCTCTGCAGGCTCCGGCCTCTCATCTTCCCCCGCTGCTCGTACCCCTCATTGGCTTCTATCCTGTTCCACAGAGACTCCTTGTAAAGAGGCAGAATTGCTTGATCCCACCAGGAATGGAGGCCGGCGAGGATGTGGGGCCGGTTTCCAGCCCACGTCTGACTGTGCTGACCGCCGGTGAGCCACCCCTGCCCCGCGATGTGCTGGGACCCACACCGAGCCAGGCCGCCCAGCCAGCATCCCCAGGCCTTTGAATGGTGAAGGCCCAAACTGTACTGCTTTCTTCCTTCCTTCCCACCTGTGTCCCTGGCTTCACTGCCAGCCTGGAGCAGGACCCAGTGCAGGTCAGTCCTGCCCCAGCCTTCAGGATAAGCAGCTCTGATGAGCGAAAGCTCTGTTGTACCCAGGAAAGAGCAAAAGGCTGGTTTCTACCCCCATTCCCCAAACACAATCAGGACTTAACTCTCAGAACCAATGACCGTGGCTTGGAATGGGGTCTCTGAGAGTTGGGTGCCAGGGGCTCAAACCTGTAATCCTAGCTACTCAGGAGGCTGAGATCCGAGGATCGTGGTTCAAAGCCAGCCCGGCAGGAAAATCCATACCACTCTTATTTCCAATAAACCCAGAAAAAGCCAGAAGTGGCCCTGTGGCTCAAGTGGTAGAGCGCTGGTGTGGACCAGCCCTGCCAGGGGGCAGGAGATGCTGGTGTGCCATCTTGTTGGGTGATGAGGAGGTAACCATGGCCTACTCAGCACAGGGCCCGGGGCACCCAGCCTGGGCTCCTTCCTAGGAACACAGGGGCTTTTCTTGACATCCTGTGCAGTGGGAGAACCAAGTCCAAAAGTGCCCAGACCCCCCAGGGGTGAGCAGGGGCTGCTTGGTTTCCAGCCCCGGATGCTTCTCCTAGCAGGAAGGTGTGAGCGCCTCCCTCCCGCAGAAGATGGATCCTGAGAACAACCGGAACCTGGCCCCCCTTAGCTCAGCTCTCAAACATCTGCCCCACAGAATTCTGGGAGACAGAGCCCACGTCTCCAGCCCTCTTCTGTGGGCTCTGTGGATGGTGGCCAGGGCGGCCACAGAGCACTCGCCTTCACCCTAGATCGCAGGACCCCCTCGCAGGCAGGGCATGCGTGGCCCAACAGAGTGGAAGAGGCGCAAGGCCAAGCCACAGCCATCTCCGAGAGCTTCCGAGACAGGCAAAGGCATGGTGAGCGACCCTCTCATGCAGTTTCCTGGGGGCCGTCTCCCTCAGACACCCTCCATTGGTCCCACGGAACCGCTACTTTGATGGAATGTGGGCCTTCAGGAGGAGTCTTCCATGCCCGCCTTTAAGGCTCAAGTATGGAGAAATCCTACAGGACGGGGACAAGGGCAGCGTGAGACCAGGACAAGGACGGTGTGAGACCACCCAGGCCACGTGAGGGGTCCGAGCCTGGCCGAGGACACGTGTGCTCCGTGTTGATGGCCAGCAGAGGGGGCGGGCGGAGCGGGTGTGACTGGCCCTCCCCCAGTGTGTCAGGCGTTGGCACGGAGGCTGACGCAGACGGGACTCGGGCTGGCATGATGCGCTGTGCCGCAGCTGCATTTGCTTTTTTTTCTTTTTTTGGTCCGGTCATGGGGCGTGAACTCTGGGTCTGGGCGCTGTCCCTCAGCTCTTCAGCTCGAGGCTAGCACTCTACTTACTGCCTGAGCCACAGCACCACTTCTGGCTTTTTCTGCATATGTGGTGCTGAAGAATTGAACCCAGGGCCTCATGCATGTGAGGCAAGCACTCTACCACTGAGCCACCTTCCCAGCCCCTGCATTTGCTTTTGGCCACCACAGAGAACTCTTGTCATTACAGGCAAGGCTCAGGGTGGTTTGAATAATTACCTTTTAACCCACCGCAGACTATTCTATCTATCTACGTGCAAACACCTGCTTGGTGATTCCTGTAGGCTTACAGATTGACCAGTCCATCCATCATTTGATAAACTACAAAGGGTTGTTTACTTCAGGAATGGAGCCACAGGTCAAAGGCGCGGGTATTTCTATAGATTTTGGTGTCAAATTCCTTTTCAGGGAGGTTGGATTTGTTTGATTTTGCTGCCAGCAAAGTATGCTTTTACTTCTTTAATTAGAAAGACCGTTTCCCCCGATGGAAAAGTCATACGTGCTTATTGTAGGAATCTCTGAAAGCATGGCGGTCACCCGGGGTCCCATCCACACGGGAACCAACTCCAATGTCCAGTGTGGACTGCATGGCAGTGAGCACGGGTGATGCTCACGCACCTGCACTCTGGGCTGCCCGCCGTGTCTCTGGAGATCCCCGTACTCATCTCTTTGATGGCTGAAAGCATAAAGAGCTGGCCCTGAGCAGCACCATTAATTCATTTGCCTCCATAAAAGCAGGCAGGGCACCTCCACATGCCAGGTGCTGTCCAGACAGGAGGGCCCCGTCAACCCGGGAGCTTGTCCTCCGACAGGACTGACCACCCTGGCCATGGCCAAAGCTGCCTGGCTAGGACAAGGGGTGGGCAGCTTCCCCACGCCGGGCATCACACCATGGTCAGGATGAGGGTCTGGCAGGCAGAGGATGCCCTGAGCTTAGGGAGTCACGTGGAAGGACTGATTCACGGGGACAAGCAGAGCGGGAGCTTTGAGCCTGCAGGAAATGGGGCCATGGGAGGGTCTGAGCTCCGACAGGGCGAAGAAGAGAGCATCTGTTAGGTCCCACATCCGATGAGTCTCTGCAGTAAACGGGGCAAGGGCTCTGGACGCCGAGGAAGGGGGCAGCAGGAGAGGCCTCTCCGGTGCCGACAGGACCGTGGTGTCTACTGCAGAGCACAGGGAGAGCCAGGCACAGGGAAGTCCAAGCACTCAGGCATTAAAGTGTCAGGCTGTGTGCGTGTGTGCCCACACATGCATGTGCATGCACACGTGCATGTGCTGGTACTGGGGCATGAACTTGGGGCTTGGGCACTGTCTCTGAGTTTTGTTTTTTGTCATTAGTGGAGCCTGACCTCAGCCTGGGCGCTGTCCCTCAGCTCTTCAGCTCAAGGCTAGCGCTCTACCACTTGAGCCACAGCGCCACTCCCAGCTTTTTTGCTTATGTGGTGCTGAGGAATCGAACCCAGGGCCTCACGCATGCAAGGCAAGCGCTCTACCACTGAGCCACCTTCCAAGCTCCTGTCTGGGTTTTTGTGCTCAAGTCTAGCAGCTCTACCACTTGAGCTATGGCTCCATTTCTGGCTTTGGTGGCCAATTGGAGATGAGTCTCACTGACTTTCCTGCCCAGGCTGGCTTCAAACCACAATCCTCAGACCTCAGCCTCCTGAGTAGCTAGGATGACAGGCGTGAGCCACCAGTGCCTGATTCCATTTCTGCTTTTGTAAGTTTTCAGCAGTTTTCACGTGACTCACATAGCCTAAGACCAGCTGACATCTCTCTCCTACCACAAAACCTCTGAACAAGGTTTGGATTCAGAGGCAGTGATGTGACTTTTAAGAGCACGAGCAGCTTCTGTGTGGAAGTCGGTCGAGCCCAGGCTGCCCGGAAGTCCACATCCGTGCTGTAATTGGAAGCGATGGCTCACTTATGCTCAAGGCTGGCTAATGGCCACAGTAATTCTACTTTTATAGAATAATCATTTGAAGTTCCATTCCCATGACCCACGGGAGAGTGCTTTTCTAATTACGAGAGATGATTTGGGGCGGATGGCGGTGTGGAGGCTGGGGTGAGGTCCTGTTTATGCTCAGAGCCGGCGGAGCTTGCCTGCCCATCCAGGGCGACTCCGAGCCGAGGAGGACTTGCCTCTGTTTCCCACACACACATCCTCCTGCTGCGCTCTGCCAGAAATGGCAGTCGAAGTTCCTGAAGGAATGTGCCCTTCTGCGTGGTGCTGGTGGCAATATGGGGTAGTGGGGAATGGGCTAACAGATACCCAGGGCTGTGGAGATCAAACTGTCCATTACCACCTAGGAGTCAGGGCCAAAGTCTTCTCAGATTTCAAGGGAAGACAATATAGACTTGGTGGTCTGTTTTGTTTTTTGGTTGGTTGGTTTTTTGTCAGTCATGGGACTTGAACTCTGGGCCTGGGAGCTATCCCTCAGCTCTTCAGCTCAAGGCAAGTGCTCTACTACTTGAGCCACAGCACCACTTCCAGTTTTCTGGTGGTTAATTAGCAATACGTGTCTTACAAGGCAGGGGAGGAGTGGGGGAGGTGGGAGAGGGCAGGGATAGTAGGAGGAAAACAAAGGAGGGGGTAACAATGCTCGACAAGAAACGCACTCATTACCTAACTCATATAACTGCAACTCCTCTGCACAGCATTTACAATAAAAAACAGGTCTCACGGACCTTCCTGTCCAGACTGGAACCCCAATCCTCAGATCTCAACCTCCTGAGTAGCTAGGATTATAGGCGAGAGCCACCAGTGCCAGGCTCAGTGTGGAGATGTTTATCTCAGCCTCGAACTCACATTTGGAAGACGTTAACAAGCATGTGTCCAGAGGGGTTGCAGGCCGAGCAATGGATCCCAAAGGCATCGGGTCCTGATTCCTGCACGTGTGGGTTTGCATGCTGGAGGGGAAAGCCAGGCTGCCTCTGCCATCCAACAGCCCCATCCGGGAAGGCCTGGCTGGCTCCATGCCGAGACCTCCCAACTCCCGCACAGAGACGCACCCCACCCCGGGCGGCCCACGCCTCCACACAGCGTGCGGGGCCCGTGGGTGGCTGCGATTTCCAGCTTTGAAGGAAGTGTGGCTTCTCAAGCTCCCCGCGTGTCTCTGAGCCACCGACTTCCATCTGTCACAGCAGCACATGCCAACGTTCTGCGGGAGGCAGCAGCCCGAGCACGGAGGCTGCCGTCCCGGGGAAGCCGGCGGCGTAGGCCCAGGGGAGGCGCCTCTGAGACGGGGAAGCCGGCGGCGTAGGCCCAGGGGAGGCGACTCTGAGACGGGGAAGCCGGCGGCGTAGGCCCAGGGGAGGCGACTCTGAGACGGGGAAGCCGGCGGCGTAGGCCCAGGGGAGGCGCCTCTGAGAGGGGGAAGCCGGCGGCGTAGGCCCAGGGGAGGCGCCTCTGAGAGGGGGGATGCTGTCCCCACGGTGGGGGGTGACCGCTGTCCCCACGGTGGGGGGTGACCGCTGTCCCCACGGTGGGGGGTGACCGACCCTGTCCCCACGGTGGGGGGTGACCGCTGTCCCCACGGTGGGGGGTGACCGCTGTCCCCACAGTGGGGGGTGACCGCTGTCCCCACGGTGGGCGGTGACCGCTGTCCCCACGGTGGGGGGTGACCGCTGTCCCCACGGTGGGGGGTGACCGCCCAGCCCCCGGTGTGGCTGCCCTTGGGTGATGCGTCCATCCAGCCGCACTGCAGCCTTTCCCGGCACCCTGCCTGAGGACCCGCACTTGCTGGGAACCCCGAGGAAGAACCCCACGTTGAGGGCCCCTTCGCGGCAGGGCAGGCCGCCGCCACGGCTACTTCTAAAAAGCAATGGCGATCTGACAGAGGCCAGAAGCGAAGGGAACTCTGGAGAGAGGAGAGAGCGTACCAGTTCCCTGCTCCCCAAGAGGCGTTCTGAATACTGGACACTGCACCTCCAGACACATGTGAGCACGTGTGGACACAGTTTTGGCCGGGTGACCCCCAAGTCTTGAACTTGGTTGAGGGCTGTAGGACCAGACTCCAGGAGCCCAGAGACGTGGACAGTCATCTCCAGAGGAAGGGCTCTGCCCCTGGCCCACGACATGCCCGCCCCGAGGGCTCCTGGCCAGCTCGCTGCCAGACACACACGCAGACAGTGCTGAGAACCAAGGGGAGCAACAAAGGCAGCTTCAGGGCAGAGGCCTTGCGACCACAGTCCTTGCTCTGGCCTTGGATACACAAGCGTCTACCTTGTGCCCCACGAGCAGGAGTCTGCCATTCTCACAGGGAAAACGACATCCATTACTAGCCAGGGCCTCTGCCCTTGGCTGCCCGCGGCACACAACGTGGGGTCAAGTGAGAAGTTCGGAGACAAGGGGCAAACGGGACATCCCGCCAGCCCCCAGCTCCTCCCTCCTCCCATAACACCGCAGACTGGCTCCATGTGCCTGGCTATTCATTTTGATGACCACAAAGTAGAGATAAATACGAGAGCCCCGGCCACCCCATAGATAACACCTCTCCCTATCCCAGCTTCAATTCCATCCACTCTCTCTATTTTTGGTAGGTCTTTTAAGGCTCCCTGGGGACCCAAACTAATGACATATGGTCAATAGTGGAAAGACTGGCAGTCCTTCTGGAACTGTGAGGTCATGAATATTCTGCAGGACACAGAAGTATCTGTAAAATAGCTCCTCCCCGAGACCAGCACCGGGTTTGATAACTCTGGAGATGTAGTACTGTCTTCAACTGATAGGAATAGTTATGGGGCCAAAGCCGGGGGTTGGTAAATGAATGGCGTGCCTGGTACACAGGACTTCGGGCTGCTCCCTGAAACACGGGCCTGACAGCCCACGGCCCCGTTGGTACAGCGGCCAGAGCCACTGGGGGCAAGGACGTGGAGGGGACAGTCGAAATAGCGAGGACTGTCCCACCCGCTGCCGTGGTATCAAGCCCACGCCAGGGCTGCTCGCCAGCTGTGTGCTGGACACTCTCCCAAGACCACGCAGCCACTGCGTCACACAAGGAGGGGCCCGGAACCCATTGAGACAGGATGAGGCTGCCCCGCGTCTGCTGGCTGGGGAGCCGCCCCTCCGCCTGCCGCGGCCTCTGACCGCAGGGAGGGCTGCCTAGATGCACAGACAGTCCTGTAGACGGATGGGTGGACCATAGACAGGAAGAGAGATGGATGGATGATAGATGGACAGCGATGGATAAATGGGTGGATGAGCAAATGAATAAACGGGGCTCCCGTGGAAGCAGACAGCAGCAGAGCAGAGCAGGCTGCCGTCCAGAGCCTCTGCCCATGGTCCCTGCTTTTGCTCCATCCCCGGGAGAGGGGGGGGCAGGCCTCCGGTGTGGCAGGGTCTTCCACTGAGGCCGGGACAGAAGACAGAGTCGGGCCTCTTCTTTCTCCCTCCTGCTCCGGCACCAGCCCTCTCCCTCCCCCAGATACAGGCGCCAAGAGTCGAAGTCTGCCAGCCCCGCCCGACGCTGGAGCCAGGCTGCCCAGACTCAAGCCCCACTTCCACCCCGTCTCAGCTCGAGGCCATCTCCCAACCGTGTGCCTCCGCTTCCCGGCTGCTGTCCCCGATGGTGATGGAGTCCGCCTCATACTGTGGGGCAGAGCGTTCCCTGCCTCCCGTGGCACGGGGCCACAGAGCCGTCCACGTTGCCTGGCCAGCCCTCCCCCGCTCCAGTCAGCCTGCAGAGAGGATCGCGTGGCCCCACACCGAATGGCTCCGTGTGAGGACCTAGAGCAGAAGGCGGAGACCAGGGCGGGCAGAGGCAGAGCCAGGGCCGCCACATGCACTAGGCCAACAGGGTGTGTGCAGGCTCCGGATCATGGAGACCACCTCCCCTGGCAGGATCTGGGGGTGGCGAGGGGGTGTGGTCTGAATCAGATCAGGGCAGACCTCAGAGCAACCAGAGAAGAAGTCGGCATGGCTTCGGCAGCCTGACAGGGAGAGGTGACCCACTCCCCGATATCAGGGGACTTCCCGGAGCCCTGGACTGTGGAGATTTGGGGGTCAGCTCCGTGGGGGTATACAGGGCCCAACCTGCCTCTAGCTGCTCTGGCCACTCCAGATGCAGCGCATAGTTCGTATCATGTGACATCTTCTCAAATATCTATCCACCCAGCCACCCACTCATCTACCAAACCAGACAGATTTATTGAGGACCTCACGCAATCCACCCAGATCCTACCTTATTCTAGCTGCTTCTGAGGGCCGACCATGTGTGAAGCACTTTACCACAAACGCTGCCCCATGCTGTTTCATTTCCTCAATAATCCTGTCACGGAGGTACAGCTTTTTACGTTTTCAACTGTGGAAGCACAGCTCAGAAAGCACTAGTGACCTTCCCAGTATCACTCAGCTGGGATTTGGTATCAGATGTGCAGCGCAAACACCTCCCTTTATGAGGCCATCCGACTTGTGGTCAGGGCAGCTCCCCCAAAGCACCTGTGAACTTCTGGGTCCCTGCTAGCATGCCACCCCTGGAACAGACCGATCAGCGGCTGCCTCCTTCACACCTGACCCCAGACTCTCTGGGGACAGCATGCTCCGAGCCTCAGGCAGACCCACTCCGAGTGGTGGCACACACCCGTCATTCCAGCTACCAGGCCAGGTCAGGCAAAAATAAATGCGAGACCCCATCTCAACAGAAACAGCCAAGTGTGATGGCATGGACTTGTCCTCCTAACTGTGGGTGGAAGAGGACCAGAGTCCAGGCCACCCAAAAAGGCAAGACCCTGCCTCAAAAACAACCTGAGAAAAAAAGAGCTGGAAATATGGCTCAGGCACCTGCCTAGCAGGCTTGAGGCCCTGAGCCCAAAGCTATAAAAAGCAAAGAACAAGAAGCTGTCAGGGCTGGCCCTGTAGGGATGGGTAGGAAGGGTATGTGGACAGCGGAAACAAACAAGAACGGTTAAGGAAACAATCATCGCTGCCATCAGCAAACAGCCCTCAGCCCCTCCCTTGCTAAGCCTGAGTGTGTGACAGGCGTGGCTCCCAGTGCCCGCCCGCTCCCTCACAGCCTTACCACTGCTGCCGCTTTGCCCAGGAGGCACCACGCAGCAGCAGCAGCGTAAGCACCGGACGGAGGCTGTGCATGCACGATGCCGGCTGTGGGGCGGGGGTACGATGCAGTCCTGCCAGAACCCCAGCATCTGCTCCTCCTGGCTGAGAGAGTCTTGTGCGTGTGACTCCATGGGCTGCCAAGGGCGCAGACCCTGGGAATATTAGAAGACATTTCCAGTTTTCTCAAAATAGTGTGAAAACCGTCCCTTGCCTAACTCAGACCTCACCTGCAATTTCCTTACTTGGAAATGAAACCTGAGCTTGCTGAGTTCCAGACAGAAGGCTGTACACAGAGCCCATCTGATAGGCAGTTGTGTTGAAAATAAAACCAGTCCTTCCTTGCCCAACCCTGACCAGCGCTGCCATGGTTCTCCCCTGGCTCCCAACCCTGACCAGCGCTGCCATGGTTCTCCCCTGGCTTTCGGAAGCCAAGCCAGGCCTCTCCGTGAGCGTCAAGGGCACGCATGGAATCAACGGCCTGGGAAATGCCTCCCAGGCTGTCTAAGCAGTCTCCACCGGGCTCATCCAGAGCGCGAAGGGGGCTCTGATGAGAGAGGGGAACAGCTGTGTCAGAGAACAGGTCAGGCAGCTGCCCTCCCTGGGGTCCCCGGCCTCCCCCCCGAAAGGCCTGGGCCAGCCTCACCCTGAGGGCCTCCGCACAGCCCAGGACTCTGTCCACGCAGGTATCACATCCCCGGAACAGTGGCTTCCCACCCTGAGTAATGGAGTGAGGCAGCCAGTCAGACGTGATGAAGCATGTCGCACGATACCGTTTTCTGAAATAAGGACGTATGTAATCACACACACACACACACACACACACACACACACACACACACACACACACTCACTCACACGTTGCAATCCCCAATCTCAGCCCCTGACCTTGTTTCTTGGTTGCCTAGGAAAATGGAAAATCCCGAAAGGCTTCCTGCTCACACAGCCCCAACGCCAGGCCCTCCAGCCACGGAGCTGTCCGTGGTGCTGACCATTGCTGTCCCTGAGGACCTGGCCTCTCACCACGGCAGGAGGGGGCCCTCTGCTCTGCCTTCCAACTCCCAGCCCGGGCCGCCCCAGCACGGCTCACCCACACTCCGCCTCCTCCTCACCCGTCTTGGGAAGGGCCTTCTCGGGACAGGTCCCCTGCTTCAGGGAACCAGCCCTGCCCACACCTGCCCCGGACTGCAGAGACCAGGCCAGACTTCTGAATCCAAACAGCAAGAGAACAGACATGTGCTGCTGGAGGTCCCCACACTGGGGTCCTCTGCTCCTGTGGCCCCCGACAAAGACGATCTTCCCCGGCAGCCCTTCTCTGGGAAGCCAGGACAGAGGTGGAGTGTGGGGAGCACAGCGTGTGTAGAAGAGCTACATGAGACGCAGTGTTTTTCAACATGGACGCTCAGGTGGGCGGCGGGGGCGAGGTCACAAGAAACTGCGCAGCGGCCAGCTGACTTGCTGCCTCTCACCGGCCACCTGGGCCTCACGCCGTGACCCGCTGACCTGCCAGCATCTGCCCGGCCCCACCCTGGCACTCACAGCTGGCCTTGGGAGGACCCTGGGCACGCTTGCAAAGGCTCAGCCTGCGCAGTGGGCAGCGGGCAGGACCCGTGCAGCCAGGGGCTTGCTGTCACCTGCACACCGGATGCCAGCCCCAGGGGGGACCCACGCTCCCACAGGCCCCACGACCGCACGGCACAGCGCACCGCTCCCCAGACAGCTGGAGACCTGACTGCCAAGCACGCGGCTTCAAAGGAAGCCTGCACAGAGTTAAGTGACCGGGGTTATCAGTGCGAGTGCATGGCACGGCGGGTCCTGGGTCTCGCGCTCTGTGTCCCTGAGTCCCTCTTCCTCTTCCTTCCCACACAGAGCAGACCTCTCCTGGCTGCATGTCCTGCATGTCCTGCATGACGTGTGTGCACGTGTGCGCCAGTCCCAGAGCTTGAACTCGGGACCTGGGCTCTCTCCTCGAGCTCTTTTGCTCAAGGCTAGCATTCTACCACTTGAGCTACAGTTTCACTCCTGGCTTTTTGGTGGTTAATTAGAGAGAAAGATTTTCCTGCCAGAGCTGGCTTTGAATCACAATTTTCAGATCTCCACTCCTGATAGCTGGGATTACAAGCGTGAGCCACCTGTGTGGTGCCTGGCTTGCACTGATTGTGTAGGCACTTGCTATTCATGGGTATGGTGACAGCATAAGCTGTCGCTTAAGATCCAAATCCGTTGGCAGAGAGTGTGATAGAGGGGGTGAGGTTAATTGGAATAGAACACAAACACGTGTGGAGCTGTAACAATAAACTCTCCCCCATATAACTAATATAAGCTAATAAAATACAATGAACACAGTCACTCGGGATATTCTCATGCATGCTACATGCCCTGGGCTTTGGGCCCAAGACCCATGAAGAAGAGACAGAAGCCTCACCTCAGAGGGGCCTGTCGGGTGGATCTGTTTGGGGTGGTGGACAGCTAGAGTGCAGGCAAGTTCCTGGAGGCTGGGGCAGTGGAGGAAACATCGTAGAGGGCAGGTGGGCGGTGGTTTTGGCATCCACAGAGGGCGCAGATGCAGTGCAGCCAGGCCTCGCTCGCCCGCTCTGGGCAGCATCTGTGCTTGGCCTCCAGTGACTCTGCTCTCTCACTAACGGTGACGTAGGCGCTTCCGAAACAAGTACCATTTTGGCACCTGCCAGTACCACCTCTCCAGATAACTGGGCAGGTCATCCCTCATCCTCAACTCCCAGCTCTCTCCAAACCAGGAGACCACCCAGAGCTTTGGCCATCTCTGGCCCCCTCTGAACTCGGGGTGATGTGTGCACAGCACCTCCCACAGCAGAGCAGTTCTGTCACTCTGCAGATGCCTGTGTGGAGGCCGAGGTGTGAACCCGGAAAGCAGCGGACGTGAGTAGCCAAACACCCTATGGAGTGTTCCCTGCCCTCCCTCATCAAGCCCAGGAGCTCTCAGACTCGCTGCTCGTAGACTTGCACACACAGAGCTGTGGGAGCTGCGTTCTGCGTGCGAGTTAAGGTGCTCAGAGACCGTCCTTGTCCACAGACATTTGCCTCTGTTTGAGCACTGACGTTAGAAGCACTCTCTCACGCACACACGGACGTGAGCGGGGCTGGGCTTCCCCACCGCACATTTCCCCCGGAGCTACCCCCCCCTCCGTGGGGAGGGCAGGTTGGCAGGATCACTGGGCAGCTGTGGGAGGAAGTGGGGAGGGTGCCGGCCCCTCCCCAATACCAAGGAGCCTGGCTCCTCTCTCCACACTTCCTTGTCACCTAACTCCTTCAGCCAGAAGAGAATTCCGGTAGAGCCATCAAAGCCAAGAAAATGGAAGCAATAAATCAATTTTGGTTTAGATTTCTTCCTCTTGTTTCTAAACTCAGAACCTCCCAGAGGCTGATGCCACACCTCTAGGATCTAAACTAGGACACGCTGTGAGGAAGAGGGCAGGCTGCCTCCTCCCGGAAGTTTCCCCAGCTTCCTCCAATGCCCTTGCTAGAGACACCCTGCCTCAGACTGGGGTGGGGGCCGCCCTCCACCGCCCTGCCCTCTTGCGAGGCCTGCCTGGGGTCAGGCCAAACACCAGGTTTCCCTTGTTATTTTCTGGGACAAAGACTGGACATCAACTGGGCTCCAGTACTGTGTGAGGGACATGGGTCACAGAGCACTGAGAAGAGAGAAAGAGGGAAACAGGCAGGGGCAGGGAGAAGGAAGGGGTGTGGTTGGGAGGGCGAACACTCAAAAAGAAAGACAGGAAGAGGAGAAGAGAGGGAGGATGGGAGGAAAAGCCAAGAGAGGACAAAGGGGACCAGGGAGACAGAAGGGCGGGGGCAGCTCGCAGACTCCCAGCACGGCCCTCTCCCAGCCAGCGTCCCCTCGGACAGACATTCATCCAGAAACAGCTTTTCCCACACCAGAAATCGGCTGCTCCGCCCTTGGGGGCTCAGGGCTGCTGGCCGACTTGATGTTACACAACTCCTGTGTGCTGCCAATGTTTTTATATAATCCTCTGGTCCTCCCCATAAAACAGACCATAACACCCTGGCAAACCCCTTCAATAATGCCGTGTGCTATCACCGGGCCACGTGCCGTCCAGGAGGTGAGTCACACTGCCGAGTGCCAAGCAGCTGCTGGAGATAAACTTTTCTCCTCTCCTGGCCTCAACCAGAGCAAAGACCAGAGCTGCCACGGGGCTTGTCCGGAGCCCCTTGGGGGTATCGGGAAGTCCGGGGGGCCCTGCTCTCCAAGGGCAAGCACACTGCAGAGTGGGCAGAACCCGCACATGATACCAGGGCTCCCCAGGCTGAGTTCACCGCACCTTCCCCCCTCCCAGGCCATGGTGTGCGGATCTAGAGCCACGTTCTCCCAAAGCCGTGCCTGGCACTCCAGGAAGGGGATGCTAGGGCCACCAAGTCCCACGGGAAAACCACCGGGGATGGAGGCATGTGCCGACCTTCCCCTTCTGGGCTCCCCACACAGGGCCGGCCCTGGAGCCCCAGCCTCTGCCTCTCACACATGCGTCCTCTGAAGAGCGCTGGCTCCCAGCTGCCGTGACCTGCCGCGACCTGCCATGACCTGCCACCACAGACACTGTCCCCTGCCCTGGCGCTCCACCAAGCACAGCCCACAGGGGCCAACTCCAAGCCTCAGGTCATGTGGGCAGCGGGGTCTTGCCAGCCCCACCGGACCCGGGGCCGGTCACACAGCTGGACCCTGGGCCGGTCATGCAGCTGGACCCTGGGCTGGTCACACAGCTGGACCCTGGGCCGGTCACACAGCTGGACCCTGGGCCGGTCACACAGCTGGACCCTGGGCCGGTCACACAGCTGGACCCTGGGCCGGTCACACAGCTGGACCCTGGGCCGGTCACGCAGCCACCCAGGGCCTCTGCTTCTCCCTCGAGGAACTTGTGTGCAAGCCCTGTGCATCCCCAGTAACTGGCTCTGGAGGAGTGCCCTGCGGGGGGGGGGGGGGTGGAGAGCACTGGGGGGGGCGCAGTGGGCGGGGAGGGCAAGGGGGCGTCCTCCACATCTCCAGGGGGCCGGGAGGACCCCTCACAGCAGAACCCCTCTAGAAGTTCCCCCAAGTTCTCTGGGAAGTGAGTTTGGAATGGTCGCCGGGAGGGGGCATTCCCACGTGCCGCATGGATGGATGGATGGTCATCCAGGTCAAGCCCTGGGCCAGGGGAGGCCTTGCGGCCCGTCCCTCTGTCTGTCCGCTTCCGCTTCCCCGGTGAGGAGCTTGGGTCGGGGGTGGCAGACACTGCATCCGCCTTCCTCACCGTTGAGCTGGTTGTAGACCACCTCCTCCGGTTCCCCGGCCCCCTCCCCGGCCCCCCTCCCGGCCCCCCTCCCGGCCCCCTCCCCGCCCCTCCCCGCCCCTCCCCGCCCCGCGCTCACCGTTGAGCCGGCCGTACACCACCTCCTCCAGCTGGTCCAGGCGCTGCAGGATGGCCTCGCGGTCGGCGCGCGCGCCCGCCCGGCCCGGCCCGCCGCGCACGCCCGGCGCCAGCGCCTCGGCGCGGTCCTGCAGGCGGCAGTACGCGGAGAAGAGGACGATGCCCACGAACACCAGCACGTTCACCGTCAGCAGCGTGCGGACCCTCCGCGCCAGCGCCATGGGCGCGGCTCACCCCCGGGGCATGCCCGGGGCCGGGCCGCGGGAGCCTGCGCGCGGCGGGCGGCTGCGGGGAGCATGGGCCGGCGGCGGCGGGGCGGCGGCGGCGCGGGCGGGGCGCGGGCGGACGGGGCGGGGCGCGTGCGGGGCGCTGTCCCTTCAGCACCGGGCGCGCACGGCCGCCGCCGCCGCCCGCTCTCCGCGCGCGGCCCGCCGGGGGCTGCGGGCCCGGGGCGCCGCCGGCATGGTCCTGGGGTCCGCCCTGCGCGGGAGCGGCCTGGGCCGGGAGGCGGCGCGGGGGCCCCGGCTCCTGCGCGCCCGCCCCGCCCGCCCCGCGGCCACGGCGCCGGTGCGCGGTGACGCGGACCCGCTCATCTGCATGCACGCGGCGCCGGCCCGCGCCCCGCCCGTGCCCCGTGCCCCACTCACCCACCGCGCCCCGCCCGTGCCCCGTGCCCCGCTCACCCACCGCGCCCCGCCCGCGCCCCGCACGCGCCCTGCCCGCGCCCAGTGCCCCGCGCCCCGCCCGTACCCCGTCCGCGCCCCGTGCCCCGCGCCCCGCGCCCCGCCCGCGCCCCGCCCGCGCCCCGTGCCCAGCTCACCCACCGCGCCCCGCCCGCGCCCCGCCCGCGCCCCGCCCGCGCCCCGCCCGCGCCCCGCCCGTACCCCGCCCGCGCCCCGCCCGCGCCCCATGCCCCGCGCCCCGAGGTTCCGAGGCCCTGCACCCCGCGTACCCACCGCGCCCCGAGGTCCCGAGGCCCTGCGCCCCGCGCACCCACCGCGCCCCGAGGTCCCGAGGCCCTGCGCCCCGCGCACCCACCGCGCCCCGAGGTCCCGAGGCCCGTGCCCCTCTCCCCCGAGGCCTACCCCACCCGGGAGCCCGGGCACGCGGGCGTCGGGGAGGCCGCTCAGGGTCAGAGCCGGGCAAACCCGGCGGACCCCGCGCGGACGAGGACCACCCGCCCGGCCCGGCCCGGCGCCCCGTCCCCAGCCGAGCCGAACGCGCGCCGCGGGCTCTGCCACCCAGTGAGCAAGGACGGGGTCAGCGCTCACGCAAGCCGGGCCTGGACCTAGCGGTTACACGCGCAAACCTGGAGGCTGCACGCACGTGTCTCTGCACGTGCATGTGCACACGAACGTGTTCATGCTTATGTCTGTGTGTGGCCTCTGTTCATGTGTGTGCGTGTCTGAGATTATGCTTCTGTTGCTGTGTGTATGCTGTGTGCAGAGGTGTGCGGGCAGGCAGGCGGGCAAGTGTGTGGCTGTACACGAACGTGCATGTGTCTGTGTGTACAAGCGTTGTGTATGTGGTGTGTCTATGTGCTTACCTGTATTTATGGATGTTCATGCCCGTTCATGTATCTTTGTTCTTGTTTGTATATTTCCCTGTGTGTGTCCGTGTGTCTAGTGTCTAGTTGTGTCTTTTCATCAGGACATGCACATGTATCTGTGTATGATGCTCACTGCATGTGTATGTAGGGACTTGGTGGGGTCCTGGCTGTAGGTCTAGGGCATGAGTGTTCACTACGTGTGTGTGTGTGTGTGTGTGTGTGTGTGTGTGTGTGTGTGATGTAGGGACTTGCATTGTCTTGGCTGCCAGTCCAGTGTTCTCTTCAAATACATACTTCCCAACAAGGGCACACTAGCTTATCCAGTCTGGAGACTTTCTGCCTCTTGGCAGATTAACAGTCACTGGAAGGCCCATTTGTCCTTTCCTGGAGGAACCTTTCTTTTCTTTCTCAGGACATTGTCTTAAGAAATGCAGAGGACGCGGCCAGGAAGGACCCAGCCACTGGGACTGAGCTGGTGCTCAGCACAGTTTGCTGGAGAAACGCTGTGACCTGAGACAGAGCCCAGAGATTCTCACAGCACAAGGAGTTGGTGGACACCAATCTGGTTTTCATAAATATCTTTTGCAGGATGCTGCTTGAAATGCTGTATTGTTCTGTTGATAGAATTCTGGATTGTTCATCGTTTTCCACGTGTTCAAGGACAGCCTTGAGTGACAGGACAGAGCCCAATACGCACACAGCGTTGGTGCTATTCTAGGCCTGGGTGGCTATCGATTGACTTATTCTAACTGCAACTGCACTGAGGGCCAAACTGTTTTTACCTAATTCCCCACAAGAGCAAACTGAGGCTCTGAGGAGGATAAATCTTTACTCAAGGTCACTCTGATGGCAAGGCCTGGATCTGGGACTAAAGCCCAGACAATTTGGCTCCAGAATCAAATTTATTAGCCACTGTCATTTGAGAAAAGAAATCAAATACTTTTCATTATATGTTTATTGAAAGTGCTGTGGAAGTGATTTTGCAAAAGAAGACCTTATTTTGTTCATGTAAATACATTGTTATGCAGTCTAAAACCTAGCAGGAAGTGTAATGCTAAGTATGCATCAATATTTGGCTAAATTTCATTGAAGATGCAAGCACAGTGGGGTTCAGGAAATGGCACAGCTCTGCGGGAGGAGAGCGGGTCCCCGGGTGTAGCAGATCTGTATTGTTTGATTCTGAGGAGACGGGAGTACAGGGATCAGAGGTGTCTGTAGGACTGTGGAGGAGAAGCTGAGGACCAGCTGAGCATGGGGACATGGGGTCTGTAGGACTGACTGCCTGCCATGACTCATGAGAACACACCTGTTCACACAGTGCCCATCCCCTACTCCACCATCCACCACCCCATGGTGCCAGTCCAGTCCATTTTTGGAGAGCTTAGCCAGCCAGGGCCTCCCTAAGGCAGCTGACCCTTCTGAAGTCCTGCAGGCTGGAATGTTAAAGGCTGTGTGGGGCTGATGCCTGGAGAGGGTTGATAACCTGCCTAACATCGGCCAGACACAGGAGACTGGCCAGAACCCCCGCCCCAGTAGGCTGCCAGCTGGTTCAGCTTCTGGGAGCCACTGTGCACAGCTTCTGCTGCCAGTGAGCCATCCTAGGGTGTTCTTCTGGTTACCATTTCAAGATTGACTCTTCCTGTCCCCTGCTGACCTGTGGTGCTGAACTCTCATCCCTCAGCAGAAATCCTGCTGTGGGGGTGAATCCTTAATCCACAACTGAACCACAGTGAACAGGACTCACTACCAGTTACTCAACAACAGCAGGGCAGGACTTGGGAAGTCTTGGGCTGCTCCCTGATTCTGGACCTGGCAGCTCAGGGGTGGCAGGGTGGGAACAGCAGTTGGTTCACACTCCCCAGTCTGGCAGACACCGCTGGTGTCTGCTAGGGCTGGGAGGTCACCCCACTGACACTGGCTTCTCCACGAGGCTTGAGCTTCCTCACAACATGGCAGACAGACATTCTGAGTAGGCCAGCCAGGAGGGAACCGGGGTCCTTCTGTGGCCTGGCCCTGGGGCTACACAGAGCTACCACTGCCCCGGTCTAAAGGCATACTGTAGATGTGCACTCCTTATGGGTATAAATAATTTGTGGGTACATTTTAGAACCATTCAACCTGGGCCTCCTTTTTAAGCAGCCTAGTTGACCACATGGTCTCTGCTCTTCCACAGGGCCTCAAAGAGATGGAGGACGTAGCATAAGTCCATCGCTAGAAGGACCAGCCCTGGAGGGACTCACATAGGCCTCATATAGGTTCAGTCTTGATGTCAGTTGTGTTGTTGATGCCCCTGGAGTTAGGTCAGCCCCCAGACCTGGGCTGGGGGCCATGGCACAGACACTTGTCTACTCTGCATCTTCTCTGAGAATCTCTGGACCTCCAATACCTATTCCAGACCTAAATACAAATCAGGATTGGTTATCTAAGGATGGTCACTTGTTGAGTTTTGGCCAGTGGGGTGTGGACAGAAGTCTACAGAATAGAGTTTATAAGGAAGATCCTCCCTAAATGAGGCTGGTTTACTGGTCTAGCCAATTTCCCTTATGCTCTTTCCTTTTTCCTCTCTGGAACTCTGGAACTGGAACTTGATGTGATGGTCAGAGGAAGAGCAGCCATTAGATGACCATTTGCTGGACAGTCACTCTGCCACTTGAGCCACTTTGCCAGTCCCTTCTTGCTTTCATTACTTTTCAGATAGGTTCTTGAGTTCATGCTCAGACCAGCCTGGACCGTGATGCTCCTATTTATTCTTCAGATGGCAGGCGTGTGACACTTTGCCTGGCTTTTCAATTGGTTGAATTTAGGTCTCACTAATATTTTTTTTGTGGTTTCTTTTTTTCTTGGAGGGGGGGTCTGGTCGTGGGGCCTGAACTCTGGGCCTGGCCGCTGTCCCTCAGCTTTTCAGCTCAAGGCTAGCACCCTACAACTTGAGCCTCAGACCCTCTTCCGGCTTTTTCTGCTTATGTGGTGCTGAGGAATACAACCCCGGGCCTCATGCATGCAAGGCAAGCGCTCCACCACCTTCCCAGCCCCTCACTAATATTTTTTATGGGCTAGACTTGAACCTCAATCTACTCATCAAAAAGGCATGAGCCACTTGATTTTTAATGTCCTCCCCTATAGAGGTTTGATGCACATCCTCTTTCATTCATCTGGAGAAATCCATCTACATGTATAGTCCCCAGTGTCTTTGTCTCTAATTGTCTAACCATGAGCCTTCCAGACCTCTATCAGCCGAGCCATTGGCTATGGCCCATGAATCATACACGGTCACATGTCCGGCCATTTCTCCCTCCCAGTGACCCTCACCACCGTCCTTCAGGGACATCTGGAAAGGCTGGAGGCAAAGCTCCGTCCACTGGGCCGTCCACCAGCGGGCCGCACACTGTCCCTGGAGGCCCCATAGACACAGACAGATAAAGCCATTGTTCAGGTTGGTAGCTGAGGCTGATGCACCAGGGGCTGGCTGGGCTCAAGCAGCAAAGGCACAGCAGCAGAGCTACAACTGGAGTCACCATCTACTTAAGCGTTTGATAACCAGCCCCATTCCCCAGGACCCGTCTGTCCTCTGCGCGGGCCGGCCAGAGAGCGGTGTGGGAATGGTGTGGGGTCCTGCACCCCTACATCCTTCAAGTCCTGACGGTGGCCCAAATTTCTCACCCCTCCAGGGTGCCACAGTGCTTTTGATTTGCTACTTTTCCAGAAGAGGCAGCTCTAGTGGCCCCCACCTGGCCTTTCCCGCTCTAACGGCCTTCGCTCCATACACTAGAGTCTAGATGACACACGTTTGCCTGTTGCTGGCCTATCCACGTTATGTACTGGGAACAGGGAGCTGACCATGAACTAGGTTTGGGATGCACTGGGCACGAGGGCTGAAGCCCCTTTGGTCTCCGGACTTCCACCCTGCCCTGCTCTGGCTGGAGGCCACAGGAAGGCCACACTGGCGTCGGGTTAGAGAAGCCGGCGGCGCCCCTCCCCCGTGCTGACATCCTCCCCCACCTCACAGTCGCCCTGCACCTGCTGCGCCTGCAGGGTGCCCAGCATCGCACCGGGCCCTCCCTGGAGGCCACGGCCTCACCCAGGTGTCTGAGTCTCTGCCACTCACATCGTGAACTTGAAACATTTCTGCTTCTGCAGCACAAGTCAGAGGCAGCAGGCTTCCCATCCGCTCTGTTTCCAAGGCCACCACCCCAGCGGTCAGGGTGGGTCTGGATGAGTCAGCCCCCTTGGGCTCTCCTTTGCCTCTGCCATCCCTCGTGGTAACTGCACCCATCTTGTGTTTGACGGACAGGTGTCACCATTCATCCCTCAGGATCTGTGAGGTCTGCTGGGCTCCTCACATCTGTCCCTCGAGGTCCTTGTGACAGGTGCGTCATCTGACACTGCCAGGCAGTACAGGGGCCTCGTGGGACAGACGTACTCTCCAATACCAGTCCTCCTGCCTCTTCAGATCCTCTGTAAGCCAGACCGAGCAGGCTGGGCCGCTCTACCTCAAGGACAGAGCGGCCTCCCCGCCTCCGGGCAGCCTACCTCTCGGCCAGAGCCGAGCCAGGACACGGAGAGCACCGCTGTGCCCTCGCTGCCAGACAGAGGCTCCCGTGCCCACCCAGCAGCCCTCACCCTGTCCCCAGCCAAGCCCGGTGCTATGAGCTCAGTGTTCATACACATCCAAGCAGGCGCCTTTCAGATGCACACGTAGACCGTGGTGATGTATGATGGCGGATGGGAATGCTGCACCAGAGGCCTGAAGGAACCCGTGGACTCCGGGAGCCACGGTCTATATCCACTAATGCACTGCTGTGAATAACGAGGATCAGTCACATACCAGGGCTGTAATGACTGGATCTGGCTCTGCTAAAGCCTCCGGTGCCTCATGCAACTCCTACTTGCAAAAATCAATATAGTTCCTCTCTCATTAAGCTGGCTTGGGCTGGGTCTCTGCTATTTGCTAACAAATTCGAGCTTG
Organism: Dipodomys merriami; assembly: GCF_024711535.1. Classification (NCBI taxonomy): domain Eukaryota; kingdom Metazoa; phylum Chordata; class Mammalia; order Rodentia; family Heteromyidae; genus Dipodomys; species Dipodomys merriami. The sequence goes on along the minus strand of NW_027206241.1, from coordinate 30,655 downwards.
CTAACACGAAAGCCAATCTGTCCAGAAGGTCAGGTGGTGTTTCTTCTGAGAGCCCCCCCGGGAAGCGCAGAAGATCTTCCCGGAGTTCCCGGGGCCCCCAGCCTGCCACGAGGACGGGCGGCAGGCTCCGCTCTTGGAGCTGTTGGAGTCTGCAAGGCACGGGGTGGGGCGGAGGTCCCCTGCCCTCCCAGCCCTCGCGGCCTCTGTCCTCCTGCCCATCAGTGTGGTGGCCCCAGGCCTCCCTCCCCCCCTCCCCACGGTCTCTCCAACCACGGTGTTTTTACAGAGCTCCCCAAAGATAAGGCACGGAGCACAGCCGTGGCTGGAAGATTCATGACAGTCATTTGTATACATGAGGTGCTCACAGACACCATGCTCCTGCGCTGCCTTTTCATTTTATTTAGTGCAAAGGAGCAAGCTGTTCCCGAATCACAGTTATGCATTCTTCATAAATCAGGCGGTTTGGCAGGCCTTCAACCCGGTGGGCCAGGCCTTGCCGTGTCCTTGGCCTGCGCTCTCCTGCGGCTAGCGGTCGTTTGAATATCCCTGCTTGCACAGCAGTATTTGTCTCTCTCAAGTGGGTGAGGAATAAGCTTGCAGCCTTCTGCAGTTCCATCCTGAGCATCCCAAGAGGCAGGAGCCTGAGTCCTGTGCTTTCCCAACCCAGGCACGTATGGGCATGCATGTACGCTGCACACACGTGCATGCATCTATACACACAGGCACGCAATGCACACATGCATGCACGCACACGCAGCACACCCGTGTACACACATGTGCACACGCACCTGCTCACACGTCACTGTGGCTTTTTTTTTTTTTTTTTTTTTTTTTGTCGGTCGTGGGGCTTGAACTCTGAGCCTGGGCGCTGTCCCTCAGCTCTTCAGCTCAAGGCGAGCGCTCTACCACTTGAGCTACAGCGCCACTTCCGGTTTTCTGGTGGTTTATTGGAGATAGGAGTCTCACGGTCTCTCCTGCCCGGGCTGGCTTTGAACCGCGATCCTCAGATCTCAGCCTCCTGAGTAGCTAGGATTACAGGCGTGAGCCACCAGCGCCCGGCATCACTGTGGCTTTTTAAGGTGTTATTTTCCAGGCTCTGTGCTGTGCTCTGCCTCAGTGTGACAGGACGCATTTCCACGGGACTCAGGCAGCTTCCTCACAGGCTGGACACACCCCTGAGCTCTGCTCCCGAGAAGTGGGGTGCTCCTGTGTGCACGCCACAGCCTCTCTGCAGCCTGAGAGACGCATGGTCAAGGATATGCCTGGCTTACTTTTAAACTACCCCTGGAGAAAAGGCCATAACAACCTAACTTAAAAAAAAAATCACAGCAAAACTCACAGCCTCGGACCAGAACTAAGCCAAACAAAACTTTTTTCTTTTTAAATCAGCCCTGGCTTCAAGGTTCCTGGAGCTGAGAACTGTGGGCTGTTCTAGTTCTGCCGGATTTGGTCTGGGCCTTTGCCAACTCTTACTACCATATAATTTAATCTAATTGATCAATTAAATCCAAATAATTTTAAACAAGCTGTAATAGCAGTTATATAACTTCAGTACTACATATAATTTTCTTCACAACTTTATCAAAGGAATTACTCAGGAGGGTTTGCCGTCTGCCTGGTGGGAACCGGGGCCCCCAAGTTCTCCGAGATGCCGGGCGTCTGTCCTTGGAGTGTGGCTCTGGGGAAGGGGGCCGAAGCCGCTCCCTGTCTGTCTGGGTTCTGCAACGCTGCTGATTGCCCTTCGATGATGGGAGGACATCTGGCCTTAGGAGAGTTTGTGGTTCTTCCCAGCACCAAGTGAGAGACTGGAATCACAGCTCGACTCTGTTCAGTTACATAGTGCTTATCCATTGCCACAGCTGTGCTCCTGACAAACAGCCGCTCGCATGACAGTCAGTGGCAGGAAGGGAACGCCGAGCTTTGCTTGTACATCCGTGGCGGGCTGTGTGTCTCATGGACTAGGCTTACCGAGACCTGTGGTCAGCTGTGGTCAGCTGTGGTCAGCTGTGGTCAGTGGTGGCTCTGCCGGTCCGGCTGAGCTGAGTCTGGCCTGAGCTGAGACCACACGCTGACCTCCAGCAGGCTGTCCAGACATTCTGCTATGGTAAACGTGGGCCAAAAGAAGATGCGTGTGGGGCTGGGAAGGTGGCTCAGGGGTAGAGCGCTGGCCTCGCATGCGTGAGACCCTGGGTTCCGTTCCTCAGCACCACATAAGCAGAAAAAGCTGGAAGTAGCGCTGTGGCTCAAGTGGTAGAGCGCTAGCCTTGAGCACGACAGAATCAAGGATGGGCCTTGAGCTCAAGCCCCAGAACCAGGAAAAGGAAGGGGGAAGAAAGATGTGTGTGTTAGCCTTCTGTTGCTGGGACAAAATAACGTTGAAGAGGAGAAGGAAAAGGAAAGGTTTACTTCGGCTCTCGGGTCTGATTTCAATCCCATGGTGCTGGGCTTGTGGTGGCACAGAGCACCGTGGCGGAGACTGTGGCTGTCGATAAGAGACACCTGTCTGGAGTAACCAGAGCAGGAGCTGAGGTTGGGGTAGGCACCAAGCGGTGCAGAGGAAGAAATCCAGAGCATGGCTTGGGAAAGAAAGCAGGAGGTCAGGGGCCGTCTGGGGGCTGGGCCAAGGTGGGCTCCAGGTCTCCCCGCCAGCAGAACCACGGGCCTTTCCCCACAGCAGCGCTCAGCACAGGCGCCCGGCTTGGAAAGGTTCTCGTGGCCGCCCTCTCCCTGGCCGTGGCCAGGTGACCCTGTAGAGGGTCACCAGGCGAATGGGATCAGGGTCATCTGACCCCCTGGTCTTAACCAGTCATGTCTGCAAGGGCCGTTTCCAACATGGCCCCGCTCTCAGTCACTGGGCCGCGACTTCATCCTGAGTCTGGAGCCGGCTGGGCCCCTGGCCGTCAGGGAGGAGCCTGCAGCCCTGGGCAAGTCCCTTCTCCTCTCAGCCGGCCTCGCCTGCCTGGGAAGCGGCCGCCCTGCTGTCTCTGAGGTGCCGTGAGGACACCAGGAAAAACAGGTGTGGAAATAGCAGCCCTGCCACTGTCAGGTCTCAAACCGGTGACAGCCCCGTACCCCACACGCGACCTCCACTCCCGCAGGCCCTGTGCGTGTGTGCGCGTGCATATACACACGCACATGCACACACACGCACGCACACACACACCGCCCGGTCCTGCACACACGCACACACACACACGCGCGCACACACACACACGCGCGCGCGCACACACACACACACACACACCCCACCAGCCCTGCACCCCCCCCAGCCCTGCCTGGCTCTGCACTCTACCCCAGGATACCTTGCAGTTCCCAGGAGTCGCACCGGGGGCTGCTTCCTACAAACAAGCCCCTAGAAGGCTGGGGAGGAGGCTCTTAGTGCTCTGTATTGGTGATGACGTGAGATTCCCTAGCTTTCTCCTTAAATGCAGCAACAAAGCTTCCATTAATTCTCCGTAAGTGTAAATGTTCCCACGGGTTCCAATTACGCGGCTTCTGTGGAACTGAGTTTCCCCAAACGAGCCCCATTTTAATATGACTGCCAAACACGGCACAGCAGGGTCGCTCAGATCCCCAGGGAGCCAGGGGGAGCGTCCCGGCCCCCTGCCTGGTCCCTCCTCCCCGGGAGAGCTCCCCGCTGGGTCCCACCCTCCACCCACCCTTCTCCCCTGAGACAGTCCTCCTCCAGACTCTCCCGCACTGGCCTGTCCACACTGCCCACCACGCGCGCCCCACACCCACCGCCCGCCACGTGCGGCCCCACACCCACCGCCCACCACGCGCGGCCCCACACCCACCGCCCGCCATGCGCGCCCCACACCCACCACCCACCATGCACAACCCACACCCACCGCCCGCCACGCGCGCCCCACACCCACCGCCCACCACACCCACCATCCACCACGCGCGCCCCACACCCACCGCCCGCCACGCGCGCCCCACACCCACCGCCCGCCACGCGCGGCCCCACACCCACCGCCCGCCACGCTGAGCACAGCAGGCATGCAGCGACATGCCTCAGCTCAGGCTGGACTCTGCCTGTCGGTCTCTGGAGATACCTGTTCACCAGGCCTCCTCTCCTCAGACCTCCAGGGACGTTTCTGCCTTTCCCTGTCCACTGGGTGCACACAGCCCAGCTCTGGCCTCCAGGCCCCTCCCGCGCGTCTCCTCAGATCTGTGTGTGTGTGTGCATGCACTCGTGTGTGTGCGTGTGTGTGTGTGTGGTTCTGTCTTCCCATCCTTTCTCCCTGTATCTCTGAGGAAATCTCTGCAGAAGCCCCTGGCTGGTGCAGGGGCCCGGGTGGCTCCAGGGGCTCTTACTGCACACGGCAGGACTGAGCCCCAAAGAGGCCGCAGACCCCAGCATGTCTAGAAAAGGAGCCAGAAGAGCAGCGTCCTGCGCCCTGCGGTTCCCTGTCCCTGCTTCCTCATTGTGGAGCCTCTCGGGCTGTAACTACCGTGTCCCTAGTCCCGAGCTCAGAACTGAGGGCCCCCCGCGGGACCCCTGCAGGCCTCTGTCCCTCCCACCCTACTCCCTCTTCCCTCCTGCTCCCCCCTTCCCCGCCCCAGACCCAGCCTACACTGGGCTGCTGGCAGGGAATGGACAAAGTGCGATCCAGAAGGGAGCCGGATGTTCCTTCCCAGGATGGTGCAAACCTGTCTCCCAGCCAGCAGTGGGCCACGCGCCCCTCCCCGCGTTCCTGACTCAGGAGGGAGGGGGAGGATCAGCGAGTGGTGCTGGGTCAAAGTCCCATCCTGTTGCTCTCCACTCAGCTCTTCAGTACCAGCCTGGAGACAAAGGAGCTGGGCACCAGCCTCTCAAGCCTGGGCCCCCGACGGGAGAGGGTCCCAGCATCGGGACACTGCAGGCCAGGGTCTGGGCCCTGCCGCTACTCCCAGGGTAAGGGCTTGGGCCGTGGTGACAATTAAATGACACATAAATCAGGTCCATGGTCCTGGCCACGCAGGAGTCTCTGTGAGGTGGAACTGGGGGCTGTGTCTGCCACCACGGCCTTCCAGCCAGACTCTCCTTCTGCCGGACACAACCCCGTCCTGGTGGGCTCTAGGCGGACCCCTCTCCCCAGCACACCTCTGCAGGAGGCGTGAGCCCCGGCACAGAGGCCTGCCTGCTCAGACAGAAGGGCCTGAAGTGGGCCCTGATCCCCTCTGCCCCGTCTGCTGTGTCCCCGGGTGTCTGGAGCAGAGGGTAGAGGAGAGGGGCCCCTGCGCGCGCGGCCCGCAGCTCAGCGGTTCCCAGGGAGCCGCTCTGCCGCTCCCGCCTGGCCAGCTGGTGCATTCAACTCAGATCCGTGGTGTTTTTGTTCTAAAACTCTGCACTCGTGGGGTCTGCGGCGGGGGGTGGCTGTGTAGGGAAACTATGCTTGCTCCCATATGTTCTCGTGGCACAGAGCAGCTGGCTTTCAGTCCTTTAAAACAAACCAGAAAGGAAAAGGAAAAGCACTTGCCAAGCTCTTCCCTCTCAAAGGCAAAATGCCTGGAGATTCTGGAGGGACGGACACGTGGTCTCTGGGGCCGGCGGCGGCGGTGGAGGACCGTGGCAGGCTGCACGGCTCAGGATCACGTGAGGGGACTCGGGTGCTCGTCAGTACGGCCCAGTGGACAGACGGACGCCCCAGATGACCTACAGAGGCCCCACCAAAGACCTGGGTTGGGTGTCCCCAGGCCAGTGCACCCTTGTCCCAAAGTGTGCACCCCGGAGATCACTCCCCTGCCCCAGGAGAGGCTGAATGGGAGCTGGTCCTTGGCCCTGAGAGTCCAGGTGGTTGGTGGCCAGCAGAGGAAACTCACCAGGTATAACTGGGAGGATCTGGCTGGGGAGCTGGGGGAAGGAAGCGTGGATTCGACCGAGCCCTACTCTCCACCCGCGGCTCCTCCTCTCCCTCTCCCTCTCCCCCGTGCTCTGCAGCTCCCCAGCTTCCTCCACACAGCACCCCAGCCCTGAAGCTCCGAGGACCCCGCGGGCCCCCTCCCCCAAGGTGGGACATGACTCCAGTTTGTCTATAAAGAGCTTCCTGTGCTCTCTGGTAGCGCTAACCAACGTCGACAGCGGCGGACGCACATGCACATTGATTAATGCCCCATGCCTGATTGGGGGAAGGGTCTTGAAGACCAAATGTACATCTGGTGACTGCTTCCCAGGATGCAGACACGCCGGTGCCTGCTGGAAGCAGGTGCCACAGCCCCTCGGTGGTCTCCGTGGACTTTGCACCCACACCAGACACTGTCCCCCCGGCCTGAGGTTCCGGCCTCAGACAGCCCTGTGTGGACATGCTGCCGGGGTGGAGCCAGAAGGCAGCCTGGAAGAAGGGCCTTCAGACAGGACCCAGCGGTGTAATTGTTCCGATTATCTTCCCCTTCATTTGCTATTGATCTTCCCTGCTAATGAAGCCCATCGTGAAGCTACCAGGATGCTGTGGGCATGATGCAGACGCTCTCTGCTCAGCCCAGCCCAGGGCTCTGGAAACTGGGAAGGAGGAAGCACCTCTCCCTGACCACTTCCGAGCCCTGGCTGCCAGGACGGATGGGGTGTGGGGCCCCCAGGTTTCCCTGAGCCGCTGTGAGCAGCCACGCGGTGGGCGCCGGCTTCAGTGATGTGAGGGCCCGGCACATGAGGCCTGGCTCTGAGTCCTAGGGTAGAGATGGGGGGATAGGGTTACCGGTGCCCTGGTGGGGCTCCCCCCCCCGGGCTGCAGTAGGGGGGTCAGAACCCCCCACGCTTCCCACAGGAGCGAGAGCTATACCATCACTCCCTCAGAAAACAAAAACCGTGGTCTTCCTCCCCGCAGTGGCTTAGCCAGGCCCGAGCTCCACGTGGCCTGATGGACAGTGGCTCCCTTTGCCCCCCCAGATCACGGCGCCCTCTGCTGGGGAGACCAGTTCTCCTCCAGGATCCGCCCAGCTCGGCAGCCACGCCTGCCTCCACGCTGGCCCTCCACTCTGCTCCTGGATGATGGACCTTGTTCCCAGTCTCCAGGTGGGCAGGGCCTGGACAGAGAGGCTACTTTGTCCCTCAGGGCACCTGCTGGGGCGGTTTGTCAGTGGGGCTGCACACCAACTCTGTTCCACGCTGTGCAGGAGCTCAGTGTGGGCCTCTGTCCCCCACGGACGCCGGTGGTCACATGGCATGCTCATGGTGGAGGAGGCTCAGGAGCTTCTTGCAGGAAGACCTGAGACGCATCAGCTCTCCATCGCCACTGCACATTACAAGCAAATACATGATTGCTCCCCTCCTCAAATTATGGGTAATTACACCTGGACTAAGTGTAATAATTACAGACAAAGCCCTGTTGATACCATCACCAGGCTGCTGTTCGCTCAGCAAACCCTGCCCTGCCTGGAGGATGAATGGGTATGTCAGAGACTCAAGAAAGAAAACTGTATCAGAAATGTTTCTCTGGAGCCGGGCACAGGTGGCTCACGCCTGTCATTCTAGCTACTCGGAAGGCTGAGATCTGAGGATCGTGGTTCAAAGCCAGCCCAGGCAGGAAAGTCCGTGAGACTCTTATCTCCAATAAACCACTAGAAAACCGGAAGTGGTGCTGTGGCTCAAGTGGTAGAGTGCACGCCTTGGGCTGAAGAGCTGAGGGACAGTGCCCAGGCCCAGAGTTCAAGCCCCATGACTGACAAAAAGAAAGAAAAAGAGAAAAGAAATGTTTCTCTGTTCTGCTGTGAAGGAGGCAGCCACACAGAGATCTCTCCAGACCCGATAGCTCCACCCGCCCTGGTGAGGTGGGCAGAGCAGGCCAGGCCTCAGAGCCGCGGGGACGCCGCTGGGCCCACCGCCCCCAGCCAGACCCTCTCCAGAGCTCCGCCAGGAGGCAGTCCACTCAGTTCCATTCTGTGCTGACATCTTAGTGAGGTGGTTTAGGGGTGCGGTGCAGGGTGAAGTGGCGGTGAGCGGGAACTAAAGGGGCGCAGCACCCACAGGTCCTCAGGTGCCCGCCTGCTCACGGGTGCCCTGGTCCCCCCTGGCCCCGCGCCTGGGAACCGCTCTGGCAGGGCTCAGCGTGACCCCTTCCCGAGCACCGGCTTCAGTTCAGGACCGGCTGTCACTACCGGTGGGGCCACGGTAGCCAACGCACCGTCAGCTGCAGGGGAACCGGTCCTTTTTCTTTTTTAATCTTATTTTCTTGTGAAGATGCTGTGCAGAGAGGTGACAGTTACGGCAGGAAGGTAATGAGTCGGGCATTGCTACCCCCTCCTTGGCAACAGTCCATTTTCTATAAACCTGGCCTTCTCTAACAAACCAAACATGTCCGCTTTCACCTCTCCAGGCTGTCTCTCCCCTTCAGCCCTCCCGTGATGGCGGAGTCTCTGAGCCGTCCTGCACTGGCGTGGGTTCTCTTGATATTCGCATGTTGGCATAGATGCCTGGCCTGGCCTGGTCCTAGGACAGCCCCAGGGCAGCCTTTGAGAATGACATGCATGAGAACTGAACAATTAAACCCATTGAAATTGTCTTGGAGAAGAGGGGGCGTGGCAGAGGGGTGCTGTTGACTGGAATACATTGTATACACACCAGAAATGCCACATGAACCCCCCTCCCCCGCCATGTAGCGAATAGATGCTACTTAAAAAGAAAATGACTTTCTTTTTTAATGTCCTCAAAGTGAGGTCGCAAGCCATAGTGGGGCCCCAGAGACAAAGGAGGAGCCTGGCGTGCGCACTCGTCCTCCGAGCCCTCAGCTGCCTGCGGCCCCTCGGCTTGAACACCAAAGCTGGCAAGTAGCTCCTGATGGACTCTGGGCACAAACGATGGCCAGGGGTGGTGATGCCCTACCCCCAGCCACTGTCCTGGAGTCTTAAACGGTGACCACCGGAAGAAAGGGAGCCGCAGACCTCAGGCCTTCACCAGCTCTCGAAGAGACCAACCCTGGGAACCCGCAGCCTGGAGCACAAATGGCACTGAGGTCTGGTTGCCTTGGCAATGAGCAGTGCCAGCCCCTTCTCCACGAGGCTGGGCCGCCTGGCTGGACACCGTCCGAGGTAAGTGCCAGGCAGAGCGGGGGGGATGGGCTAGCCTCACCACCCCAAAAAAGCCTCCATCTCCACCGTTACTGGTCATTCCTTCTGTCCCAAACAGGCCCTGGAAGGCCCCAGGCCACGTCTGCCTTTTCTGGGCGCTCAGCAAGGAGGAAGCCAGGCCAGAGGACTGCGCAGGAAGACTCGTGCCATGGGCTGCCCTGCCCTTCCCGGAGGCTCAGAGACGAGCGCCGGCTAGACCTGCAGACCCACGCCCCACGCACGCACACACACCGGTACCGTTCACATCTTCACATGTGTGCCTGTGTGCACGCCCAGAACTCATGCCTGCACATGTGTGAAACACAGAAACGACGCTCCTGTACATGTGTGCTCTCAGGCCCCTCAGAGCAAAGACGCGTGTGCACAGTACAGCACACCACACCTGGCGCACACACGCAGACACGCAGGACGCACGCACCTCCCACATGTAGATCCAGCCCTGGAGAAGCGGCTAATGTATGAGTCCAATTATAAATATAATTACATTTCTGAATCCATTAGCTATTCTGCAAACACCGTGTCGGCAACAGGGATGAGATCCATGATTGCAGAGGAAACAGTGCTGGGAATTTTAATTTTTATTTTACTCGAAATTCAACACCAAATAATAACAGGGCTGCCCGGGTGGAACACATTTCCACATTCAATTAAAACAGAAGCAGTCATTTCCAGCAGCCACCCGCGACCGCCCCGAGGGCTGCGCCGTGGGGACCGGCGCTGGCAGCGCAGACCTGGGCTCGGCCCTGGCTGTCTGGGGACGGCAGAGGCCCCTCGGGGCCCGAGCCCGGGTCCCCACCCCACACACGCGATGGCTTGTGATGCTTCAGAGCTCAACTGTGTCCGACGTCACCCACGGAGGCTGTGCGAGGCCCTGGGCCGCCGCACGCACCCCACTCACCCGCAGAGCACAGACCCTACTCGGGAGACCCTGCCCAGAGCTGTGTGCTGCATCCCCGCAGGACGGTGGCCCTGGCGGAGACCTTGCAGAGCCTGTGCTGGGCTGGACTTTCTACGTTATCTGTGGTACGAGGCCGGGAGCGATTTGTTGGCTTGAAGGGTTTGGTGGCACTGGGGCTTGAACTGGGGCCTTTGCATGTGCTAGGCAGGCGCTCTGCTGCTTGAGCCGCACCTCTAGCTCTTTTTTCCCACCCGTCTTGATTTCTGCCCCAGCCTTCCTGAACTAGGATCCTCCTGTCTGCTTCTAATTATAACTGGAAAATGGGTGCATGCCACTGAACCCAGCTCCTTGTGCTGAGGCAGAGTCTCAAGAACTTTGCTTCCCTGGCCGGCATGGAACCTCCTTCCTGCTGAGGAGCTGGGGGGACAGCCGTGAGCCCCAGGTACCCCGCTCACAGCCACACGTTTAAAACACAGGGCACTGTCTGCTCCGCCCCACGAGCTCACGCCTCCCGAGGCCAAATCTCCCCAAACAGTCCAGTTGGGACAGGTTAAGTTTCACTGTAAACCCGGAAGCACAGCTTCATTTCCAGGCAAGTCATTTAAGAGTCTCCTAAACTCAGCTGACTTCCAGACTGGAAATCACTTCCCGGTAATCTTGGGTTCCCCTCCGCTCTGGAGATAAGAGGGCTGGGAGGTGAGCTCCCGGAGCAGAGGTGAGCAAAGGGGAGGCCAGTGATGGTCCTTCTTCAAGGAGGCCGAAAGCAGATGAGTTAGCAGAGCCAGAGCATTCTCATGAACACCCCCAACCCTCCAGGAGCAAGCGTGGTCTCCCTGGTGGAGGCCGCGGGGGTGGCTGTGGCTTCCGGAGAGGCCCAGCCACCGTGTGGCGGGGGCGGGGGCGGGGGCACACGGGGCGCGGTGTGTGTGTGTGTGTTGGGGGGGGGAGTTGAAGCCCCGGAGGCTGCTCAGAATGTGGCCTCCAGACCACAGCATCCACCAGAAATGCAGAGGTCCAGGCCCCACCCTGGGCCCAAACGCTCCCCGGGGAAGGGGGAAAGTCTAGGGCTTGCTCAGCAGCCCCAGACATCATAACCAGGATCTTGAGGAAAGAATGTCCTTGGTCTTGTCTTTGCAGCCCCAACAACTAAGCTACCTGTCAGGAAGATGGAGACAGAGGAGGGGCAGCACCAGCAAAAGAAATTCCTCATATCCACAAAACAGAACCCGTCACAGGCAGAAACACATTTCCCAAAGGAAAGGACATATCAGGGCTAGAGTCTGGCCCAAGCAGTAGTGTGTCCACCTGACAAGAACAAGGTCCTGAACTCAAACCCCAGAAGCAAAATGAAAAGGCAATATCTGTAAACTGAGGCACAACACAACACACAATCCACTATGCTGCTGGATACAGGAAAGGTCAGAGGCAGACTGAGGTAGGGGTGTGTGTGAGAGAGAGAGAGAGAGAGAGAGAGAGACAGAGAGAGAGAGAGAGAGAGAGAGAGAGAGAGAGAGAGACAGAGAGAGAGAGAGAACATACAAATACAAATCTAGGCAGAGCATAGGGAAAAGCCAACAAACAGACAACCCCATCCCAGGAGTAAGGAAAGCCTCTTATAATTTCTCCCATGGCAAAATAACCCTAATAACATAAATTCAACACAAATAAGAGTTTAAGGTGAAACAACAAAATAAAGTGATATGAAGAGAGAGATTGCCAAAATAACACCATAAAGGAACCAATAAATAACCTAAAAGTAGCAAGAAATACAGTTGCTCTATTGAAAATCAATTCTCTTTAGAATTCTATGTCCCTCTGTTAATCATTGAATAACTCATTTATTACTATAGTTGCCGATATGTACTATAAAATGTTAGAAAAAGCAGATACAGAAGAAAACAGCCAGGTACCTGAGGCTCATTCCTGCAATGCTACTCAGGAGGCTGAGATCCAGAGCGTTGAGATTCAAGGCCAGCTTGGGCTTGGCAGCTCTCTGGAACTTTCCAGTGACGAGGGTCTGCAGCTTCTCACTTTGGGCTCTTCACGCCCTTCTGTCTTTCTCCGGCTTTGGCTCTTCACTGTCTCTGCTTCTGCTTTCTCTCAGATGTCTCTACTTTCCACGGTTTTTCTCCTTTATCTCTTCAGCCAGCTGGAAAGAAGCCTTATTAGGCCTAAGTGGGGACCAGGTGGAGATAAGAAACTTTCCTGGGCTGGGAAGGTGGCTCCGTGGTAGAGCGTTTGCCTAGCACGCATGAAGCCCTGCGTTCGATTGCTCAGTACCACACACACACACACAGAAAAGGCCAGCAGTGGAGCTGTGGCTCAGTGGTAGAGCGCTCACCGTGAGCAAAGCAGCTCAGGGTGGAAGTGGGTGCAGGACCTCCTCCAGCTCACCGAGGCTGGTGATGGGAGTCTCTTAATTAACAGTCCTGGCTGGGACAGTCTTCTGGAGCTGGGCTCTGGCAGCAGGCAGCTGTGGTGGTGGTGCAGCTTCAGGGATCAGGGAGGGTGTGGAGCGGCCGGGCTGGCACGGTGGCTTGGTTGTTAGTCCCCTGCGCAAGGCAGCTGGGCAGCGGGGAAGGACCTAGCAGGTGAAAATAGGAAGTCAAATCATCCAGGCCTCCAACAGCTTAGCCTAGTTAAAGGGAAAATAAGCATGAGAAGCTGATATACAGACCCAGTGGTTGGAGGGACATCGTAACTCCCTCCTGGGAGTCAGTTTAAGGCCAGCCTGAAGAGCTCACCGAGCCTGTCATCCCCAGCAATTCAAGGAAGTGTAAACGGGAAGGTTGCAGCTCAGGCTTGCTTAGTAAAGGCAGGATGGAGGAGGTTGAGTGATATAGAGCGCTGGCTGACAAGCACCAGACTCCAAGTTCAATCTCTAGTATCACCAAAAAAAAGGACTCAAAATGACTTTTTACAATAAAGGCCTATTGTCGACATTAAGGTTGTTCAGCCCCGATCTCCTCTTATCCAGTAGGCCTGGGGACAGTTGGGCCCTCCTACCGGTCTATCTGTCTCAAGGGAAGGTTCAAGGTGAGTTCTAAGCAGAAGGAAGAGGGGTGCATCTGGGCAGGCTCACACCTGTAATCCCAGCTACTCAGGAGGCTGAGATCTGAGGGTAGCGGTTCAAAGCCAGGAATGTCCATGAGATGCTCATCTCCAGTAAACTACTCAGAAAAAGCCAGGAGTGGCACTGTGCTCAGATGGTAGAGCACTTGCCTTGAGCAAGAGAAGCTCAGGGACATTGCCCAGGCCGAGTTCAAGCCCTGGGGAGGGCAGGGGGTCGAGGGGAGGGGTGACGCCCTGGGGCCAGGACCTGGATTGGCTCTGGATCAGGGAGTCCTGGCCTCCGTGGCACAGAGTGGGAAGAGGACGTCCCAGAATGGGTGGGGAGGGGGGACGGGCCCAGGCTTAGTCCGGGCGCAGAGCGAGGTGCTGGGATGTTCAGCAAAGAAGCACTGGTGCTGTGCTGTGCTGCGTGGGCTGCTGTGAGGCAGACAGGAGTGAGGAGCCCCGCTGTTCCCCTGCCCGGGGGGCTCCTCCTCCCCCAGAGCGCGGGCAGGGAGGCCACAGCTGCTCCCGAGAAGACGCAGGCACGGCGGAAGCTGTGGGCGCTCTGCAGCGCAGACCACAGAACGTCGGAAACAAAACCAGGATGCGTTTGCTAAAACTGCAGAAGGAGAGGCGGCGGCCGGCTCTGCCAGCGCACAATGCTGTAAATGAGACTTCCAGAAGTCTGACTTAGCCAAAAAGCACAATAGGCGCGCTCCAAATTAAGCACCACGCGCTCAGCAGCTTGAGGCTGTGCTTCTGTTCCCAGGTGACCTCGTGGCCGGGTCCGAGTGGCAGAGGGGGTCGAGGAGGGACCTGCCCGCTGGCCATTCTGGAACGGCAGCCACAGTGCTAATTGCTTCACGATGAACTATGTGCTGGGCTCTGGGAACGATCGGTGGTTCCCGCAAGGCCTCTCCATCCACACGTCGAGATTTGATTACTTTTTTATCACTAAATTAAATTCCTTCTCTTGCTTGTCTTGTCACGTTAAATCTCTTTAAATCTTAATAGGCTGCAGCCTCTCCAAAGCCGCAGCCACTGATAACAGTGTCTGGGACTCACGGGGCCTGGAGGCAGAGGTCAGGCGGGCGTGAAGGGGGTAAGGGGAGGTGGTGACAGGGACCCCGCAGAGGCTGCTCGCACGGGGGTGCAGAGGGCTCCGCAGGATGCTCTTTCCCAGAACCACTGCGGCCTGGCCGCAGGCCGGGCTTCCACCCTGAGAGTGCGGTCACCAGCCCTCGCTTCCCATCCTCCAGCCACTCAGGTCTCCCGCCTGGACGCCCAGAAACACAGACCTCTGCCCGCTGGTCACCCTGTGAGCCTGAGCCCAGGTGTGCACCCATGCTCTGCGTGGGGGGGTGACCCCAGTGTGCACCCATGCTCTGCGTGGGGGGGTGACCATGCTCTGCGTGGGGGGGAACCAGAGACCTGGGTGTGAGTTATCTCTTGTCCAGCAATCGATACAATGTAATGAATTTTAAGAAGATTCACTGTTCTGTTCTGCTTGCACCCTGGGCTGTGCGTGGGGAAAGCAGGGCGTCTGCATGGCCCTTCCCCTCAGGACAGGAGCCTGGCCCGCTGTCCAGGAAGGCACCCGGCCCTCCCGCCCCAAGCATCCGGGCCCCTTGGCCTTTCTGTGCCTCCTGGGCTTCCAGATGAGCCAGCGGAGCCACTGGCTCTGGGCAGTGAATCCTCTGTGAATCCTGTGACCAGGCCAGAGAAGACCTTCCACACACACACTCACACACACACACACTCACACACACACGTGTCAGCACGCATGCTCACACATCTACACAGAGATGTGCTGACACATCTGCATGCATGTGTGCTCACACATGTACACAGAGACATGCTCACACATATACACATGCATGCTCACAGGTCTACGCAGAGACTGCTGACATGTCCACACACAGATGTGCTCACACATCTACACACAGGTGTGCTCACACATGTACGCGGCAAATAACCAGCTTCCCAGAGCACACAAAGCCCTCCTGCAGGTTGGGATTCTGAAAGGGCCGCTTCTATTCATTGCAAACAGGTGGAGTGCACAGCCTGGAGGGCACAGGCAGGCTCTGCCCCAGACGCTGTCCAGCCCGCTGAGATGGCCAGCTGGGGCAGGCTGGCCAGTCAGCTCTGGGCGTGAGGCTGTCCGCCTGGGGGTCTGGGGGTCGGCCCAGGTCTTGGGGTGTCATACCCTGGGGTATGAGCTTATGGAGATGGCTACTTGGGACATGTTTCAAAGACAGGAGAGTCTTCAGGAGGAGCAGAGACCAGCATCAAGCCTCGGGTTTGTTGGCACTGGGTCCGCTGCCTTGTGCTGTGTGGCACTATGTGCAGACAGTTCCCGGCCCTCTGCCGGCCTTTCTACCAGGCCTGGGGTCCTGTGAGGGGGCCAGGGCTGTCACGTGGTCTCCGGACCCTCACAGATGGCCTCGGGCCGGCCTGGCCTCACTCAGCCTCTGCTTCCTCATCCGAGAGGGTGCTCAGACACACCTCCGGGGCTGGGACAGCAGGGCCCTGCTGTCCTGCAGGGACAAAGACGGCCCTGCTGTCACTCAGGGCCTCTGCGTTGGAGGGAGGGGCCTCTGCGTTGGAGGGAGGGGCCTCTTCACTTCAGTATGACACAGGTGTGTGCTGGTGTGCCAGCTGATAGGTTCAGGGTATGGGGCCCTGCTGCCACCTAGTGGGTGTGCCCGGCCCTGCAAGCCTGGCACGCCCAGGCCCGGCTGCATCCCACCCTGGAAACGGCCCCCACTGCCTGCAGCCCCGGGGGCCGCTGCGGTTCTGCTGTCCCCGCAGGGGACTGTTCTGTGCAGTCCAGGCCTGCACCCCAGCCTGGGAGCTCTCACACCGCGGAAACGCTCCCACGAGCCCCTCGGCTGGGGTCTCCACGACTGTGCAGGGTCATGGGTGTGGGGAGGAGCCCTGCCTCCCCTCCACATCTTCCTACAGACACAAGCCAGCACCACAACCGGTCCCCGCGGTGCCTGGGCGTCGGCAGACCACACCCGCGCTAACGCAGCCGTTCTGGTTCCCCAGATCTGCCTTCCTTTCCAGGAAGAAGGGAGCCACCCGTCCAGCTCACCCTGAGGGGAACGGGACTGTGTCTAGGCCCCTCCTGGCCTGCCCCTGGCATCAGGTCACAGGCAAGTGATGGCTGGGGATGCAGAGACCCGTGGTGCTGAGGATGGAGGTGCAGGCGGAAGGGCGGGCTGCCGCCTGGGCCCGGCTCCTCCACGAACGCCAGCAAGGGCACCTTGGCAATTGATGTGACGAGAAGGGGCCCTGCCGGGCCCAGGCCCACCAGAGGGCAGCCTTGATGCTTTCCACAAGAGGGAGACAGGTCCCAGGGTCATGTCCGCCAACGCCTCGGCACCTGCAGCCTGGCTGCTTTCAGCCCCAAGAACACAAAGGCCGGAGGGGCTGCCCAGCGCCGCTGAGTCCCGCCCGACCACTAGGTGTCGATCTTGCCTCACTGCGTGGGAGCCTCCAGAGCAAGGCCTGCGACCAGAAAGCAAGGCTGGGCTCTGGCGGGCTCACGGGCTCCGTCACCCAGCTGAAACCCCAGACCCTCCCACCCGCTCAGGCAGGTTCAAGCGTCTGCGGTGGGAGTCTGCATTCACCGGCCCTGAGGCTGCCCAGGGACCAGCGGGCACCAGGCCACAAGTGCAGCGAGCAGCTGGTGCTGGCACCTGCGAACGGCCCTCGGTGCTGCCCTTCCACAGCCTGCCCAGGGCGGTTCCAACAAGAGGAGGGAGGGGGCCTCCCTCTTCGCTGAAGCCTTTCCCAAGCCTGTGTGCCTGTCCTCCACCAGCCTGTGTGCCTGTCCACCACCAGCCTGTGTGCCTGTCCTCCACCAGCCTGTGTTCCTGTCCTCCACCAGCCTGTGTGCCTGTCCACCACCACCAGCCTGTGTGCCTGTCCACCAGCCTGTGTGCCTGTCCACCACCAGCCTGTGTGCCTGTCCACCAGCCTGTGTGCCTGTCCACCACCAGCCTGTGTGCCTGTCCTCCACCAGCCTGTGTGCCTGTCCACCACCACCAGCCTGTGTGCCTGTCCACCAGCCTGTGTGCCTGTCCACCAGCCTGTGTGCCTGTCCACCACCAGCCTGTGTGCCTGTCCACCAGCCTGTGTGCCTGTCCACCACCAGCCTGTGTGCCTGTCCACCACCAGCCTGTGTGCCTGTCCACCACCACCAGCCTGTGTGCCTGTCCACCACCAGCCTGTGTGCCTGTCCACCACCAGCCTGTGTGCCTGTCCACCACCAGCCTGTGTGCCTGTCCACCACCAGCCTGTGTTCCTGTCCACCACCAGCCTGTGTGCCTGTCCACCAGCCTGTGTGCCTGTCCACCACCAGCCTGTGTTCCTGTCCACCACCAGCCTGTGTGCCTGTCCACCAGCCTGTGTGCCTGTCCTCCACCAGCCTGTGTGCCTGTCCACCACCAGCCTGTGTGCCTGTCCACCACCAGCCTGTGTGCCTGTCCACCACCAGCCTGTGTGCCTGTCCTCCACCAGCCTGTGTGCCTGTCCTCCACCAGCCTGTGTTCCTGTCCACCACCAGCCTGTGTGCCTGTCCACCACCAGCCTGTGTGCCTGTCCACCACCAGCCTGTGTGCCTGTCCTCCACCAGCCTGTGTGCCTGTCCTCCACCAGCCTGTGTGCCTGTCCTCCACCAGCCTGTGTTCTTGTCCACCACCAGCCTGTGTGCCTGTCCACCACCAGCCTGTGTGCCTGTCCACCACCAGCCTGTGTGCCTGTCCACCACCAGCCTGTGTTCCTGTCCACCACCAGCCTGTGTGCCTGTCCACCACCAGCCTGTGTGCCTGTCCACCACCAGCCTGTGTGCCTGTCCACCACCAGCCTGTGTGCCTGTCCACCACCAGCCTGTGTGCCTGTCCACTACCAGCCTGTCCTCCAGCAGCAATCTCAATTACCGTAGTGCTGGAGGAAGGCCCCACCATGAGCGTCTGCGCCCACGGTCCAGGGTCTTGTCTGCACATTGGTCCTGCTCAGCAAGCCCTGTCCCTCTGTCCACTGGGCCGAGGGCTCTACTTCTCGGGCTGAAGGACAGTGTGTGGTGTCCAGCCCAGCTCTCCCACCTAGGACCGGGGGAGCCAGGCAGTGGGGTGCTCGCTGGATTCTGAAGCGTCTGTCAACCCTTTTCTGCTTGAGGGGAGGCTGCTCTTAGAACAGCTCTCTTCCCCCCACTGGCCCCCAAGGGCTCCTCATGGTCCTGTCCACCCTGCCCTCTGCGGCGCAGGGACTGCCCCCAGTTTCCAGCCACTTCCTCAGCATCCCCCTGGGACCCGCGCACGGTGTGTGCGTGCTACGTGTCTGTGCCTGGAGGCGATCATCGCAGGGAAGCCCAGCCCCCGCTGGCCCTCCAGCCCCTCCTGGCCAGGTTCTCTCCCCAGGAAATCCCAGCCCCCTCCCTCCCCCACATGGAGCCTAAACGGCCCAGGGTCCCAGAGGCCCCGTGTGAGGCTCCAACCGCCGGCTGGGATGCAGCGGGTAATCTCCACGATGAATAATTCACTTAACCAAAGTGCTCATCAGAGGAGAGCAGCTGGCGGGAGCCGCAGGCCTGCCCGGCACATTAAGGGATTTGCGCCCTCAGAGCTGCTCTGCTGTGGGGCCGCATTCAGCTTGCTTCCTAGCACTAATGGGGCACATGTGCCAGCATGACGTGACTCGCCGGCTCGGCACAGCGGTGGGAGGAGAGAGGGGCCTGAGCCCAGCAGAGCCCCAGCCTCTGCCCCGTCCCAAGCCCGGGGTGGCTGTGCAGTAACAGGAGCAGGCTCCAACAGGTTTGGAGAAACCTGCGGGACGTCCAGACACATTCAATGCAGAGTGCACAAAGAGGACGCGGGGAGGGGGCCAGCCTGGGG
Organism: Dipodomys merriami; assembly: GCF_024711535.1. Taxonomy (NCBI): domain Eukaryota; kingdom Metazoa; phylum Chordata; class Mammalia; order Rodentia; family Heteromyidae; genus Dipodomys; species Dipodomys merriami. Next base: position 11,758 of record NW_027206241.1, on the reverse strand, counting down.
CTTTGGGAGGTGGAGAAGGAAGGGTTCTGAAGGATGCCCAGGAGCAGCAGTGACACCAGCAGGGAGAAGGCGGGACACAGGCCTGTCTCCGCTCCGTGCACCCGGAGGGGCTGCAGAGACAACGGAGGAACAAGTACGAAAGGAGGGACAGACATATGAAGAAACAGGCAGACACACAGAAAGGAGGGACAGAGGGACAGAGACAGTGTGGGGGGGGACACAAAAGCACAGACAGAAGCGACAGAGCACAGAGAGACAGACAGCAGAGAGACAGATGGAGAAACAGAGACAGAGAGAGTAGAGATAGAGTCCATAAGGACAGACAGAGACATACAGACAGGAGAGACAGGGCATGGAGACCACGATAGAGAGTGCAGAGACAGAGACAAGACACTTTTCTGCTCTCTGACCCACTCCTAGCTACATGGCCCTGGCACAAGAACCCAGGGAAGGCAGCGGGGGGTCGATCAGCAGGAAAAACGTATCTCAGGATCTCCAGGCTGTGGCTGGCTATGCAAGACACAGACATCGCCACAAATACCCACGAGATCTCCAAATCGTCCAGGGCTGTGACCCAGGACCCCCAGCCTCCAGAACTGTGAGCCGCTCCCTGCGGCACCAGAGAACTGACTGACACTTCTGCCAACACAGCACCATCCGGGCCTAGTGGGAAGGGAGGGAGAGCCAGCTCAGAGCGGACCAGCAGCCATGCCCTGGAGGAGGGGGGAGACGCTGATCCGTCCCCACGGCCCTGGCTCCACGGCTCAGCCATCAGCCTCCCTCCCTCTTCTTCCTCTGGTTCTGAACTGTCCATCGTCCTTAAGAAACCTCATCCCTGTCCCTAGGTCATTGAAGGAGACAGAAACCTATTATGGGCCGTTTTGTTGCCGTGGCAACAGCAGGACCCTGAAGGCTTGGAGGAGCTTGATTAGGCTAGAAAGGCTCTGGCAGTGGAAGTGGCAGAGGCAGCAATCAGGGGGTTCCTGTAGGCCCGGCCCTCCCCAGACCCTGTGTGTGCGGGGAGTGTGCACGTGTGGGGGGAGCCTGCGTGTGTGTGTGTGTGTGTGTGGAGCCCGTGTGTGTGTGGGGGGAGCCTGCGTGTGTGTGTGTGTGTGTGTGTGGAGCCCGTGGGGGGGAGCCTGAGTGTGTGTGTGTGTGCGTGTGTGGAGCCCGTGTGTGTGTGTGCGTGCGTGTGTGTGCACGTGTGCGTGTGTGGAGCCCTGTGTGTGTGTGCGTGCGTGTGTGCGTGTGTGGAGCCCGTGTGTGTGTGTGTGCGTGTGCACGTATGCGTGTGTGGAGCCCGTGTGTGTGTGTGTGCGTGCGTGCGCACGTGTACGTGTGTGGAGCCCGTGTGTGTGTGGGGGGAGCCTGTGTGTGTGTGTGTGTGTGTGTGGAGCCCGTGGGGGGGAGCCTGAGTGTGTGTGTGTGTGCGTGTGTGGAGCCCTGTGTGTGTGTGCGCGCACACGTGTGCGTGTGTGGAGCCCTGTGTGTGTGTGCGCGCACACGTGTGCGTGTGTGGAGCCCTGTGTGTGTGCGTGCATGCGCACGTGTGCGTGTGTGGAGCCCATGTGTGTGTGTGTGCGTGAGTGGGCACATGTGCGTGTGTGGAGCCCTGTGTGTGTGTGCGTGCGCGTGTGCGTGTGTGGAGCCCGTGTGTGTGTGTGTGCGTGCATGCACGTGTGCGTGTGTGGAGCCCGTGAGGACCCTGGCCTGGGCTCCCGCAGGCTCTCTGGGTAGCAGGTCGTGGCTGTGGCCAGCAGCCCCGCCTGGGCGTCTCCAGTCCCCACTCTCCCCAGAGCACCCTGCTCTGCCTCGGGAGGGAGGCTCAGAGGCCATGAGCCCCGGGGACAGGACCGCGGCCCCTCCATGTGCCGGCCCTTCCCCAGGCCCAGCCTGAGCCCCTCCCGCTCCCTCTCCTGCTCACCTCCCGAGGTCTGATCTCACTGGACTAACTCAGTTACCATCTTTTGTTTTATTGAGAAGTAGTCTGGAAACAAGTTGGTGGAGTCTCTTTATGGGAGAAGAGGAGGAAAACAAAGCAGTCACGTACTGGGGGTCTTGTTCCTGTCCCCATGCGGCGAGCGCCGTGCCCAGGGGTCAGTTTGCCCGGCCGGTGTCGGCAGCTGAGACAGGCAAGCCAGGGTCCTTGTGGCTCTGAATCACGGCGGCTCTCACAGAAGCACAAAGCAGAGCCGGGGTGGAAAGGCTGGTTGGCAACATGAAGAGAAGCAGCGGTTTCAACAGGACAGGCCGGGAACTGTGGAGAGCAACGACGTGAAGCAGACTTGCATTTGATGGTGAGGAAGCCAGCCACAGAGCGGCAGTGGAACACACGATGGATGGAGGACTGCCCAGGGCCCAGGCATGCAGTGCGCTGCCAGACTGCGGGCTCTGAGTTCAAGCTCCTGAGGGAAAAAGAAAGAAAAGGGGAAGGAACAAAGAGACCGGAGGGAGGGCCTGTAGTTTCCTGTCTGGCCAGCAGGGTGCTATTAAGACCAAAGCCCCTGGGCAGAGGGCAGAGTGACATGGCTCGGGATGGACCTCCCCTGCCCGTCTCCTTCACGCCTAATTAGATTTTGTTGTAAAGAGATAAAAGGCTGTTACTCTGTATCAGCCAGGCATCTTTTTCTGCAGGATTGGGGGGGAGGGGTGCTGTAAGGAAAGGGACAGGCTTTAATAGACTTTGGAGTAAAATCCTGACAGGCCCAAATGGATTCTGCAGCCTGAGAAAATTGAGTGCAGAGGGAATTAGATTTATGCACTGTTAAATGTAACTGCCTCTCAGTATCCATACCAAAGCTGTTAAAATGGTAATCTTTAGAGATGTGTGGAAATCATGTGTGAATAGACCAATGAGCCATCCCAGGAAGCTGGCTGATGTTGTGGGAGACGTAAATAACCTGAAATTATGATCATTAATATCATATTATGAACACCATGTTTTGTGGATGCCGTTGACTCAGAGAATCTGGAAGGATGTGCTCCCCAAAGGCCTTCTGCTGCGCGCGAGTCTCTCAGGAGCTCTGGGCTGTTGAGTCTGCTGAGTGGGGTGCAGAGGGCTTTCCCTGAGCCACCCCCAAATCCAGGACACTGCCCAGGAGAGTGCCCAGATGTCCCCTTGGCCGCGGGCAGAGCCCGAGACGCCTTCCGTCCGGGCCTCCCCTCAGCAGGAGCAAGCGGGCTCTTCCAGCCTCTGCAGATACCACCTCCGGGCTTCTTATCTCTTCCAGAGGGACCTACAAGAAAAGAGTTTTGCTTGTCCCTGAGAAAAAGCCCCAGGCCCTCCACTCTGAACTAGAAGAGAGACAGACGCTGTCGGTGTCGGAAGAGCGTAGCGGTCGGTGTGGCTGAGAGGAGTCGTATAACAAGCAGCGCCGGCGAGCACAGGGACACAGCTAGGATGCACCTCCCCTGCCCCGTGTCAGGTTGCTTGTAATGGCCGGGGACGGGTGCGTACTGTCACAGCCACCGAAGTAGCCATAGCCAGGCCTGGCCTCTGGGGAGCAGAAAGGGTCTGACGAAGGGGGGCCTTGCCCTTTGGTCAGAATCTTGAGCCTCCCAAGAAGACAGGATTAGCCGTCTGTGCTGGTCTCCAGGCTGGAGTGGTCACAACACCCCCGGGCCTTTCCCCCAGGCGCAGCCTCGCCTTCCACGCTGTCCGTACACCGGCCCCTTCCTCGGGGCGGGCAGCCCCACACTGCCACTGGGCCTCGGAGCTGGGTGTCTGCAGAGCTGCGGCTCCTTGACTTTATTCACTCAACCAGTTTGCTGAGGGTCTTCCGCACAGCAGGCACGGTTGCTGGCAGACGAAGAACCACCGTTCTATGGCAGAGCGCAGCACTCACCGGGTGCTGGTGAGTCCTGCCGGGGCGCAGACAGTGGGAGACACGGGTGAACCAGGGGCCAGGAAGGTTGTGCCAAGAAGACGGTGCTGAGAAGGTGAGGATTGAGCTCCTCCTCCTCCCAGTGAACCGCGTCGGGGCACAGGCGGCAGCCAGCGCCCGCGTGGAGCAGCGGCAGCCGAGGTGTGAAGAACACGCCGTGCAGAGCAGCGGGAAAGACACGGGCCAGAGTGGAAAGGAGAGCGCAGCAGCTGCCCGCTGCAGCCGTCCGGGCCTGGGAGGGCGGCCTAGGCGGAAGATTCTAGAGGCTTTCTGACGGTGCAGACCACAGGATCTGCCTTGGAGTGAGAAGGGGGTGCCCTGCTTTCAGCCTGAGGACGGGGTGTCGCGGCCCCACCCTGGGAAGGCCCCCCATGCCAGGAAGTGGGGGAGCATCCCCGGGAATGCCGAGGCCTGGAGACCCTAGGAACAGCCCCGGGACACCGGGCTGGTGACCAGCCCTCAGCACCGCCGTCCTTCCCTGCAGCTAAGCAGGTGAATTGCTTCCCAGAGGGTGTGGACGGTGGGGGCCGGCGCCCTTCCACTGAAGGCTCAGGCTAAAGATGGCGCTGGGAAGGTAATCAGGTTTAAAGGTTAGAGACAACCCCCCCCACACTCCTCTCCAGCCGTCGCCCGGGGCGACCGTGCAGGGGTGAAGCTGGGCTGAGATTGGATTACTTGCCTGTGTACATGTCCACATGGACCCAGCCCTGCCCAGCGCAGGGAGGGTTTTAGAAGCTGGGCCCAGAGCCAACGAGAGCAAGGACTATGCAGATGGGAACTCATCAGTCGGTTCTGCTTCCTCGGGGACCTTCGTCTTCTTCAAAGCACTCCCTGAGCAGCTCCCGGATGGCACCCAGGCCGCAGCTCCAGCCGTGCTGATTTGGGAACACCCACACGGGGCCTCACCCAGGAGAAGAGCTAAGGGCGGGACTCTGGAGCCCAAGAAAAACAAAAAATAGCATACATAAACCCTCCGGCGCCCGGAAGTGCCTCCTCAAGTCTGGCTCAGGTCCCTTCATCTCTAAGATCCCAGTGTGCCATAGTCCTCAGGATGAAATGTCAGGCCTCACACAGACCTGCTTCCGGATCAATCATCAAAACAGCCTCCCAGTCACCCCAGGGCCTGTGCCAGCCCTCCCCTCCCAGTTCCCAGCCGCTTCCCAGGGCCTGTGCCCGGCCTGCCCCTCCCAGTTCCCCAGCCGCTTCCCAGGGCCTGTGCCCGGCCTGCCCCTCCCAGCTCCCCAGCCGCTTCCCAGGGCCTGTGCCCGGCCTGCCCCTCCCAGCTCCCCAGCCGCTTCCCAGGACCAGGCCTGAGGGAGCCACCTGCCTCTCGGCACTGCCCCGCCCCTTCCTCCGTGTGGCCATGCCCTCCTGCTCTGGGGAGGCTGGTGGGCAAGCAGGAGGTGGCTGTGCCTGTGGGGACGCGGAAGAGGCCGGTGGGCAGGACGGGAGCGGGTGGACTTGCGAGGTCCCCTCGGAGAGCGAGGCTCGGGTCCTCCCCCACATGCCAGTGGAGGGTGGGGCTGGTGGGCCAGGAGGCATCTTGGAACACACCCTGGCTGGACGGCCGGGCTTGGGGGCCCAGGGGCAGCAGGGCCCGGCTGGACAGCCGGGTTCTGGGGCCCAGGGGCAGCAGGGCCTGGCTGGACAGCCGGGCTTGGGGGCCCAGGGGCGGCAGGGCCCGGCTGGACAGCCGGGTTCTGGGGCCCAGGGGCAGCAGGGCCCGGCTGGACGGCTGGGTTCCGGGGCCCTGGCTGGACGGCCGGGTTCTGGGGCCCAGGGGCAGCAGGGCCCGGCTGGACGGCTGGGTTCCGGGGCCCTGGCTGGACGGCCGGGTTCCGGGGCCCAGGGGCGGCAGGGCCCGGCTGGACGGCTGGGTTCCGGGGCCCAGGGGCGGCAGGGCCTGGCTGCTTGCTCATCACAGCAGCACCGACCTCGGTGGGGCTTCTCTGGGCCGCAGGCGGTCATGTAGGCTGGGCCCACGTCCTCCCTGTGTTCCGGGACACAGAGGTGGAGCCTGAGCAGGGATGCCCCCTAGGGGCCCCTATTTCTCCACATTCTGAGCACCGGGTCCAAACAGCTCTTGCCCGTGTCCTTCCCAATGTCCCCAAAAGCGACCCCAGGGAAGTGAGGGTCGCTGGCAGGGGCTTCCCCAGGGCACGCTGAGGGAGCAGTACGGCCACCGGAGGCCCAGAACGTCCCAAGGCAGTGTGGCCACCAGAGGGCGGTGTGGGAGCGTTAGGTCTCTAGCCCTGTGTCCCCGGAAGGTGAGCGCGGGCATCGCAGGGCCTTCCCCTCGGGAACTGGGCTGCAGAGTCCAGGGAGAGGCACCCGAGCGAGCGGCACAGGCTCCGGGAACGGAGCTCGGCCCCTCTGCCCGCACCTGTGCCCCTGAGGGCACGTGTCCTCTCGTCTCTGCTGGCCGTCAGTTACCTTGCCTCCTGGTGCCTCGATTTCCCCCCACGTAAAGTGAGGTGACAGCGCCCCAGCCAGCCTAGCGGACACGATGCGAGGTGACTCCCAAGAGGCCGGGACGAGGCTGGAGTACAAGCGTCACCGGAGGCCACCCGCCAGCCGGAGCGCACATCCGTGTCCAGGCACACCTGGCGCAGGTGTCCCCGTGAAAGCCCCCGCCTCCACGTCTGCCTGCGCCCACACACGTCTGTGTGTGCATCTGCCTGGCTGTGTGCTGCGCTGGGCTGGAGAGCCAGACCCCAGCCGTCTGCACCGGCACGGCCTGCCCGCGGGGCCACGCAGCCTTCGCACACCCTGGCCTCATCTGAAATCAGGTGGAATCAGCAGGCAAGCGGCACCTGCCCGACCGGTGGGTCCGTGCTCGGTGAAGCCCGTGGACCACAGGCACGGAGAAGCGTCCAGCCCCACGCCTGCGGCCTGCACACGCCCGCTCCTGGCCCTCAGTGGCACTGTCCGGCTGAGCCCAGCTTGGGGCAGGGGTAGAGGAAGTTCAGCCCTGTGCTGTAGTGATACCAGAAACTTAATACCAGCTCACAAAAAGAAATAACAGGGTTTTGCAGAAAAGGAAGTAAACATTTATTAATTTTGCTGGGCAAAAAATAAGGACTGTGGGCGCTATTTCAAAAGCTAGTCCTAGGCTGGGTGCCAGTGGCTCACGCCTGTCATCCTAGCTACTCAAGAGGCTGAGATGTGAGGATCGAGGTTCAAAGCCAGTCCGGGCAGGAGAGACCATGAGACTCTTATCTCCAATTAACCACTCAAAAACCAAAAGTGGTGCTGTGGCTCAAGCGGTAGAGCGCTCACCTTGAGCTGAAGAGCTGAGGGACAGTGCCCAGGCCCAGAGTTCAAGCCCCTCAACTAAAAAAAAAAAAAAAAAAAAAGCTAGTCCTAGCCAGGCAATAGTGACTCATGCCCATAATTCTAGCTACTGAGATCTGAGGATCAGTTTAAAGGCAGCCTGGGCAGAAAAGTCTGTGAGACTCTTATCTCCAATAAATTACCAAAAAAAAAAAAAAAAAAAGCCAGAAGTGAAGCTATAGCTCAAGTGAGAATGTGCAAGCCTTGAGCAAAAGAAGCTCAGAGATAGTGCCCAAAATGAAGAAGAATCAAAAAGCCACCAGCACTGGTGGTTCACGCCTATAATCCTAGCTACTCAGGAGGCTAGGATCTGAGGATCCCAGTTTGAAGCCAGCCTGAGCAGGGACATCCTTGAGACTCTTATTTCCAATAAACTACTCAGGAAAAAAAATGCTGTGGTGCAGAAAAAGGAAGTTGTACTGTGGCAGCGGTAGAACACTAGCGGGGGGGGGGTGGGGTGGGGGGGCCCTCAGGGGTAGTGCCCAGGCCCTGAGTTCAAGCCCCAGGACCTGCACAAAAACAAAACAAAACAAGCCAGCCATATTCCCAGCTGCATGGGCTTCTGGATGTTTGTGCTGAGACGTAACTGTGGGCTGTGCGGGGCCTTGGGTCCATTCACTTCCCGAGTTCTCTCCCTCTGTCCTGGACATCTGGCGGTGAGAGAGGCCCCTTGCCTGGATCTGTAGGGACATTGCTGCGTGCTCTGCTGTGGAGACACGGGGCAGGACATAGGACAGTGGGAAAGACAAGAAAAAACTGTTAAAATTTTTAACTGAAAAAGTTGGTTACTCAAGTGGATTTGATAACAGGCTGACCCACACTCACGAGTAGGTCCTGTCCCCGTAACACTGGCTGTAGACGGGGGCAGTGGGCAGAGCAGGCAGGGAGAGGCACAGCACTGACCCCCGAGCCCCCGACTTCCAGTCAGCTGCCGCCAGGTGCTGGGGAAGGAAGGCAGGGCCTTGGGGTGGAGGGGCAGACGAAGGCAGCGGGACACGGCTGTGGATGGGGGGCTTGAAACCAGGCTCCGAATGCTGCCCAGAGACAGGGCCACTCCTGCCTGCCTTCTGCGGACACGTGAACCAGCACCCTCCATGCGGGGCAGGGGCCGGGAGGGGACCCTTCTCAGAGCCGGCCCGTGGCCTGGGACTCCGATGGGACCCAAACACAGGCCCTGCCCCGCATCCGCCAGCCAGGACCGCGGCCCAGGGAGGGAAGGGGGCGTCCTGAGGACACAACCCCAGCACCCGAGGCTGGATCCACACTCTGCACCTCGGGTCCCGAGTGCCAATCAATCAAGGCCTCCTCCCCAGCCGGTGCCCAGACCCGGGGAGCAGGCGGTGGCTGGAATCTGGGAAGAGAGCAGCTCCAGGGAGCTCTCTCCGGATGCAAAGGCCAAGTCATGAGAGAGGCAGAACGTGGCTGGGCGCCTGCTGAAAACAGAGGAAGGGAGGACCGGCCGCAGGCCGTGTGGACAGGCTGGGTTCTAGATCCAGGCAGGATGCCAGAAACCCAGCGAGATGCCACGGGTCCGGCGGGGTCCCGTCTTAACCCACCACACCCACAGCAATCTACGCTGAACCAACTCCTGCTCGGGCTCAGACTCTAACGCAGGGTCTGGGAGAAAACGCTCAATTGAACCCTAACACTGACGGCACAGAGTCAAGAGGCATGCGACTCCTCGGCCAGGTCACAGGAGGCCCAGGCGCCCGCAGGCCGGACACCGGCTGCACACAGGTGGGCCTGCAGCTCCGAGGCTCCAGCCGCCTCAGCCAATGGGCCACACTCACCTCGGACGCCGCTGCTACCCGTCAGTCAGGTGACTCCAGCCCCAGCAATTATCTGGCTGAGCTACATAAAAGACCCCACAAAAGCCACCTAGCCAAAACCAGGCAACCCACAGGGCAGTCACACAAAACAATAAACACAGCTGCTTCTGAGCGCTTTCTCCTGCAGCAGCAGACAGCTGAAAGCTGCCGGCGGCGTGACAAAAGCTCCATGGGATTTAAGAACAGTTTGGGGGGCAGGGTTGGGAAGGTGGCTCAGTGGTAGACTGCTTGCCTAGCATGCATGAGGCCCTGGGTTCAATTCCCAGCACCACATAAGCAAAAAGAAAAAAGCCGGAAGTGGCACTGTGGCTCAAGTGGTAGAGCGCTAGCCTTGAGCTGAAGAGCTGAGGGACAGCGCCCAGGCCCAGAGTTCAGGCCCCACGACCGGACCCAAAAAAAAAAAAAGCACCGCACTCATTACCTGATTATCTAACGGTAACCCCTCTGTATACCACCTTTACAATAAAAATTTTCAAAAAGAACAGTTGGCAAGAAACGGAAATTAACCAAGGAGCCAACAGGAGAATCGGCAGCTGGAGGACCTGCCTGACCTGAACAACTGCCCCTGGCCCAGCTAGTTTATTCACCTAGCGCGTGTCTGGCCTGGCGTTGACACTCAGTTAAATGTTCTTCCCCATCACAGAAAAGAGGGGGGGGAGGGAGGGAGAGAGAGAGGGAGAGAGAGAGAGAGAGAGAGAGAAAGCAAGAAAGAGGAAAGAAGGAAGGAAGGAAGGAAGGAAGGAAGGAAGGAAGGAAGGAAGGAAGGAAGGAAGGAAAGAGAGAAAGATGCATGATTTTGCTTTTCCTGTTTGGGATGTTGGTCTGCTCAAAATATTTCTTTTTATTTGGCAAGTGTATATGTGTACACATGTATGTGTGTGTGTGCACACGTGCACACACATGCGTATGTATCTATCATACACTTCATTCTGTAACCTTTTTGGGAGTCCTGAGGTTTGAACTCGCAGCCTCCTGTTCTCTGTTCTCTGCTCTTGCCCAGGCTGACTTCAGACTGTGGCCCTCGACGTGAGTCTCCCAAGCAGTTGGGATTCAGGCATCTGTGGCCATGCCAGGCCTCTGTTTAAGAGCACTAATTATACTCACAGTGATGTGCAAGCCCTGTATCTATCTAGTCCTCACATTTTTCCAGCATCTCAGACAGAACTCTGTATTGCAAGCAACAGCAAGCCCCCCTCTGGTCTACTAGCTTCCCTGAGGTTGCTGATTCTAGACGAGATGGGTCGGAAGAGCCAGTTTGCCCTTTTGTGTCTGACTTGCTTCTCGATTGGACCCGGGTGACAGAAGCCCACCGGTTCTCAGAAGAATGGACCTCCATGATGCTCCTTGTCCAGACACTCATCCAGAAATGCAGACAGTCAAGCAGAGTGGACGGTGGAAGTCTGGAAACAGAGCGGCACTGGAGAGGAAGGGGTGGGGGCAGGGCTCACGGTCAGGTGGGGAGAAGGAGGAGGGTCTGGAGCTGTGGAACTGGTCGTTCTGTATCTGCCTGGGGCTGTGGAGGCCGGGGTGTCCCTGACCAGCCCGGCTTCATGGTTGGGCCGTCCAGCACAGGCAGGAGCCCTGGACAGTAGCCAGGCCGGAGTGGGAGGCACAGCGGTCTCCCACAGGGAGACTTAGCTCTTTCCTGGCAGCCTCCATCATGGTGCTAATCTCAAGTGCAGGGCAGGAGGAGATGGGGCGGCCACAAGGCACTGTGTTCTGTGGAAGGCGCTGGTCTCCCAGGGCGGTGTCTGAGCCTCCTTTCAGGACCTGTGGGGAAGGTTAAACTCAGTCTCTCCTCTGGGCGGCCCGGGGTCGCCCCTGCCCGGGCGAGTTAGGAGAAGGCATGGCCAGTGACCTTGCAGGGCAGCCTGGGCAGCGTGTGGACACTGTGGCCACGAACTCGGCCTTTGGCTGTCCCTGCATGCTCTTGCTTTACCCCCGGACCACAGCCCTAGCTTTGCGCAGCTGCTTCCTTTCCTTCTTTTCCTCTTTCCTTTTCCTTTCTCTGCTCTTATTCATCAGCACGCATTAGTTGTACCGGGGGTTTTATCGGGACACTGTCCCCTCTTAGAACAATTTCAACAACTGTTCTGTCTCCATTCGTGTCACCCCCCCACACCCCCCATCCACCCTCCAGATGCTTTATTTTCTGGCATCTGAGTCCCAAGCTGCTCCCATAAAACAAGTCCATCGAAGCCACATCAACCTGAACCTCAAGTCCAGACATGTCTCTGGTGCTGAGCCACTGACATCCCCTGATCAATGACACCCTCCCTGTTTCTAAATGAGGCCACATTGGAGGCTCTGAGTGGTCCTGAGTTTCCAGGAACACTGGGCAATTCAGCACACCATTCCCCACAGAATAACAGCCCAAGTTAAGGTGAATACGGTGGTTCCTGCCTGTAAACAGCCCTCGGGAGGCTGAGGTAAGAGGATGGAGAGTTTGAGGCCAACCTGTGCTACCTGGTGAAGCCCTGCCTCAGAACACCAAAATAAGAAGAGCCAACCGGGCCCTGGGGGCTCACGTCTAAAATCCTAGCTACCCAGGAGGCTGAGATCTGAGGATCATGGCTTGAAGCCAGCTCAGGCAGGAAAGTCCTTGAGGGTCTTATCTCCAATGAACCCTGACAAAACAAAAGGCCAAAGTGGTAGAGTGCTAACCTTGAGTGAAACAGCTGAGGGACAGTGCCCAGGCTGTGAGTTCAAGCC